>NC_090273.1:102199695-102884695 GCF_040414725.1 Anabrus simplex | reverse complement strand
CGAACCTGGGACCCTCAGGACTAAAGGCCAGCACGCTAACCAGACTAGTACTTGAGAAATATTGATAAATAATTAAGGGATTCCGTGCAGGTCTAACAACATTAAAGATGTGTTCAGTAATCCTGGAATCCCTTGATAACACCTGTGGGTGGGAGACACAGACAAAGAATACATTAACGGCATCCCTTGCCTGCCTTAAGAGGTGACTATAAGGGACAACCAAGGGATGATGACATTAGAACCACGAGACACACTTGTGGTTGGTACCATTACGTGCGGAACACCATGGGTCGACATTATTTTCGACTAGTACCACCTTGCGAGGAAAACCCTAGGTCTTCGTTACATAGGAGCAGTGCTCTTAGGCGAGGAACCCTACGGGCCTGGGCGTTGCTTTTGATAAGTGTCATTTTATATATTCCACCCGCCGGTTCCACTGTCTTCAGAATGGGTCTGCATACCTGTGAGTAGTACCATTATGAGAAACACGTCAATCTACTTTACCTGTAATTAGAACCACTATAGGACGAACACCTTGGTTCTGCTTTACCAGTGATTAATATTACGAGTGGCCGGTGACCTGGATTTTGGACCCCTTTCGGCAACAATCACCGGAATGAAGGAAGAAAAGCATCACTATCGTCTGAACCAACCGAGAAATCTGCTGTTCCTACACTCCATAGTTGCGATATACAGAGTCTTTATTTATGCTTGGCCGGGCTGAGTGGCTCAGACGGTTAAGGCGCTGGCCTTCTGACCCCAACTTGGCAGGTTCGATCCTGGTTCAGTCCGGTGATATTTGAAGGTGCTCAAATACGTCAGCCTCGTGTCGGTAGATTTACTGCCACGTAAAAGAACTCCTGCGGGACTAAATTCCGGCACCTCGGCGTCTCCGAAAACCATAAAAGAGTAGTAAGTGGGACGTAAAGCAAATATTATTATTTATGCTTGGCAAGGATTTTCTCGCTTGACCTTGCCCGCCGATGTCAGGCCGCTACCGGCCGCTGGCGCGCGCGGTTTCCCGTACTTCCTGCATTTGCTGAGATCTGAGCTCCGAGATAGTAGGGCGTTCAATGAAGCTACTGAGTACTGTATGTCGTATTGTGTAGTGTTTTATTGTGATTGTGTATAGTGCTGTAATGTATGTGAAATATTCGTTACGTGAACGTGTATATCTGCACAATACTTACATTAAGTGCAGATAACCGTGCGCTAGGACAAGACAAAAGTTTTGAGTGAAATTTCCAGGGGGACCCATTCCTATCAATCGGACAATAAAACAACTGGCCAAGGGATTCAAAAGTACAGGTTCAGTAAAAAATAAAAATAGACGTAAAGGTCGGTATCTCCTTACTGAAGCATGTTTGGTACGAGGATCATAAGCGAGGCCCCCTCGTAGCCCCAGATTTAACGGCATGTGATTTTTATTTCTGGGGAACGTTAAAAAATGTAGTTTATGGGAAGAACCCTCACACACTAGATGAACTTAAAGACAATATAAGAGCTGCAATTGCATCCATCAGTGCTGAAGAGCTTGGGAGAGTAACCGAAAACTTCATTAGGAGATGCCGATTATGTTTGGCAGCGCATGGAGAACATTTTGAGCATAAACTGTAAACATGGTGAATAAAATGCATGACAATGATTTTGAGCACCGTATTCTGCCGTGCATACGCACGCGCGGTAGCAGGCGACTGAACCGTCACTCGTGGCCAAGGTCGAGCGAGAAAGACCTTGCCAAGAATAAATAAAGACCCTGTACATTCCGAGGAAACTGATGGGCTGGCTACCACTCTCTTGTTTTGGATTCACGGTCATTTTTTCAACATTCGCTTTAGATTCTAGTCAGTGGATACATTTTGAAGTTTTAATTATCGTGTCATTTTGTTGCCCCTTGTACCAATAGAGGCCATGATTTAACTGTTAGGCCACTTTAAACAACAATCATCATTATCATCATCACGAATTCCTTGCTGAACCCAGCAGTTTTTCTACTTACCTTACCATGCTTCCCCTATGATCTTTCCTGCCGAAAATTACTTTACAACAACACATTACTTACCAATATCACGTCCAGCCAAGAGTTCATGGGACCTTGCATTTCTCTCAATTCTTGTTCTTTCGAAGCTCAGTATTAACACTAGAATGAAGGAGGGAACAAAAGCATCACTATCGTCTGAACTAACCGAGAAATCTGCTGTTCTTGCACTCCATCGTTACGATATACATTTCGAGGAAACTGATGGGCTGGCTACCACTGGCCAGTTTAATGCTCCTTTATGTCAAGTGGCGATTAAACGAGAGAAGCTTTCCAGCTATTTCAGCCGCAAGGAAGAATAAAGTCTAGCTCTAAGTACTTAGAAACGGACAGCAGCTAAGCCCGGTATCATTACTTCAGAGTTGCTCACTGCACGGTGAATACTCACAAACGAGAGTAAGTCATTTACTATAACGACGCTGTTGCGTATAATAATAATAATAATAATAATAATAATAATAATAATAATAATAATAATAATAATAATAATAATAATAATAATATAATAATAATAATAATAATAATAATAATAATAATAATTCAACATAAAAATAAATATTAAAACCTGGGATTTTCCACAAGAAGTGCCGATCCGAATTAATTAGGAAATTATGGAAATTTAAAAGTAAGAAAATGTATGATCCCACGAGAGAAAATGGAATATTGATTGAGAGGAGAACAGCGGACCTCTATTCATTACCTGACAGGTTCACTGATGCCGTACGCAAGAGACGCCTGAAATTCTATGGCCATATCTATAGAATGGACAGCGACGGACTCACCGAAAGGCTATTTAAAGAAATTAACTCAAAGAAGCCCAAAATAAACGGGCTAGAAGAAACTAAGGCGGACCCGCAAGAAATTAATATCACGTACGACGTCATAGAAGGTCGTGGAGGCTTTAGTACAATAGTATCCAAGCACAAATTCGTGGTGCAACCTAGAAAGGAAACTGGTAGGAGGTGGTCCACAGAACGCAAGATGCAACACAGTGCATTCATGAAGAGATTTTGGGAAGATAAGAAGTTGAAAACCATCAGGCCAAGGAACAAGTTCAAATTCACTCTTTCAATGGACATAACGAAGAAAGAAAGAAAGAAAGAAAGAATGAATCCGTCTCCTTGACTGAATATTCGGTGTAGGTGTCTTCGGTTCAGAGGGTTCTGGGTTCGATTCCTGGCTGGGTCGTCGGTGTTAGCTACACCTGGTTAACTTGCCTAGAGCGAGGACTGGTTATTTGTGTTAGTCTCAATACACATTCTCATTTACATGCAACTCACCACACTACTTACGACTGCAGAAACACGCAATAGGGGACACTTCCCTCAAGGTAGTGACCGCGTCAGGAGAGGAATCCGGCCACAAACTGGGGTTAACCAAAAAAGTTTTCCAGGTTTCCCATTTTCACGCCAGCTCTTTCCCTTCTGTATCTGTGTCACCAGAATCAGCTTCTTAAAAAAATCATTATATACGTAGTAGAGTAGTCAAGTTCGTGGACAGCCTGAGTAGTGTCGCTGTGATGCGTCACAGTGAATTCGTTGAACCGTGGGATGGTGGGGTGACAATCCTTCGCCCTTCTAGTGGTGGTGGTGGTGGTGGTGGTGATCTCACAGTTGGAATGAGATCTACGCCCATGTAGACTTCGAGCAAGTGAAGATAAACAAATCGTTTGGTACGAGAACAGGTAAGTATGGAGGGTCTATTTTCTTGGACGACCACGGAACGACATGCAAGGGTGTTATCGTGTAGCAACAGTCGTTTATTCCTAAGCCTAAACTCAGGATACTTACGCGGAATTGAATCGCTTGGATGAGGAAGGATCTCCTTGCAGCAGTTCTTTTTGTTACTCATTTGCACAATTGGAAATGGTCAACTTACTTGTGCATTACTTTTGACAATTGGAAATGAATAAAGACGAATTAATATCGCCTTGCCTTTACATCTGCCATGTCACGATATTTTCCACGGTGGGAATTTCGGCTTCATGATCTGAAGCGTTTCGCTAGTGGATGTGTGTATCTTTGGCAGAGCTCGTTGATGTTTCTCCGTAGCTCAAACTGCGACATTCTGGCGTTCAACAACTCTCACTCAAGTACCCTCCACAACAGAGGACTAGTTTGCTTATACTATACGCCCAGAAATGTCTTTCGATGGGATATTGCTGCCAATACCTTTCAGCAGGGTTCCCAACAGTTACATTAACAACGATAGACGTGCATAGCGCTCTACGGAGATAATTAAGAGGGACGATGTGGAACTGTGTCAGTGTTGCATGGCTGCCTACACTCTACGCGCTAGTCGAGAAACAAATTCATGCTCAAAAAGGAATTCGTTATTGTAACTAAGAAACTGCAGAAGGCAACCTAGAACATCTCCTGCCCACATAGTATCCTAGCCGCTCAATATTTCTTCATGAGCGGTTCAATCGCGACTAATAAGATATAGTATCTGCGAAACTATCAAAACCACTAAATTAGTATATTTTCCTTGGGTTTTTCTTACCAAAAACTTCTTGTAAAATGTAGTTTAATGTTGCGCGATTCAGAATGAGGTAGGAGAAATTTTAGCTAAAGAATGTAGCACAATACGCACGTGGATAGGCTGTGTTTACGTTTAGTCTCAAGCTCCCTTAGACAGGGAACAGGAATATTAGGAAGCTGCCTTGCACTACAGCAACAAAATCAAAGACGCCATACACAAAGCTAACACACATACAACCTACCTATCCATAAACTTGACAGACTCACTGTCACAGAAAAATCACCACACTAATATACACAATTTTATACAACGAATACTTTTTGCTACTTGCTTTACGTCGCACCGACACAGATAGGTCTTATGGCGACGATGGGATAGGAAAGGGCTAGTACTGGAGAGGAAGAGACCGTGGCCTTAATTAAGTTACAGTTTGCGTGGTGTGAAAATGGGAAACCACGGAAAACCATTTCCAGGGCTTCTGACAGTGGGGTTCTAACCCACTATCTCTCAGATGCTAGCTCACAGCTGCGCGTCCCTAACCGCACGGCCAACTCGCTCGGTACAACGAATACTAACGTTAAAGCTGATACGAATACAAGCGCTCCAAATCTGGCTGCTCCGATTGGACTGGAAAGCTACCACAAGACAGTAATATAACAACATGGCCTAACTGAAATGCCCTATCTACTTTACGACGTCACGACGCCAACAATGGAATTTCACAGAAAATATGGAACCTATAACAAACCCCCAATCTCGAATCTGGGGCAGTACAAACAGTATAGACGTGACCAAAATACAGACCTTTGTATAGTCGCTAAAAAAAGAATAGGTGCATGGTACTGTATGTTCTTCTCATTTAAACATTTGTCAACCGTAATTATAATAGTCGGACTGAGCGGCTCAGTCGCTGGCCTTCTGACACCAACTTGGCATGTTCGATCCTGCCTCAGTCCGGTGGTATTTGAAGGGGCTCAAATACGTCAGCCTCTTGTTGGTAGATTCACTGGCACGTAAAAGAACTCGTTCGGGACTAAATTCCGGCACCTCGGCATCTACAAAAACCGTAAAACTAGTTAGTGGGACGTAAAGCAAATAGCATTATTATTACTAGTGGACTCCTGCTGCTACGCATCATTCCTTATAAATAGGTCAGATAACTCGCCTTGATGTGCCTGTCGCAGTCACATCGTTTTGCTTACCCTTTTTAATAGTTTTATGAACATAAAATTGGCCGTGCCTGAAAACTGATTCGGATAAGTAGCCTACCCACATTTTCGAGAGTTTCTCCCTGCGTTTCATTAATGGTCATACAGAAGGCTCGTCGACTTGATAGCTTCCCGTCTGTACGTACGTAGACGGTTTTCTCTTATCAGCATGTAAGTTATTAGGAACGTTTTGCCATCTGTTGAGTCTATTCGGAAGATGGTGAAGGTCAGAGAATCAAAGATCATCTAACAGAGAATAGTATTCTGCCATCATCAGATAAGTGTATATTCTCTGATTTGACAGGTAGAAATCCAACATGGCTGCATGCACTGATATTAATAACGATGAAAATATCATATATCAGAATGTTAATGAAAGTGTTAGTCGCTTAGCAACCTGCTAAGTACAGAATATTAATGAAAGTGTTAGTCGCTTAGCAACCTGCTAAGTACAGAATATTAGTGTTAGTCGCTTAGCAACCTGCTAAGTACAGAATATTAATGAAAGTGTTAGTCGCTTAGCAACCTGCTAAGTACAGAATATTAATGAAAGTGTTAGTCGCTTAGCAACCTGCTAAGTACAGAATATTAGTGTTAGTCGCTTAGCAACCTGCTAAGTACAGAATATTAATGAAAGTGTTAGTCGCTTAGCAACCTGCTAAGTACAGAATATTAGTGTTAGTCGCTTAGCAACCTGCTAAGTACAGAATATTAATGAAAGTGTTAGTCGCTTAGCAACCTTCTAAGTACAGAATGTTAATGAAAGTGTTAGTCGCTTATCAACCTGCTAAGTACAGAATATTAATGAAAGTGTTAGTCGCTTAGCAACCTGCTAAGTACAGAATATTGCGGGTTAGGGTAAGTCTTTGCCTGCAGTTACTGGAGTGACAATTTAACGATTTGATTTTATGATGACTCATCTTTGGCTGAACTTGCAGGGAATTCCGGAGAGATTAAAACAGAAATGAAGCAAATCGTTTCAGTAGAACGGACGGACTTGCCAAAGCTGTTTTAGTATACTCTTTTAATATATAGATGATTATTATTATTATTATTATTATTATTATTATTATTATTATTATTATTATTATTACCATAAAATATAGGTCACCTCCATTTCAGCCTTTATAGAACTCCATACAAACCCGTAACATTTTTTTTACTATTTGTTTTACGCCACAATGGCACGGTTAGATGGCGAGGATGGGATAGGAAAGTGCTAGGAGTGGGAAGAAAGTGTCCGCGGCATTAAATAAGGGGCAACCCCTCCATTTGCCTGGTGTGAGAGTGGGGAAACAACGGAAAAGCTTCTTCAGGGCTGCCAACACACTATGTCCTGAATACCTGTAACAGACATTATCTATACAGGTTCAATTCTTTCTGAGAAAAGTGTGCGTGCGTTTATTCTTATTTTGAGCGGCTGTACATACATTTTTTTTGCTAGTTGCTTTACGTCGCACCGACAGAGATAGGTCTTACGGCGACGATGGGACAAGGAAGGGCTAGGAGTGGGAAGGAAGCGGCCGTGGCCTTAATTGAGGTACAGTCCCACCATTTGCCTGGTGTGAAAGTGAGAAACCAAGGAAAACCATTTTCAGGGCTGCCGACAGTGGGGTTCGAACCTACTATCTCCCGAATACTGGATATTGGCCGCACTTACGCGACTGCAGCTATCGAGCTCGGTACTTATAATTTATGATCTTATAAAACCCCGATGACTCACCAGCCCAAGACTCTTCAAAAACTATAGCCATCACTAGGTCCAATACAAAAGACAGATTCTTAAGAAACATGAACAATAGAACAGAACTTAGAGACCAAAATGTTTATACCAATCATATTATAAATATTGCGCCTCCTGATGGATGCAGTACTTTTGCATTTGTCTCTTCGTGCAGGCCACAGCAAAAGTGTAGCTTCCACCGAAGTCCCAGTCTCCTCCATGGCTGTGACAATATGGAAGTTGCTGGGGTATGGGTCGTGCTAAGTTATGACATTCCGAGCAGGGCCAGTGCATCTGATTGTTATGGAAGGTCAGTCGGTTGTGCTGCAATAGCATTTTCTAGCCCAGCAAAGAAAGCAATGTAAAACTATCTTTCTCTTCATTTTGCGTATTATGCCACATTTTGGCACGCCGTACGTTGTTGCGGATTACCCTTAACCGCATAACCTTTGGTGGTGCTAATTGAGGATTCAACCAGCCTGATGACCTGACAGACAGACATCAATATGATAATGATGATGATGATGATCATGCTTGTTGTTTAAAGGGCCCTAACATCTAAGGGCTTCGGCCCCAATCATCATCAATATAAAGTAAGCAATAACCTTCCACAAATTTCGGCCACCTGAACTAGAAAAGAGTAGTTGACCTCATCTTGATACTTAAACGGGGGATATTGAATTTAGTGGCACTCAGAAAGACCGTAGGACCCATCGGAGACACGTCCATGCATGCAGAGAACCACACACTCGCATAAACACACATATTCACACATCAGCCCACAAACAAAAGCATTGTCACAAGAAAAACCACAATTAAGAGCACCAAGGAAGAAGAACATTGGCACAGGTGTTATATCTACCATCGGTACCACGAACCAAAACCGAATCTCCACCGTGTGGGATGGAACACTGAATGTGGCCGACAGGTTATCTTGACAAGATTTGCTGAATAGTAGGTTAAACGCCGACGCTTCTAAAATACGCAACCACCGGGCGAGTTGGCCGTGCGCGTAGAGGCGCGCAGCTGTGAGCTTGCATCCGGGAGATAGTAGGTTCGAATCCCACTATCGGCAGCCCTGAAAATGGTTTTCCGTGGTTTCCCATTTTCACACCAGGCAAATGCTGGGGCTGTACCTTAATTAAGGCCATGGCCGCTTCCTTCCAACTCCTAGGCCTTTCCTATCCCATCGTCGTCATAAGACCTATCTGTGTTGGTGCGACGTAAAGCCCCTAGCAAAAAAAAAAAAAAAAAGAATACGCAACCACTATACAGTTGCGAGGTGAGTAGGTCAAACGGTAGAGCGTTAAACGTCTGATCTCAGCGTTGCAGGTAAAATCCTGGCTCAGTCCGGTGGTATTTGAAGGAGCTGAAATACATCATCCTCGTGTCGATAGATTTATTGGCACGTAAAGGACTCCTACGGGACAAAATTCAGCCACACAGACGTCTCCGAAAGCCGCAAAAATAGTTAGTGGGACGTAACAACCAATATGTCGCTATTCGATGCCAGGCGCGAAAGTCTACATCATTTTTAGATAGCCAAGGTTAGTTTTCAGGAGCCCAAGAAATCCTCAATTTTTCCGTCATTCATGACAATTTTTGCTTCCTCCGGCTTCACAGTCCAGGGGTAGCGTACTTGCCTCTTACCCGGAGGCCATGAGTTCAATCCTCGGCCAGGTCACGAATTTTTCGCTGGATCTGATGGCTGCTCGAAGGCCACTCAACCTACGTGTGAACAATTGAGAAGCTACCTCACGGAGAGATAGATCCCCTTTCCTAGGGAGCCAGGGATGACGGTCGAAAGGATTCGTTACACTGACCACGTGTCATCTCGTAGTCTGCAGAGATCGCTTACTAGTCCAAGCCCCCCCCCCCATAACGGCTGTGGCATCATGTGATAGGATCCAGTACCTCAGAGATACTTACAGTAAACATTGTACATCTGGGCCTCACTAACATGAAAAAATAATGTCAAATGTCTTTATCAAAATAGAAATCATAGTTTCATTTTGTATCCAGTTACTTTGTGTTTCACCGGGTTGAGTGGCTCAGGCGGTAGAAACGCTGACTTTCTGAGCTTAAGTTGGTAGGTTCGAACCCAGCTCAGTCTAGTGAAATCTGCTAGTGTTGCCGGTAGTCTTGCCAGCACGTAAAATAACTCCTGAGGGGCAAATTTCCGGCACATTAGCGTCTCGTCTTCTGCACCGTGCACAGTGCATGCACCTGCACTCTGAGAGACCCTGGTGAACTTGGATTTCGTAGTTTTAATAGTTCTGAGTACAAAAAACTTTCCCTCTCTCTCTCTCTCTCCCGATGTTTTATCACGTCAAACTTTATAGTCTTAAATCGGTGTCTTTTAAGAATTTGGCAGTTGCTTTATACACCTCTGGTTGCTGGATGATACGTTGAGTGGTAGTTCGAAGTTGATTGAAAGTACAGTTGTTATTACTTGTGTCCTCTGCAAATTATATGGATGGCACGAAAAGATGCGGTTGAGGTCAGCGATTGCTTGGTGGTCACAGGAGCAGTAAGGCGAGTCTTAGTGCGACGTTAAACCAGTAGTAAAAGAATCGTTAGTATATTACGTAATTAAACGTATTTCTTTTCGATGTATTTACTAAATATTTATGTTATACATTAGATTCGACAGAATCTCACACTTATAAAATGACCACTACTGTCAACAACAATTTTCCCAATTACATCCTCTCACTGACATACATATCGCTCATTTAATACAACAACGTCATAGCTCAAAAATTGCCTGTTTTATGTTATGTACACCAATTAAAAGCGCATGTAAGAACCAATAAAATTGTATACAGATTGGATTTCTAAAGATAAATCCTTATTTTTAGCTCACGTGTGGAGTCGAACTCGTAATCTCTCGTGTTCCACTTCAATACCACTAGAGCTCAGTTCTAATCCCTGTATTCAGAAGACAAACTTAACTATAGTATTACAGTAACGATGTCTGATGACCCAATTTATAAGTTCTATTGTCCGTAGCTAACTATCTAGGTTACGTCTGTAATCAGGAAATTCCCAGAACCTATTACATCCTAATATAGAGGTTTGAATTGTTCTTTAGTTCCAAGTAAACTGTGGGTAATAAAAACTACAGAAATGGCTCAATTGAAATCGAAGAAAGAATCTGAACGTATAGAACTGAAATATACCTCTGTAGGCGATCTCGTTGACTGAATAAGTTAGTCATTATCCTTTTCTTCTCTAATTTGCGCGTTCGATCATGACTTAGATTGGTTGTATTTTAGGGCGTTTAAAGGGAACAATTCCGTGTCAATGTCTTCTGTTATTTTAATGAACTCACCATGCGACGAACCCGTGACTCTTAAAATCTACAGCTATTCAAGTAATACTTCTTAAATAATGTTAGATTATTATTATTATTATTATTATTATTATTATTATTATTATTATTATTATTATTACGATAGTAGTAGTAGTAGTAGTAGTAGTAGTAATAGTAGTGAACAAGCTTGATAGCTGCAGTCGCTTAAGTGCGGCTGGTATTCAGAAATCGGGAGATAGTGGGTACGAATCCCACTGTCGGCAGCCCTGAAGATGGTTTCCCGTGGTTTTCCATTTTTACACCAGGCAAATGTTGGGGCTGTACCTTGATTAAGGCCACGGCCGCTTCCTTCCCATTCCTACTCCTTTCCTATCCCATCTTCGCCATAAGACCTATTTGTGTCGGTGCGACGTAAAGCAAATAGCAAAAAAGTAGTAGTAGTAGTAGTAGTAGTAGTAGTAGTAGTAGTAGTAGTAGTAGTAGTAGTAGTAGTAGTATCTGGCTCCTTAGCGTAATGGCCATAGTAGTGGATTCGGTTCACTGGGTCTCGTGTTCGATTCCCGGCCGGGCATTTGCTTAATTCTCGTTGCTTGGGGACTGAATACTTCTGTTTATCTCAACACACATCTCACGTACAACACAACGCAACACAACACACCGCTCTAACAAACCAGCACAGGAAGACGCTATATTGGATACATAAGAGTGATGTCCAGAAGGACATCCTTTCGGAAAACTGGGCTAAATCCACATGCAGCGTCGATCTCAAGCCGCTGAGGAACGACCACAGGGGAAGAAGAAGAAGAAAACTAGTATCAGATTGTAGTTCTAATGTTCTTATATTACTCGATCCGACTAGTTTAGCTCATTGTGGCAGAATGCTAGTCAGTTCTGCGATTTCTCGGATGGCATTGCCTTAAAGTAAATAATAATAATAATAATGAATATTGAATTTTCACGACCGCATTGTAATCGAAACAGACTTTCAACGTATTAGGTCGTGTAAATGTACATGTAGTGCGTGTTGAAGGGATGTTAAGTACAGAACAAAAATGGCCAGCCGGACACCAGTGGGATCCGAACCCACAACCTCCCGATTTCGCGTCGGTTGCTCTACCAATTGAGCTATGGTGGCCTAGGCCATCTTTGTTCTGTTTGAAAGGATCTGAGCTACAGGTCTGGCACTGCTGATAGGCCACCATAGCTCAACTGGTAGAGCAACCGACGCGAAATCGGGAGGTAGTGGGTTCGGATCCCACTGGTGTCCGTCTGGCCATTTTTGTTCTGTACTTAACATCTCTTCAACACGTACTACATGTACGTAACACGACCTAATACGTTGAAAGGCTGTTTCCACAATAATAATAATAATTATTATTATAATAGTAATAATTGTACCGGGGTACAGTGTGTGTCTCTCTCTATATATTCCATGAGCTGTTCTCTACTGTGTAAATCTTTGCTAAAGGCTCTGAACTTGGAGATAATGTAATAGGTTCTTCTTCTATGGTTATATGACTCTGCCATCGACATATGAGAGCTTTTTAGGGTAAATTCCTAACTAATCCTAAATAAGAATTTTGTATTTCTATGGTTGTAAACTTATTGCATGCTGTGAACGTGAACTACCAAATGTGAGTATTTTATTTATATTTAAAATTCCACACCTTCATGGTTCATTTGTCCTTAAGCTTTTTGTCACAAAATTAGCAGGCACGTAAAATTGCAAGTTGTTTTCGCTTACAAAGAATATCAATCTTATGATACACTGGAGTGTCAGAAGTTTGCTCTGAAGACGGGTTCTTCAGAATGCCAATAAATCTGCTGACATGGATCTTACGACTGCTAACAGATTTCGTTGGAATTCGTCCCCGGTACTTCGATCAAAGGAAACAAATGCTTAAGTAAATGAGCTACATATTAGTCGCGCAAAGAAATTTCCCTGATTTTCACCATTTCAAGCTTAAACAAATGTTAAGTTTTTCGAATATCTCAAACTTCACTACTGGCTCATTGCTCCACTTGATACGTACACCGCAGTTATACAACATATCAGATAGAATTAACGCACGCAGTAAATACACAAGGTTAATGTGATGTTCTATATTGCACCAATATATTCTGAGATAATACTAACTCCATTTTTGTAATAGACTTAAACGTACAAACTTCATGAATTCAGCACCGCGATTATATTGAGAATCGGACAAGTACTTATCGTGAAAACGTAATGTATGTGCGTGCTTCATTTGCCAGCCGGACACTGCCCTGTTCGATTCGCATTTCAGTCATTTGCCCAGGTGGCAGTTTCTTAAATGATTTCAAAGAAATTGGAAATTTATTGAACATTTCCCTTGGCAAGTTTTTCTGATCCCTAACTCCCCTTCCTATAAACGAATATTTGCCCCAATTTGTCCTCTTGAATTCCTACTTTATCTTCAAAGTGTTATCCTTCCTACTTTTAAAGACACCACTCAAACTTATTCGTCTACTAATGTCATTCCATGCCATCTCTCCACTGACCACTCGGAACATACCGCTTAGTCGAGCAGCTCGTCTCCTTTCTCCCAATTCTTCCCAGCTCAGACTTTGCAACATTTTTGTAACAATACTCTTCCAGAACAAAACGAGCTGCTTTTCTTTAGATTTCTCCTGTTCTTGAATCAAGTAATCCTCGTGAGGGTCCCATACAATGGAACCATACTCCAGTTGGGGTCTTACCGGAGACTTATATGCCCTCTCCTTTACATCTTTTGTTTTTGCTTTACGTCGCACCGACACAGATAGGTCTTATGGCGACGATGGGTGAGGAAAGGCCTAGGATTTGGAAGGAAGCGGCCGTTGCCTTAATTAAGGTACAGCCCCAGCATTTTCCTGGTGTGAAAATGGGAAACCACGGAAAACCATCTTCAGGGCTGCCGACAATGGGGCTCGAACCACTATCTCCCGATTAATGGATACTGGCCGCACTTAAGCGACTGCAGCTATCGAGCTCGGTCTTTACATCTCTACTACAACCCCTAAATATTCTCATAATCATTTACAGAGATCTGTACCCTCTATTTACAATCCTATTTATGTGATTACCTCAATAAAGATCTTTCCTTATATTAACACCTAGGTAGTTACAATGATCCCCATGAGGAACTTTCACTCCATCAACGCAGTAATTAAAACTGACAGGACTTTTCCTATTTGTGAAACTCACAACCTGACTTTTAACCCGTTATTTTATATCACTGCGCACTGTCCATCTCACAACGTTATCGAGGTCACTTTGCAGTTGCTCGCAATCTTGTAACTGATTTATTACTCTGTACAGAATAACATCATCCGCAAAAGGTCTTACCTCTGATTCCACTTCTTTACTCATATCATTTATATATATAAGAAAATATAAAGATCCAATAATACTGCCTTGAGAAATTATCCTCTTAGTTATTACAGGTTTAGATAAAGCTTCACCTACTCTGATTCTCTGAGATCTATTTTCTATAAATATAGCCACCCATTCAGTCACTCTTTTGTCAAGTCCAATTGTACTCATTTTGCCTGTAGTCTCCCATGATCCACCCTATCAAATGCCTTAGACAGGTCAGTCGCAATACAATCCATTTGACTCCTGAAGCCAAGTTGTCAGCTTCGTATGAAACCTGAGCTAAGTGTTGATATGAGCTCCTTGGTACCATTATTGTAAGTAGAATGTCAATAGTTTTAACTGTTCACTAGTTATTTGACGTGGACAACTTAGCTGAATAACCCTGTATATTCTCCTGAATATTTCAGTTCTTCATGCGAGGACTATTTAGGTACGACACAAATGGGTTTAACATTAAAGTAAAATGTTTCAAATTTGAGATCAGATTGAATTTGATACTGCGACGATATTAAGAGAGATCTATTGAACCGATTTACTGTAATGAATATTTGAAAGTCGCAACAGTTTTACAATGAATTCTGAAGATCGATACTTCTGACAAACATATAACTCAAAATCATTAATTTTATACCTTCATTTTCAGTGGCATTTATGACGTTGTGTTTCCGGTCATAAAACTTTACAGCGATTAAATAAAGTTTGGTTTGCTTTCCTCAACGTATTGCTTGCTCACTTTTATGGCAGGACCCTGAGCTATATATTACCACGATATGATCTGGAAGGCGAAGAATATTTTTAAAATATACTTTTAAGGAGAGAAATACGTGACGTGATATTGACAAATAAATCCAGTTTCCTAATACCTCAACAAAGAAATCTCTACTTTGTACCTGAAATGTTCACATCAATACCATTTTATTTCTGATATAATCACTCTCTACCTCGGTTCTCACATATTCACAAAACGTATCTATACAAAACCCGCTTTGTTTCTGACATATTCATAGAAATCTCCAGTTGGAACCCGCTATGATTCTAGTAACTTATATTTCAAAAAGATTTCCACATACATCCAGATTACATTTCATACGTTCATATAAATCTCCACGTCAATGTCTACTCTGTTTCTAATGCATTCACAGGCTACTCACGTTTAAATTGATGTATTCACAAAGCATCCCCACAAAAACCTGCCTTTTTTATACAATCATAAATATTTTTTATATAAACTCTGAACCATCGAATCCTAAGCCTCCAACTGCTTCTCTTACCATGTATGGTAGAGCCGCTATTCTCTTGAGTACCCTACCTCATACGATTCACCTCATCATGAAACCGGTCCAAATTTTACGCACACTACTGCCATCCTGAGAAAACGCACATCATAACAATGATTGAAATTGCTAACCTGATCCAATCGTGTAGCTTTTGGGATTTACTCCTTTAGAATTCCTCCAAAAAATACGAGTTACGATTTGGAGAGGCTGACCTACATACCATATTGTACAACTGTTCATATATCATCACATGGAAGTACCGCTGTTCGGTATTATCATCGGCATAAACCGTACTTACTTTCAATATATTCCTCCAGTTTATAGCCAACGGTCGTAGCCGTGTTGAAACACCGGATCCCGTGAGATCTCCGAAGTTAAGCAACATTGGGCGTGGTCAAGATTTGGATGGGTTGCCACGCGCTGTTGGTGGGGGGTAAGGGAATGGAGGAGCGGAAAGAAACTGGCCACCTTACCGTACGCAAACTCCGGCTCAGGAACACGTCTGCGGAGGTTCGGACCTGCCTTTTGGGCCCTAAAAAATGGTACACTTTTCGGTATAAAATCCATGTAATTTAAAGGAATAATAATGAATGAATAATCTCTTATGGCCTAGTAACTTTCACTCGTATACTATTTATTTTTATTTTGTTAGCTATTGGCTTTACGTCGCACCGACACAGATATGTCTTATGGCGACGATGGGACAGGAAAGGGCCAGGTCTGGGAAGGAAGCGGCCGTGGCCTTAATTAAGGTACAGCCCCAGCATTTTCCTGGTGTTAAAATGAGAAACCACGGAAAACCATCTTCAGGGCTGCTGACAGTGGGGTTCGAACCTATTATCTCCCGAATACTGGATACTGGCCGCACTTAAGCGACTGCAGCTATCTTTATCATCACCAATGATCACTGTATTTACATACATACAAACATAATTTTCATTATAGGCTCTGACGCCTTTTGGTGTTCGGTCTGCAAGCCTCTGTGAATGTACTGACCACCGTCACAGTCCTCTATTTGTACTAGTCCTGTGACCTCGTTTAGTTCTACACCTCTTATCTTTAAATCGTTAGAACCTAGTCTAACCATTATTCTCCTAGGTAACTTATCCTCCATTCGCCTTACATGACCCAAAGACCGAAGCCAGTTTATGCGTACAGATTCACCCATCGAGTTCCTTCCTAACTTAGCCTTTATCTCCTTATTCCGAATTCCCTCCTGCCATTCTTCCCACCTGTTTTTACCAGCAATCATTGTCTCTCACTTCTAACTTATTAATAAGCTGAGTCCACCCAGCTTTCACTCCCGTAAAGTTGGTCTGAAAATAGAACGATGTAGAAAGCGTTTCGCCAAGGAGCCGACTTCCTTCTTTTAAAATACTGTAGATCGCAGCTGTGAGCTAACTGCATTAGCTTTGTTGCACCTTGAATCAATCTCCGTTACTGTAAGCACCGTGCGCGATGCCGAACAGCGTTACTGAGGCGAATTAAATATGGACTTTGCGTCTACTGAGGAGTTCTGGAGTGGCATTAAGAATATGCATCTGAGCATTGAATGTGGTTTTCCTACATTAAAAAAGTATAAAAGATCGATTCGCGTCACTTTCTGAGGGTAAAAATTTGTGCGTAATTGGACGTGTGAATGAAGTAAGAAGAGACGATGTATCAGTTATTTCTGCAAATGTGATACGGCAAACGTCTGTAACACTATCACTGAACACAGTAAACTCCAGGCAACTGTATAATTGTGTATATTTTTATTATCCATTCCAATTGCACTCCACTTGCACTAAGTAAATATGATACTTCTAATTTTTAATTATTATTGGAATTTCTTTAAATTGATTTGGAGCGCAGTGTTCTAAGTGGAAAATATCCTTGGCCTGCAGGAGGAAGAGGATCATGTGAACACATTGCAATATTGTAGTTTATTATATGAATGATGAATGCTCCACCTCCAAGATTTACTTGACCTAGGCCTAGTGCAACCAAGTTCTAATATTTGCACTGTCACTTGCCACTTGTTCTTAAATTCCAATTACATTCTTACGTAAATAATGTTATTCTTTAGTTATTGGTTTTTTAAGATTAGTTAAAATAATACTTTTCAATTATATCATCCACATATGGGAGAAGTTCGATAGGCAATTAAGTTAAAATGTCGAAATACTGTGGGTCTTTCTATTTCCTCAACAGTCAGTCAGTCTCGGGAGATAAT
Organism: Anabrus simplex; assembly: GCF_040414725.1. Taxonomy (NCBI): domain Eukaryota; kingdom Metazoa; phylum Arthropoda; class Insecta; order Orthoptera; family Tettigoniidae; genus Anabrus; species Anabrus simplex. The sequence continues at coordinate 102,867,058 of NC_090273.1, read as the reverse complement.
AGGTTCGAACCCCACTGTCAGCAGCCCTGAAGATGGTTTTCCGTGGTTTCCAATTTTCACACCAGGGAAATGCTAGGGCTGTACTTTATTTAAGGCCACGGCCGCTTTCTTCCCAGACCTATCCCTTTCCTGTCCCATCTTCGCTATAAGACCTATCCGTGTCGGTGCGACGTAAAGCAAATAGCAAAAAAAAAACCAATGGAATGTACACTGCAAATTCTTGAGTGTAGTGTTAGTTGACAACATGAACCATGTTGGCTAATAGAAAGAAGAAAACATACGTTTATGTAGATCTAAAATTTCCGTCAATGAGTGAAAAAAGACAATACTTACTTTTTATGATTCACTGCTTGAATCCATTTTTGCCGAATTTCTGTCACAGTTATCGTCTTAGGAATAAAATAGTAGTAGTATTTCTGTAGCTGTTGGAAGACCGTTCAACACAGCATAGTACGAAACTTCCCCTTACTTTTTATTTCTGCCTTTTTTACAGCCTGGGAAGCGGCAAGTCCACATTTAATTCATCCGGTGGCCGCTAGAGTGTCGCGCACGCAGCATATACTACCATCCTGAGAGAACACATCCTAATACTTGAAATTATCTACCTGATCCAGATTTTTTATCTCCAATCTGGCATTCATTTCTCTCGGATTTCTTACCTATTGACATCAATAGGTGGGAAATCCAAGAGGCTAATGTTCATTCCAAAAAAAAAAAAAAAGGAAAGGCTAATTTTCATACCAAACTCACCGCACCTATTTTCAATTTCCAAGATGTTAGACTGTCAGCTTTCGGCCCACAATATTAACAGTGAGGCAAAATACATATTTAAATGTATCCATGAAACAAATATAAATAGAATTATGAATATCGACCAATAATTTTCCTTGTCTATATATTTTGAGGACAGGTGTTCGTAATGTTGACACTTCTTATACCCATAATACAATCAAATGTCTAGAGTGAAACGCTCAACTCTAGCTTACAGAGACAAATACACAAAGGGCTTATTTGTTGTCATCACAGACCATGTAATAGGGATACGATCCCACAATATCCAGCACAATAGATAAGCACCTATCGAGTCTCGTTGTCGATGTCACACGACACATACACACACTGAGGTTTCTCTGTCAGAATTTATGTATGATCTCATCACTTCACCACTTCTCACGCATGGAAGACTGAGATCCATTGCATCTGCTTCATCCAGGATCCTCTCTTTTTAAATTTCCTACCTACGAGCTTTCTTGGTCAACTACTTCGATCCAATATTACTAGGTTTGACAGACTATCACGTCTAAATTTTACGAGATGTTTTCTTCAATATTTCGAATGTTTACAATTCCCTTTTATTTGATTTTTAATTTTGTTTCCATTTAATTTGGTAAGAGGGACAGAAAATTACGTTGTTTTACCTCTTAAAAAATCACCACTAATACTACCATCAGTGTCTGTTATTTTCTCATCTGTAAAGGCCTATCGCTTATTTTGACTGACACATTGACACTAGCTCCTTCTGTGGATCTGTGTTAGTGTGTCTGCCTCTGGATCTTAAGTTCGTGGGTTCAATCTCGACAGGTTGGAACAGAGTCCATTCTACTCTCCAAGCTGTACAATAAAAGGTCTCTGGTGGCACATTCGGTGTCTAAGCAACGAAATTCATTAAACACGACAGGAAACTATTTCTTCCTTGACTTCCGTGGTTTCCCATTTTCACACCAAGCAATTGTTGGAGCTGTACCTTATTTAAGGCCACGACTGCTTCCTTCCCACTCGCAGGCCTTTCCTATCCCATCGTCGCCGTAATATCTATCTGTCAGTGCAACGTAAAGCACATTCTGAAAATAAATATATCTAATTCTTTGATATCTGCTAAAATAAATGTGGATTATCGTAATTATCACTGAACCCAAGATGTGTGATTTTCTACATCATTTTACACGATTTCTCGTTGCTTACTAATAAGCCTGAGTAGAGCTTTTAAAGTAGGAAAAACCATAATAAGATGATAGAATTGGAAATCAAGAGGACAAACTGGGGAAAATATGTTTTATATAAAGAGGAATTATGGATTGGACTAATCTTGTCAAAGTATATTTTCAATATATTTCCAAGATCTTTGAAATAGTTTGAGAAAATTCGTTCGTTCGTTTGTTCGTTTGTTCGTTTGTTCGTTCGTTCGTTCGTTCGTTCGTTCGTTCGTTCGATTAGCTGTGTAGGCAGCGAAATAAGGTCTTATGTTCTTCGACGTACATTTTTTCCGACTTGCTCCACTTTTAATATCTACCTGTTCACTCGATTATCTGGCATGATGATATATTCCCTATGACAGTCTTCACGAAACAAGCTCTATAATGCTGAACGAAACTCACATTTAGTAAATTCAAACACATTTAAATTATCACCATTGTATCTCTCGAATTCAAGCCAGCAGAGAGGCTAACAGACTAACAGCCCTGCTCCAGTCTGCAGCACGGATTTTCTGGTCATCAGCGAGGTTGGTGAGCCTAGCTTTGCGGGGATTAACCTGCGCGTCCCTTGTTCATCATTCCACTTGTTAACCACAGCAAAGACACGAGAAGATTAAACACTAGCCTGCATATTCCAGTACAAATCAACCAGGGATTTTTCATTTCATAAAATCTCTTTAAAGGGTACCTATTACCAGTAGTCTTCAGAAATAAATTGAATTCTTTAACCATTGCGAATAACACTTTTCATGTTCAGAGTAAGGACAGTTCACTTGAGTTTTGCCTTTGTTAAGGTGCCAGTTTCGTAGTCACTTATCTCCCATTAAAGAACCAGTCATGCCCAGCGACTCTTGCGGTCCGAAGTCGAATAGAATACGGCGTCCCCGAAATCGTAGAAATATTTAAGACAAATACTATTATTACTCCTTATCCTAGTGAGATGCGGAGACCAAATACGATGATTTTCATACCTAAAATTTATTGTAAATCGGTACAATGGAAAGACTTCAAAATACTAGCTACTAGTAAGTAAGCAGCAAACTAACACTCAGCAAGAGTCGTCACACTTGTGGAACATAACCGGTGCCGTCAGGTCTGGCGGGTTTTAATTTCTAAAAAATGTCATTAGATTGGCAATGTTGTGTTTAGGTTATTATTAATTCTAATCCATCTTAATTTCACTAAGAAATAACTCCGTGGGGCATTTATTAATAGTGTTTTAATATCATGTAGATAATGTCTACTTTAATCAAGTATGTCAAAAACATACAATGAACTGCTTAAAGATACACAAAACATTTCTAATTGTGAAATCGCAATATAAAAAAGGTCCCATCAATGAAATTATGGAATAGTTTTTCAAAAACATAGTTATATAGAAACCAGCAGATCTTACATTTTAGGTACTTTCGAAACCCATTTCACATAGTCATTAATGCAAACCATTAAAAATTCAAATATATCTTCCTCATAACACCAAGGTAAAATGTATCAGTCTGTTTTCCCCATATACTTCAATTGAATGCTCAAATATCCTTTAACTTGAAGATCATCTATAAGTCTGAACTTGAACTGTGTCACGTTGAATGTAATCATTTCAATATCGCTAACACATCACCATCAAAAGAAGTTTTTTTTTTTTTGCTAGGGGCTTTACGTCGCACCGACACAGATAGGTCTTATGGAGAAGATGGGACAGAAAAGGCCTAGGAGCTGGAAGGAAGCGGCCGTGGCCTTAATTAAGGTACAGCCCCAGCATTTGCCTGGTGTGAAAATGGGAAACCACAGAAAACCATCTTCAGGGCTGCCGATAGTGGGATTCGAACCTACTATCTCCCGGATGCAAGCTCACAGCCGCGCGCCTCGACGCGCACGACCAACTCGCCCGGTATCAAAAGAAGTACATGGCTATGAGGGTATTTAGGGGTAGTAGTTAGTATGTAAAGAAGAGGGCATATAGTCTCTGGTAAGACCCCAAGGAGAGTATGGTTCCAGTCAATTGAACCCTCACCAGGATTACTTAATTCGACAACTGTAAGAAATCCATAGGAAAACAGCTCCTTTTGTTCAGGGTGATTTCCCACAAAAGTGTAGCGTTACGAACATGTTGCAAAGTTTGTGCTAGGAAGACTTGGGATAAAGGAGACGAGCTGCTCGACTAAGTGGAATGTTCCCAGCTATCAATGGAGAGATGGCGTAGAATGACATTACTAGACGTATAAGTATGAGTGGTGTTTTTAAAAGTAGGAAAGATGACAATATGAAGAAAACGTTAGAATTCAAGAGGGTGAAATGGGGAAAGCATTCGTTTAAACGAAGAGTAGTTAGGGATTGGAATAATTTACCGAGGGAGATGTTCAATAAATTTCCAAATTCTTTGCAAATATTTAAGAAAAGCCCGAGTAAACAACAGACAGGGAATTTGCCATCTGGCCGATTGCCCTAAATGCAGATCAGTCGTGATTGACTGATTTTATTGATTTGATTTTATAACTTTTATGGTCCGGATTTGGCCATAATTATAACTTCAAACCGATTTTCGTACAATGAAGAAAGTCGTACCAGAAGAAAGAAAATTACGTAACTGGCGTTGTCTAGCGGACCATCGAGTTACGTAGTTAGTACAACAGAGTATGTTACGATGTTATCGCAACAGTTACTGAATCTGAGTAACGTGAAGGTACTGGAACTGTCAATGCCATTTCGCAAAAGAAATATCATAGAGGAAACAAAGAAAACTGCAGGACGTCCCAGAGATCTCACGACGCTTAAGCGTTTAAGAAGGTGATTTGCTTCAAAGCACATGATATGAGCATTCTTTTTAAAGACACAATATCATAATATTATTCAATTTGAAATTCTTAATAATTACTTAATTACTCCCTCTGAGGATCCGAGGTCTGTCAGCCTCTGAATATCAAGAATGTCGGTTCAAATCAGGCAGAGAGAATCGGATATTTGAAGAGCGGGAAATAATTCATTCGTCACAGCATGTCGTACGATGTTGGCACGTAAAAGACCTGCGATGACATATGTTACATTCACGACTCAGCAGTGGGTAGCACAGTCAATTTTCAGTTTCTCTAATATCTTCTAAAGCATAATTAAAATTTTGATAGACACGCCGGCAGGCTAAAAGGAGTCAAAATCATAATATGTGCATCGATGTATCTCAGGCTATTATTATTATATCTGAACTAATATAGAGGTTTATAGTTGCGATGTTTAGTGGTTTCTAAGAAGGAAATTGTAATATTTCGAAGAAGTCGGGTACCTTTTAAAAATGTATTTATTTTCGAAGCAATGATACACAAATATTGGTCATTGTACATCAAATGGGAAATATTTTATTTATGTACAAAGGCTACCTTGCATAATTTGCTGAGATCTCAGAAGGCAACTTACCAGTGTGCTAAAATTGTGACTACTCTGTTGGTAAATATATTGATTTCAAGAAGAGAAGGTATTCTCTGTTCACCCGAAGCAATAGAAATCAGAAAAGGAAATCTTTGTTGTTTGGAAAGTGCATACGAGGGATATAAATAAGTAGTAACGTAGTCCAGACACTCGCAGGAGATCGGGCATGCGTAAATGGGATATGGGAGCGGTCATGTGGCGCTGTTGTCGATGTGTAGTGTGCATTTGACGGACATCCAGCTGGGAGTGTTGTTGCTGTGCGGAGTTGAAGTGAAGAGTGTCAATTTCACTGCTCGAAAGCATGCTTTATTTATTTATTTATTTATTTATTTATTTATTTATTTATTTATTTATTTATTTATTTATGTATTTATTTATTTATTTATTTTGCGCACTTTCGTGGTAATGGTTTTCAAGTAATTGTACAGTTTTTGGAAATTAAAGTACAATAAATCTTAATTTGCAATAAATTTTTACGCAGAATTTGAACTACCGCTAGTGATTTATACTTGTCGATTTTCTCGGTATACATTTCAAGGAAGACGGGACAGCTATGTCGGGCAGACCGGCACGTTTTGTTTTAGTCTCCAACACTACTATATCCGGTCTGTTGCGGGTAGTCGTCTTATCCGTGATAATTTTTCCGTCGCAGCAAGTTTTGATCTCGTCATTTTTGAGTACACTATTTATTTATTTAATTTTTTTTTTTTTTTTTTGCTAGTTGCTTTACGTCGCACCGACACAGATAGGTCTTATGGCGACGATGGGACAAGGAACGGCTAGGAGTGGGAAGGAAGCGGCCGTGGCCTTAATTAAGGTACAGCCCCAGCATTTGCCTGGTATGAAAATGGGAAACCACGGAAAACCATTTTCAGGGCTGCCGACAGTGGGGTTCGAACCCACTATCTCCCGAATACTGGATACTGGCCGCACTTAAGCGACTGCAGCTATTGAGCTCGGTGAGTACATTATTATTATTATTATTATTATTATTATTATTATTATTATTATTATTAAACTTAAGAATACAGTATATCTTACTATAAAGGGAAATACTATCTTCATGGGGTCGAAATAACAGGGCTAATACTTGGAGCTCGTGCTACTGTGCCAGCCTTCCTCATCAAGTTCTAGAAACGGTTCAGTTTACCAACGAACAGAATTTCGGACCTTGACATATCTATAATACGCGGTTCAGTGGGAATAGTGCGATCTTACATCTACAACTTTTGAACGTCATTTATAATTCACATTTTTTTTCTTAGAATGCCTTCAATCAGCCTACTCAAAATAAATGTTAATTCCAGTTTTATAACTTTATACTACTTATTTGCCTATTGTACTCTTGGTCTATTATTGGAAGCCACTACGTAGGGGAAGTTCATGGTTTTAATTAATCATATGACTCTCTGTTTATCTAGGGCTGTATTTCTCACAGTATATTCGTACAGTGGCAAATTGTATAACTCTAGTCTCGCTTGATCGTGGAAATAACTCAAGTCTTACTACGAGTAAAGTACACAGGGATTTACCAAAGAGCAATGAGAGTGGCAAGACACTAATTTTCTTGGAGTGTAGCAATAAAGTTGCTCTCAGACTGCCTTGTCTCGCACTCAAATGTAATTAAAGATGTAGGACCCTGTAATGAAGACAGTAATTGTCAAGTCTTAGAATCAGCACTTGGAGACAGGCCAGGAAATTGATCAAGTCAGCGCTTTGTCACACACACACCTCATTTGAATACCGACGTAGGAAATAAGTCGCTGGTGGTCTTGACGAGTGAGAAGAGGTTGAGTGGTCTTCACTAATAAATAAATAAAACATAGTGTTGTCTAAGTCGCTGTTTATTGTAAAACTTCTACCAAGGTGCCACCTTCCAGTTAGTACTGTGATGGATTCTGACCGCGAATTTGAAATGTGACGATGAGATAACTAGGGGTTCTTATTTTAGAAGCGTTGATTGGGGACTTTGTGTTCCCTGTATGGTATTACTTTCACCTGTTTTTAACAAACTCCTCCCTTCAGTCTTGCGTACCTGACCTCCCTGGGTCAACTCTTGTTGTCTTCCGACTCTGGCGGTATTAGGCCGAGCAGATTCGAGACAAGCAAGTTGGCCGAGCGGTCAGGTGTGAGCAGCTGTAAGCTTGCATTCGGGAGGTAATGTGTTCGAACCTCACTGTCGGCAGTCCTAAATATTGTATTCCATGGTTTCCCACTTTCACACCAGGCAAATGCTTGGGTTGATCATAATTAATGCAAATGCTGCTTCCTTCCACCTCCTATCCCTTTCCTATCCCATGAAATCACCATAACATCTATCTGTGTCGGTGCGATATAAAGCCAATAGTAAAAAGAAACGATTCATGCGGTGTGACGTGTCGGAACGAAGAGAAAGCATTTCACGTCATGTGACGTCAGGTGAGAGCTGAGTAGTGTAATGTTGCCTAAACAAACGGCGCTGTGAGTACGGAATTGGAGGAGTCAGTCAGCTATAAGGCTCTCCTGATATTAATCTGTCTGTAGAAATGTGCACATTCTACAAAACTTCTTCACCAGCATGAGTCCAGGTCCGAAGGTGATGTAGAAAAATATTCTACTACGTTTCCGCCTTTTCGCAACCCCGTTTTCTGTCGACGGAAACAACAGGTATCAAATGGAGCAGTTAGAATTCCACATTGACAATTCGTTGAAAGTCAAATATAAACACAAGGAGAACTTGGCTGATTTTTACTAGAATGCTACCCAAAACCAGATTTCCGAGATTGTATGCACTTCCTGCACGAGTACTACGACATATGTGTGCGAATAATTCTTCTTTTTTTATTTTGAAAATTCTCTAAGTCCAAATCCCCAAGTGCCTTATCAAATCACAACCTAATATGCATTCTTCGAATTCAAATTTCCCAGACACGACGACCTGGCATTGATAAACTAACAGAAAACAAACAGAAAATTCAGGTAAATATCAACAAAATTGTTCTGTATGGCTCTCTTCTAAACTGCAGATAAAATTTGATTACGTTCTGTACTTTTTACGTTATAACACGGCTGTCCTTTACATCAACTAGAATTGTTATAAAATTTATCATAACATAAAAATGTATTGTTTGTAATGTGTGACCAGTTGTGTATTTCAAGCAGTCGGCATTAATATTACGATGTATAAGACGTCAGTTGTGTAATTGATACCAGCTCTGTTTACTTTTTCTCCTACATCGCTGCATTTCGCACATCTCAAACCATTTTTCTTCCCCTGAAGTTGCGAGAAAGGAGTGCAGTGCGTGGTGACGTCACAAGTTGAAGTTCTCTTTGATGGTAGTGGAGTGAGGTGACGTCACACCGACGCTTCCTGTCCTCCGCTGGTATTAGGTTTGCGGAGCCAAGGGAATCCTTTATTTTTAAGACTTTAGTGGCTTATTCCTTAATTTTTCCGGTACCCCAATTTTGTAAAAGGTCCGACCTCTCGCGGTTTACTCTTATTAGTGTTAACAACGTCTGCCCAGTTGTACTTGGCACCATTATTCCACCCCATCTCACAGTGACTGCCCGACTGCATACAGATTCAAAAGATTTCTGTAGATATACGTAGTACAGTCATTACTATAAGTTCGTTGACTGGCCATATTGTGTGTAGTGTTGCACCATAGGATGTTACCATGACAATTCGCTAGTCCCAGCAAGAGGCAGTTCCGCGCGTACAGTACAGTATAATCAAAACTATGGCCTCTGTTGTGAAGGGTAATTGAATGTCGTAGTTTGAGCAAACGGGCAAATTTCAAGTCCTGCCAACAATTAGAAAAGTACACTAGCGAAACATTTAAGATAATCAAGTTGAAATCGCCCGGAACACTACGACGGGAAAAAGATGCGAAGAGGGAGGTAAAAAAACGATGTGATCCTTGAACCGTTAGCGCCAGTCCACGAACATATTGACAGCAGTACGTACACAGCTGTGCAGTGTGTTGCCTAAACTATAGGAGCCAGTCCACGAACATATTGACAGCAGTACGTACACAGTTGTGCACTGTGTTGCCTAAACTATAGGAGCCAGTCCACGAACATATTGACAGCAGTACGTACACAGCTGTGCACTGTGTTGCCTAAACTGTAGGAGCCAGTCCACGAACAAATTGACAGCAGTACGTACACAGTTGTGCACTGTGTTGCCTAAACTATAGGAGCCAGTGCACGAACATACTGACAGCAGTACGTACACAGGTGTGCACTGTGTTGCCTAAACTATAGGAGCCAGTCTACGAACATATTGACAGCAGTACGTACACAGTTGTGCACTGTGTTGCCTAAACTATAGGAGCCAGTCCACGAACATATTGACAGCAGTACGTACACAGGTGTGCACTGTGTTGCCTAAACTATAGGAGCCAGTCCACGAACATATTGACAGCAGTACGTACACAGTTGTGCACTGTGTTGCCTAAACTATAGGTGCCAGTCTACGAACATAATGCGCACACTGTGTTGCCTGCACTGCAGGCGTCAGTCTTATTGGCTGTAATAGTATAGCTGTAAGAATATAACTTACCACCTTTAAATTAATTCATTACTGTTCAAATGACAAAATAGACAAGTATAACAATAAGGCACGGCCTAAATTTTAGGACACATTCCACACACGTAGAAGAAGAAATTATGCTATATGTACTTGGGTCCAGAAATAATTTACTTTCGTGTATATTAATAATGGGAAATACACAGGAACAGAGCGTACCATTATGCCACATGAAACTCTTTCTTACACGAGATGTTCAAAATGCCATCCGTTAGCACTGATAAATTCTTCGTATAGCCTGTATAAAGGGTGTAGGAAATGTACGGCAAAAATTGCAGGACACATTCTTCACACTTAGACGAAGAAATGATGTTGTATAAACGTGGGTCAGGAAACGCTTTGTTTCCATGTTATACCTCATTGTCTCCAACTCATTGATCATGGGAAACGCACGAGAACAGAGCGTACCAGAATACAACATGCAACGCTGTCTCACAGGAGATGTTCAATATGCCCTCCGTGAGCTTTGATACATGCTTGCCAAGGCCGTACTGATCACTGGAACAGGTGGTTACCTGTAAACAAGCAATGACGTAATTCGTATGGCAACAGGGACATATAAAACAAAAACACTGGCGATACACTTACCACTTACGATATTGACACCGTAACCAGACGAAACCAAAAGTGCATGTTCCCGATGATTCTAACGTTCTGTGCTCCTGTGTTTCCCATGATTAATGAGTTGGAAACAAGGAGGTGTAACATGGAAACAAAGCATTTCCGCATGCATGTTTATACAACATAATTTCTTCATCTAAGTGTGAAGGATGTGTCCTGCAATTGGTGCCGTACATAATTGTTACACCCTGTATATTTACAATATTACGTATTATATTGCATGGATTATATATTCAATATATATAACAGCAGAGGTGATAATCAAGATTACACTATTCCATAATCTCAGGATTTATCATATTATGGAAAAGTTATGTCAGCTGGAGGAAAGGGTTCATATTCTACCTCTTTCGTGGCCCATAACCTGTGAGGAAGCCTACTCGTTTATAGAAATTGGTTATAGATGTATCTGTTGTTTATACCCCTTGTAGGAGGCAATATTTGAAAATAATAAAGACCTAAGTGCTATTTTACTAGCGGTTTGTTCTGAATGTTAACTTATAATTCAGCTCTTTTCCAACGTGTCAATTGATATTTGAGATAGATCTTCAGAGCGGCCATTCACGTCCTGAAGTTATTCAGTTAGATCCATCGCATGATCAGAAGGGTTCAATGACTCACTGAAAATGGTATGAATCTGTCCCATACTGTTCGCAAAATATGGGTTGCGCTGAATTGTCCAAAATGTCTCCATATGCCTTGGTGAGCATGGATCTGAACTTCAGTAACAGTAAACCAGCGTTATACCGTAAAAGATGTCCTATAACGGTTTTTCACATCTCTGAACTTCACACTGTGTACTATAAAGCCTTGTCAGTAACACTCAAAAGGTTTCCACCACACCCACAACACGAACATCGATCGCCGCCACCCGTAGCGTGATTTGTCACTCCACAGGATGCACTTCCATTGTTCCCCAATCCACTGACGACGTGCTTTGTACCAGTATTAACAAAATACATCAGTCCATGCAGTGATATTGGAGACGATTTTGCTGCAGATAGTCTATTGAATCAAAGTGGAACCATTTTCTGATGACTGGCCCTAACACATCATATTCTGGTGCCAATCATATGTGCCAGTCCTGCTTGTAACGTCTTCACCACGAGTCAGAAGCTTCGATGTTTCGGATCTGTCAGTTATATTTCAGCTTACTGGATCTGTTTGGGCTGGTGCGTTATGGTGTGTCCACTTCATCAATTCACTGCCGCTCACTGTCGTACTGGTTACCATAAATTGACGTAAAATCTTGCGAATGGAACGGCCAAACCTGTAGGCACCAATAATATAATCGTACATCGTTCTCTAAACTCGCGCCGTGCTTTCTTACTGACGGCTGTATCTGCTTCAAACATCAATTAGATATTCAAAATCCTTCTGTAGAAGACGCCACGCATTCCATTCGTACTGTAATATTAAAGATTGTGATACGTTCTGCCACATGAGCGTCAATTTTGTCGGTGATTTTAGAGATGTAAGATGTTTTTGTTTTGTTTCATTTGTACGAGCAAAATGCTCTATCATGCATGTAAAAGCAAGGCAAAGTCATCTCCGTACAGGGTATGAAGGTCTTCAGAGGGGTGAAAGAGAATTTCTTTCACTATGCGTGACATAATCACTTGGTAGGGTAGAGTTGTTAGGTCTACGCCAGGCCGCTTTTGTCTCCAGGATTTAACAGTATGCTCATTTTAGTATAGGGTGTGTGAACCTCAGAGGATGTGCACTTCCCGAAGTGGAATTCCCGTTACTTAAAATTTTCGACTTCCTGAAAGAGAATCGAACCCACGGCCTTCTGGTTGTACCGAATACGCCTTTACAACCTCGACCAGGCAGCTTCTGAAACTCAACATTTTGGCGAGAAAGATATTCAAATGAGTGAGATGTAATTGGCCCAGTCTGAATGGCATATTTGGTTAACCGTTGTCCTTTTATTCCCAAGTTCGATTCCATCTGACTTAGTTATATTCCAGGCTGTTAAATTGTGACAACTGTGATTTTTGTTATTATTTATTATTTTTCAAAAGGCTTTACGTCACACCGACACAGATATTGTGACGACGATGGTGTAGGAAAGGGTTAGGAGTGGGAAGGAAACGTCCATGGCCTTAACTAAGGTACTGTCCGAGCTTTGGCCTGGTGCGAAAATGAGAAATCATGGAAAACCTTCTTCAGGGCTGCCGACAGTGGGGTTCAAATCCACTATCTCCCGAATCCAAGCTCACAGCTGCGTGCCCGTAACCGCACGGCCAACTCGCTCGGTCATAATTATTATTATTTTCACTGGATACGGCATCTGATAAACAAAGAAATACGCATGGAAATGTAACTGGAAACGTTTCGATAGTGTGGAGGATAATTACACTGAGGTGGTTGGTACAAACATATGAATGACGAAAGTATACCCAATCAAGTGAACGACTTAGCAAAGAAAGAATGGACGGTTAGACTGAAGAAGATATTCATTGCGATGAATGGATCTGGTTAAAAACGTGATATAGTACAGTAACTAGTAATGAAATACTGTGGTGGGTAAGAGTGGTGGAGGGAAAATGTGAATAAGAATTATAATTAAGGTAGATGATGATGATGATGGTGATGGTTATCGCCGTCGGGTATGGGAGAGAGTCTTGGGAATTTATATGTAGCTTTGCAGTTTATCTTCAGATTTGGGCCCAATTTTTGCAATTACGTGACCCTATTAATATTAGTATAATCCAGAAGTCCATTTTTAATTGGTAAGTACCTTATCGTCCGCCTCTCTGTGGTGTAGTGATTAGCGTGATTAGCTGCCACCCCCCGGAGGTCCGGGTTCGATTCCCGGCTCTGCCACGAAATTTGAAAAGCGGTACGAGGGCTGGAACAGGGTCTACTCAGCCTCGGAAGGTCAACTGATTAGAGGTGGGTTCGATTCCCACCTCAGCCATCCTGGAAGTGGTTTTCTGTGGTTTCCCACTTTTCCTCCAGGCAAATGCCGGGATGGTACCTAACTTAAGGTCACGGCCGCTTCCTTCCCTCTTCCTTGCCTGTCCCATCCAATCTTCCTATCCCTCCACAAGGCCCCTGTTCAGCATAGCAGGTGATGTCGCCTGGGCAAGGTACTGGTCATTCTCCCCAGTTGTATCCCCCGACCCAAAGTCTGAAGCTCCAGGACACTGCCCTTGAGGCGGTAGAGGTGGGATCCCTCGCTGAGTCCGAGGGAAAAGCCGACCATGGAGGGTAAACAGATTACGAACGAACGAAGTACCTTATCTCCGCCTCTGTGATGTAGTAGTTAATGTGATTATCTGCAACTCCCAGAGGCCCGGGTTCGATTCCCGGCTCTGCCACGAAATTTGAAAAGTGGTACGAGGGCGGGAACGGGGTTCACTCAGCCTCGGGAAGTCACCTGAGTAGAGATGGGTTCGATTACCACCTCAACCATCCTGGAAGTGGTTTTCCGTGGTTTCCCACTTCTCCTCCAGGCAAATGCCGGGATGATACCTAACTTAAGGCCACGGCCGCTTCAATCCCTTTTCCTTGTCTATCCCTTCCAATCTTTCCATACCCCCGCAAGGTCCCTGTTGAGCATAGCAGGTAAGGACGCCTGGGCGAGGTACTGGTCGTCCTCCCTAGTTGTATTCCCCGACCCAGAGTCTGAAGCTTCACTGCCCTTCAGGCAGAGAAAGAAAAGAAATTGAGAAAATCGTCTTCCTGTGCTGCTTCTCTAACTTTTTCTATAAACTAGTGGAGTCACGGGTGAGAGGCGGTGGAGGTGGGATCCTCGCTGAGCCCGAGTGAAAAACGGACCCTGGAGGATAAACAGATAAAGAAGAAGGAGAAGAAGGAGTACCTTATCTTCATATTTACTATTTAGCAGTCACATAACCTGTACTCCACCAAGCCTGTTAATGCATTAGAAACCTGCGCCCTCTATCAGTTGAGAATAATGGAGGATTTTCGCTAATTAGTTCACTGAGGGTGAGAGAGGATTATATACTTCTCCCACCCTCACCCCTTGAGCGATACAACACCTGCGGTCTGCTATTCGATCCAATTCCCGTCCGATAGGCTTAACAATTTACTCTCCGCGATGAGGGAGGGGGAGAATGAACCCGTTTCCCAACCTCAAAATGATCGTCCAATTGGAAACAGTCAACATGAACAACATATGTTTTCTAAATGATAGCGTACTGTAGCACCATCCTTTGAATATAATATTGCTTTAGATTTATCATGAGGTTTACTGGAAACATAGGCTGCGAATGGTAAAATATATATTTGTAGATACTCTCCGTGCTGTTGACATTCAAGTCTAGAACATCGTCACAGTTCTGACAAGATCCATTGGCAGGTAAATACTCTACCATTAGCCCCTTATTTGGGTACTCTTCACCCCTGGTCCCGATAAAAGTTTGTGCCTCACACCCGTGACTCCACCAGCTTACAGAAAAAACTAGAGAAGCAGAACAAAAAGGCGATTTTTCTCAATTCATTTTTTCTCTCCTTTTTACAATTTGCTTTGTGTCGCATGGGTCTCATGCTCGATCCGCGCTCCGAAGTCGAGAGGAATGGGGGTTCTCCATCACAATAAGTAGGGTTACGGCGGATATATTCTACACTCCTCTCCACAGAAGGATTCCGTGAAAGGATCTGGGGATCGCTGCTTTGTCGCAAGTTCAGAGTCTCTCACAGATCACCTCTTCTGAAAGCACCTTACGACTGGTAGGGAAAACTGTGGATGTATTCTATTTTCTACCCACAGTGGAGGACGGTAGAAAAGGTTAGATGTAGTAGGGGAGAAGCCTACAACATGTACAATCGCATAAAAAGAAAATAATTACTCACTTTTCCGCAGTATAGAAATTGCTGGTCGTTTAACAGGGATTTTCCATTCCTCCTGTTCCCACTCGTTAGCTTGGGGTGAGGCCTTACTTCTACTATTGTTGGGAGATCAGAAGAATGCGCATGCCCGGTGAGGCACGGGGCGAAGGGGTTTTCACCAACAAAGCCCGTGACGCAATGGTTACCATAGAAACTCCCCTACTACCCAGGCGACTTTATATTATCTTCTACTAGTAGCTCTTCGCTCTTGTCAGTTGTAATCCAGCAAACTGCAAAGTGTGAGTCAATGTTTTCGTGTAGCAGATAAGAGCCGATCTGTCTGGACAGAACAGGAAGTTCGTGCTTGCAGGCCACATTCCTCATTCTTGCATTCTTCTAATCTCCACACAGTACTTTACTTCTACTACTCTGTCTAAAGTTACATCGTGTAACCGAATTTCATACAAGCGAAACATTTGGTCGCTGATATTTGCTAACCTAAAGCAGATTCTATTTCTATATTTGAACCTAATTTAGGGAGTTATGCCGATCACATATTTCATTCATCAAGCGATAAAATAAAATCTAATCTTCAATATAAAATAATTTGTTGACATTTGTACGAATAATTTTTTTTTCAGCTCCTTATCTCAACAGCCATCGTACTAGCCTTTGGTCCTGTCTTCCCATCTGTGTGCGTTGCTACTGGTCCGATGCACAGCGGACAATGCTTGTATTAATAAAGTGTTGGTTCTTGTAAGCTGCTTATCTGTTTTCCGCACAGCTACAAGCGGCATTCAGCAAGCTTTCAAGAGCAACCACTGTTATTTACGGCTTACGAAACCCGTAGAAATAACTGCAATCGTACACTTCATTAGTTCTCATTATATTATAATAATAATAATAATAATAATAATAATAATAATAATAATAATAATGCTATTTGCTTTACATCCCACCAACTACTTTTACGGTCTTCGGAGACGCCGAGGTGCCGGAATTTAGTCCCGCAGGAGTTCTTTTACGTGCCAGTAAATCTACCGACACGAGGCTGACGTATTTGAGCACCTTCAAATACCACCGGACTGAGCCAGGATCCAACCTGCCAAGTTGGGGACAGAAGGCCAGCGCCTCAACTGTCTGAGCCACTCAGCCCGGCTAGTTCTCATTAAAAGTTACGTGTTATATTAGATTCAGTTTTCACGTAGAGTATTGAAGTTTTCTTGCGAATAAACGTATCGTCTGTCAGACATTAAGGACTAGTCATCAGGCACCAAATTCTATAATAATCTCAATATTGTAGAAGGTAAGTAAACCCGTGACCTCATACTGAGGTGGTGCAGCTCTTTTCAGGCTCACCTGCATGTGCCATTTGAACCACATAGTAGTTCTACTGCCATTTTTAAATTTCTGGCAATACAGGGAATCGAACCCGGGCCACCGAGGACGGTAGTTAATAATGCTAACCGTTACGCAACGGAGGCGGACATTATAGAAGGGTGTAAAATAACTATACCGACAAAAATATCAGGGATGCTCTATGTGTTATGCTAGGGCCTCTCAAACGCCCAAAATCTCACGTGTGCAAATTGAGGCGCAGAGTACCTCTGCACAGTGCATCGGTCCCATTCGGCTCCGCTCGGACCAACGCTTCGTCTCTGGGCTACTCGGCTAATCTCGGTTCAACTCGGCTCAACTCGGCTCGCATTTGGAGCGCTACGGAGCAAGTGAGGAGGAGGAGGAAGAAGATAGGCGGAGCGGGCGAGACAGGCGTGGGGAAAGAGAGAGACAGCGCTCGTTTCAAATGAACGAACTCACCGTATTTGCTATGACTTAGTTATTAGCTGGAATGGGGCGGGGAGAATTTCTTATTTAGGATTAAGTTTTCTATCAGGTATACCGTTGCGGACATTGCAGCACTTCAAGGGTACAAAGTTGCTATGGAATAAGTGCAATACCTGGAGTGTTTGAACGTGTTCGACAATCAATCAGTCAGTCAGTCAGTCAGAGTGCTCAGGCGCATGGTGGACATTCCAAATACTTCTTGTATTAGAAAACAGTATCTCTTTTAGTTCACCAATATGGCGACAACTATTGGACATAGGATATGCCAAGTAAGGCACATACTTCTCATGCAACGTTGATAATTAACCATCGAAGGTAGGCCATATTTTCATAGGGACCTCTTTTAGTTGTTTTGGGTGTACTATCCCTACACCTCTCCCACCCCAGTTTCTTCCCATATGTTTTGGAACGACCTGTATATAAAATTTCGTGTGGCAAATAAAGCCAGCTCCAGCCCTTGTAAGACAGACCCTCCGATGACTTTGGGCGACAATTGGTGTGTATGGCAAGCTACATGTTATTATAGTGGAGGATATTGAGGCGTGTGAGTTGCAAGAATGTTATACACAGCACAAACACCCAGTCCCCGAACCAAAGGAATTAACTACTTATGATGGAAATCCCAACCCCCAGCCGGTTATCGAACTTAGTTCTCCGAGGTCCTAAGTCCAAAATATCACTACTCGGCCATCGAGTGAGTTGGGCGTGCAGTTAGGGTCGCACAGCTGTGAGCTTGCATACGGGAGATAGTGGGTTCGAACCCCACTGTTGGCAGCCATGAAGATGGTTTTCTGTAGTTTGCCATTTTCACACCAGGCAAGTGCTTAGTCTGTACCTTAATTAAGGCCACGGCCATTTCTGTCTCACCCCTATCCGATGGTCGCCATATGACCTGTCTGTGTCGGCGTGACGTGATGCAAATTATAAATTAAAAACGTTGTCAGCCATTGATCTGGACGAATTCCAATAAATAATAATTGTATTGTAATATACATGAGTACACTCATATCGCATATGCAACTCAAATAATTCAAGAGCTAAGCGTGTCGAAGCGTATGTTGATGAAATCTGTCTTCTCCGCGTATGAATTCATCTTCATTTTAACTCGTACATTTTTACACAGTAGATATCTAAACGAAGCCAGCTCATCATCGTCATCATCATCATCATCATCATCATCATTATATTATCTCTTTAGAGACCTCCAAATCTATATTTTCCCTCTCTAAGCGTATAGTTCGTGAACATATATCGAGTTTTTGTCTGCTGTGTGGCTTCTAATGAATTAGGTCCTCCTGAGGGGGGAGGGGTAAGGGAGAAAAGTTGTACAAATTCGCCCTCCGTGACGAACTTGCTTATCTGCTTGCGGATACAGGAATTTCCTGCCACCCGAAAGTTGTTGACCTGCAGGAGTCACGCCGCAGTACAGCGTACGGCAGCTATTCAGAGTGGGCGAACGTGTGGTATCAACAGAAGAGCGAACGCTGTGGAGAATGAAAATACTATAAAGCTCAGTGAACGTAGCAAACACATCCAAGTAATGGAATGGTGGACTTTCTGTAGTTGTACTTGTTGTACAAGTGTTCTTTAAAGGTAAACAGGAAAAAAAGGCATAATAGGCAGTTTCACATATTTCACCTCTAAAATTATCCCGCTGCACGAAGTTACTTTTAGTAGTGTACTCTAATTCCTTCTTATTTCTCTCGACAACCATCCGAGGACTCGCTACATATTACCAACATCAGTGCTCATAGTCAAAACTCAGTTTGGTATGTTTCTATCCGGACGGCTGGAGAAGAGTCCATATGTTAAAATGCGAATAGGATGGAAATCCAGGGAGCAAATTTATTTTCGGGGGTTGAATCCATATATGATAAGGGTGATTCGATGCAAGGTTGCCAGACGTCCCGGACTGTACGGGAGAGTACCGTATACGAGTTAAATGTCCCCAGTCCGGGCAGTTCCTATCCGATGGCAATTGTCCCGTATATTGAACTTCGACAGAAATACACCAGTGTTTCCACCTTTGATAAGCACCAAGAGGTTTTCTAGTTTATTTCAGAGATGATAGATTTCTTCACTCCTTGGTTTCTCTATCTGGTGTGAGTTTGTAGATTTATGAAATTGTTGTTTATTGTTTGCCGTTCTCGAGTTGTCCATCCTGACGAATATGACGCGTAATAGCAAACAGCTGTCTGAGGAGGGCCGAGTCCACCGCATGTTCGTGTGAAATTTTCAGCACCGGATGAGTTGTCCGTGCGGTTAGGGTCGCGGAGCTGTGAGTTTGCAACCGGGAGATAGTGGGTTTGAACCCCACTGTCGGCAGCCCTGAAGGTGGTTTCCGTTGTTTTCCATTTTCACAACATGCAAATGCTGCGGCTGTACCTTAATTAAGGCCACGTGTGATTCCTTCCCACTCCTAGGACTTTCCTTTTCTATCGTCGCGATAAGACCTATCTGTGTTGGTGCGACGTAAAGCAAGTGGTAAAAAAATAGGCTATTAGCTGTGAGAAATATTATGTTGTGTTGATTTTATCAGGTCTGAGCTGTTCATTTCTGTAATTTTTTCTTCAAAGTCATGCAGAGATTTTTATGAAATTACTTGGAATGACGAAAAAAAGTTAGCAGCACTTCATAGAAATGACAATATATTGAAATTGAAAGAACTGGTGTGAATAATTTAAAAAAAAATTCCTGTTTGTTTTACGTCACACCGACGGAGACAGGTCTTATGATGACCTCGGGATAGAAAAGGGCTAGGATTTGAATGGACCGTGGCCTTAAGACAAGCTACAGCCCCAACATTTGCCTGGCTTGAAATGGGAAATCACGGAAAACCCTCCTTAAGGCAGCCGACAGTGGGGTTTGAACCCATCGTCTCCCGAATACAAACTCATAGCTACACGACCCAAACCGCGCGGCCAACTTGCTCGGTACTGTAAGTTTCAGTCTGTGTATAAATGTTAAAGCATGCATTAATAAACTGTATTATGATGTCAGCATCATAATAATAAGCATATCATTTTGAAACCAAGTTTATAACTTGTAGAAATCGAGCCCGTTCATTTCCTCGATCGCACATCTGTCCCGTATTTTGATTTCAATCATGTGATTTATTGCATGGATTCGGATTTGTTCAGTAACATCAGATTAGAAGAGATCATAAAACGAAGACAAAGTTGAAATTCAAGAGGACAAATTGTGACCAATATTCGTTCATAGGAAGATAAATCGGGATTGGAAAAATTCTCCAATGGAGATTTTCAGCTTCCAACTTATTTGAAATCGTTTAAGAACAGACTAGGTTGTTATTATTTCGTGTCGGAGCGTTCATACAATATAAATATGCATTAATACAAATATACACAAAGATAACATCCACGTTGCAAAGTACATGGCATGCAGATATAATTCGTGCAGTCACATTCAGTCTGTCCAATAATCAGCGAGAGGAATTCCCTCTTTGGTTGCTTGAACGAGGCCTTGAAACGTACGTTGGACAGGGCATATTTGACAGTTATACACGTGTGGGGTAGTTCGTATTTCTTCGATATCACGAAGATCTGTAAAGAACTGTTAGAGAATCTGCCCTGTGGGCAACAGCCCTAAAAGCAGATCAATGGTGACTGACTGACGGACGGACGGACGGACGGACGGACGGACTGACATGCACATTTTGAACTAATTGAAGAAAATGTTTCCGTTTTATTCCTAATCAAAGAATCCGATCGGTGGAGTAAAGTTGAGACTGCGATTCTTGTATTATGCAGTTGTGCTCGTTACCCATCAATGTAAAATGTCTGACTGAACAGCCGCAAATAAAATGAAACATTATAACTACAGCCCCGATGTTTAGGCAGCGATAGATTAGAATGCAAATTAATGTGGCCAGTACGAAGTGTTACATTATTTCTAGGGGTTCCAATAGGCCGGCCCCTAATGTTTATGCTAATCTCATAGTAGAGCTGTTGTCCGGGCTAGGCTAAACGTGTTATTCACTTCATTAACTTTGCAATCCAAACTAGTGGTTCTCAACGTTTGTGGCACTGCGCCCCCTTTGCATCCCTAAATTATTTTACGCCCCCCTAATGAATGATTAATTTACCCAAATTCTACTGTTCTGTTAGGGTTACTATCTCAAAACATATGTTTTTTATTGTTTATTATTATTAATGATTACTTAATATATAATATTACATGTTCCAAAGTAATAATACGACAGCCTCGTGTCGGTAGATTTACCGGCACGTAAAAGAACTCCTGCGGGACTAAATTCCGGCACCTCGGCGTCTCCGAAGACCGTAAAAGTAGTTAGTGGGACGGAAAGCAAATAACATTATTATGGTATTAAAATTATTACTTTGAATAATAATGTTATTTGCTTTCCGTCCCACTAACTACTTTTACGGTCTTCGGAGACGCCGAGGTGCCGGAATTTAGTCCCGCAGGAGTTCTTTTACGTGCCAGTAAATCTACCGGCACGAGGCTGTCGTATTTGAGCACCTTCAAATACCACCGGACTGAGCCAGGATCGAACCTGCAAAGTTGGGGTTAGAAGGCCAGCGCCTTAACCGTTTGAGCCACTCTGCCCGGCAGTAATAATTTTAAACAAAGTCCTGAATAACATAAATAATAACACAGTACCAAGCTCGATAGCTGCAGTGGCTTAAGTGCGGCCAGTATCCAGTATTCGTGAGATAGTGGGTTCGAACCCCACCGTCGGCAGTCCTGAAGATGGTTTTCCGTGATTTCCCATTTTCACTCCAGGAAAATGCTGGGGCTCTACCTTAATTAAGGCCATGGCCGCTTCTTTGTTCTCACTCCTAGCCCTTTCCTGCCCCATCGTCGCCATAAGACCTATCTGTGTCGGTGCGACTTAAAGCAACTTGTAAAAAGAAAAGAATACAGTAGGAGAATAAAACAAATTACAGCAAATATATTACACTCACTGCAATTAACATTTCAAACTACATCATTTGATTTGATTTTTTAGGGGCAGAAATAATGATTAGTGAGTGGGGTGGCACTGTTTTTCTTACACAAAGTTATAATGTTTGGTTCCAACTGTGATATTGCACACCTCAGATCACTTTCAACTAGCCATGCTCTGTATTTTGGTTTGATGTAAGCCAGCGTAGAAAACCAAGATTGATACAGACATGTTGATGAAAACTACACCAACAACCTTTCAGCTTCCATAGCAACTTGTGGGTATATTGAAAAATATTTTAATAAAAATTCTGCAACAGTCAAATTTAAATACTCAGCATTTGCTTCGGAATCACATTTTAGGTCAATTGCCTGCTCGTGAAGGGAATTAGCAATCGAATCCAGTTCTATTTTGAACGGATTTCGTGTCAACTGAAATTGCCAGCTATTTGAAGAAATGCCTACCGAGCTCGATAGCTTCAGTCGCTTAAGTGCGACCAGTATCCAGTATTCGGGAGATAGTAGGTTCGAACCCCACTGCCGGCAGCCCTGAAATTGGTTTCCTGTGGTTTCCCATTTTCACACCAGGCAAATGCTGGGGCTGTACCTCAATTCAGGCCACGGCCGCTTCCTTCCCACTCCTAGCCTTTTCCTGTCCCATCGTCGCCATACGATCTATCTGTGTCAGTGCGACGTAAAACAAATAGCAAAAAAAAAACAAATAGCAAAATAAAAAGAAGAAATGTGTGGAAAGTAGCGTTCACCTACGGTTTTCAAGGATGACAAATGTTCTGAAATCAAGCTTTTCAATTCACTTTTCAAATTTAATGGAAGATTTACTGTCATCAAAAAGCTTTTATCTACGTGTACGATTTAGCAGTGATTGTAACTTTTTGTAGTAGTTGATTGTCTTTGTCACAACTTTTTACTGTTTAGCATATCCCTGTGTGTTTTTCATTGCTCACCACGCCTCCTCAGGGGAACGCACCTCCCAGGTTGAGAAACGTTTATCTGTCCTATAACTGCCTATACATCCAGGCTCTATAATATAGTTGAAGAAAATTATATTCCTTTGTTACACCTTTTGTATATTGTGGAATATATAAATCTCGCAGACAATTAGTTTGTACAAATGCATTTTTAAACATTTTTGAAAGTGTACACAAACATTTCAATGATACAGAATGAAAACTATCTATGTCGAAATAATTATGAACTTTACACGAGACAAGAAAAAACAATTATTTTAATTTGTATACGTGGGTGTTAGAAATATAATTTTGATGATGATGATGCTTGTTGTTTAAAGGGAACTGAAAATATAATTTTGTATGAGGAAGTAATGGGAGGGAGAAATTGACGAAGGATGCTCCCAAAAGAGATTCAGTAAAAAATTATTAATATGTAGCCTACAACATCAATAATTGACAAAAATTGACATAAGAAGTTTGCATTCTGCATTACCGATTTTTTTATTTCAAGGCTCACCATACTTATATATATTAAGGTCCCGGCACAGCCGTAAGATAGAGTATCGTCTGAGCACATACTTTAATTCTGACGATCGTGTTGCCTTGCTTCCTTTAATTAACAACTAAAACAACCTATCACGTTCCCCTGTGGGTGGAGAAATAGAATATAACCACGGTATCGCCTGTCTGTCGTAAAAGGCGACTAAAGAGGGAACTAGGGGCTCTCATCTTGGGAGCGTGGTTTGGTGACTGAGGTTACCCTAACTGAATCTGGTATTACTTCCACTTACGTATGTTAGACTCCTCTCTTTTATCTCTTTCGGTTAACTCTTGGTATTTCCCGACCCCGACGGATATAGGTTTGTGAGGTCTAGGTAGTCTTTAATTTCCACGTTCTTAATGTCCCTTGCCTTTCTTTTATCGAAGCCTTAATTTTTTAATTAATCTGGCCTTTTCCATTTCCCGATTATTAGTGTTAAGAGAGGACGGTTGCCCAGTTTTATCATAGTTCTTCTTTGAGCAATAATTACCACCACCATTATCAAGTACATCTTAGTAATATTTTGCCGACATGAATCTTATTCTTCTTCTACAGTTTTCTCCACACTAGTGGAGTCGCGGGTGCGAACTGTGTCGCATGTATGGATTTGACCGTGTTTTATGGCCTGATTCCATTCCTGATGCAACCCTATGTGGAGGGATATAATCACGATTGCGTGTCTGTGATGGTTGTTAGTGTGGTGGGTTGCGTACATATGAAGAGAATTTTGGGACAAACATGAACAGCCAGTCCGTGAGCCAGATGAATTAGTCATAAGAGATTAAAGGCTCAGGCCCGGCCAGGAATCGAATCCGGGAACCTTTGAACCGAAGGCCTCAACACTGACCATTAAACGAAGGAGTAGGATATTTTGTCCATGCGAATATTATATTATTTTATTATTTACAAAATTTCCTTACCTCAGCGCACTCATACACCACACACGAGCGTATCACAACAAGGCTTAGGTAATGGAAACCACTGCAAAATTAACCATCGAAACTGAGGCCAGTAATAAGCAATAGATTTAACAAACCATCAAATTTGATTGCAGTATAAAGCATGGTTCTCCTAGCCGGGGGTTATGGACTTGATACATTATTAACTAATAGGTACATAATGTCAAATTGAGTTTCAACTACTCACCTCATGTATTCCATAAACAACGATGTCGGGTTAAATGTTGGGTAACTAGCAAATTCGCATTTCCATAACGACTCAGTGCGCTTACAATTGTTTGACAGTGTACAGTCGCGTTAAGCTCCTTTGGAAACATCGACTTAACAACTCAGCTTTATTTAGCCTCTGCAGCGTGTAATATCCATGATGTCCATAACAGCCAAAGCCTAGATATTAGTACTCCACTCTACGAATTCTTGTTCCATGTCAGAATTGTTGCAAACACTATAAAAAATCAAACGCCATGGAAAAAGAGCCCCAAAGGGCCATGGCCTACCAAGCGACCGCTGCTCACCCCGAAGGCCTGAAGATTACGAGGTGTCGTGTGGTCAGCACGACGGATCCCCTCGGTCGTTTTTCTTGGCTTTCTAGATCGGGGCCGCCATCTCACCGTCCGATAGCTCCTCAATTGTAATCACGAGGGCTGAGTGTACCTCGAACCAGCCCTCAGATGAAGGTAAAAAACACTCACCTTGCCGCGGATCGAACCCGGGGCCTCCGGGTAAGAGACAGGCATACTAAACCTACACCGCGGGGCCGGTGCAAACACTACACACTATGATTTTTAAATTACTCTACAAACTCTGTGGGTGTAATATAAAAGTTAAAAATAAGATTAAAATAGTATATGTAACATTTCAGTAAATAATTTATGTATTAGTTGTGTTGCATGTTGTCTATCTAGCCAGGCATTAAAAACATGGGCCAGCGCAGCCTTCGGACTTGCCATACTGCTGTACACTCTTAATGTGGCCAGTGAAAAAGAATTCTTGACCGAGCAAGTGGCTGTACGGTTTGGGTCACCTAGCTATCAGCTTGCATTCGGGACATGGTGGGTTCGAACCCCACTGTTGGCAGCCCTGAAGATGGTTTTCCATGGTTTCCCATTTTCACACCAACCAAATGCTGGAGCTGAACCTTAATTAAGGCCACAACGGAAGCTTCCTTCCCACTCCTAGGCCTTTCCTATCCCATCGTCGTTGTAAGATCTATCTGTGTCGTTGCGACGTAAAGCGGATTGTAAACAAAATTGCACGGTCGGAATTAAAATCTTGTTAAAGTCTTATATTTTAAAGCATATTTTGCTCGTCCGTACTAGAAAGGCAAGAATAACGGCCGAGAGTATTTATCGCAGTGGCCACTTTGTAGTTCAGGGCTCATCAAAGGTGTAACTCCATGGGGTTTCATTTTATTACGGCTCGTGCGTTTTTAACATTTGCTAAAGGTATTTTTGAGCCAAATATTTAGACCAAAAGTAACACTTTTCATTGTCAAAGATAAACTCTCTACTGTGTTTGTTCGGGTAAGTTGGCGAGAATGATCTATCTCATCCTGTGCAGAAATGTGTGTTAGGTGAAGCAGCTCGTTGTTGTTATTTTTTCCTGCTCACTTTATTTTACGCTATGTAATCGGGCAGTAAATTATGTAAGCTGTAGTGTGATAAGATGTTCATGCAGTATAATTTTTAGCTGCTACATTTTTCAAGGTTTGTTTTTCTTTTTTTGCTAGTTGCTTTACGTCGCACCGACACAGTTAAGTATTATGGCGACGATGGTATAAGAAAGGCCTAGGAGTTGGAAGTGGCCGTGGCCTTAATTAGGGTACATCCCCAGCATTTGTCTTGTGTGGAAATGGAAAACCACGGAAAACCATCTTCAGGGCTGCCGACAGTGGGCTTCGATCCCACTATCTCCCGCATGCAAGCTCACAGCCGCGTGCCCCTGACCGCACGGCCAACTCGCCCGGTAATAAGTTTATTTTAATAGTTTCAACGCTGTAAGGGAAAGGGAATTACAGCGAGATCTTTAACGAACTGAAAAGCAAATCAGAAAATAAACATTTAGGAATGCGGAGCAAGAAGAAGAGAAGAAGAACCTAACGAAGTTTGTTTAAGATTTTTTAATGTATAGATTCTATCTAAGTAAATGGATCGGCCTTCTGACCACAACTTGGCATCTTCAATCCTGGCTCAGTCCGGTGGAATTTTTGAAGGTGCTCAAATACGTCACCCTCGTGGCGATAGATTAACTGGCACGTAAAGGAACTCTAGCGAGGCAATATTTTTATCACCTCGGCGTCTCTGAAAACTGTCAAAATGTAGTTAGTGGGAAGTAAAAACATTATTATTATTATTATTATTATTATTATTATTATTATTATTATTATTATTATTGTACCGGGCGGTACACCTCCACTCCGCTAATTTAA
Source organism: Anabrus simplex (assembly GCF_040414725.1). Taxonomy (NCBI): domain Eukaryota; kingdom Metazoa; phylum Arthropoda; class Insecta; order Orthoptera; family Tettigoniidae; genus Anabrus; species Anabrus simplex. The sequence continues at coordinate 102,840,004 of NC_090273.1, read as the reverse complement.
AATGTGCGCCAGTTGAAACTCCTCTGCTGGAGGAAGTCTGAACTTTATCTACGCTATTAATTCTCTACTTTCTCAGAAGATGTCACCACGTGGAAAATTTTGAGTTTTTGAACTGTGTCATTTGTGATGTGTTTTTGTTTTGCTTGAAGTAAGAAGTGTGAACTTTCTCTTCTAGAGGACACTACTGAAGATCAACAATAGTGCACCCTAGTGCGAAGTCAAAGAACTATTTTGTTGGAGAAATTTTTATTTCAAATGTTTGTCTTTGCTAAAAAAAATTTCAGTTATTGTTTAAGTGGGCTGTATACCCCTCTCTTTCCCCTTGTTTTGCATTTAACCAATCCTGAATTTCTTTGAGTTATTTCCGACCAATCCGATGTATCTTCCCCCAACTTGGATATGTTTCTGTACCCGAGCCAATAAAAAGTTTGTGGGAGGGTGTTTTCATTCCCCTAACGCCTAGAACCTTCCGCGAGAGGATATAAACTGCTGATTTTAGGGTCTCCGGGCCACTTCGGTTCCATCTTTTTTCAGTGTATAAAGTACATAGCAGGAGGCGGGAAGCGCCTCTTTCCTCGGCAGCGGTCATCAATAAGGTAATGGCCGATTAATAAATTCTTCTTTGCTAGCTCAGCAGTTTAACTCTCGGGGCGGGTGCGAAGCGTTCCTCCATGTAACCTTTTCCTAAAATGTAACGATCTTTTCTTCTATTCTCTTTTAAGCTGCATATTGGGATAGAGAGTGCTAACCCTCTCGAGCTCCCACCCACATTGTCTTGAGGCGAACTTATTTTCTCAACCTATTCTTCGTTAATGTAAAACAAATTGTTCTTTTCTTAAGTCACCTCTTTAGCATGGGATTAGCCCTTGTATTAACGGCCTAGTGCCAAGTAGGTCTTAATCAAAGTGTATTAGGAGTGCAAGATCGCCTCCTCTCAAATTGTTATTTTAGAGGTCATTTAATTAACCTGCTTTTCATTTAATAGACCTCAGTAGATTGGGTATTTTACCCCTGTGTTTATGTCCGTTGAGGACAACTTGAAGGTGGAGTTTGGTGTGGCCTGGGAGAGGCTTAAATTTTGAGAGCGAGTGGCTCTTTTGAAAAAAAAGGTGTTGTATGCCTCGTGGAGGCTTTTCTGTGTAATTTGGAGCAAGGGCTCCTAGGTATGAATGGGGTTTTCTGCCCCTTTGTTAAAACTCGTGTTTGGGGTAAAATTGAGCTGATTGCCCAAGCAGTGTAAAATCAGGGCGCGAAGCCCAAATCGTGTAAATATTGTAACTACCCTTTTTGATTTGCTACTTTGTACCTGCCATGCTTGTATTTCTTTGTTTTAAAAAAGAAAATATAACCTTGTTAAATTTTAAATTAATTTTGCTTTCGTAGCTGGAGACCTATTCACACCCGCACCTTCTTTCACCTCTACCTACCCCGGAAAAACTCCGTAACAATTATTATTATTATTAAATAGGTCGTTTGTTTCTTAAATTAAATGAGTGCTAGAGGGTACCAATACAAGTATTGTGAATATAGGAACCAGAGGTTTCTGGTGTTTAGTTACAGCTGTCTACCTCCCAGATGATGGAGAGTTAACGAAGCCACACTCCTTTTACTACCGGGCGAGTTGGCTGTGCGGTTAGAGTCGCGCAGCTGTGAGCCTGCACCCGGTAGATAGGGGGTTCGAAACCCACTATCGGCAGCCCTAAAGATGGTTTTCCGTGTTTTTGCGTTTTCACACCAGGCAAATTCCTGGGCTGTACCTTAATTAGGGCCACGGCCACTTCCTTTCCACTCCTAGGCCTTTCCTATCCCATCGTCACTATAATACTTAACTGTGTCTATGCGACGTAAAGCAAATAGCAAAAAAACTCCTTTTACTCACTTTTACTGACTTCCGCGTGTCCTTTCGTTTGTCCGTCGCTACTCCTGCACATCGCGTTCGGGAAGCGCCGGGAATTTTACAAAGAATACGCGAATCATTGTTGCGCCGATACGAATTGTGCCTGGGCCGATGACCTTAGATGGTGGGCCCCTTAAAACAACAAGCATCATAATCATCAACGAATGTTGCCGTTAAGTTGGAGGGAGATATTTAGAAAATTTGCTCCGAAATACTATACGTTTGTCCGTTTCCACTGTCTGCAGGTAAAATGTAAACCAAAAGCAAGCAGTATGTCACGTTTACGGTCGAACGCCTGGGAGGTAGACAGCCCATTTGAACTTTTAAGCACGCCTAGCGCCAAAACTAATCACCGCAGACCTACGTTTCCTATGTCCAAAACAACTTGTATCTGTACGCTCTAACACTCCATCAATTTACGAAACAATGTTTTTCTGCACCCTGTATAGCAGTAAATTTTTCTTCTTACTTTTCTTTTTAGCCGACTATTGATCACGTTAATTCGAATTTAGCTTCATCTGTTTTTGGGCTTTATTCCTCGTCCAGTTCTCCTTCATCCTTTCACTCTGCAGTGTCTTCCTTTCTTTTGTCCACGAGCTTGTGTACGGGATCTAAGTTCTTCTTCAAACTTCTGGTTAGCATTGATCCTCGACTTGTAAGCATCCCTATTGTTGGCTTTCGTTCCATGTAATCACTTTTCCTCCAGGTCCCTCTTCATCTCCTAATATCAGCGCAACGTAGTATTCCTGATCTCAAAAAATCTTATTGTATGATTGGTCAGTCTTCTCGAGTTCATTCTGTAAACATGTTCGAAGAACATGGCTCTCCTCTTCCGAATGATATCTGAGATCTTTTCCATTCTGAGATACAATTCTTGGTTTCCTTTCTTTATAACAGTGTCTATTAGGTACGTTTTTCTACAATCCTTATGTCTTTTTGTTTATTTACATTGAATTCACTGTGGAGTAGGGACTTTGAGAGAGAATATAGGGACATTTTGATAGGTACATAGTAGAAAATGAGTTGGCAACACTTAGGAGTAGTAGAGTTAGTTTCGAGCGCTAGATTGTAATTTTGAGTTGCAGCCACCGAAATCGCACCACATTAGGTATGCACATGGTTTCAGGAAATACTGTTAATTGTTGCCATTTATTTGCCACTATAATCAACTGTAACAAGTAGAAGAGAGGAAATACACTGTGTGGGGGAGGGACGCAGATGAAGAATACACCCACGGTATCCCCTGCTTGTCGTAAAAGGCGACTACAAAGGGCGATCAGGGGATGATGACATTAGAAGCATGAGATTACTCGTGATTAATGCCATTACTTACGAAACACTATGGGTCGATGTTACTTGCAGCTAGTACAACCTTGCGAGAAAAACCATGGGTCTATGTTACACAGAAGTAGTACCATTATGTGAGGAACACTACTTTATAGGTCTCATGGCGACGATGGGACAGGAAAGGGCTAGGACTGGGAAGGAAGCGGTCGTGGCCTTAATTAAGGTACAACCCCAGCATTTGCCTGGTGTGAAAATGGGAAATCACGAAAAATCATCTTCAGGGCTGCCGACAGTGGGGTTTGAACCCACTATCTCCCGAATACTGGATACTGGCCGCACTTAAGCGACTGCAGCTATCGAGCTCGGTAGGAACACCATGCGTCTAAGTGTTGCTTGTAATAGAGGTCATCATGTGTATTCTACTGGTCGGTTCCACTGCGATCAGAATAGATCTGCGTTACCTATGTGTAGAACCACTTTATGAGAAACATCAGAGACTGTCTGGTTCCCGTTATTGATGCTACTATGCGAGGAAAACCTGAGAGTAGTATTGTTATGTGAGGAACGCTGTGGGTCTCTGTTGCCTATAGGCGTTACTATAATATGGCACACCGTGGGTCTACAATGTGTATGATTAGTAGCACTATGTGAGGAACACCATGAGTTTGTGTTAAATACGAGTGGTGCCATTGTGTGTGATACACCATGGATCTACATTACCTGTGATTAGTGCGCGTAGAGGCGCGCGGCTCTGAGCTTGCATCCGGGAGATAGTAGGTTCTAATCCCACTATCGGCAGCCCTGAAGATGGTTCTCCGTGGTTTCCCATTTTCACACCAGGCAAATGCTGGGGCTGTACCTTAATTAAGGCCACGGCCCCTTCCTTCCAACTCCTAGGCCTTTCCTATCCCATCATCGCCATAAGACCTATCTGTGTCGGTGCGACGTAAAGCCCCTAGCAAAAAAAGAGTGATTAGTGCCACTATAGGGTGAACACCATGGTCCTGCTTTACTGGTGATTAGTACCATTGTGAGGGGCGGTGACTTGGATTTTCGATCCCTTTACATAAGTATCGTCCCAGTAATTATGAATTGGATCCACTGATTAGTTTTGTTTCACGATCATTTTCTCATCACCATTCGTTTTATATATTGCAGTCAGTAGATACATTTGGAAGTTTTAATTTTAATTTCGTTGACGACATAATCATCATCATCATCATCAGAAGAGAGGAAGAGGTACTCCTAACTTACTATCAGACGCTGTCTAGAGCAGTAAGGGGTGAGTGCGTTTTACAAAGGGGCACAGACTACGTACTCAGGAAATAAAGATACATGTGACCTTGCAAAGAGAGAAATGAATATATACAATATCATCATCATCATCATCATCATCCACTTAGCGTTTGTCCCACAACGGAGCCGGGTACGCTGTTTTGCAGTCCAGTCTTCACTTGGTTCTAAAGAGTGCATCGCTTGGAAAAAGACAAACGTACCGCATGTCAGCGTTTCTAGAGCCGACCACGAGGCCGGTTTCCAGATGGTGTGATGCGGAGTGTCATCTTGACCATAGATGTACCTTCTCTATGTATTACTAAGCCATTCCACCGAAGTCTTATATCAAGTATCTTGCTTACAATCTGGGCAAATCCCATGATTTTCCATATGTCTATGTTGGTGATATGATTTAGCCGGGTCAGGCCAAGTGACGAGCGAAGAATACACATCTCTATGACATGAAGTGCATGTTCGTGCTTAATTGTTGCTGTCTAGCATTCAGAGCCATACAGAGTGACTAGGCGAACAACAGTCCTGTAAACCATGGAGTTGAGGAGGAATGGTATCAGACGATAACTTATCAAAAAACACCAGTAGTTTGTCACCAGGCCGCATTGACTCGTGCACGGGCATCTGGAATAATGTCATACACGGCGTTTACCAAAGGGCCAAGATACATAAACTGCTCTACTTTATTGAGATCTTGGCCATCTATCTGAGTGCTTCCAGCTATACACCATGTTCTCAGTTTTCTTGGTAATCAGTCGAAGTCTACTTTCTGTTCTGTGATTACACTTCTGAACCTGCTTTTGAATCTGTTGACGCTCCTCAGCAGCTTGTAGAACAACGCTAGCATAGAGAAGTGACCATGGGGGTGATGACTGAGTATTTCAGGTGACTTGTGTCCGTGGTGACAGGTCCAATCCCTCATGGGCACCAACCCGAATAGCGGTGGAAATTCCACCAGCCCACCGGACGGCGCGGCGCTGGTAGAGCTTGAAATTGATATACATACGGTATTAATAAAATTTTAGAGAGATTTATTTTGAAGTTTGCGTCACGTAGCTGAGATTGTTCATTTTGGAGATTGTAGGTTCGAACTGCAATGTCAGCATCCCCGCGGATGATATTCAGTGATTTCCCATTTTTCACGCTAGGGCTGTACCTTAATTAAGGTGACGGTCGCTTCCTGCCCATTTCCAGCCTTTTCCTATCCTATCGTCAACAGAAGACCTAAACGAGTCAGTGCAAAGTTTTAACCCTAGAAAAAAAATATTTAAAATTGATGTTGCCTTGGGGTTATTCAAGTGAAGGAATGAATACAATCTTCGATTTCGTTGAATGGTCCATTTTGAATTTGAAGCACACGTTTGATATTGACATTCTACTGACGTATAATTATTTTTAAATTCTCGTCGGTTGTCGGAGTTCTAAAAATTAAATTGTCTCCTTACAGAGGTAACGAATTTTACTATCGACTAAATTTATTAAATTACTATTTATACTTGTTTATAAGTGCACTCAAGTTCAGGTGTTTGAGTCCACGCAGTTTCTACTCACGAACTTGGTCTAACACACAGCTTTCCGGTGCGTCCAACTCATGCACTCGAACTGGACGTTTAATTGCGCAGAGTCTTTCCCAGAACATTTCAACTCCACAACACAGCTATGCTCTAGAACTTACTCACGCCCAGCACTGAATTTCACGTGTCCAAGACATTTCAAATGATCACTTGCCATTATGGAGTCCCGAATGACTTGTTCCTGACTCACTGACCGTCTCGTGACTGACTTACGACCATGTCGTAACTGCCTCACGCTTACTCGCGACGGACTCAAGACTGTCTCGCGTTACCCTGATTCACCCATTACTAGGCAAGCGTCTAATTCTAAATTAAGAATCTCGCAGTTTCTGCTTCCAGACTATTCCGGGTGTCCATACATTGTTAGCCTGCTTCCAACATCTTCGAAAAAGTTACTTCCTTGTCACCGGTCTCAACAACTCGCTTGAGCTGTTATTTTGCTCACCGCTTGCCCCACTCACCTCATTGTTGCTCCGCCGACAATGTAGCCTCCCGCCACCCCTTCCCTCCCATACTGTTGGTCTTTATTGTCCCAATACATTTAACTTACATTCTTGTTTCAGCCACACGTCTGTGGTTTTTGTTAAAAATGAATTACTGTAATACTGTGCATTTTGAATTCATTTAATTGATTTTACATTATTCTGAGAAAAAAATATATTATTGTAATAACAATATCAAGGGCCATGGGATTTGTAGAATTTACAAAGGGGTGGGTGACAGTAGGAAACGTTTGGTAAGTATGGTTTTTGTTAAAATGAATTACACCGGGCGAGTTGGCCGTGCGCGTAGAGGCGCGCGGCTGTGAAGCTTGCATCCGGGAGATAGTAGGTTCGAATCCCACTATCGGCAGCCCTGAAAATGGTTTTCCGTGGTTTCCCATTTTCACACCAGGCAAATGCTGGGGCTGTACCTTAATTAAGGCCACGGCCGCTTCCTTCCAACTCCTAGGCCTTTCCTATCCCATCGTCGCCATAAGACCTATCTGTGTCGGTGCGACGTAAAGCCCATAGCAAAAAAAAAAAAAAAAAAATGAATTACTGTAATATTGTGCGTTTTGAATTCATTTAATTGATTTTACATTATTCTGAGAAAAAATATATTATTGTAATAACAATATCAAGGGCCATGGGATTTGTAGACTTTACAAAGGGGTGGGTGACAGTAGGAAACGTTTGGTACCTACGATCCAGGGGTTTCAAGTGGACACCACCGCCACTAGACTTGCTCTCTATTAGCTAGCAATGAACTGAGAGAACTCATGTGCTTTGCGGTAAAGTCCAGAAAGAGAAATAGCTCTACGGACTTTTGAAACAAGATTAAACATACTGTAATTAGACATATTTCTGGATATATGTGACGTGATTGGAAGGACTATGTTTCTATAAATTAAGTATAAAAATCCAGTTAACACCTTTTGCCCTTTTATGTGAACCTGACACGAAATTGAACCGAATCAAAGCGAGGTCACAATTACCCTCTCATACCCTTTCAACCAAAGAGCTCGTACGTGTGAACTGTTCTTTAAACCGTCCGGCTTACACAAACAATTGACGAGTAACCACTCGGAGAGACAAAAGACTCTTTGTTTAGGTGTTAATGAGGTCGCATGTATTTAAAAAGCTTCTCGCTTTCATGTTTCTTGCATTAATATAAATGCAAATAGGATCATTTACTGAACTTTTGACAAATTCATCTTCTCCTTTATCTGTTTACCCTCCAGGGTCGGTTTTTCCCTCAGACTCAGCGAGGAATCCCACCTCTACTGCCTCAAGGGCAGTATCCTGGAGCTTCAGACTCTAAGTCTGGGGATACAACTGGGGAGGATGACCAGTACCTCACCCAGGCGGCCTCACCTGCTAAAACAGGGGCCTAGCGGGTGGATGGGAAGATTGGAAGGGATAGACAAGGCAGAGGGAAGGAAGCGGACGTGGCCTTAAGTTAGGTACAATCCCAGGATTTGCCTGGAGGGGAAGTGGGAAACCACGGAAAACCACTTCTAGGATGACTGAGGGGGGAATCGAACTTACCTCTACTCATTTGACATACCGAGGCTGAGTGGACCCCGTTCCAGCCCTCGTAACTCTTTTCAAATTTCGTGGCAGAGCCGGGGGTGGCAGCTAATCACACTAACCACTACACCACAGAGGTGGACTGAAAAAACTCCTTCTTTCGGTAATATCGCAAGGGCGTAAATTTTACTAACAGTAGTGTAGAGTAGTAAGGAAGTTATTAATACGTTTAATAATAATGACTTGAATCGAGTACCTACCTGAATTCGTACAGCGTTGAAATAAGCAAATGCTAAGATTTATATCTTGAGAAGAAATTCTCGACCATTGCTCAGTATTTATTACTGTACCAGGAGGTTCACCCCACCGCCGCGCATTTAAATCTAGCGCCTAAAAGAACTCCTCTACTGATGAAACAGTAAAATTTAAACTAGGCCAACTTATAAATTTACTCAGAAGACGTCACCACTAAAATATGATGTAATTTTGTTATTGTGAGGTTCCCTGAACTGACTGTATTTCTATTTGTTTTGTTTGCCATTCAATAAGAAGATTGGATATTCTTCAATAGATGTCACTACTAAAAACTATGCTCATGCACCCTGGTGCGATGTGAAAGAACTTTTCATTTAAAGAAGTTTGGTATTCATAAGTTTATTTTTTCTAACTGATGTTCATTTCTTTTTGGGTTGGCAATATTTATATTTTCCTTCCGCCAGTTTTGAATCCAGCCAATCCCTAATTTCTGTAATTAATTTTCTACCAATCACAGTCTTCTTCGATTTTGAGTGTGACTTTGAAAGTACCCAATGAACATGAGAGGGTGTGGCTAGTTTAATCTTGAATGGTCTCGAACTTCCCCCGAGGGTTTATATACTGCGGATTTTCACGTCTCTTGGCCAATTGATCGTCATCTTACTGAGTGTGTGTGTCAAAGCAGAAGCGGGAGGCCTCTTTCATCAGGCAGCAGTACATCGACAAGGGAATGGCCACATAACATCTTTATTTCTTGCTAACTCCGCAGGTTAATCCGAGGGAAAGGTCCGAATGTTTAACTATGTAACCAACTTTTATAAAATGTAAATCTTCTTTCGGCTAATGTAAAAATTTCATAAAACTTTAACGGTAAATCGGGGATAGAGAGTGTTGTACCCTCTCGAGCTCCCCTTCATCTTGATTTGAGGTGCAACGCTTTCGTTTCTGCAATGTATTAAAGTTATTTCCATGCGTGCTACCTCAATAGTTTGGGAATAGCCCTTATTTCGTTGGCCAAGTGCCCTATAGGTTTTTATTTCTTTTTTTGGATCTCAGACTTCGACTCCATTCAAATTGTACGCGGGCCGTTTATTTAACCTGTTCTTTTTCTCTAAGTCCCTGTAGGTTGGGTACGAGATACCTCTGTGTAATAAGATTTCTATTTGTAAATAGCGCCTTGTAAGGCCTGAGATTATTAGATTTTCATGTAATGTTGCTTTGAGTAGGCTTGGAAAAACTGAGAGCCTGTTCGTTCTTGTTCAAGGTTTTGTAAGAATTATGAATGCCTCTTGATGGCAGAATATTGTAATGTTGGGATCAAGTGCTCTTTGAATTAGGGGATATCTGCCCTTGCGTAAATTAGTGCTTTTGAAATTTGAGCTTGTAGCTCAAGAAATGTAAAGCCAGCGGCTTAAAGCCCAAGGTGTTAAGGTTCTGAATCTTGGATTTTTTTACCAGTCTTGTTTAACGTTTGCTACTTGTAAAAAAAAGTTACATTTTGATGTCTAAAAATATAACCTTCAGTTTAAGTTTAAAATTCAATTCCTGACAATGTAGTTAGACCCATTCACCCCGGCACCTTCTTTCACCTCTGTGTTCCACGATAAACCACGGAAAAATTACAATTGTATTAACAAAATATTAAAACCAATTTCAGTGAACGAGTTGGTCGAGTGGTTAGGGACACGCACTGAGAGCTAGCATTCACGAGCTAGTGGGTTCGAACCCCACTGTCAGCAGCCCTGAAGATGGTTTTCCGTGCTTTCACACTTTCATACCAGTAAAATGCTGGGATTGTACCTTAATTAAAGCCATGGCCTCTTCTCTACCACGCCTAGCCTGTCCCTATTCCATTGATGCTATAAGTCTTATCTGTGTTGCTACGACGTAAAGCAACCTGTAAAAGAAACACTTGACTTGAATTACATCGCTGGAGTGTTTTCAACCGATTTTGAATGGCCGTCCTCGGCGATTTACTCACGGGAGCAGGAACACTTGATATACTATGCGTGTGTTTTTTTTTCTTTTTCATATCCATGTGAATCTTTACTTTTCACGACCGTATTGCGCTTGGAATATACTCGTACTTTCAGTTTATTAAGCCATGATCAGTATATACTTCCTTCTTTTTGGCCTCTCCCAATCGGTTGAGGTTCGTAATTTGTATGGATTTAGCCCTGTTTTACGACCGGATGCCTTTCCTAACACCAACTCTATAGGGAGGGATGTATTCACTATTACGTGTTTCTTACGTGTTTATTATTATTACTATTATTAATATTATTATTAACACCCGCACGTTGGGTGCCATTTATTTTATTTTTTATGCTGTAATGTTCACCACAATGAGCATGTTGATAATCATTACATGGCCTTAGCTTTCGTGTGCAGAAATTTCAATATCAGTCATCTGGTTGTCAGCTCGCCAATTTCGGTGTTCCATTTACTCTAAGCCTATTAGACGGCAGAGTAAACGTAATCTCCCTTGGGCTTCTATGGCTGATCCTATAATTAACGTTGTCAGGTAAAAACCAAATGTTCCACCAGAGATCATTCACGTGCCAACATCGTACGGCGTGGAGTGTCGCATGGACTTTTTCCGGCCCTTCAAAAATCTGGATACCTCTGCCGGGTATGAACCCGCTTTCTTGGGATCTGGAGTCTGACACTCAACCGCTGATCAACAGATGTAACTTTATATGTAAATGGAGACTAACACAAGCACGCAGGCCTCGAGTTGGAGAAATTAAGCACACGAAATTAGAGCCCCAACACGGCCGGAAATCGACGCCGGAACCCGCTGAGTCGATGTCTACTACTACGTTGAACATTCATCCGAGGATCCTCACTCAGTAAATCCTTTTTAACAAAATAAATTTGACCGTAGTTCTATCGATATAGTATCCGGAAGGTTATGGGTTTAGTTCCCACCAGACCGGGCGAGTTGGCCGTGCGCGTAGAGACGCGCGGCTGCGAGCTTGCATCCGGGAGATAGTAGGTTCGATTTCCACTATCGGCAGCCCTGAAAATGGTTTTCCGTGGTTTCCCATTTTCACACCAGGCAAATGCTGGGGCTGTGCCTTAATTAAGACCACGGCCGCTTCCTTCCAACTCCTAGGCCTTTCCTATCCCATCGTCGCCATAAGACCTATCTGCGTCGGTGTGACGTAAAGCCCCTAGCAAAAAAACTAGCAAAAAAAGTTCCCACCAGAGTCCAGTTTGTCATTGTTCTGTGGTTAACGTCTCTTTGGCATATACTACATGTAAAAGCCACGACTTAATAAGCTTAACGTTCAGAAACTGCTCTCATAATGTAGACTGCCAGCAGTGAGATTCGAACCTCTGGCAGCTTTACAACTTGACAGTTTGACTGTCGGAACTATGCCAGTATAAGTAAACTTCACCTCTGAATTATTTCACATAGACTGTTTTAATCAACCAAATGATCCATCCCAATGTCACCTTTTATTTTAATCACCCAGCTGCAGAATGTATTTGTTTTATTTTTGTATATGGGATACAGCAGTAACTAGTTTAACTGTGTCATCCATAACTCATGTCTACCGTATAAACTCCAGTATATAATTCATATTTTGGCATATTTATTGTTCCAAACAGCAAATTAATATTTAACCTTTGGTATCGTTTCGATTGGAAGGTTAATTTGATAACATGCAATGACAGAACTGGAGGGCAAACCTTATTCAGGTTGTTCATTTTTCACATTACGAAGTACAGTCTGTTTGCATTTAGAGGAATTTGGTCATAAATAGAAACTTACTGTAGACCTCCGTTTGTACACAGTATGGTGGTAGAAATTTGTATTTACGTACGTATTACTGTCAGCATCTAAACCCTTTCTTGGCCAGTGGGTGATATAATTCCCACTAAGTTTTTCCGCTACTGGGCCATTGAGTAACCTGATTCCCACATTTGATTCGTGCTGCTATCTGGTGTGGACATCAGAAAATCTAGAAAAAATCTGCTCTGGCTTATTTGAAGTTTCTAAGTTGGTGGACGTGTTTGTTCCCGTGTGTGTTGTGTAATGGCTGCCAGGAGCGTGCATTTTTGGGAAGTGAAGTGATTTTCTGCATCAGAAAGGTGGATCTTAGTAATTCTAAGCTATTTGCGTTATCATAAATTATTCTGTAGTGCTTCAGACATAGATTGTGCATATATTTTGTCTCAGTATGGGTAAGGAAATAGGATTGATGTAAAGGTGAAGCACAGGAACATAAGTTCTTGCCATGATTATTCATCTCCAGAATTTTACCTTATTTTATTTTATTTTATTTTATTTTATTTTATTTTATTTTATTTTATTTTTATTTTAATATAATTTAATTTTAATTTTAATTTTAATTTTAATTTTAATTTTAATTTTAATTTTAATTTTAATTTTAATTTTAATTTTAATTTTGATTTTAAATTTATTACTGAGTTCCAGAAATTCCATGAAAAAACAATCTAATGTATTAGTAGCTTGTTTCATGACAAATAAATGAGTTCAGATTACCTTTCCAATATACTGTATAATATTGTGGATGTATCATTCGGTTGGCTTTCACTTTTTACCCCTTATTCTACCTGAAATGATGGTTACAGCTGTATTCAGTATTAAATATTTACACTTCTGTGTGGTATAAGATGAATGCACATATTCACATTCTATGTTCTGATTTGTGTGTCCTAGCGTTTGGGTATTGGGAAGTATAGTTCCCAAATTTGTGTCACTCAAGCATACTGACAGCCATTTGAATATATATAGTTCCCACATTTATTTTTCACAGTTTCAGTGTTTGAATTTTTTTAAATAGTCTCTCATTCCTTTTTATTCCATCACTACAAAAACATGTTTAGTTCGCAAAAATTCATTTCTTAAATAATTTGGCCAGGAAAGGGTTACATATACACGGTGGTCAAAATAAACAGGCCCGAAAAATATTTACAAGGCTGACGCGGAATTTACCATTGTTAATGAACAGGATAACTGCCTATCACAGGAAATGCTGAACACAGTGATTTCGATTCACCAATTGGTTGCTGATACATGTCTGCACGTGCGCATCTCCCAAGTACGTCGCTATGTCATTACGTGTGAGTGAGTGAGAGTGGATGGTGGTGGTGGTGATTATTGTTTTACGAGGAAGTACAACTAGGCAACCATCCTCTATATAACACTAATCAGAGAGGAAAAAAATGGAAGGGATCCGACACTTCGAAAAATAAAGGTATCGGCCAAAGGAAGACAAGGGCCACGAAGGGCGTGAAAGTGAAAGACTCCCTAGCCCTCGCAAACCTAATAGCGTCGGGGTCGGAAAAGAACAAGAGTTGACCAAGGGAGGTCGGATAGGATAGATGAAAGTGAGGAGCCCGGCGCAAGTAAGTGGAAGCAATGCCAGGACTCAGCTAAGGGCCCCGTGTTCGCCAACCCACGTTCCAAAGTTCAGAGCCCCTGAGGCCCCATTTAGTCGCCTCTTACGACAGGCAGGGGATACCGTGGGTGTTATTCTACCGCCCCCACCCACAGGAGGGAGTGAGAGTGGAAGACGTGTTTAGTGACCAGCAGAATGCAACACAAAGTAGTGCTCACGATAAAACAGCGCGTGACCATTTTCAAGCGTTATGCGAAGCACGAGTAGAGTATAAGAGTGGAAGTGTTTTGGCAAAACCTCCACCAAAGTCCGCAATGCAAAACATATGGCAAAATGGCGTGAAATATACTCTGTAGTAAGTAAAGACCGTAACTATCCGAAAAAAGTTCGAAAACCAGAAAACTATGCTCGAGAGAACGAAAGCCTGGGTCCAACGAAGTCTCAACGCCGTTTATCTGTGCAAGTGAGAATAACTGAAAGAGATCGTCGTGCCAAAACATTACCAAAAAGGATTTACTGTTGTGCATACGTTAAAGCGTCCAGATGAACCTTCAAATGTTGAGTTTTTCCTGTGGTTCCTGAGTGAATTGGTGTCATGGCTTTTGGATCTCCAGTTTTTTATTTTTTCATATGAGGTCATTTCCAGCATCTTCTGACATGTTCATTAACAACGGGCAATCCAGAGTCAGTCCTATTGTAAATATTTTCCTTGTAATACTTCATCGACTAAGCTTTGTATATACAACGTGACTGCTCTAAGAATACCCCCACCGAGCTCGATAGCTGCAGTCGCTTAAGTGCGGCCAGTATCCAGTATTCAGGAGATAGTGGGTTCGAACCCCACTGTCGGCAGCCCTGAAGATGGTTTTCCGTGGTTTCCCATTTTTACTCCAGGCAAATGCTGGGGCTGTACTTTAATTAAGGCCACGGACGCTTCCTTCCCACTCCTAGGCCTTTCCTGTCCATCGTCGCCGTAAGACCTATCTGAGTTGGTGCGACGTAAAGCAACTTGCAAAAAAAAACCTTTATAATACTTCGACTTACTTCCTCCCATGATTAATAAAATATTGAACGAGATTTCTCCAAAGAATCCTATCCACCACCAGGTTCTGCCTCATCCCAGAGGGCATCCATCAGTGAGAAATCCCCAGTAAACGTTCAGCGCCAGGTGTTGTGTGGCCTTCCTCTGTGGCTGGTTGAAGGTATCCACATCGTTGCAACCATTTTTGGTATCACTTCGTTATCAATCTTTGGAACCTGGCCTGCAAATAACCGTCTTCTTTCGGCAGCAATTCTGTGCAAATTCCCAGGCTAATTTCAGGCCTTCCTCACTGATAATGTAGCTTAGTCTTAGAATTCTTCTGACACGCCGTTGATGAACGGCACCAAAAATATCCAAGTTATACACTCATATAGAGCCAGCACTGTGGTGTATTTGCAACATACCTGCCTCTTACTCCAAGGGCTCGGATTCGATTCGCTTCTAGGATGTGATGGCTTTTTCGAGGTCCACTCAGCCTACGTGATTACAATCGAGAAACTATGTGTTGGTAAGATTGCGGCCCCGGTCTAGAAAATCAAGAACAATGGGCGTGAGGTTTCGACGTGGTGATCACATGACACCTCGTAGTCTGCTGGCCTTTGGGCTAAGCAGCTGTCCCTTGGTAGGCCAAGGTATTTCGGGACTGTTGCACTATGCGGTTTGTCCTTTTTATACAGCCATCGACTTAGTAATAAAGAGATATATCCGTTTAAATTGAAGTTGACAGCCACTCGTAGCTCATTCGAAAGAAGATAGAGGTGTCTTTCCCAATTTCGGTGCAGATATCAGCGTTTGCGTACACCTTATTACAAATGAATTTACCGAGATGAGGTTCTTTTACTGTTTTGAGATATGGTATCCTCCTTGAATTTATATGATTAATCCTCGTCTTCTCAGAACTTACCCGAAGCCCCTCCACCCTCTCCCCCACCCCCACCCCAAACAAAGAAAGCAGCCAGAAAATTTGCTATTGTCCCGTGTAGAAAGATAATTTCGTCTGGGAAGCTTAAATATCTATGGCGAGTCTGCTCATGACAAATCTTTTTCGCGCAAATAATATTGTTTCTTACTTCCCCTGCTCGTTTTGTTCTTTTACTGAATAGCATGATAAGAATGAGGAAGAAGTTAAGAACATCAAACAGCGAGATAAGAAGAAAGAAGATATGATACCCAGCATCAATGTACCTGGCTTCTCACTAAATCACTACAGTTTAAATCCTGGCAAAGTTATATGAGATTTTTTAAAATAAAAGGGAAATGCCTGGGTTTCGGTTTGCATGAAAAACCTAGAAGTTATGTGGCTATAATTGCGATACCAATAGACCCGTAAAACAAGAAGTTGTTTGTTTTTGCTTTGCTTACAGCAACAAATAAGTACAATTAAAGAGGGAACGATTGGGAATAAATTAAATTCGAATAAATTAATTGTCTCAAGAGGAAGTACGCCTAGACAATGACTTTCAACGAAATTCCGATCGGAAGAAAAATGTGAAATGGTCGGGCCTCTTAGTAAGCGTACTCTTAAATTCGCGTTCCCCTTTTCCTTCGAAACCGTAACCATTTTGAAAATATATACAAAATAATCTCATGATTTTTCTCTGCCCTTTCCCGTCTACATAGGCGTAATGTGTAAGCTCCTTCTCCCAGTTTTCCATCCGTTTAAATGCCAACCTTCATGCCTATCATTCCATTAGATTTGGCGTGTTTCTGCCCGATGACTTAGATGTTAGGCCCCATAAATTATAGCTGTTGTATCTTCCGGACCGCAACACGGTTCTGTGATCATAGCTGCGGAAACATTAGAGGTAGAGTCAACAACAGCCCTTATAATTTATGCAACTCTGTCTACATAAATGTAGAGTGCGCATGACGAGACTTGATACTCACTAATATTAAAAACACTGACCTCGGCGGGAATCAAACCCTGATCCCTCTTAATCGAAGACCACTACGCTGTCTTATCAGCCAAGGGGCCGGACAAGGTGCAAGCCGGAAAGTCTTGCTGCAAAAAATAGCAAAACACTTCGCGATGGCATAATAAATAAATAAATAAATATATAAAGAAATAAATAAACAGCATCCATTCAAAATGTGTTTTACAACTTGTACTATTATTGCTATTCATATCTGCCCCCGTAAGAGCCTTCCTGGCTCAAGCGGCAGTGCGTCGGTCTCTTATCGTTGGGTAGCTGGAAATGTTATAATGTCCAATAACGGACCATTTATATTACTATTTCAAATCCCGGTCAGTCCATGTGAGATTTGTGTTGAACAAAGCGGAGATGGGACAGGTTTTTTCCGGTTACTCGTATTTTCCCTGCCATCGTTGATTCCAGCAACACTATACAATATAATTTCATTTCATCTGTCACTCATTCATCATTGTCCCAGAGAAGTGTGACAGGCTTCGGCAGACGGTGCAATTCCTATCCTCGCCACTAGATGGGAACTTCATTAATTCACTCATTCCATTCCTGACCCGGTCGGATGACTGGAAATAGACTGTGGATTTTAATTTTAATTTTTCATCCCCCTCCCCCTGTAAATTGTATTTACTGTAAACGGATCCCTGAGCGTTTAAAATGTGTATTATTATTATTATTATTATTATTATTATTATTATTATTATTATTATTATATCCTCCGCCAAGGAAATGTCGTATTTGCTCCACTGAACACTTCTATAACCAACGTTTCGAAAATACTCTTCATGTAATAATAATGTTATTTGTTTTATGTCCCACTAACTACTCTTTTACGGTTTTCGGAGACGCCGAGGTGCCGGAATTTAGTCCCGCAGGAGTTCTTTTACGTGCCAGTAAATCTACCGACACGAGGCTGACGTATTTGAGCACCTTCAAATACCACCGGACTGAGCCAGGATCGAACCTGCCAAGTTGGGGTCAGAAGGTCAGCGCCTTAACCGTCTGAGCCACTCAGTCCGGCACTCTTCATGTAAGAAGCACAATAGTAACATTATAATACATAGGCATCCATACTCTGGACACCACTATCTTCACAGCCACTATATTAAATAGCAAATTATCTGGCTGTGCCTGCGTAAATTATTGTCAAATAAGCAGATATTGGGCACCAACTAGTGATGAGTTAAAATACTCCTCTGTACAAATTTGGTCCTCTCCTCCCCCTTGTGTTCGTTGCCTGCTGGTCCGATACATGGCAAACAATGTTTGTATTAATACAATGTCTGTTCTTGTAAGCTGCTTATCTGTTTTCCGTACAGCTACAATCTGCATCGGGAAAGCTTTCAAGCACATCCACTGTTATTTACGGCTTACGTACCCCTTTAGAAACAGTTGATCTCATACACTTCAGCTCGTCTCATAAAAGGTTACGTGTTAAATTGGATCCATTTTTCTCTCAAGCACAGTTCTGAAATTCTGTTACGGATAAACATTTCGTCTTTCAAGCTTTACGGAGTATTCATTAGACAACATCGTCTAAAATCATACCAGCATTATCATCATCATCATACACCAACGGCAAAGCCTTGTCTGCAACCATTCTCCACTCAATCCTGCGGATCACTTCTCTTCCTTGTAGTCTTTACATCCCATCAAGTGCTTCTGATCTGCATCATTGGGGCGGGAAAGACTCTCCAGCTTGTGACTGTGGTGCTGAAGTGCGAACCATCCTGCACATTCTGAGAGACTGCCCTCTGCGAGCTTTTGCTGGTTCCATCGAGGACATTCCCGAGTGACCCCCCCCCCCACCCCACATTAACCTTTGTTAATGTGGAGTTTGGATATATATATATTTTGTATGTAGACTATATAAAGTCATTTTTTGTGCCTCTTAAGAACTTGTACACACTTGATTGTCAACTCTAGCATCATACGCCAAATAATAATAATAATAATAATAATAATAATAATAATAATAATAATAATAATAATAAATTTCCTAACATTCCCAAAGTATATCTCCCATGGTCTTCCCCTTCCTTTCTTTCCTAGCATTCTTCCTTCCAAAACGTGTATTAGTAAGTCATTTTATCTCAGGATGTGACCCACAACTTTAAACTTCCTTCTTTCCACATCCTTTGTCAGTCTCCGTTGCTCATTGACTTCCTTTAGAATACCTCGATTCGTCCTTTCTTTTAGTCCAGCATGTCCTAATCACTTTTCTCCAAATCCATATTTCATTTGATTCCAATGAATCTCTTTTTTCCATTAGTCAAGCTCTCACAACCATAAAATGGTACATTCCAGGCGAAGGATTTTACAAAAGCCTTTCTTGTTTCTAAACTGATATTGGTCTTCATTAAAAGATCTTAAAGGCCTGTTTAGCAAGTGTTACTCTTCTTCTTCCCTTGTTCCTAAGTAACAGAAATGTTGTATTTGTTCTACTTTGAAATTTCCTACTCTTATGTTTGTATGTTTCTAACGATTTAAAGATAAGAGGTATAGAACTAAATAAGGCCACAACACTAGTTGCAAATCGAGGATTGTGACGGCGTTTTGTAAATTCACAGAGGCTTGCAGACTGAACGCTGAAAGGCATAACAGTCTATAATGATAATGTATGTAAGTATGTTATGCTTGTATTAGCACCCCTGCCATCTTTGCTCACAACTACAATTTCGGTTTTATTATTAATATTAAATCTTAAGGTAGCCTCCGTGGCTCAGACGGCAGTGCGTCGGCCTCTCACCGCTGGATACCGTGGTTCAAATCCCGGTCACTCCATGTGAGATTTGTGCTGGACAAAGCGGAGGCGGGACAGGTTTTTCTCCGGGTACTCCGGTTTTCCCTGTCATCTTTCATTCCAGCAACACTCTCCAGTCTCATTTCATAGCATCTATCAGTCATTAATAAATCACTTTGGGAGTGGCGACCCCATCGTACTAATAGCCTATATCTACTTCATTCATACCATCCCTGACCCGGTCAATGACTGGAAAACAGGTTGCAGGTTTTCATTTTCATTTTCATTAAATCTTTAATGTTTCAATGTATCACACAGAACATTCAACATCCTATTTAATTCCTCCTCAGAGTCTGCTTCTAATGAAATGTCATCAGCAAATCTAATACTTTGGATTCTTTTTCCGTTTAGCTCTATTCCCTGAGTCCTTTAATTTAAAACACATTTTGCTTATTCAATAAACAAGTTGAAAAGAATGGTGATAGTGGACAACCCTGCCTCACCTCCTGCTTAACTCTTTCCATCCCTGTACATCAGTTCACTACTACATTTGCACACTGGTTCTTGTAAATTTTATGGATGAGCTTCCTATAATCATATCAAGATTATAATTTTGTTTTACGCAACCCCCAGTTCAAATACAATGAAACATGTTGCTCCCTGTTCCTATACCGGAATAGTATGAATATGTTTTCGTTTAAGCTGGACAATACAGGCGGAATCATTAGCGCCAATGGTAATTCAATTATAGAAACTGCATAGATCACTAGTGCGGATAACGCACGTTAGAACAGGAAGTGAACATTAAGCATATAGATACGATACAGGCTGCGAACTTCCTGCTAATTGCAGGGCTTCGTTCTGACGAAGGCGGTGAAAGCACGTACTTCTGCGGTTAACATACCACGCCGTGTAGGGGCAGGTTCAAAATCCTAGGTAGTATATATTTTTTTGCTGTCCATTACTGTGGACATAGTATGTGCACATGCCTACTCGATATTTTCCAAATAACGGATTTTTATTTAACCCTGAAAAATATCCGTTTTTATTTGTTGTTGCGTAGCATAATTTGCATGAAATCGTGATTCATCCAAAAAGAGGACTGTTCATAAAAAATACAGGATTACTGCCCATTTGCAAACTATTCCCCGAGCGTCGACGTCAGATCATGAAGCTTCTGATGTAATTGCAGATGGTGCGGATGAAATGTATTGTTAGGTAATTACTGCATAACAGATTGATTGGCTCATGCTGGTCTGTTGTGGAAGTGCTTAGACTTCCCGAACAGCGTCTAAAAGAACCTCTTCTTCATGATGATACGTTACAGGAGGAATTTTATCTTTCAGAATGACGGCACAGTTCAAGCGTGATAGTGAGGCAAGCCCGTTTCGCCTCGACATTTCATGTCCATGTCATGATACATGTTTTCCAGAGTACATTTATATTCTACCATCAGAGTTCAGTTCACACAATCTACTAACATTATCGTATTACCACTCCTCGCATCATGAAAACACGCTATTAACAGTAGTATGTTAGTGGAATGGTCCTCTCAGCTTGGCGCCATTATTACATTCAGTCGTTTCATTTGTACAGGGTTAGTGGTGGTGATTATTGTTTTAAGAGGAAGTACAATTAGGCAACCATCCTCTATATAACACTAACCAGAGCGGAAACATGGAAGGGGTCCGACACTTCGAAAAATGAAGATATCGACCAAAGCAAGACAAGGGCCACGAAGGGCGTGAAAATGAAAGACTCCCTAGCCCTCGCAAACCTAATAGCGTCGGGGTCAGAAAATAACAAGAGTTGACCAAGGGAGGTCGGATAGGATAGATGAAAGTGAGGAGCCTGGCACAAGTAAGTGGAAGCAATGCCAGGACTCAGCTGAGGACCCCGTGGTCGCCAACCCACGCTCCAAAGTTCAGAGCCCCTGGGGCCCATTTTAGTCGCCTCTTACGACAGGCAGGGGATACCGTGGGTGTTATTCTACCGCCCCCACCCACAGGGGGTTGTACAGACTTAGCTCATTTTACGTTGCTGGTATTAAGGTAGCAAGCAGAGCCATGTCGACCTTAAGGACTAGTAGTGTTAGTGGTTGCCTAACTTAGTTAACTTTAAGGAGCTAATGGACCACAATTTATTTATTTATTTATTTATTTATTTATTTATTTATTTATTTATTTATTTATTTATTTATTTATTTATTTATTTATTTATTTATGTATTTATTTATTTATTTATTTATTTATTTATTTATTTATTTATTTATTTATTTATTTATTTATTTATTTATTTATTTATTTATTTATTTATTTATTTATTTATTTATTTATTTATTTATTTATTTATTTATTTATTTATTTATTTATTTATTTATTTATTTATTTATTTATTTATTTATTTATTTATTTATTTATTTATTTATTTATTTATTTATTTATTTATTTATTTATTTATTTATTTATTTATTTATTTATTTATTTATTTATTTATTTATTTATTTATTTATTTATTTATTTATTTATTTATTTATTTATTTATTTATTTATTTATTTATTTATTTATTTATTTATTTATTTATTTATTTATTTATTTATTTATTTATTTATTTATTTATTTATTTATTTATTTATTTATTTATTTATTTATTTACTAGCAAATGTACCCGTGCTTCGCTACGGTATTCTACATTGTATACGCATATCGACGTAAATACTGTGCGTGTAGCAAATGAGATTGTTTTAAAATTGCATGTCTCTTAGCCTTATCCGAGAAATAGCATGGGGAGGTCCACATACGTTGTTTCCAATGTAAAGTGAGGGTTGCGGAGTTGTGATGATAACGCCAGGCTCACTTGCCTACTGTCATTCACAATCGAGTTGGCAAGTTTACATTATAATTGCAGGCCCCAATGCCTACTGCGCGATCACAATCGATTTGGGGAGTTTTAGTTACAATGGCAGACCCATTTCCTACTTTCAGACAGGTTACAGTTGAGGAGTTTTTATTATAATACCAGGCAACTTCCCTACCACCAGTCAAAATTGAGTTGTGCAGTTATCATTATAATGACAGTCCCTTTTTACTGCTGCTAGCCAGCTTACTGCCAGTCACACGGAATTAGTGAGTTTCCATGAAAATAGCAGGCCACTATGCCTAATGCTAGTCAAATTTTATATTGGAACATTTGTTTATAATGGCGGGCACCCTGGCCTAGAGCCAAACACAATAGAGTAGGGGACTTTCGAACAAAACTGCATGATCCCTTGCCTTCTGCAAGACAAATGGAAAAGTGAATTATTCATTAAAATGGTAGGCCCTCCTTACTAATGCCAGTTACACAGGAGTTGGAGAAGGACCCCATTCCTACTGCCAGCAGTCAAAGTCGGTGTAGGGAGTACTGATTACAATAGCAGACACATCCTTTCTCGATCGCTACAAATCGACATCAATGAATATATACAGATGGACATACGAAAGTATATGAATGTTTACAATATTGCAGACCTTCATTTACAGATTAACTGCTGCTAAACGGTACGTCATATCGACAAAGGATTGTACCGTAAGGCGCAGTATTTAGCGATCTAAATGGCTGGTCCTATGATATTTTCTCGCATCTAATCTATTCGTGGGTCAGATTGAATCAGAAACGTTGAATAGGTTGAAATTTGTGTGAGATTATCTTACATTGCATTACTTTTCGGATAATTATGTGACATAGCATTTGGCTCACATATGGGTACTGGGTGGGCCAATGTTCGTGTAGAGTTTGATCATACTATCTTTCCTGTAAGTGATTGAAATGATGCACATGAGAAGAAAAGGTTTAGAAATTAATTTCCATTAAGGCAGGTAGATTTCCATTAAGTTTGGTTGTGTGTATTTTGAGGGAGTGCAAAATCACGGTTTCGGTTTCGTATAAACCCCCAATTAGTTCAGGGATTTAGAAACAATATTTGCCCTAAAACCTCCCCAAAGGATAGGTGGATTCTAAATATGAAGTTTGGTGGAAATATATCCAGTAGTTTTCAAGTTAGAGAAAGACAAACAGACCAAACAAACAAACAAACAAACAAACAAACAAACAAAGAAACAAACAAACTAACTAACTAACTAACAGACACCAAGGAAACCTACCCTTGGACAGATGGATGCTATATATAAAATTTGGTTCAAATATCTTGTTAGTTTTCAAGTTGTAAGAAGTACGCTTTACACGCACCCGCTCTTGCGTTAAGTCCGCTGAGATTTGTACCGAAAAACGGTCCGTTAATATCTCCCTTACTAAATCCTGTTATCGAAATGATGCACATGAGAAAAAAAGGTTTAAAAATTAATTTTCATTAAGGCAGGTTGATTTCCATTAAGTTCGGTTGTGTATACTTTGAGGGAGTGCAAAATCACGGTTTCGGTTTCGTAAAAATCCCCACCCAGTTCAGGGATTTAGAAACGATATTTGCGCTAAAACCTACCCAAGGAGAGGTGGATTCTAAATATGAAGTTTGGTGGAAATATATATTTAGTAGTTTTCAAGTTATAGAAGGACAGACAAACAGACAAAGAGACTAACAGACAAACAGACACCAAAGCTAAAAGTGATGCAGATGGTCATTATTACACCTGAAACGGATAACTGTACGGAAATTTCGCCAAAATAATCAGTGTACAGACACACAGTTTGCGCTAAAACCTACCCAAGGACAGGTGGATTCCAAATATGAAGTTTGGTGGAAATATATCCAGTAGTTTTCAAGTTATAGAAGGACAGACAAACAGACAAACAAACAGACAAACAGACACTAAAGCTAAAAATGATGCAGATGGTCATTTTTACACCTGAAACGGATAACTGTACCGAAATTTCGCCAAAATAATCAATGTACAGACACACGGTCGTTACGATTTTATTTATATAGATGACGGATAAGCATGAGCACATTGAACAGTGCAGACTTCCACTTCGAGATTCATATCTCCTAAACGGTTTATGATATTAAGAAACGGTTTGCGCCATCAGACGCCTCATGTATCGCTCTACATGTTTGTATCTAAACCATTTCCTCGTATCTCCCATATTAAGGGGGTAAATTGAGTTCACATTTTGAATAGGGTGAAATTTGGGTGCATTTTTAACATTTTACATTACATTTTGCCTACTTATGTATAAGCTAGAAACATGAAATTTGGTACACATATGTCCCTTAATCGTGCCAGTGTGCGCACACAACGTGATGATCCTATCATTCTTATAAGTGTGTCAAACAATAAAATATACTTGTAAAAATCACCAAATTTACGAACAATCCAGAAATACGGCCAAATTTAACGTATAAGGGAGAGAGATACGACAAAATGTCACAGGACCAAAGTTGTAGATCACTCCGAATTGAAGGGACATTGTGCCATCCCTTTTGTGATACGACTTACCGTTTAGCCAAAAAAATAGCTCAAAAGGAATGTCTGCACAGTCATTAAAATTGCCTCCATATTTCGATATCCTTGGGGGTAAAAAGTGAAAAATTTGAACATCTTGGAATTTTCCCGTCGGTTAGAGACCAAAAGCTATAATTTCACCAAATTTCAATTGTCTACCTCGTCTCGCAGGTTGTGCCGCCATCTTGATTTGG
The DNA here is from genome assembly GCF_040414725.1 of Anabrus simplex. Taxonomy (NCBI): domain Eukaryota; kingdom Metazoa; phylum Arthropoda; class Insecta; order Orthoptera; family Tettigoniidae; genus Anabrus; species Anabrus simplex. The sequence continues at coordinate 102,814,974 of NC_090273.1, read as the reverse complement.
GGGGATGGGGGATAAAAATGAGGAAATACCCGAAAATTTTTAAGCCCACGAAACCTATAGGTTATCGTTTTGGATATACTATACGACTGTGTTCTTATACTGAGCCCAAAATTTGAGCCCCCCAGCGTGCCCCCTTCAGGGAATTTTGAGAATTTCCGATTTTTCTAGGGATCCTGGGGTCATCAGTCTCCCTCGTACCAAGTTTCAAATTTCTGAGATTTCTGGAAGTGCCTCATTAATTCACGTCTTTTTTCATTTTTAAATATTTATATATACATCGCTCCAGCCCGACTTGCTTTTATATATATAGATAGATGACGGATAAGCATGAGCACGTTGAAAAGTGCAGACTTCCACTTCGAGATTCATATCTCCTAAACGGTTTATGATATTAAGAAAAGGTTTGCGCCATCAGACGCCTCATTTATCGCTCTACATGCTTGTATCTAAACCATTTCCTTGTATCTCCCATATTAAGGGGGTAAATTGAGTTCAAATTTTGAATAGGGTGAAATTTGGGTGCATTTTTAACATTTTACATTACATTTTGCCTACTTATGTATAAGCTAGAATCATGAAATTTGGTACACATATGTCCCTTAATCGTGCCAATGTGCGCACACAACGTGATGATCCTATCATTCTTATAAGTGTGTCAAACAATAAAATATACTTGTAAAAATCACCAAATTTACGAACAATCCAGAAATACGGCCAAATTTAACGTATAAGGGAGAGAGATACGACAAAATGTCACAGGACCAAAGTTGTAGATCGCTCCGAATTGAAAGGACATTGTGCCATCCGTTTTGTGATACGACTTACCGTTTAGCCAAAAAATAGCTCAAAAGGAATATCTGCACAGTCATTAAAATTGCCTCCATATTTCGATATCCTTGGGGGTAAAAAGTGAAAAATTTGAACATCTTGGAATTTCCCCGTCGGTTAGAGACCAAAAGCTATAATTTCACCAAATTTCAATTGTCTACCTCGTCTCGCAGGTTGTGACGCCATCTTGATTTGGGGGGATGGGGGATAAAAATGAGGAAATTCCCGAAAATTTTTAAGCCCACGAAACCTATAGGTTATCGTTTTGGATATACTATACGACTGTGTTCTTATACTGAGCCCAAAATTTGAGCCCCCCCAGCGTGCCCCCTTCAGGGAATTTTGAGAATTTCCGATTTTTCTAGGGATCCTGGGGTCATCAGTTTCCCTCGTACCAAGTTTCAAATTTCTGAGATTTCTGGAAGTGCCTCATTAATTCACGTCTTTTTTCATTTTTAAATATTTATATATACATCGCTCCAGCCCGACTTGCTTTTATATATATAGATGACGGATAAGCATGAGCACGTTGAAAAGTGCAGACTTCCACTTCGAGATTCATATCTCCTAAACGGTTTATGATATTAAGAAACGGTTTGCGCCATCAGACGCCTCATTTATCGCTCTACATGTTTGTATCTAAACCATTTCCTCGTATCTCCCATATTAAGGGGGTAAATTGAGTTCACATTTTGAATAGGGTGAAATTTGGGTGCATTTTTAACATTTTACATTACATTTTGCCTACTTATGTATAAGCTAGAATCATGAAATTTGGTACACATATGTCCCTTAATCGTGCCAATGTGCGCACACAACGTGATGATCCTATCATTCTTATAAGTGTGTCAAACAATAAAATATACTTGTAAAAATCACCAAATTTACGAACAATCCAGAAATACGGCCAAATTTAACGTATAAGGGAGAGAGATACGACAAAATGTCACAGGACCAAAGTTGTAGATCACTCCGAATTGAAGGGACATTGTGCCATCCGTTTTGTGATACGACTTACCGTTTAGCCAAAAAATAGCTCAAAGGAATATCTGCACACTCATTAAAATTGCCTCCATATTTCGATATCCTTGGGGGTAAAAAGTGAAAAATTTGAACATCTTGGAATTTTCCCGTCGGTTAGAGACCAAAAGCTATAATTTCACCAAATTTCAATTGTCTACCTCGTCTCGCAGGTTGTGCCGCCATCTTGATTTGGGGGGATGGGGGATAAAAATGAGGAAATTCCCGAAAATTTTTAAGCCCACGAAACCTATAGGTTATCGTTTTGGATATACTATACGACTGTGTTCTTATACTGAGCCCAAAATTTGAGCCCCCCAGCGTGCCCCCTTCAGGGAATTTTGAGAATTTCCGATTTTTCTAGGGATCCTGGGGTCATCAGTTTCCCTCGTACCAAGTTTCAAATTTCTGAGATTTCTGGAAGTGCCTCATTAATTCACGTCTTTTTTCATTTTTAAATATTTATATATACATCGCTCCAGCCCGACTTGCTTTTATATATATAGATTTATTTATTTATTTATTTATTTATTTATTTATTTATTTATTTATTTATTTATTTATTTATTTATTTATTTATTTATTTATTTATTTATTTATTTATTTATTTATTTATTTATTTATTTATTTATTTATTTATTTATTTATTTATTTATTTATTTATTTATTTATTTATTTATTTATTTATTTATTTATTTATTTATTTATTTATTTATTTATTTATTTATTTATTTATTTATTTATTTATTTATTTATTTATTTATTTATTTATTTATTTATTTATTTATTTATTTATTTATTTATTTATTTATTTATTTATTTATTTATTTATTTATTTATTTATTTATTTATTTATTTATTTATTTATTTATTTATTTATTTATTTATTTATTTATTTATTTATTTATTTATTTATTTATTTATTTATTTATTTATTTATTTATTTATTTATTTATTTATTTATTTATTTATTTATTTATTTATTTATTTATTTATTTATTATGCCTTTGTAGGTGACGAAGGTAGGGCTCTTGGCCCTCTCTTACACTTACCCACTACACAATAATACATTACACTTTTCTAATTCGCAGTCATTTACTCATCCATTCATACGAATTAGTCAGCTGAATTCAAGAACAAGAAACAGTGGCTCACCAACTTCTTAAGTGTCCTGGACTGCCAAGTCGACTACTGCCCAGCCAGATATATTACATATACTAGAGTGGCACATGGTTAGACGATATACCCAGCCGTTCTCTTTACCGGTCCGCTGTCTCTTTTATCAGGCAGTTCCACGGTTGGTCGTACGAGGTTGAGTGAACACCGTTCCACGATCTAATAAGGCACTTCTAGGAACCTAAAAAATTAAGACTTCAAACCTAGGAATCTGATACACTCGAGATCCCGAAAAATAGGAAAATCGAAACATCCCCAGGGTGACTACAGTGGGCCTAACTGAGTGGTTTGAAATTAGAACTCATGGTGAGACCTTGTGCCAACGTGTCCCCGTAATTTTATCAGTTTTCAATATACGTACAGGTCATAGCGAGAGCGTACACGCGATGCTTTCCCACTATGAAGGGGTAGCGTAAAAACCAAGCTCTCCACTTCACGAGCTGCATATCAACGGACCTAATCGCACCTTCGTAGCGTTTTTTAATTGTCTTTTGCTTGTTCATGTAGCAGCCCTTAATCCCAATACAACCTTTGCAACAGTGCAATATCGATCTATAGATGGCAAAACAGATAAAAAAGACACTATCACAATGTCCCTGATGGCCTTTGCATTACGACCTAAGAGACGGCTGCTCAGGCTGAAGGCCCTCAGATCACGAGGCTACGTGTAGACAGCGCGACGAAGCCTTTCAGCTGTTATTCTTGACTTTCTATACCAAGACTGCTATCTTATCTACTTTTTTCTCACGTAGGCTGAGTAGACATCGAGCCAGTCCTCAAATACAGGTAAAACTCTTTGATCTGGCTGGGAATAGAACCTGGCACCTCCACCTTAGAGGCAAGCTTGCTACCCCTAGATCTCGTGGCCGGCAATGTAGACATCAAATCTATCGATGCAGACGTATGTACAAGATTTTTCGAATGCTTTGCTCAAAATAATTTAGTGTAACATAAAACAAAAACTGCCCACAGTTTCATTGTAATAACAAACTTGTAAATGATTTGATAACCTGTGAGAGGTGGTGGTGGTGGTGATTATTGTTTTAAGAGGAAGTACAAATAGGCAATCGTCCTCTATATAACACTAATCAGAGATAAAAATGGAAGGGGTCCGACATTTCGAATAATGAAGGTATCGGCTAAAGGAAGACAAGGGCCACAAAGGGCGTGATAATGAAAGACTCCCTAGCCCTCGCAAACCTAATAGCGTCGGGGTCGGAAAAGAACAAGAGTTGACTAAGAGAGGTCGGATACGATAGATGAAAGTGAGGAGCCTGGCACAAGTAAGTGAAAGCAATGCCAGGACTCAGCTTAGGGCCCCGTGATCGCCAACCCACGCTCCAAAGTTCAGAGCCCCTAAGGCCCCTTTTAGTCGCCTCTTACGACAGGCGGGGGTACCGTGGGTGTTATTCTACCACCCCCACCCACAGGGGGATGTGAGAGAAGAGAGCTAACGTGGTTCCGCCAGTCAATACAACTGATTTACAAAATTGGCGTTTTACAAGTTGCTTTACATCGCACTGACATTGATAGGTCTTATGACAACGATGAAACATGGAAGGGCTAGGAGTAGGAAGAAAGTCACCGTAGCCTTAATGAAGGTACAGCCCCAGCATTTGCCTGGTGTGAAAATCAGATCGGCGGACAGTGAGGTTCGAAGCCACTATCTCCCGAATACTGGATACTGGCTGGCCTTAAGCGATATACGACAGTTCTTTTAATGTGGTTATTATTTTGAATATTTTATTGTTAGGTCCTATGTATTGTGATGTTAAGTATCCCCATGGAGATTTTGAATGTTTTTTTCTTCTTTCTATTTTTGAAGAAGAGAAGTGAGCAATTTTTCGAAAAATGTACGATTACTAATAATAAAAATGAATTAAATTGATGATGATGATGCTTGTTTATAGGGGCATAACATCTAGATCTGTTCATCGGCCCCTAGGAATTAAATTAGTAACCACTATATACTAATTGTGTAAATCAATTTTACTCACAAGCTGACCCTTATTAGCCCTGTTTTCTCACAGGTTGTTAAATCATTAGTAGTCAGTACGGATTAAACCGAAAATGGTTAAGTTCATTCAACTTGTAAATGTCAGTCAGAACTGTGCCTACGATGATCTTGAAAAATCAATATTTAACACGACGGTAGGCCCTACTCATAATTAATATCCGATTTGTGGTTGTTGTGGAAATTATTGCTTGAAGAGGAAGTACAACTTGCCTTACAATATACACGGTGAGCTCGACCAACACCATGCGTTAGACTACAGCAAGCTGATCATCCATTAATCCACAGTGAATTTCTACGTCAGGGCCTCTCAAACGCCGAAAATCTTACACGTGCAAACCGAGGCGCAGAGGTTCTGTGCACCGTGCATCTGTCTAACTCAGCTCGGTTCGGATCATCGTTTTGTTTTGGGGCGACTCGGCTAAGCTCGGCTCGGCTCAACTCTGTTCGGATAGTGGAGCGCTGCAGAGTAACTGAGGAAGGGCGGAAGGAGGGAGACAGGCATAGGGAAGGAGAGACACAGCACTATTGTTCAAAATCGAGGAGTGGGGATCTGCATTTTGGCAACCTAGCCAAGTCGTCTTTTGCACATTGCGCCGCGCAATGCACCGGCGCATGCACTCTGTTCTACGTGATAACCATAACGTGGGGCCTAGAAGAAAAATTGGCAATGTCCAGTCAACCCAATTTTACAGGGGAGACCGATTTATTATAGCTCTATTACTAGAGGAAATACATGCATAAATGTTTTACAGAATATTACCCTTCTACTATTAAATATTTTGAAACGCAGAGTAATCTAATATCTACGATAAACTTTGAGCACTGACGTAATCAAAATTGGAGAATGACAGGTTGTTAACCAACCAACAGGTGGAGATTTCCATTTCTGCATCCAAAATTCCTAGGAGATTGTCATAATTGCAGGTGAAATAACAGAAACTCGTGATCAAATAAGAGTCCAGTGGTCCAGTGTATATTAACTATGCTTAATCACATATCTGAACCATCAAAAACTTCCTTTCCCTCACTGGCCTTCCTCATTTTCTGGCACATCATTCACCAATGTTTCCAGTTAATTTGTATATAAATTCAGGCTGTCAAACGTTTTCCACTGATTGCCGTAATGTTTATTCCATAATTTACCGACGTCTCGCAATTTCAAAGCATTTAATTTACCACGTCTTTCAGTTGCATTGGAATTAATCATGGACAACTTCTAACAGATTACAAAGTTAGGTTATAACAACATCCTATGTTTATCAACATCTCATCATTCTAACTACGCTTTTAGCTTTGAGCGACCATCCATCCTCGAAAGCCCTAGTGCAGCTTTCCTTCCCCCAGTGTTAGTCCCATAAGAGCCTATGTATACGCAAGAGCCCCTGCTCTAGACTGATGTTTGGAAGGGTATCCTATTAGAAGGATGAAACACCGACCCCGCATTAGCCCAATACTTGAAAAGCCCTAGCACAGCTCTCCCCAAGTTAGTGCCATAAAGCTCCTGGACCACCACCAGCTCCTGTGGTAAACTAAAGTTATGAAGGACAGCTGATGAGAAGGATGAGCGATAGCCCAGCTCCTTAAAGTTAGTCTAATGAAAACAATGTACAGCAGTTATTTTGCCTAGTAGCCCCTGCCTCAGTTCCCAAATGTTAGGTGATAAAACTGATAGACCATAAGTTACAAGTTGTAAGTCCATAAGGCAGCTTTCTAGAGTTCAGTCCATGTGAACACAGTATAGCAGCCATCTTGCATAGTACCGGTAGTTCCAGAAAGCTAAACTGGTAAAACTAATAGGTCATTGTCGTGCAACAAGACTACATGTTGTGTGCCCCTGCCTGAGGCAGCCCTCTAGTTAAGGTCTATACGAATAGAGTATAGCAGTCGTCTTGCATAGTAGCCCTTACCTCAGTTCTCGAATGTCAGGCTGATCAAACTAATAGGTCATAAGTTAACAATGTGAGCTCCTAAGGCAGCTCTGTAGAGTTAGGTCTATAAGAACAATGTATCACCATTAGATTCTGGTCCAACTCCTAAAATTTAGCCTCATATAACCAATGTTCAGCAACCATCTTGCCTCGGGTGTCCTAGCACTAGGAAGTTGCACGCGGCCGCCATCACGCGCAACCGGGTATAGCCGCCATATTGTTCAATCGCCATAGGCCGTCTTCTTAAGCCCTATGTCTCCCCATGGCTAGCTTTCTCCATAAGAGCCTATGTATAGCCGCCATCTTGCGCAGTAGCCCCTAGCGCAGGTCCCAGGAGTTAGTCCCATAAGAGCCCATGTATAGCGGCCATCTTGCGCATTAGCCCCTGGCCCAGAATCCCCTTTTTATCCCTACTACAACTTCCACTTCCAACATACTCACTTAGTTATCGACAAAACTATTCACACACACACACACACACACACACACACATACATACAAACAAACAAACAAACGCCGTGGGCTAAACTACTGATAATAATCAATCATATGGACTAATCCACCACTTCCGATTGACACACTGACGATAATTTTTATGCATACATCTGTCCTCGTTCGCCTCGCCTTATCTAGCTATTCCTTAGGCGCAATGCACACAGAGAAGGCGTGGTGAGGACGTGATGTGATTAAAGCATACAGAAGAGCCGAAAGCCCGAGCGACATGTCACAATGTCTTCTACAAACAACTCGCAAATATTCAAATACAGGGAAAGTGTTGGGTGCACCCTTTCCGGTTGAAAAGAGGAAGTATGAAATATTCGACATTTAATTTCCTTGCGATCGTTTTACATGCTTCGTCCTGTACACTACTATTACAATAGACTACTCTGAGCCACTGAAGTCATAAAATCTTGTATACTTTCGATCTCTTAACAAAATTGAATATTAAATTCCAAACGGTCACGTATTTTTGTAATCTTTTATAGCTTGCACTCCACTTTTCACTGAATTCATAAGCCACGTGTCACTTTGTAGAGCCACTAGAGACTGGGAGACCGGGTGCTGGCTTCGTAGTGGCGTGCCCACGATCTGTCACGTTTGCTTACGTGGGAGGGACTTGAAAAAGAACCATTTCACCGCCCGATGTCCAAGCCACGTCTTCCCTGTGTGCATTGCGCCTTACAGATTCACGTGCTTTTTACTAGCGTCCGCTGGGGTAGCCTCGACTCAGCAATTACTCAAGATAAACTCGCCCTAAATTCATAGTTCGTAACTACCTCTGAGTCATCTGGATAATTCCAACGCTAGGCAACTTTCTGTGCCAAAATATTCATGTATACAACTCTTGAACAATTCCCTAGCCTCTCACAGTACAGCTGTTTGAGTCTAACTACATACACAACATATAATTAGTCCAAATTAATGTAAAATTAACACTTTATGATAAACTACTGTATATATCATCCTTACGCTTGTGAAATCCACTATGTGAAATACATCAACTTAGAAATTTGATCGGTAAGGTTAAATATTGAGCGAGTAATTTCAAGAAAATAATTATCTCTATTGATGATACATGTGATACGGATCAGTATTTCTCACAAAATATTATAACATAGTTGTATTCGCAGGGGGCATCAACAGGGGTTAATTACTATTACCCGTGGCTGGTTGCGTAAATTAAGGGGATGTAATATGGTACATGTTACATCATAAGTGGCGACTGAAAAGGGTGCTTCCACAGTGATCCTGAACTTCGGAGTATGGATTCCAGCAGAATCTAGCAATGGATCCACATGCTTTTGATAGAATACTTACTTTAAAAACTTTTTTCTCCGAACACCCTTGATTATTTATTTTTATTCTAATTTTTAAATCGTAATATTGACACTGAAACGATTGAATAGGAAAGGGCTAGGAGTGGAAACAAAGCGGCCCTGGCCTTAATTAAGGTACAGTCCCAGGATTTGTCTGGTGTGAAAATGGGTAAACCACGGAAAACCATCTTCAGGGCTGCCAACTGTGGTGCCCTTAATCTTGCTAGACGAAATAAATGTATTGTATTATACGAACTTTTGTTGTATTTAGACCTCGACAGTATTCGTTTTGGGAGGCCTAATAGGTGTTTTATTTTCTTCTTTCGTGTCCCTTCCCTTCCCTTTCCTTCGCCGGTACGAGCATTCTTCCAAAACTCCAGGCCTATCTCTTTCGCCTTTTGATTAAAATTAAGAATGTATAGTTATCTAGTAATACTTTCCCTTAAATCAGTACTATCCAATACAAGCAGCAAATATCTTTATTATTCTGGTCTTCGTCTATAGGAAAAATTCTATCGGACTTAAATTTACGTCCAACTATCTACGTTTATGGTTTTGAAATACACCGCACCGAGCTCGATAGCTGCAGTCGCTTAGGTGCGACCGGTATCCAGTATTCGGGAGATAGTAGGTTCAAACCCCACTGTCGGCAGCCCTGAAGATGGTTTTCCGTGGTTTCCCATTTTCACACCACGGCCGCTTATTTTTTCCATACCAGTCCTTTCTCATCCTTTCATCACCGGAAACCTTGGATATGTTGGTGCGACAGTTAAAACCACTAGATTCATCACTGCGCTTGCAAAAACCGCTATGTGAAATATTTTAGCTTACAACTTCGGCCGGTAAGGTTCTGTCGTCTAAGGTTCAACACTGTGCGACACTTGACAAGGAATTCTCACTCCTCAAGATATGCGGGATAGTATTTCTCCAAATATATTATCACATAGCAGATTTTCGCAGGGGCAACGACGTATATTTCCATATTTTAACAATAACACTCCTAAAAATTATAGACATCTCACTTGAAACTTAATTGCACTGGGGTCCATGAAAGGAATCCTCTGTTAGTCATTAAAATAGGTGACAAAAGCAACCAGAAATGGCCTGGGAACTGTACCTGGTAACAAAACCACAAGTTCGAAAGAAAGTTTCTTACATTTGGATCCTACTTGCCTCTCTTCAGATGCACCCCCTTCGGTTTTAGAAGACTCGTCTGACAGAGATTAAGCTGGATGTCTTTTAGGAACATTCTTTCCACCGCGGAACTACAGCAATTAATTACCACGGAGATGGATGTAGTTGGCAGACAGTGAGTGAGAGATCAGTCGATAACATAACAAGCGATTAGTTCCGCTTCTCTCCTGGAGATAGCATCTTCCTGCTGACACGTGATACGTTCCATAATCCACCGTCATACTAGAGAGGTGCCGTTCTTCACTCATCAAATGATCTCATCTCATAATTCTCAGAAACGAGATTCCACTCCTACACAGTAGGTGTGTAATAGATTTCTCTCAGTCACCTGATACTGACAGTTTGTTGAGTGTTAGTCAACGACGGGAAATAAAGGTGATGTGTTGTTTGAGTCATCAGTCCATAGACTGGTTTGATGCAGCTCTCCATGCCACCCTATCATGTGCTAACCTTTTCATTTCTACGTAACTATTGCATCCTACATCTGCTCTAATCTGTTTGTCATATTCATACCTTGGTCTACCCCTACCGTTCTTGCCACCTACACTTCCTTCAAAAACCAACTGAACAAGTCCTGGGTGTCTTAAGATGTGTCCTATCATTCTATCTCTTCTTCTCGTCAAATTTAGCCAAATCGATCTCCTCTCACCAATTCGATTCAGTATCTCTTCATTCGTGATTCGATCTATCCATCTCACCTTCAGCATTCTTCTATAACACCACATTTCAAAAGCTTCTATTCTCTTTCTTTCTGAGCTAGTTATCGTCCATGTTTCACTTCCATACAATGCCACGCTCCACACAAAAGTATTCAAAAACATCTTTCTAATTCCGATATCAATGTTTGAAGTGAGCAAATTTCTTTTCTTAAGAAAGCTCTTCCTTGCTTGTGCTAGTCTGCATTTTATGTCCTCCTTACTTCTGCCATCGTTGGTTATTTTACTACCCAAGTAACAATATTCATCTACTTCCTTTAAGACTTCGTTTCCTAATCTAATATTTCCTATATCACCTGCCTTCGTTCGACTGCACTCCATTACTTTTGTTTTGGACTTATTTATTTTCATCTTGTACTCCTTACCTAAGACTTCATCCATACCATTCAGCAACTTCTCGAGATCTTCTGCAGTCTCAGATAAAATAACAATATCATCGGCAAATCTCAAGGTTTTGATTTCCTCTCCTTGGACTGTGATTCCCTTTCCAAATTTCTCTTTGATTTCCTTTACTGCCTGTTCTATGTAAACATTGAAAAGGAGAGGGGACAAACTGCAGCCTTGCCTCACTCCTTTCTGGATTGCTGCTTCTTTTTCAAAGCCCTCGATTCTTATCACTGCAGACTGATTTTTATACAGGTTGTAGATAATTCTTCGTTCTCGGTATCTGATCCCTATCATCTTCAGAATCATAAATAGCCTGGTCCAATCAACATTATCGAATGCCTTTTCTAGATCTACGAATGCCATGTACGTGGGCTTGTCCTTCTTGATTCGATCCTCTAAGATCAGACGTAAAGTCAGGATTGCTTCACGTGTTCCTACATTTCTTCTGAAGCCAAATTGATCTTCCCCCAACTCAGCTTCAACTTGTTTTTCCATTCTTCTGTAAATAATACGTGTTAAAATTTTGCAGGCATGAGATACTAAACTAATAGTGCGGTAGTTTTCACACCTGTCAGCACCGGCTTTCTTGGGAATAGGTATAACAACATTCTGCCGAAAATCGGATGGGACTTCTCCTGTCTCATACATCTTGCACACTAAATGAAATAACCTTACCATGCTGGTTTCTCCTAAGGCAGTCAGTAATTCAGAGGGAATATCATCAATTCCAGGTGCCTTGTTCTTATTTAGGTCACTCACAGCTCTGTCAAACTCTGACCTCAAAATTGGGTCTCCCATTTTATCAGCATCAACAGCCTCTTCATGTTCCAGAACGAAATTATCTACATCGTTACCTTGATACAACTGTTGGATATGCTCCTGCCATCTTTCTGCTTTGTCTTCTTTCCCTAGAAGTGGCTTTCCATCTGAGCTCTTAATATTCATGCACCTAGATTTCCTTTCTCCAAAGGTTTCCTTGATTTTCCTGTATGCAGCATCTACCTTTCCCAGGACCATACAGCCTTCGACATCCTTGCACTTCTCCTTCAGCCATTCTTCCTTAGCTACCTTGCACTTTCTATCCACTTGATTCTTTAATCGCCTGTATTCTTTTCTGCCCTCTTCATTTCTAGCATTCTTGTATTTTCGTCGTTCATCAATCAGGTCTAGTATCTCCTGAGTTATCCACTGATTCTTAGTTGATCTTTTCTTCCTTCCTACATTTCTTCAATAAATAAATAAATAATTAAAAATTAACTGTACCTGAGTATGGAAAGGTCACCATTCGGAAACGGACGATTAATTTTTATGGTCACATAACGCCTATGAGTTCGGATATATTGACCAATCAAATAATTTCCTACTTTGTAAACAAGAATACCAAGGGAACCTGGTTCACCGAAGATGAAAAATACCTTCAGAAAATAGGGATCACACATGAAGACATCCAGGAACGTGTTTCTCTCCAAAATAAAACTCGAGGATACCAGCGATTCCAAGAAAAGCCGAAGTTGAAAACAGGCAGGAAGTGGAGTGATGAAAGAAAGGAGACTCACAGAAAGCGAATGCGGAAATATTGCGAAAGAAAGCTCAAGGATGTAAACAGTTAAAATAACATGCTCCACAGCCAGGCGTAAAGAAGCAGATTATTATTATTATTATTATTATTATTATTATTATTATTATTATTATTATTATTATTATTACCTAATATAACCTCAGATATATAAACTGCAGGTTTTTATTTTAATTATGTGGCATTTAGGCGACCTCCAAGTAAATTTTGTCGTTCTACTTTTACTCTACCTGATGTTAGAGCAAATCGGAATTCTCTTGGGTGATATATGGGCGAATTTTAATTAATTTTGTCGGGTAAGCAACAAATGTGTCATTTTACATCGTACGATATCGAGTGTAGAACGGCTATTTTATACCATACTATGACGAATTTTGACTTCTCTCCATGCTCAACAGTTTACGGAAATGGACACTTTACGATTCAGTAGCTACTTTCCGTACATTTTTTATTTTAAAAACGTCTCTGATTGGTTGAACTCCGATTTTTTTATCAACAGCTTATCTGATTATTTCAAATTTCCTCTCGAATATTACTTTTTTGAACATCTCTGCATGTTTATAATTTGTTCTTGTGATGTTATATAATGGTTGTGTTGGTAGCGGCCATCTCAATCTTGCATGGTTTGGGTGACAACGTGTCAAAATATCATACAATATTTAATTTAAAATAAGTCAGACTCCATGGCTGAATGCTCAGCCTTAAGGGTCCCGGGTTCAATACCAACCTCGCGATCCCATGTGTGTGGGAAAGGGGGTAGAGGAAGAAAATTTAATTTAAAATTAGTAAATTCATCTTAGTATGCTAATAGTTATTTACACAAGAGTCATTGAAGTAGTAAGTTTACCTTACTCGTTTCAAAATAAATATATGGCTTGTAAAATAAAACGTAACAATAATAAACCACGCTCTGCTACAACCACTACTGCAACGGTCCAAGGGCACAGGAAATGATCACAGTCTGATATGTTCAAATAAATACAAATTCCTTTATTCACGTCACAATATTATTATTATTAATAATAGTAATAATAATAATAATAATAATAATAATAATAATAATAATGTCATGGGCTTTACGTTCCACGAACTACCTTTTTCGGTAAGATAAAACATCACCTTCCGTAGTTGTTGCGTAAATACATATTATTTCAGGCATGACTAATTACCTCCTTTCTGAACTAAAAGAGTACGGATAATGAAAATTTACGATACTGTAGTTTCTTTCTGCACACTTTGATTAAAAACCATCTCTGATTTCTTGGACTGCGCTTCATATCAATGTAAAAAACGAACACTCGGTGAGATTATGAATCAGCAAACACCAGACTTACGTTGTTGAATTATTTCTCCGAGTGATTGTGGCACTGTGGTACCGTACCTATCTATCACAAAAAATGGAGTCTCAAGTAATCTTTCTCCATCACCATATTGACTAATGTATAGGTTGTTCCATTTCGGACAAATAAATATCGCATAAATCACAGTAAATCATAAAATTTCTGTCACCTTAATTAATCCAAGACAAGAGGAACATGTTTACGATTCCGGCATCTCAGTGGACTGTTCACTGCTTCAAATAACACTACGTTTGATGTTTTATTACTAGGCATTCTTCACGCCAAATTCCACGTTCAACATCGCCTTAACATATTACAGAATAAGCCGGATTTTTGCCGCACGATGTATGGCAGAGTTCTATTTTTTCATGTAAACATCCACGATATCCCCTGCCTGTCGTACGACGTGAATAAAAGGGGCGGCCAAGGGATGATGGATTTCGAACCATGAGATTACCTGTGATTAGTACCACTATGTGAGGAAAACCACGTGTCTGTGATTAGTATCACCGAGGGTGGATCGCTATGAGTTTACAATACCCGTGATTAGTACCACTATATACGAAACACCATAGTTTTACGTTGCCTATGACTAGTACCGTTGTGTGAGAAACTCCACGATTCTAGGCGTTGCCTGTGATTAGTACCACTATGTGAGTGATACTGTGGCTCTACGTTGCTTATGATTAGTATCACTAAGTGAGGAAAACCATGAGTCTGCGTTACCTGGGATCAGTACTATTGTGTGAGGAACACCACGGATCTTGGCAGTTCCTGTTATTAGTACCACTATGTGCGGAAGCCTGTGGGACTGCGTTACCCATGAGTTGTACCATTATATGAGTAACACCGTGGTTCTATTTTACCAGCGATTACTACCATTATGAGGGGCCGGTCCGGTGCCATGGAATTTGGACCTCTTTAGACAAAAAGCATCAACGATTTAGCATATTGCTTTGGAAGCAGTCTCTTGTTCAATTTATACCATTGTCTTAAGTTATTTCATGGGAAGATGGGGCACTTGGGTCGGATGCAGTCATTGTTTTAAGTTCATAATCATTTATCATAGTCACCTTAGTTAATTCTAGTCAGTGGATGGATTTTAAAATTATTTTAACTTCCAATATTGTGAATTGAATTCGTTGATTACTTTAAATTCATATTCATTCATTTATTATTCGTCGTCATGTTTGAATTCTGGTCAGTGAATCAATTTTGGAATTATTGTGTTGCTAGTGGCTTTACGTGGCACCGACACAGATAGGTCTTATGGCGACGATGGTATAGGAAAGGGCTATGATTTGGAAGGAAGCGGCCGTGGCCTTCATTAAGGTACAGCCCCAGCATTTACCTGGTGTGAAAATGGGAAACCACGGAAAACCATCTTCAGGGCTGTCGACAGTGGGATTCGAACCCAATATCTCCCGGATGCAAGTTCACAGCCACGCACCCCTGACCGCATGGCCAACTCGCCCGGTATTTTGGAATTTTAGTCTCATGTCGTAGCAGTAGGGGCCGATGACCTAGATGTTAGGCCCATTTAAACAAAAAATCAGCATCATCATCATCATCATCATCATCATCATCATTAAATGTGTCGTTAGAGATCGTTTACATGCCGACATC
Organism: Anabrus simplex; assembly: GCF_040414725.1. Classification (NCBI taxonomy): domain Eukaryota; kingdom Metazoa; phylum Arthropoda; class Insecta; order Orthoptera; family Tettigoniidae; genus Anabrus; species Anabrus simplex. Next base: position 102,799,349 of record NC_090273.1, on the reverse strand, counting down.
GTATGACATAGAGTGCTGAATGGATTTATATTCGCTCTTCATAAACTCAACGTCCTCTGCCGTTTTCAACATGAGTTCTTGGGTTTTGGAGGCTAACACTTTACCACTGACCTACAGAAGGAGCAATTTAATGAATAGCGACTAGTGTATACGTGTACTGTTACCTGAATTATCGCTCATGATATCAGAACTTCAAAATCTGGGAAATTCAGTTTTGGACCTGATACCTCGATATAATTTGCTTTGGTCAGAAGTATACGCTGCAGTGATTCACACGTACAGCACAAACGATTAATTTTACAGTTGACGTGCTTCAAACCTAGTATTAAATATACGCGAGAGCTATACATTACTAGAAAATGAAACATCAGCTAAATTAATGTGAAAATGATGTGCTAAAAACGTGTGATTACCTAGCGAGTTGGCCGTGCGATTAGGGTCACGCAGCTGTGAGCTTGTATTCGGGAGATAGTAGGTCCAAACCCCACTGTTGGCAGCCCTGAACATGGTTTTCCATTGTTTCCCATTTTCACGCCAGGCAAATTCCTGAGCTCTATCTTAACTAAGGCCACGGCCGCCTCATTCCCATTCCTAGCCGTTTCCTATCCCATCGTCACCGTAAGACCTATCTATGCCGGTGCGACGTAAAGCGAATTGTAAAAATAAACATTTTTTACTGCGCAGCTAAAATAACCGTGAACTGCATCGTGCACATGGAGTATCAAATAACATTATCATATAATGGAAGCGATTATGTTATACAGGGTCTTTTCCATGATACGGACTTTGGGATACTGGTGAAGAGAACATGTTTCAACATGAGACAGGAAACACGGGTCGAGATATGCCTAAGTTTCATTTCATAAGCCAACGTCATTTTTCATAGGTTGCACGTATGTCAACGCATGTGGCTTAAAATTTGGTGCGGCTTCAGCTCGTTTTTCACATGCTACTCGAGAATACATTAATTATACGTTCCAAGAAATGTTAATAGGAACAAGATATCCTTTTGCGTGGCAAACTCAATCGCCTGATCTGATCCCCCTTAATTTCTTCTTGTGGACTTTTAGGACGTGTCTCGTCTGCAAGATACTTGTAGAGACTGAAAAAGATCTGGAAAAAATCCTCTATGCTACTGACATTGTTAAAACGACGCTAGAGATGTTCGACCGGATACATTAGAATCTACTGCGACCTTCTCGCAACTAGACGACGCTCTTTTGAACAGTTGCTTTGCCTGTCTTTGCAGATTGTACATGATTTTCGGATAAATTAAGGTATTACATTTTCCCACAAAATTAATAATTTCCCTACAAATCAATTGGTTTACACCCAGTGAATGAGACATTTCCGGTCAAGAACTCCGTATCTCAAACTGATCCATGTACCCTTTACCCTAGAGAAGCTTGGGACATCACATTGTCAGATTAGTCATTGATTCACCTTCTATCATTATGTGCATGAGTACTCTAAATTTGATTGCAGTTGACGAGCACACTTGATAGAGCCAAATTCTCCTCATGTATACATCATTCATTCTACCGTAAAATTCGAGATATAACAAATCTACACTGAGGAAATCGGTGCAAGCAAAACTTGAGTCTACGAGTTATCTATAGATTTCCTTCAAGAAGAACTCCATCTCGAAACAGTGACTGTGACTGATAAGTATAGGGGTCGAAAGGAACATTCCTATTTTCTATTATTGCTTTTTCAAAGTTTTTCTACTCAATAAAGCCTTCATAAACACCCTATCCATAACAGAGGCTTAGGAATTCCTTAAGCTTCACGCCTTTCGAGGTCCATCCATTTCTTGTGTCAATAACATCATTATGGAAAGTGTTACGCCCTTTCATTACCTTACGATTTTCACTGTTATCACTATCACCGTCACCGCCTTGGGACAAACTCTTCAATTTCTTCTTTTCCCGTCTGACCTTCTCTTATCAATGTTGTTTCTCTTCCAATCCCCCAACGCCAAAGGTACTACTTTTGACAGACTTGGAAGAACATTCATCTTCATATCATCTATGGTTCTAATATACCTTCAATCTCCGAAGCTTCAGAAAACTTTCCTTTTCTCCTCTGGTTCCACTTGAAATGGAATGACCATCCCGTATTTTTTCTTAAAACAACATTCACAATCAATACTACTTCAAACGTCAGGAATAGTATATCAGTCGTATAATATTTCAATAACATTTAAATATTCATTCATTTTTTTCAAGAAGCCCGCACAAACAATAGAGAGGGGTAGATGTCATAAATTTCTTTATATTTAATGGAAGTAATAATGGAATTTTGGAATTAGAGAGAAAGGTGTTTGAAATTATGATTATTGTTTGTGAAAAATCTTTCATCAATTCTATATGGATTGTTTCCTGAAATCGAGTTTTACTGGGAATATTGAGCTAATCACAACTTAATAAAGATATCTTGTAACCCAATTTGCATATTTTGAAGTCGTTCAGGAACAGCAAAATCTTGATAGAAATGCTCAGCAGTGCTTATCGTTTCTTGAGTACCATATTCGTGCTGTAACAGCCACTAAACACACACAGAGTCCAGTCTCTATATGCCATTTCACGTCGCTAATTACAGCAATCCCCAATTCTACCACGTTTGTCGTGGCCCGAGGGATGGTTGATTAAACATTAGAACACAAATGCATGTAGAGATGGCAGTCAGAGTCACGATAATGCGCTCGAACCCGAATCGAAATCCGCCCACTGATTGCGGTTTTGCAATAACGTGGTAAAAGTCATATGAGCCGAACGTATCCCTAAGTTTGAACTGAAAGCACAAGGAAATTAATAAAGTTCTATCCAAATAATTATGTTCAAAACTTTTTAATTTTCATAACATATATTCTCGTACGTCATATCTCTCGATCATAATATAATCATTATTATTTATCGTATGATGAATATATATATATAGTTTCGGGATAAATATGCGTAGTCACAAGTCCGTACAGTACTACAATTCTAGGTCTAGCTAGGTCTATTATTTTGAACCAATCAACTGCTTCATCCGATGTGCGGTGAATGTCCATTAGCTTTCCTTTAAAAGCTCGAATTGGGCAGTCAGCAACAATGTGATGGATTGACTGAGAAGAGGCACCACAATCACAATCTGCAGAGCTAGTCCAACCCCATTTGCAAAATAGATAACCACATCTGCCTCCTCCAATTCTTATCCGATTGACGATTCTCCACTGTCGCCTTGGAAAATCAAATCCTTGTACACGTTTAGAAGGATTCTCAACTAGATGTCTGTTGACTACTGAAGACTGATCCCACTTTCCATGAACTGCTAACATGAGAAGAGGTTCTTTCAAGATCTGCTGCTCTACGCAAGGGTGGTTTCCTTGATTTCAGTCGTTGATGTTCAGTGTTTGTAATATGTTAATGGATGGGTAGTTGGGGGTTCTGCTTAATGTTTTCCAAACCTTTAGGAGAGCTACTAATTGTCTTAGGGCTGATAGTGAATCCGTGCGAAACTTTCACACTACGCCCCTTTTGTATTTTTAAAAGTATTTCTTTGTAATTTCTGTTGGCAAGAAACCCTTTCTTTTATGTCTCACTTCGTTTCGGCTGTTTCTAAGATTTAGATAGGACACTAAGAACGTTGAAATCGAATAAGGTAGCTGTAAGTTTGTACTCGGCAGATATTGGGTTCGAACTCCTGTGTCGGTAGGCCTGAAAATGAATTTCCGTGGTTTCAGATTTTCATACAAGGCCTTAATCAAGGTAACGGCCACTTCCTTCCTGCCCCTAGCCTATTTCTGTCCCATCGTTGCCATAAGGTCTATATGTGTAGGTGCAACTTAAAGCCAATTGTAAAAAGGAAAAATTGGACGGGCAGTTCGGAAAATATGAGCCTAAATCGAGACTCGAAAATTCTACGCGTCTTTACTTTTTTAGGACGAACAGTAAGATCAGCGAATTTCTGGCATATTTTAGAAAAGCAACTCAAATTGAACTTTTAAGTTGTTAGTTTCTTTTTGTGCTTGGCAGACGACATCGGTATTTTCGTGATCACGTGGCGCGGATAAAAAGAAAAACAAGAATTTTTTTCACATTCCTCTGCATATAGTATATCTTGTCGTACTCCCCGAACGAGTAAAACCACAACCTGGGATATGGCTCGAAGTATCCATCACGGGAAACACTCTAGCGCGCTCAGTTTGGTAAAAAAAAATCCAGGTAAGTGTCCAGAAAGTGGTGTAGAACAAAAAAATATTTTGATGGGATTTTTTCTTCCTTTCTTCTAGACATTTTTAACCAAAATGTTTATTAAAACACTGCAGTAACTAAATTCGTCAAACAGAGGTGAAAAAATATTTCGGTGGGTACAACATTCATATGTATTGAACCGGGCGAGTTGGCCGTGCGCGTAGAGGCGCGCGGCTGTGAACTTGCATCCGGGAGATAGTAGGTTCGAATCCCACTATCGGCAGCCCTGAAAATGGTTTTCCGTGGTTTCCCATTTTCACACCAGGCAAATGCTGGGGCTGTACCTTAATTAAGGCCACGGCCGCTTCCTTCCAACTCCTAGGCCTTTCCTATCCCATCGTCGCCATAAGACCTATCTGTGTCGGTGCGACGTAAAGCCCATAGCATATGTATTGATTCCGTATTCGCGCAGATAAAGGGATCTTTACGACAGAAATAATCTGTACGATAAACCTACACATGGATGTTATACATACAGGAGTGGAAAATGCATTTGTATTAAATATTAAGATATCATCGTAACTCTTATTACCTTATCAGATTTTCGTGTAACAATCACTCTACGAATACAATTTACAAAGAATACATACATGCTTCACACTAATAACATTGTTGTGATATTTCTTGACGCCAGCTTTGAAATTTGTAAAAGTCAATACACTTAAATTCACTGTTATGTACACCTACGCATTCATTTGTTGGTAGATGTCAAGATTATGATGCCTACTTCTTGTGACTGCTATAGAAGTGTATGTCACCCTATCTCCTGTAGTGTGTACCTGGAATAACTATTTACGTTCCCATCTGATTAGGAGACTGGTCGCGACTTCCTGTAATTGGTTGCGCCCCCACACTCATGAGGATAGAGATGAGAGAAGGTTAGGTGGCACAGAGTGATTGAATCCTGCGCTTAGGGGGCCCGAATAAGGTGACAGAGTAAATAGTATCCCCTACGACACAGAAAGCAATTTTCTTGGCAACCTTCAAGGTAGTAAGCCGATTTCTCATCCGTGAGGACTGAATCCTTGAGTCAATTCCATGGGATTGGGCTATTTCAGTATATGGCCAGGATTTATATGTACAATAATAGTACTTTGAAATACTGTAGAGCTTCGTTAATTCTAACATCTTCAATGTAAATTCATGAATAATTCAACCTTTTCTCTCGTAGTCGTGTGGCATTCCAATACACCATATTAAAACGAGTGCTTAATTCGAATATTATATTATTGAACTCTACGTAAATCAACTAATCAGAACTCTCATATGTTCAAAAAATGTTGTCAAATATCCTTTTGGGAAAAACCAAAAATCATAAATATGGTTTTCAATTAATGAAACTGATCATGATTAACTTATTTGCATCTAACTAATTTCTTTCCGAGAGATGTCTGTTTTGAAGTGGGGTTCAGTTCATCGAAATAATCAGTTCCTCGTAGTATGATGGGATGAGCTCTTTCAGTCACAACCATCCATCAATACTTCACATCACATCCTGCATTGTTGCTGGGTAACATCGCGTTACACGTTTTGTATCGCTAATTCCAAGTGAACCCCAGGCATAAGACGTATTTGTGTCAGAAAATAAGTTGAACGTTGATAGAACAATGCCTGGCTGGAAGAGAAAAGTAGTGTACAATCGTACTGCGGGTGGAAACGGAACTGTTGTTACGAAACTAAGAAAACGTTCCAGCTCTTGATCAATTTAAGGCATGTTCCTTGAATATTTTTTTTAAACAGCGAATTGATAGTTTTTGTAATCTGGAAATTCCAGAACTCCTCTTCGAGATAAATTTAAATTTTTGACACAATACTCTCATAAGCTACGATCTGAGACATCGCAGACCGGGATGAACCCACCCGCGAGTAGTTTCCTCGAATGACCATGAACGGCGGAAAGATAGGCATTATCCTGACCATGGATGTGGCCTCTTCAAGTCAGCAAAGAAATGAGACATTCCAATGACTGCTGAGAGCTTGGGACACTATATAAAATATCCCTTTTTAATGTCAGATGAATTAAGCGCCTGTAGCTAGGCTTAGCTGCCGATCCAAAACTAATAAGGAAATGTACACTTCAAGGTTCGAATGAATACGATCTAAAATATTGTGTAATTCAAACCAGGGTTAATTCGATTTTTATCTGGATCCTAAGGGTTCGAATTAACCAAATTCTGCTAAATAAAGTTTTCATATTGGTTTCTTACTCTAAACCAGAATACCACTAAATGTTGATATAGAAATGCAATCCGCATGCCAACATCACAGTAATAGAAGATACGCAACTCGGATGCCACCATCGTAGTAAAGGAAATATGCAACCCGCACGCCACCATCGTAGTAGGTGATATGCAACCCGCACGCCACTAACGTAAAGACAGCAGTGGTATGGGTAACTCGTCAGGTAGAACAGTGAACGGCAGTGTCGAGACACATTGAGAACGGAAAACAAATATATGATATTCTTCTGCTCACGAGCTGCATACACTTTGTCTGTATTGCTATTTCTTCTGTTATACATTATTATTTTATCCGTAAAAATATATAACGAGAGATCCAGAAAAAAATGGCGTATGACTTTTAGTACCGGGAGATCCCAGGACGGGTTCGGCTGGCCAGGTGCAGATCTTTTGATTTGACGCACGTTGGCGACCCGCGCGTTGTGATGAGGATGAAATGATGATGAAGACAACATATACACCCAGCCCCCGTGCCACGGAAATGAACCAATGATGGTTAAAGTTCCCGACCCTACCAGGCATCGAACACGTGACCCCTGCAACCAAAGGCCAGCACGCTAACCATTTATCCATGGAGCTGGACAGAGATCCAGAAGTTTGTCTTGAGGTAATCTGGAGCTCGAGGTGTATTTATTTTGATTTTTAGCGAAGCTCAGCAAAATTAAATAAGTGATGTATAGAAGTTAATAAATTTATAAAACTAATCAATGTCTTGGTCTGGCTGTAACTATTCAGGAGACAAGGCTTTCGGCACTGAAACATACAGTTTTATTTTTCCAGTTAAATCCTTCGGGCTGCCGCCTGCCAATATGGCTGCTGTGGGCTTCATAAGAATTACAGGGTTACGTCCCGTTGATTGTGCGTTCTGTGGTCAAATGTATTTTTGAAGAAAATTCATATTTATTAAATTATTCAGTGCGCTGTTCTGATGAATTTACTTAAAAGCAATTGCACATAGGCAGGATAAATGAGTCATAAAACGAAAAGAATAAAATTGTTGTCATAGTCACATTGATTGGTCAAATTTCCTGATATTCGTATACTGGATTAGTCACTGAATCATGATCTAAATAGAGTCTACAAATAATGTTTCATACATTGTGAAACGATCATCTGACACTTTGGCTGAATGGTCAACTTATAGGCCTTCGCTTCAGATGGCCTCGGGTTCGATTCTCGGCTGCATCCATGAAGTGACTTGACCTACCAAGCGACCGCGGCTCAGCCCGAAGGCCTGCAGATTACGAGGTGTCGCGTGGTCAGCACGGCGAATCCTCTTAGCCGTTATTCCTGGCTTTCTGTACCGGGGCCGCTATCTTACCGCCTGGTTAATGCCCCTAGCTCCAAGCCTGGATACTTATGATCGATTTAATACAATCTTCAAATACATACAACAAATCACACGACAAACCATCACAGAAACACGCAATAGTGAAAACATCCCTCCATATATGTTTGGTGTCAGGAGAGGCATCCGTCGGTAAAACTGGGCAACATAAATGCGAATTACAGACACTCAGTAATTGAGAAAAGGCCAGGCGGAGAAATATATATTATGAAATTTGTTTGACTAAGAAATCGTTCAATTTCATACTGATATATCCACAAAGATGCTCACAAAATGCTTCATTGTGTACACTGTCTTATTTACAAAGCAATAACTACTTTTAAGGTTTACGGAGACGCCGAGGCGCCAGAATTTTATCCTACATGTGTTATTTTACGTGCCGATAAATCTACCGATGCAAACTCGTAGTTTTACGTGATTTATAGTACAGTGAACACAGACACGGGACCTCCAGATTTATAGTTTGTAGTTTTTTGTAACTTTAAATCATGATCATAGCCGCGAGACTTCTAGATTTACATGAAATGGGAACCAAGGGGAAGCGACTATCCATTTCTAAAATTCCGTATGCAATATGTATTATTAGGACCATGAATTCCTTGGTTAGGACCCACAGTAGTATTTCAACCATGCTATCACATTTTCCATGTGACTCTTACCTGGACGCCCCGGGTTCGATTTCCGGCTAGGTCAGGGAATTTTACTTGTATCTGTGGGCTGGTTCGAGGTCCACTCAGCCTACGCGATTAGAAATGAGCAACTATCTGACGGTAAGATAGCGGCCCCGGTACAGAAAGCCAGGAATAACGGCTAAGAGGATTCGCCGTGCTGACCACGCGACACCTCGTAATCTGCAGGCCTTCGGGCTGAGCCGCGGTCGCTTGGTAGGTCAAGTCACTTCATGGATGCAGTGTCATGGAGTTAGGTTAGTTATCACATTTCTCATCCGAAATGAAGTACACTGAATCTGGGAAAAGTAAGGAAATACATAGATATGGTTTGGACATATCAGATTGTTGATGCGATTAGAATTGCAATTGTAACGGATGTAGCCCGGTACAATCCAAATATTACGATGCACGAGCTTAAATGTCATTGTAATCTAGACCTAAAATGAACTATGAGTGAAGAATGATAGTTATGGACAAAGTGAAGAGGTATATTTCTTTTCAAGTAAAATTACAATATCCTACGTATTTTCTTAGACGGACGTTTGTTATGGAAGCAACGCATTGTGAGTGGTTCCAGAAATATATTTGCATTACGTAACTCAATTATATTATCCCAGAACATATTTTCACGTGATTGTTAAAGAATGTCTCATTGGTACTTCGGTTTTACGTCATTTCGACTTCTGTGACACCAATTAAAATGACCAGATTGCTACTCAATCATGAACTACAATAGGTACAAATCGTCTATGTACGTTACTTTACTGTGATCTTGTAATAATAATAATAATAATAATAATAATAATAATAATAATAATAATAATAATAATAATAATCGTATGGCCTCAGCTACCGTTTGCAGACATTTCGACTTGACGCCATCTGGCTGTCTGCTCGTCAATTTCGACGTTCCGGTTTACTCTGTCTGCCATCTAGCGGACCTAGAGTAAACCGGATCTCTCTTGGGCGTCTATGGCTGAGATTTAATTAATTTTGTCGGGTAAATACCAAATGTATCACCAGAGTTCTTTTACATGCCGACATCGTACGACATGGAGTGTCGAATGGACTTTTTTCCGCCCTTCAAAAATCCGACTACCTCTGCCGGGTTTGAACCCGCTATCTTGGGATAAGGAGGCCGACACTCTACCACGGATCCACAGAGGCAGCTACTGTGATCTTGTAACACCTGCCTACAGTGAACTTGATTGATTAAAACACAGACAGTGCCGTATTTTTAATTCCTTATGCCACCTCCATCTAATATTCTCCTCATGATGACCTTTCTTACTGCATTGCAATTTTCACCAACTCTCATCCAATCACTACTTCGGAACACAGTCAAAAGCAGACACTCTTATCAATACCACGTCATTACATCACGAGATACGCGATTTTATTTGTTATATCTTCAACAATACACCTCCTGTCACTTCTACTTCCATTTATTTTCAGTTAAAATTTGAAGTTCTGGCTTTTGTTTGAAACGGATTTCTTATGCTATGTTAATTGTAGATCAGTCGCTCTTCAAACTATACCTACATATGCAATAAAAATTTTGCCCTTACGGTTCATATCATTAGCTCAAGTTAATTGTTTTGTGAGTAATACAGTCAAATTACCGTCACCACGTTTACCATTATTGCTATTGTTGCTGCCGGTATTAGTATTAATACTGCATTGTTTAGTAATGGTACGATGATTCACTTTTAAGTTTTTCACATGTATTTGTCTAGTTAGAGGTGGTGGTGGTGGTGATTATTGTTTTAAGAGGAAGTACAACTAGGCAACCAGCCTCTATCTAACATTAATCGTAGAGAAAAATGGAAGGGAAGAGAAATGAAGGTATCGGTCAAAGAATGACAAAGGCCACGAAGGGCGTGAAAATAAAAGACTCCCTAGGCCTCGAGTGCTTTAATATCGTCGGGGTCGGAAAAGAACAAGAGTTGGGATAGTATAGATGAAAGTGAGGAGCCTGACACAAGTAAATCGAAGTAAATAATAATAACAATCGTATGGCCTCAACTACCGTTTGCAGACATTTCGATTTGACGCCATCTGGCTCTCTGCTCGTCAATCTCGACGTCCGTTTTACTCTAGGTCCGCTAGATGGCAGACAGAGTAAACCGGATCTCTCTTGGGCGTCTATGGCTGAGATTTAATTAATTTTGTCGGGTAAATACCAAATGTATCACCAGAGATCTTTTACATGCCGTCATCGTACGACATGGATTGTCGAATGGACTTTTTTCCGCCCTTCAAAAATCAGACTACCTCTGCCGAGTTTGAACCCGCTATCTTGGGATCAGGAGGCCAACACTCTACCATGCATCCACAGAGTAATGTCATGACTCAGCTGAGGACCCCGTGGTCGCCAGCGCACGCTCCCAAGTTCAGAGTGCCAGGGGCCCATTTTAGTCGCCTCATACGACAAGCAGGGGATACCGTGGGTGTTATTCTACCGCCCCGGCCCACAAGGGGATGTCTAGTTAGACGGAAGAGCGTGCCCAGTGGCTAAGAATATGACGTTTTACAATTAAAATATACGGATTGTTTACCATTCAGGAAATGTATTCTTTCTTTAGTTTTAATTTGTGACCGTTTGAATACAGTAATTGGACAACCGAGCAAGTGGCCATTCGGTTAAGGTTGCTCAGCTGTGAGCTTGCATTCGGGATATTAGTAGATTCGAACCGCACTGTCGGCAGCCATGAAATGGCTTTCCGTGGTTTCCCATTTTCATACCAGGCAAACGTTAATTAAGGCCATGGTCGCTGCCTTCCCAATCTTAGCCTTTTCCCCTCTCGTCGTTGTCGTAAAATCTATCTGTGTCGGTAAGACGGAAAGCATATTGATAAAAAAGAAACTAAATATAATTGGACATACAATGTAGAGTAGTTACCTAACATTTCCCTCGAAGAAATAAACACTTTAAAAATAATTATTTCCTTTTACAAGTTGTTCTACGCCGCACCGACACAGATATGTCTTATGGCGACGATGGGACAGGGAAAGGCTAGGAGTGGGAAGGAAGCTGTCATGGCCTTAATTAAGGTACAGCCCCAGCATTTGCCTGGTGTGAGAATGGGAAACCACGGACAAACATCTTAAGAGCTGCCGTCAGTGGGGTTCGGACCCATTATCTCCCGAATACCAGATACTAGACATACTTAAGCGTCTGCAGCTATCGAGCTCGGTATTATTGTTTCTGAGTGTTGCAGATTGTTTAGTATTATCTGCGAAACAGACTGTAGAAGGAGCTAAAAGAACATCAGCTAGGTAATACTTAAATCACAAAATTGAAAAAGTGATAAAATGCGAAACGAGAGTTAGTAAATTCCTATTACTAACACTTCATTAGAGTTCACCCTAAGCCAATCCCGAACCTTACAGGGGTGCCATTGCTTGCCTTCCAGCAACGACAACTCCCTGCCGTTTGTGGGGAGACATGAAATATTGCCTGTAAGGGAAAGCACTGATTAAACTTTCTGTAGATTCATGCGTAAAATTTCGCAATAACCTGCACGAATCGGGTTTAACAGATGAGTTACATTTTGGAAATAGGGACCTTGTTATAATATAATAGCTTTTAAAATACTAAACATAGCTTTCCATTATCCGTCCCGTATTTTTAGTTCAAAATTTAATTTAAAGTCCTATTAAGATCTTCGACTTCTTCCGAATAATAATGTGATTGCTTTTACGGCCTACTAACTATTTTTTCCCCTTCGATGGTATCTTTGTCGTGGTGATGGGCCTTGCGTGGTCAATAGATCCTGAAAGCTATGCCGACGGTAGCTTAGATACTGTTAGGACATTCCAAGCCGGACAGGTCGAAAGTGATGGCCCAGACTAAAAGGGATAGCCTGGTCCTCCAGGAAGGGGGTTTGGCATAGGGCAGACACCTCTGCCCCGTAGGAAAAAGAAAGATTGTTGAGAAGCCATTTAGAATATAGCTGACGGATAAAACAGAAAAACGACCTAGGCGAGGAATTGTGTATGGATTGGTACTAGCGATTTGGAATTGCAGATGCCTACTCCAGCCAGAAAAAATCAGAAAATTAGAAGAGGAACATTTTTTTCTTTTTGCTGTTTACTTTACGTCGCTTCGACACAGGTCTTATTGCGACGATAGGACAAAAAGAGCCTAGGAGTGGGAAGGAAGCCGCCGTGGCCTTGATTAAGGTACAGCCCCAGCATTTACCTGGTGTGAAAATAGGAAACCACGGAAAACCATCTTAAGGGCTGCCGACAGTGGGGCTCGAACCCACTATCTCCCGAATACTGGATATTGGCCGCACTTAAGCGACTGCAGCTATTGAGCTCGGTAGAAGAGGAACTAAGAAACTATAATGTTGAAGTAGTTGTCCTCCAATAAATTAGATGGAGAGAAATTGCGTTGGCATGGATGTCCATCGAATGGTGTAAATAAAAAACCTCAGAAAGTGCTGGAGGGACATTCAGGTGGTAGACGATATATATGTATACCAAGAAAGCGGTGGATTGAGGAGGTGGTGGATGATCTACGCACCATAGGAGTCGGGAGATGGAGGAACAAGGCAATCGACAGAGAGCTTTGGAAGAAGATAGTTGCAGAGGCCGAGGTGACGCAAGAGCCGTAGCCTCAAGGAGTAAGCAAGTAACTAACTAATTTTGACGGTGTTTGGAGACGCCGAGGTGCCGGAATTCAGTTCCTTAGGAGTTCTTTTACGTGCCCGTAAACTCACTACAACAAAGCAAATTCAAATACCACTGGACTGAGCCAAGATCGAACCTGCCAAGTTGAGGCAGAAGGCCAGCGCCTCAACTGCCTGAGCCGTCTATATATTAATTCTTCAATGTATTAGCCCTCTTACTTTTGACATAAATATGTCTTATGCCTGGAGGTCATCTGAAATTATTAACGGCTAGCAAATGTACCCATATTTCGCTACGGTATTCTACATTGTATAAGGATATCGAAGAAAATTACTGTACACGCACTGAAAAAGGGTTTTTTTTATAATTGCATGTCTCTTAGCGTTATCCGGAAACAGCAGGTGGAGATTTCCATACGTTGTTTCCAATGTAAAGTGCGAGTTGAGGAGCTGTGAAGAGAACGGTAGGCTCACTTGCCTACTGCCATTCACAATCGAGTAGGGAAGTTTTCATGATAATGGCAGGCGCATCATCTACTGCGCGGTCACAATCGATTTGGTGAGTTTTCATTACAATGGCAGGCCCCTTTCCTAATTCCAAACAGATTACAGTTGATGAGATTTTATTACAATCGCGGGCACCCTCCCTACAACCAGTCAAAATTGAGATGTGCTGTTATCATTATAATAACAGGCCCCTTTCCGTAATGTCATTCACACCGAGTTGGTGAGTTTCTATTATAATACCAAGCCACTATGCCTAATGTCAGTCACATTTTAGATGGGTAAATATGTTTATAATCGCGGACAACTGTGCCTTTGATACTGCCAGTGTTAATATGTTAGCCAAATTTTATGATTCCAGCTGCCACACAAGTATCCAAGAAATATATAAATGTGTGAAAACTGTACCCAAATGTCACCCGTTTAAATGTTTCTAACTCAACCCAACCTATAAATATAGGAGAAAATGTCATAGGGCCAACCACGTAGAACACTAAAAGGAGAGTCTGGTGGCGGAATCCGTTTGTTGATATAACGTACTCTTTATAAGCAGTAAATATCGAAATAAAGTTCTGCGCTTTTTAACGTGCCCATAATTACAAAGTTGTAGGGAATCCGCTGTCTGTAATTTCGTTTATTTTGCCAATTTTTCAGATGTTTATCCAATTTAGGTCAACTAAAAACCGGATCAATGATTTTAAGGTTTCGTGTCTGTTTTTCCGTCTGTCTGTTTGTCCGCCTGTTCCACCATCACGGGGGAACGGCTGGATAGATCTCGACCAAACTTAATATATAGATTATACTTATCCATGCAAAGGTTTAGATATGCATATGCTTTAAAAATCCCTCAATAGAATTGGGATTCATAGGGAAATCACAAAACGTTTCTTCCGTTTTCTCTTATACTATTGATTTTCTGTAAAATCCGTGCACTATACGTGAAACGTCGCTTCATATTAAACAACTTTTGTTGTGAACATAATTTCGCTAGGTCACTGGACACACTTTCGCTTGAGGGAAAGTTGGGGCTGTTCAAATGTATTACTTTCAGGCCCCGGAGTATGTCGATATATGGAGGCAATTTCAATGATTTTCCGTCCTTCGTTTCGTGGTCACTACTTTCTCAACGTTATTTTTCATCAAGCAGATTACACAATCAACGTTAGTTCTATGACTTATTGTCGTATCTCGATTCTTTGTCATTTATTAGCGCAGCATATTTCTATTATAATCAAATGTCTCCAACTCGATTGTGACTGGCATTAGGAAATGGTGCCTGTCATTATTATAGAAACTATCCATCTCTATTATGAATGGCACTTGGCAAGTGCCTTTATTGTAAAAACTCCCGAATTCAGTTGTGAATGGCCGTAGGAAATGTGACCTGCCTTTACTATCAAAATTTCCCCAACGTGCACCTTACATCGGAAACAACTTACGGCGTCCTCCCCGTTTTTCTTCTCGGATAGCGCTAAGAGACATGCAAATTAATATAATTTTACTCACTGCGTGTGCAGTATAGAACTCCGTATAAAAGGTAGAATACTGTAGCGAAGCACGGGTACATTTCCTATACAAGATATATGACGCGATGTTACCTAGCAACCATGCAGGCTGAGATGTGAAGTACTGATGGATGACCATGACCGAGAGACATATAGAAGTCTATTTTATTAAAGAGGCCTCATCTCATCATACTCTAGAGAATTATTATATCATTCGTGGGAGTGTCCTAGGCACTGATTTCTCTCAAGGTCGCAGCGCCATGTACTTTGCTTTAAACATTGTGTCTAAGTTGGTTTCTATTAATTTTATACTGGTAATATTTGAGGGTACCGAGGGAAAATGTTTTCGCCATACTGGAGGGCCTATGTTATTAAGGATAGATTATTAAAATCAATCAAAGGCATTTATGTTGACAATTCTGCTGTAGTGAGAATTGATGGTAGAATGAGTTCTTGGTTCAGGGTACTTACAGAGGTTACACAAGGCTGTAATATTTCACGTTTGTTGTTCGTACTTTATATGAATAATCTGCTTAAAGGTATAAAGTGGTACGGAGGGATTCAGTTAGATGGAGATGTAGTAAGCAGTCTGGCCTATGCTGAAGACTTGGTTTTAATTGCAAATTGTGCCGAAGGCATGCAGTCTAACACCTTTTAACTTGAAAATATGGTGTGAATATTGGACTTTTGAAACGTAAATAGATGTCAGTAGGTAAGAAATCCAAGAGAAGTGAATGTCAGATTGGTGATACAAACCTCAAACAGGTAGATAATTTCAAGTAATTAGGATGTGTGCTCTCCCAGAATGGTAATATAGTAGCGAGATTGAATTAAGGTGCAGTAAAGCTAATGCAGTGAGCTAGCAGTTGCGAACAACAGTATTCTGTAAGAAGGAAGTCAGCTCCCGGACCAAACTACTTTACATCGGTCTGTTTCCAGACCAACTTTGCTATACGGGAGTGAAAGCTGGGTGAACTCACGATATCTTATTCATAAGTTAGAAGTAACAGACATGAAACTGGCGTGAATGATTGCTGGTACAAACAGTTGGGAACAATGGCAGGAGGGTATTCGGAATGAGGAGATAAAGGCTAATTTAGGAATGCACTCGACGGATGAAGCTGTACGAATAAACCGGTTTCTGTGGTGAGTTCATGTGAGGCGAATAGAGGTGGAATGACTCTGTGACGGAGGGTAAGAGAAGTAGAGGGAGGCCAAGACGACGATGGTTGGACTCAGTTTCTAACGATTTAAAGATAAGAGGTATAGAACTAAATGGGGCCACAACATTAGTTACAAATAGAAGATTGTGGCGACGTTTAGTAAATTCACAGAGGCTTGCAGACTGAACGCTGAAAGACAAAACGGTCTATAGTGATTATTTATGTATGTATGTATGTATGTATGTATGTATGTATGTATGTATGTATGTATGTATGTATGTATGTTTAAAGTATGTAAACGTGTGAAGTTCAACACAGTATTAAACAAGAAAAAACAGATAATTCCCTCGTCGTCAGAAATTCCTTATAAATCTGTCCTATTTTCCATATGAACTATTAAGAAGATAAATATTTTGTTCATGCAACACCTTCTTATCGCAGCCTGGCTGTTTGTGGCAAGCTCTTGTAATCTCCTGTAAACTTTCCCCTGGTAGGCACACTTCACTTCACTCCCCTTCTCCGACTAATTATCTCAATATAGCAAACTCGACGTTGAAATTAGCGTCCTGTCGGAAGTTCGCAAGTCCTAAGGGGAGTCGATACTAATCTGGGTGTGGCTACAGCAGATTCACCGTCACATAAACCGAATGATGATAATTCCATGATTTCACACTTTTGTATTGTGCCGTATCCTGTCTTAAATTCGGCCTAGGTCAGGGTAAAGGCGCGTAAAACGTTCGGATGTGGGCAATAAAATCTCTAGTTACTAAATTATACTAAAAGTATATGGACAGGAAATACGTACATATAAACTGGTGAATGAGAACGCAGGTATTCTGGTAAGATGGATTTATTAAGCTAAATATATGAATTGAAATCATGAGAAACAAATAAATTAAACAAGCACACGAATAATCGACCGTAAAATTGGTCAGGGAAAGTGAATTACATGAATTGTTATTTAACATTCATTGACATATTATAAAAACGGGTAACGACCCAAAACATATGATCTCAATTGACATGGAATTGGAATGTGCTATATTGTTTCATTTGGTTGACTGCTCCATTAAGTCCCTAAGTCCTTTGTCCGCAGGCTCGATCTAAAACCGTCCATAATATGCAAAAATAATATTCTGTACACTAGTAGTTGGCCTAATTTACGTATGCACATTCCTATCACTCAGACACAAATATATATTTTTAAAAACTTGTTCAGGACTGCGTCTAAACTTCCCCTCCAAAATAGCACAGACTCTAACCATATGGGTCCGCACCCACAAGCAAACGACAAGGGCAGAACCTTCCGTATCTAAAATTAGCCGCCGGGCCAAGGTATCCCGATTACTCAATAAACGACAATATCATAAGACAAAAATAATAAATGCACTGGAAAACAATATACAACACAAGGTACATATACATAAATCACACCTGCAAAATAAAAACAAATATGCACTGAAGTTCATAGAGGCGCCGGGATTCGAAATCAACAGGCTCTGTAGTTGGTGAAAAACCTCGGCCTATGTTGTTAGCTAACAAGGTAAGGGCATCAAAAAAGGTAAGGAAGGATATTTTTATCATGTTATTATTATGTCCAGTTTTGGACCACGTGAAGTAACGTCATGATTCTCTTACCTCTTCATGCCTTCCTGTTTTTCAAGTATTTCTTCATTCTTTCACCATGTCTCTCCTCAATCCTTTTTCTCTAAAAGTGACTATCTAATATCTCGTCTCTTGTAATACTAATCTCCACTATATCCTGTTTTATTTATTTATTTATTTATTTATTTATTTATTTATTTATTTATTTATTTATTTACCACCTTAGTCCCGTTTCTTCATACGAGGTCGGAGATGAGGTGAAATGAAATTATATGGCATATGTTTACGGACGGTTGCCCTTCCTGTCGCCAATCTTAGTTGAACTAATGAAGATGAAATAAATTATAAACCAAAACCAAACCAAACCCCACGGCGCAAGAGCCCCAAAAGGTTATGGCCTACCAATCGACCGCTGCTCAGTCCGAAGGTGACGTGTGGTCAGACCGACGAATCCTCTCTGCCATCATTCTTGCCTTCCTGGACAGGGTTTGCCATCTCACCGTCTAATAGTACCTCAATTGTAATCACGTAGGCTGGGTGGATCTAGAATCAGCCCTCATATCCAGGTAAAAATCCCTGACCTGGCCGTGATTCGAACCCAGGGCCTCCGGGTAAGAGGCAGGCACGTTACCCCCTACACCAGGGAGCCGCTATGAAATAATTAGTGAATGAAACTGGGTAAGGAGGAGGAAGGAATGGTTTCTGACCTATGAACTGGAACTGTCCCGGCATTTACCTGGAAATTAGAATGGGGAACCATAGAAAACTAATCTCAGGACAGCCGAAGACAGGGTACGAACCCACGCCTCCCCCAAATACAAATCTTGGCTCCATAGCCACGCGCGGCCACCCCGCTCGTTAGTTGCTGTTATTATTATTATTATTATTATTATTATTATTATTATTATTATTATTATTATTATTATTATTATTATTATTATTATACAGTGCTGTACGCGGGTTTATTTTATCACATTTTCCTAATTATTTCCCATAGCCTATAGTGGTAACAAAATATTAAAAAAGGCAACTTGTATGCTGTGTTTTCCGACCGTTAAGAAAAACGCACAGAATATTACCCTATCACATCTTAAATATAATTCAAATATTAGAGGTAAAGTAATTCTTGTCGAAAAGCACTTGGAATATTCTGTGTGAATAACTCAAGTAAAGTCTAGCGTAGGTCGGTGTTTACTGGGTAGAAAGTACAGAAATGTCAACAGCTTGCTGCAGTCCAGACGCTTGGGAAATTAGCGGGAGCAGAGAACAATCCGATTAATAGAACAACGGATCATCAGTTAAAAGCACAAACATGGGACAGCAAAAAAAAGTACGAGACCTCAAGAGACATTCTGTTCTGCAGCAAATACAGTGTGCCATATATAAAATAATATTATTTTTACAAGTTAGAGAGAGACTGGCATGAACATACGTTCATATCCGCCGATGGAAATGTAGGGTTGATAAAAATAAATGGCAGGCTGGATGTTAATACTCCTGTAGGTAAAAGAAGGAATGAGTAAATATAACTAGCTTTTACCCTCGGCTCCACCCGCGTCTATCAGATGTTGTCCCTTGAGTTACGGTTAAACATCATTAAGTGGAACAAAAAAGTGAACCAAATTTAGCTACTGCAGTGAAATTGGATTGAATAAACCTAGGGTAAACATTGACTGTCAGAGGTCAGATGAAACCTTCTGGGAGACATACGAGGACCATCCAGAAATGACGTTTCCCTATTAAAATAAAAGAACGGACAACATAGGTACATGAAAAACTGTATTTGCACCTATTACATAAATGTTGGAGTTTTTATGCCATAATCGCCACCAGAATTGAAACACATGTCATATCATGGGATCAACGTTTGTATGTCGATGTCGTAGAAGTCTGCCGCCTGGGAATGGAACCAGCGTGTGGCATTCGTCTTCAGCTCTTCGTCCGTTTATAAATGCTGACAGGAGTACAGGAATTTCTTAAGGTGTAAGAAAATATTAAAATCACTAGGAGAAAGATCAGGACTATACGGTGGATGATCAAACACCTCCCAGCTGAACTCCTCCAGAACAGTTGCTGAGTGCCAAGCCGTATGTGGGCGATCACTGCCATGGATCAGCTGAACACCTGGATTGAGCATTCCAAGCCCTTTGTTGAATGACCCATCGCAATTTCCGTAGCAATTTTATCACAGACAGAACCTCGCAGGTGGCAGAAGAAAGAATACATGAGCCGCCATTTCGAGCCACAGCTGCTGCGCAACTGACACCAGGCGAGACTTGTCCGGCCGGTATATGATTGCTACGTCATAGATCTGTCTCTCATGCTCATATTTCCCGATAAATTACGTTTATTTTACAAGAAAAGAAATGGGGAAACTTAATTTCTGGATGACCTACGTACTTTCTCCTTCAGACACACCCAGGTGACGATTTTATGTTGACTTTCCTATGTACATACAACCATTTGCCTTATTAGTAACTGTCAAATCCATTACAGCGCACAATAGTAAATACTTACACCAGGAAGTTTCGATATAGAATTGGGTTTGTGTCTGAAGGTATCAGTCTCTAGATAACGCCCGCGAGAGAAAAATGTTGATCTGCAAGGAGCGAGCAGAAGCTCAGGCAGGTTAGCAGAGATACTCCGAGATTAAGCTAATGATTACCACCCCCTGCTACAGTGACCGCAAATGTCGTGTGACTACTGGGGAAATACTGTGAGTGAGCACAAGTTTATCTTATTGACCGCAAACGCCCGTGACCTCAAATGTCCAGACACCGTCGCCAACACTTTCTCCGAAGTTGGAAACCACTGGGGATTCCCACCTGAATTACCTGTTACGACAGGCAGGTGATGTTACGGCTATATTGATTTCCCTCCACGACCATCACGGCAGCCAAATATCAATACAAACAAAACAAAAATAAACATATGTTTCATACAGCCCATCAAGGATAATGGCTTGCCAAGACAACTGCTGCCCAGTCCACATGACCTGCAGATAATGGACTGTCAGCCGTACTGCTTGGCTTTCTCGGGTCCACTTTCTTCCGTATCAAGCAATTCCTCAGTTGGGTGGCCCCAATACCAGCTAGAAATCGAACTTTGACTACATACAAATGGTTCCTTAGGACGTTTTCACTATAGCAACTGTTCACATATATTCCATTCAAATGACGAAGTGTGGCAAGCCACATCCGCAGTACCAAACAGATGTCAAAAATTGGATTAGTTCATGTATTTAAAATGTTAATGACACGATATATATAAAAATGCATTGTTAGTGGAGGACAGTACTTTGAAAAAGAACGAATTGTAAAGCCTGAACTTCTATTAACATGTATATACGTTACCCCCTTTCTTTCTGGACTGGTCGAATATAAGAAGTCTTCCATTTTCAATTTGTATTGTATTAATTGACCCGAATGGTACTTTATGAAATTTCACTGCTAAAATAATTTTTCTCTTTTGTTTTAGGTAAGTGGGTGGAAAATATAAATTGCCCAGTCTGTAAGTAGAATTTTTATTAATTTTTAATACTCTGTAAAGTGTTTTCCATCCGAGAGGACTATAACAATGTTATCTCCTCATTTTCTGAATGGATGACAATACCTCGTGCAGCCCAATCCTCTGCATCGCCATTCGTACCTCTGATTAGCTATTAGTCCAGAAGGGTCAAATTACCTTCACTTACCTTGTATTTGTCTCCCAGAGCAGGTAACTCATTAAGGTAAAAGCTTCCGTTGCATCTAACCAGCTATTTGGTTTCAAGTGTAACAGGCTAATCGGTTAGAAAATACTTAAGGTAACTCTCGTTAACCTGTCGTTCTATATATTACTTAACTGTTATTACCTTAACGCTTCCCATGAGGCCACTTCAGATAGATTACTAACATTGAGACCTGGATGATGATCTCCAGTTGAGTCTCCTTGATATGAGACCACTTTCCACCGTAAATGATAGTAATGGTAACTTCATATTTTTGATACGGTAACTAAGTGTATCAGTTCTTGTTCGTATTGCATTTTCGATAGATGAGTTAGATCGTTTAAATTCGGACCGTCACTCGGGAGGTCATATTGGGGGGCCAACATCGCCTTCTCTGAAGGAAGAGACAGATAGATACTTTAGTTCGGCCACTACTACTTTTCGAAAACCGCATCAAAAGTTCAATACTCTCATCGCATTAATTTTGCATTCCTTAATTTAGCAATTTCAGACCAGTCCCTAGGATAAAATACCAGCAAGATTTCTCTCAGATGCAGATGTTCCCATTAGATCTTCTTGAAAGAGATTCGTCAGCTTTCAATAGACACTCCAGACATTACGCTACACTCGAATAAGAAATACAGTACAAAAGATTGGGTTTATTCACAGTCAGTGGACGGGCGTTATACTGGAGTAAAAAACACTGCAATTTGAGCATTTCCAATTGTTTCTTCCTCATTGATTCATGCAAATGGTTCCTCAAGGAACGGTCACAGAGGAATCTTAAATTTATTAAAAGGATTTTTCTCCTGAAGAGTAGCCATTTTAGATTTTGAATCGACATTCAACGTTCAGTGTACTCTGTACAGCCTACTGTGATGGTAAATATTATATCCCCATACATTAGCATATTATATTGGAGTATTAAGGCCAGAATATTTGAAGCTGGAGGGTCTCCATATATTTTAATATATTTTGTACGGGAAGTTGTAAAACACACAACTATATCCAGGTACTGAAAAATATCCAGGGAAATTTTAGTGAGTTATACGGACAGTCCAAACCTGGGGCATTGATATCCACAAGTCAAACTTCGAGTGTGATAGCCCCGTATTACCACGGTTCGGGATATCTATCATACATGATTGGACAGACAGGCTTGTACATGCTTGGGGATTTCTAGACGAAGTGGGGAGAAGA
This sequence comes from Anabrus simplex, assembly GCF_040414725.1. NCBI lineage: Eukaryota > Metazoa > Arthropoda > Insecta > Orthoptera > Tettigoniidae > Anabrus > Anabrus simplex. Next base: position 102,776,529 of record NC_090273.1, on the reverse strand, counting down.
AAGTCTATTCATATTTCGCAAGGACGAGGTCCAAGTGAACAATTTACGAAGGAATATTACTGCGAACGATTTTACGCGTACAATTTATGGAGAAGCTTACTGTGAATATTATCTACAATTTTATGTTTACTGTGAACATTAACGAGTGTACTTTTGATCATGAATGGACGGAGTTGTGTTGTTGATTGCTTATTAATACTTACACAACTCTTGTGCTAAGGTACTGGTCTTGGTCTTCTACATCTCATGGCAACTTCTGGTAATCTAGGCATCGATCAACAGCGAGTGTTTGTGCAAGCGAAATTTTCTCTAACACAAAGTGATGGTGTCAATGAAAAGGGGTAGAGTATCAATGTGGTATACCATGTGTTGATGGCAAGCGCCGACAATTTGTGCTGACAAACGAAAATTGTTAAGGGCAATATAACTTATACTGTATAGGCATTGTAATATTTCTTTATTAGGCTCTTTAGAAATGGTCGTGCAGTTCTCTTTATCATTTACTACTGTTTTTATTCTTGGATTAGTGAATATATATGTACCGGGCGGTACACCTCCACGCCGCTAATTCAAACATTGCGCCGGTTGAAACTCCTCTACTGGAGGAAGCCTGAACTTTAACTACCGTGTTAATTCTCAAGTTTCTCAGAAGATGTCCCTACTTGTAAATTTTGAAGTGTTCTGAACTGTGTCGTTTTCGATGTATTTTTGTTTTCCCTGTAGCAAGAAGTGTGAACATTCTCTTCTAGATGGCACCTCTTAAGAACTACAATTGTGCACTCGAGTGCGAAGTGTAGGAACCTTTTTTTGAAGAAATTTAGTATTTATAAGTTGGTTCCTTATTAAATTTCTTTCTGCCATTGTTTAAGTTGGCAATGTTAACCCCTTCTTTCCGCCAGTTTTGAAATAGGCCAATCGCAAATTTCTGTAATTAATTTCCCACCAATCCTGGTTTTCTTCTTCAGTTTTGACATGTAATCTTTTGGCCGTCCAATAAAAAGCTTGTGGGCGGGTGTTCTTATTCTTGAAAGGTCTCTAATGTTCCACGAGGGTATATAAACTGCTGATTTTCGGGTCTCCGGGCCACTTCAGTAACATCTATCATAGTGTAAATTATGTAACAGGGGGCGGGAAGCGCCTCTTTCGTCGGGCAGCAGTTCTTCAATAAGGTAATGGCCTTTTAATAACTTCTTTTCTTGCTAGCTCAGCAGTCTAACTCTCGGGGCAGGTTCGAAGCCTTTACCATGTAACTTTCCTCCAACATGTAAAAGACACTTGGTATTAATTCTATCTCTTTAAACTACATATTGGGATAGAGAGTGCTTAACCCTCTCGAGCTCCCACTCCTATTGCTTTGAGGTGAACTTATTTTCACAACCGTTTCTTCCCTTCCTAATGTAATATATTTTTTATATAAGTCACCTCTGTAGTATGGGATTAGCCCTTGCATAAGCGGCCTAGAGCCAAATAGTTTTTAATAAAGTATATTCGGAGTGCAAGTTACGCCTCCACTCAAGTTTGTATTTTGGGGCCATGTAATTGTCCTGTTTCTTTGGTGAATTGGCCTCAGTAGGTTGGGTATTTTTACCCCTGTGTCTATGTCCTTGGAGGACAGCTTGAAGGTGGAATTTGGTGTGGCCTTTGATAGGCTGGAACTTTGAGAGCGGGTTGCTCTTCCCAAAAAAATTGTTTCTGCGTGCCTCGAGGAGGCTTTACTGTGTAATTGGGAGCTAGAGCTCCTGGGCATGATTGGGGTCTTCTGCCCCTTTGTTGAATCTTGTATATGGGTAAAGTTGGGCTTATAGCTCAAGAATTGTGTGTCTGGCTCTCGGAGCCCAAATCCTGTAACCACTGTAATTGTACATTTTCGATTTGTTGCTAGGCTACAAAGTACCTGTTATATTTGTTATTTCTTGATCTTGAAAAGAAAATATAACCTTGTTAAATTTTAAATTAACTTTAATTTCGTAGATTGAGACCTATTCATCCCAGCACCTTCTTTCACCTCTGCTGATCCACCAAACCACGGTAACAATATATATAGGGAGTCTTCCAGCAGTTGAAAATACTGAGTGTACTGCTATCTTATAATTTTTTCTGTGTTAATGAGTGCTAAGGTTCAGATTATAGTGAGGCCAGAATATAGATTGTTTCAGTTAGTGGAGAAGTTATTTGAGAAAACCTAGGTGCAATTCTTACCTGGTTTTCTCGTTTTCAGGGAGTTAGATGAGGCCCAATCATCAGAGTACCAGTTTCGTGAATATTCCGGCAAGCTATAAAAGGGAGGCTAGCCGCAAACAGTCAGTGTGAGATTGAGAATTGGAGTCTGTGTGGGACTGTGTTGGACTCGGTGAGTTACGGTTCGCTAGATGGACTGAGGGCGGCAGCGGATTTGCTTGACGCTAGTATCTCACCGGAGTCTGAACGAGGAGAGTCGAGTAAATAGCTGGAATGGGGACAGCTTCTGGCTGCCGTCATTGTCCCAACGGAGTAGAATATAGTAGGGTACGGAACGGAAGAGTGTGTACTGCCTTAGAGTAGAGAAAGGGAGAGAGCGAGCATTATTTACTGGATCATGCTGAAACACATTAGAGTGATAAAGGAGATTGTTTTTTAGCCATAACAAGAACCTTCAAGCAAGAGCTCCACACCATTCTCGTCAGGATTTGGCTACATAAGGGATGGTGAAGAAGCATCGCTCGTAAGCTCACCGGACAAAAAATTACTCACCCTAGTGCGCACGCGTAGTTGGGTTGTGAAGCCTGTATATATGACGCAGCGAACGAGTCCTGAGGATTCGGGGGGACTTCTCTCATTCTTTTTTCGGCCGGGTGACGCCTCACCTTTACTTCGCACCCCGCCGACCCTAATACAGCAAATAGGCTGGCACCGAGTTGGAGGTCGGCCTTCCCACTATCTTCACTTGCATAGTTTGTGATGTCAACCTAGTCATCCCAGACGAGGACATCCTCCATGACCTTCGACCATCTAGTGTCCATTATGCCTCCAGGCTCCTGGACGGCTCAGAACCTGCACAAGACGTCCTGCTATATTTACCCTCTTCAGCTGACCGTGACCACCTCGTTCATCATGCAGCACTGATCCGCTATTGTCTTCGTCGAGTGATAACTACGCCCCAACACATCATGGCACAGCTCCCCGCCAACGCTCAAGAAACGCCTGCACCAGCTACTTTGCCTGCAGCACCAACGCCTCCTCCATACCGCCAAGCACCCCTACCTTCGATTTCTCCTCCCTCCTCCACTGTCATCACCACCACTACTGCCACCGCCACCACCACTTCTGCACACAACTCCTCTAACATTCCTGTCACTACTACCGTAATGTCCCATCCTTTTCCATTAATGACGTCTCCTCCCCCTCTTTCTCCTACCCCTATTCAACAACCCGCACAGCTTCAGCTACTTGCCGAGGAAACTAACGCCACTCCAGCACATCGCCTATCGTCGCCACCACCACAGTCAGAACAACGGACAACTTACAGCTGCGTCGTACGAGGAGTCGACCCCGATCTCCCTTCTGACCTCATCGTCCGCGACCTTCGCCAATCAGGACTTCCGATACAACGCCCCACCCGTCTTCAACACCGATGAGCCTACATACCTGCTGCGCCTCCATCTCCTGACGCCTGAGTCCACACAACGCCTCATCAACCTGGGATAGAATATCTACGACCGCCATCATCGCGTTGAACTTTCCCGCTCTCCTCCCCAACCCTTGAACCTACCTCCTTCTCCTCGACGGCGTCCCCGGTCAGCCCCTCCTCCCCAACCTCATACTTCCAATTTCCATTTAACCCACCCCTACCTAGTTATTTTTCACCACATCCGCTTTCTTCCGACAATCTTCGCCTTCTACGTACCTCACTTGTTCAATTCTCCTCCTTTTATCAGCTCTTTGCTCTTCACCTTTTCCCCTGCACATATTTCTAACTCTTTACTCTGTATGCCTGAATGTATTATCTGTTAATAATGTCTGTATATATTTTTATATATTTTTTCACCCTTTCTTAATGGCAGCACTTTTTAAAATTGTTTTATACTTTTCTAGCTTCTTTGGCGCGTTTTATTCCTAAATAAAACAAGAAAAACCGAACATTCATACAAAGCACGGAAAAATGAGAGGGTTTCGTGTGTAAATCTTGGTTCTATATAGTGACTCAGTTCACTGCTAGGATCGTAGGGTCCCTATATAGAACTAATCGGGAGCTACGAGCCTGGTGAGTTATTGTTGCCTCCCTACGTCAACTGCTTATCTGTCATCCTTGTTAGTATTACGTAGGTGATGGTTTAGAATACGCTTTGACTGTGTGTGGTGTCTGCCTTTTTCCTGTGTTACCATTATCATCAGTATCAAAAGAAACAGAAAGTGGACACCGGGAAAATACCTGATATTGCTAAACAGTTTTACTGCAGATGGTGTATATTCCGAGCGACGGGTCTGTATTGAGATGTAGTTTCTGTGATGTGTCTATAACGATTGTTGCAAAACACCAACGTAGTCGTGTTATACTGCATATAGCTAGCGCAAAACACGGGAGCAACAAGGAACTACAATGTAGTAAATGTGGAGTGTGGCAAGAATTTATTGGCGAGGCAGGGGCTTCTCCAAAATCAAGAAGTAATTTTTTATTTTTTATTTTTTTCACTGAGCATTAAAGACATTTGTGGCGTGTGGTATTTCTCTTCGCAAGCTCAACAACCCTATTATGAAAACGTATTTACATAAATATACTGGGAAGTCTGTTCCACATGGGAGCATCTTATAAAAATCATATCTTCAGCATCTGCAGGAAGATAAATTACAAATATCAGACAAGTATTATATGAAAATCCAGTATATCTTCTACTAGATAAAAGCATCACTAACTGGACAGTAATAGAAACCCATGGTAATGAAATTGTACTTTCTGATGGCAAAGCTTCAATGTTGCATGTGTTGTATTGTGGGCTGTAGAAATACAATATGATCGAGTGTGGTTGGTACTTACGGACCAAAGTATCTTACACGTTACTAGCATTTGCCAACCTGAAACCTATGCACTGGAATCTAAAACACGTGGCCTGTATTACACGTGCATTTCATCGAGTGTTTTAAGTACTAAAAGATAATAATGAATAATGACTTTTAGTGCCGGGAGTGTCCGAGGAAAAGTTCGGCTCACCAGATGCAAGATATTTTTGATTTGACTCCCGTAGGCGACCTGCGCGTCGTGATGAGGATGAAATGATGATGAAGACGACACATTCACCCAGCCCCCGTGCCAGCGAAATTAACCAATTATGGTTAAAATTCCCAACCCTGCCGGGAATCGAACCCGGGACCCCTGTGACCAACGACCAGCACGCTAACCATTTAGCCATGGAGCCGGACAGTACTAAACATGAATATTCATATGCAAATACATTTCTGTCTTAGATAAAGGAATTGCTCAAAAGAAAATCTTTTGCTAGTGGCTTTACGTCGCACCGACACAGATAGATCTTATGGCGACGATGGGATAGGAAAGGCCTAGGAGTTGGAAGGAAGCGGCCGTGGCCTTAATTAAGGTACAGCCCCAGCATTTGCCTGGTGTGAAAATGGGAAACCACGGAAAACCATCTTCAGGGCTGCCGACAGTGGGATTCGAACCTACTATCTCCCGGATGCCTCAAAAGAAAAAAAAGTAACCTCTCTTCTCAGATAGTAATTAATGTGTCCGAAGTTTGGTTAAAATTCCTCCATGCCTTACTAAGTTACGGTAGAACGCATGTACACACATTCACATCCATCCATTTTGGGGCTGAACGTAGACTTAAACGGCTTCAGAAATGTCACAGTTTATCTCAGTTACCCCGAATGCTATGGATTCACCACTAATATCAGTCGTTTTCGATTATTTTTATATGTAATGCTCTCCACTCCCAATCACTCCTGTATCTTATCCCCACGGTATTTTTTTCAGATCGTAAGTAATATGTGTACCAAATTTCGTTGACATTCCTTCATAAGTTCCAGAGCTATGCTGGAACACACACCCACACATATCCGTTTTATATAAAATAGAATATAGATAGCAAGAAGTTACATTCATATTGGCGAGAAGACAAAGTTTCTATGAGAAATATGTTTAAAATCCTAAGAAGACAGTGGAGTATGATCAGTGCCTTTCAGACTCGTTGGCTGAATGGTCAGTGTACTGGTCTCCGGTTCAGAGGGTCCCGGTTTCGATTCCCGGCTGGATCGGGGATTTTAACCTTCATTGGTTAATTCCAATGGCCCTGGGGCTGGGTGTTTGTGCTGTCCCCAACATCCCTGGAACTCACACACCACACATAACACTATCCTCCACCACAATAACACGCAGTTACCTACACATGGCAGATGCCGCCCACCCTCATCGGAGGATCTGCCTTACAAGGGCTGCACTTAGCTAGAAATAGCCACACGAAATAATAAAGTGCCTTACTAGCAGTACAACGTTATAAACGGATTTGTCGACCATTTCAGCATCTTACCTGGAAGCAGGGTGCATATTTTGGTGGAGGATCGAAATTGACGAATTTAATATTCAAAGCAGCTTATTGTAAACATCTAGCTGGAATAATATTAGCTTTTCATCATCTCGTCAGACCACAGAATCTCCACCGTGTGCTTTCGACACTTATTGAGTTAGATATTAAAGGATGGTACAACACACAGAACGATGCTGCTATAATAAGAAGAGAATGTAATTACTAACACCGCAATGAGGAAATAACTATGGGGTAATAGAAATGTTCACAATACATGCTGAAAAATAGGTATAAATGTTCTCACATGTACGAGGCACGTAGCTACCAGCTTGCATTCGGGAGGTAGTGGGTTCGAAACACATTATCGCGAGCCCTGAAAATGGTATTCCGTGGTTTCCTATTTTCACACAACGAAAATACTGGGGCTGCACAGTAATTAAGGCTACGGTCGTTTTTCTTCCACTTCTAGCCCCTTCCTGTCCCATCGTTAACATAAGACGTATCTGTGTTGGTGTGACATAAAACACATTGTAAAAAAAAAGGAAATATAACTTATCTTAATGGTCAGTGAACTGTATATCGGTTCATAGATATCTGAGTTGGATTCCCGGTCCAGCTGAGGGTTTTAACAGCGTATGGTTAATTCTCTTAGCTCGAGGACTGGGTACTTGTTGGTCTTAATACTCTTATTATCATCTATATCAGACATACCGTAGTACAAACCATCACAGAAACACGCAGTAGTGAATGCATCCTTCCATATAAGATCATCGTCAGGAAGGGCATGCGGCCGTTAAACTGGGCCAATTCCATAGATCAAGATCAAAAAGGAGGGTTACTTTTTTACAAGTTGCTTTACATCTCACCGACACGGGTAGGTCTTACTTAAGGTACAGCCCTAGGATTTGCCTGGTGTGAAAATGGGAAACCACGGAAAACCATATTTAGGGCTGCCGGCAGTGGGGTTCGAACCCACTATCTCCCAAATGCAAGCTGACAGCTACGTAACCCAAACCGCGCAGCCACTTGCTCGGTAAAAACGTTCACTCTTGTACCAGAACTATCGTTACCTGTCCGGCTTCATTGCTAAATGGTTAGCGTGCTGGGCTTTGTACACAGGGGACCCGGGTTTGATTCCCGGCCGGGTCGGGGATTTTAACTTTAATTGGTTAATTCCAATGGCTCGGGGGCTGGGTGTGTGTGGCGTGTTCAACATTAGAAATCATCCTAGGTAGGGCCCTCATGTTCACAGACATGCAGGTCGCCTAATAGGCCTTCTACTAGAAAAAGATCTGCACCAGGCCTCTCCGGAGGTCATACGCCATTATTACCATCATTTCATCCTCATCACGGCGCGCAGGTCGCCTACGGGAATCAAATAAAAAGACCTGCATCTGGCGAGCAGATTTTGTCCCCGTATACTCCCGGCACTAAAAGCCATACGCCATTTCAGTGTTACCCGTACATTTGACCGCCCGTACAAAATGCAGTGTGTTTAAGGAATAGTGATAAAATAAGTATATACTACCAATGGAATGAATAGTTTACAGATTATTATTATTAATAATAATAATAGAAAAGGGAAACGTAATAATAATAATAATGTTATTTGTTTTACGTCCCACTAACTACTCTTTTACGGTTTTCGGAGACGCCAAAAGGGAAACGGGCCCATACTACTTTCCAATTAAAGAGTCAGCATATATTCAGTAAGATCATAATGCAGGGTGTTCCGCAAGTAATGTTCAAAGTGATCGAGGAGTGAATAGGACGCCTCATAACAACACAAAATTTCCCTAAGAAGATATGCCCTACTGTCGATCGTTCGCGAGCTACGCTTGTTTTAGTTATGAGTGGCACTAGGGGTGGAAGTTCGTATTTAAAATTACCCTCTGTAGCTGGGAGACACAGACGAAGACTACACTCGCAGTATCCTCTACCTGTCTTAAAAGGCGCCTAAAAGGGGCGATGATATTAGAACCATGAGAATAATTGTGATTAGTACAATCACGTGCGGAACACCACCAATCGAAGAAAACCATGGGTCCACGTTATATAGGAGCAGTACCATTATGTGAGGAACCTATGGATCTGAGTGTTGTTTATGATAGAGGATATCATGTGTATTCCACTGGTCGGTTCCACTGGGTTCAGAATGGGTCTCTATTACCTAAGAGTAGTACCACTTTATGAGCAACACCACGGCTTTACATTGCCTGTAGTTAGTTTGGCTGATCCCCGTGATTATTACCACTATTTGAGGAAAATCATTGGTCTGAGTTGCCTGAGTGTAGTACCACTATGTGAGGAACACCATTATTGCCTGTGACAGTTACCATAATGTGGGACACACCGTGGGTCTGCATTGCCTATGATTAGTACCACTATGTGAGCGACGTAGTGATGGGACATTCGATTCATTTTACTGAATCAATTCACTTGATTCCGTTCACGTTACTGAATCGATACAGTGATCCGATTCACGGCTCATTGGTCACCGCTCCTACTGCATCTGTGTAGTATGTGCTGGTAAGACAGCAGCAACAGCATTCAGTGCTCGTAGCTGCCATCTGGTCTTCATACTATGAACTCCTTTCTTAGAAAAAATGCTAGTTACTCTAATACATCGAAGGTTTCCGGCGACGCAGGATGGGAAATGTTAGGATTAGGAAGGTAGCAGCCATGGCCTGAATTAAGGTACAGTCCCAGCATTTCCTGATGTGAAAAAGGGGAAAACTACGGAAAACCATCTTAACGGCTGCCGACGGTGGGATTCGAACCCACCATCCCCCGAATGCAAGCGCATAGCCACGCGATATTAACCGCACGACAACTCGCGCATTCATTTTTGAAAATATGTATTTTTCTATCAGCTGAGGATTTTTTAAATCGTCATATTTTGTATAGGCTACCCGAGATGTATAGTAGCCCGCTGATTTTCTGATTCAACACACTATTATTGCGTCTGTCCACATATGATTGAAGTCTTTTGCAACGATGTGACATATGAACTGAGAGAATGCTGAGCCGTTCTTCCCAATATAAAACGGGTACTTTTGAGTGGTCATGAGCATGACTCATAGTCATAGGGCAGGCTAGAGTCGAGTTTAATTGTCAAAAGTCAACTAAGTTATAATACTAAGATTCATTAAACTAATAAATAGTATAACCTAATAGCCTACCTAGTTACTAGCTACTTCAGAATTATGTTGTGACTACCCTTTTAACACTGCAAATAAATCCATCTATTATTTAAACCTACCTGTAAGAAGAGGACAGTGAATGCAAATGGGTATTATTTTCAAATGAGCTGAGCTCGAGAGTCCATTATAGCACACGATTCTTTCAGTGTAGCATGGCTCACTGTATGTCTCGCTGCAGTGAGCCGATAAGGAGCCGTGTGTATTTTGTGTCTCACTGAGCCGGCTCGTTCACGATTCTTTCGATGTGCCATGATTCACTGTCTCGCTGCAGCGGTAGCTCGGCTCTCCGCGTGTCCAGTGAGCCGATAAGGAGCCGTGTGTATCATGTGTCTCACTGAGCCGCGCTCGTTCACGATTCTTTCGGTGTGCCATGATTCACTGTCTCGCTGCAGCGGAAGCTCGGCTCTCCGCGTGTCCAGTGAGCCGATAAGGAGCCGTGTGTATCATGTGTCTCACTGAGCCGCGCTCGTTCGCGATTCTTTCGGTGTGCCATGATTCACTGTCTCGCTGCAGCGGAAGCTCGGCTCCCCGTCAAAGTCCAGTGAGTGCGCCACTCAGCACTGTCCGCTGGGAGTAAGCTGAATCGTGTGCCGTGAGCTCGTCGTTCCTGTGAATCGATTCACTCGGACACTTGAATGAATCGATACACTGCTTCGAATCATGCATTCAGTAGCCAACACAAGAGCGACGCCATTAGTATACGTGATCTGTGATTAATCCCACTATGTGAGGAGCGCCATGGGTCTGCGTTGCTTTTGAGTTGTACCTCTATGTGCAAAACACCATGGGTTTGTTTTAACTGCGAGTGGTGCCATTGTGTGTGACATACCATAGGTCTACGTTACCTGTGATTAGTACCACTGAAGGAGGAACACCATGGTTCTGCTTTACTTGTGATTAGTACCATTGTGAGGGGACGGTGACCTCGATTTTTGACCCCTTTAGATAATAAGCATCATCCCAATGATTAAGACACTGTGAACTGGATCCACTGATTGTTTTTGTTTCATGATCATTTTGTCATCACCATGCATTTTAGATTCCAGTCAGTGGATTGCGTTACACCTCGTACCATAAGGGGCCGATGGCCTAGCTATTAGGCCCCTTTAAACAACAATCATATCATCATCATCATCGTATTTAGAATTATGTTCGTAGTTAGTCATAACGTTAGGAACATTTCAATCCATCGCCAGAGTGTAGAACAAGGTTGCTATCGAATTCGAGTAATGCCTGTAGTGTTCGAACTTGTCCCACAATCAGCGAGGCAGTGTGTTGAGGCATGCATGCAGGTGCATAGCGGACAATTTGAGCACTTTGCAGTATCCCTGCTGATGGACTAATATGACGACAGCCACTCGACAATGGATGTGCCAGGCAAGGCTATTATTACCTGTACAAAGTAGGAAAGTCTGTAACTCGTACAAAATCGGAACCCCGTTAAAACTTCTAAAAATATAACAGTTTCTTGTTCAAGAACACAAGTAGGGACTATACATGCAATGAACGGTATCCCTGATCCCTTCCTTTGTGAAGGAAAGTTTTAATGATTCTTATCCAATTTGCTGTGTTTGTGAAAAGGCGTTCAAGGTAAATGATGTTGCACAAAATGAGCATTTGTTAAAACTGATGGTGTGGTAGTAAGGTCGATAGGAGAGGGAGGGTTGTAATTCCCTCGGGTAGTGGTGGTGGAGGATGCCGCCACACTCTTACTTCGTGATAACTTCCCCTCTGTTTATAAAACCACATCGTCCACACAAACTGGCTAGTCACACTCCCCAAGCCTTGTATTGCACAGCTCCCTCATCGCTTCTCTCAGATCTTATCTTCCACGTGATATAGCGGAAATTGCAGGCCTAAGGGAGATGAGAATCCAAGTAGAATGGCATGAACGAAGAACGTATTTTTCTCCTAACGTTAGTAAAACTTACAGAAGGATTTTCTACGGAGTTTGTTAACACTCTCTATCCCTATGTACTTACTTGCTCTCTTCCTTCTTGAGTCATCAAACAAGTAATCAAAGAGCTAAGCTGACAAGGAGACACTACGCAGGTGTAAATTGGGATTCGGTTGATTTTTCATGGATTTATACAGCATGGTGAGAAGAGTTACGGGTCAAAATATTGATACTTCACCCGCATTTTCAAGAAATATTGATTTGAAATTTCGCTTCGGTTTAAATAGAATAAACGTTACACGTATGTATTAGAGCAGAGGCCATGTCGTCCCGTGGGTGCCCAGAATTGTAAGCGGTGGGCTGGCAGGCGATAAACCTATGCTATTCAATCACAATGACGTTGTGGTTACGTCACAAGCCCTGTGTGGGTGGAGGCGGTAGAATAACACCCGCGGTATCCCCTGCCTGTCGTAAGAGGTGACTAAAAGGGCCTCCAGGGGCTCTGAACATTGGAGAGTGAGTTGGTGACCACAGGGCCCTTAGCTGAGCCCTGACATTGCACTTACTTACTTACTTACTTACTTACTTACTTACTTACTTACTTACTTACTTACTTACTTACTTACTTACTTACTTACTTACTTACTTACTTACTTACTTACTTACTTACTTACTTACTTACTTACTTACTTACTTACTTACTTACTTACTTACTTACTTACTTACTTACTTACTTACTTACTTACTTACTTACTTACTTACTTACTTACTTACTTACTTACTTACTTACTTACTTACTTACTTACTTACTTACTTACTTACTTACTTACTTACTTACTTACTTACTTACTTACTTACTTACTTACTTACTTACTTACTTACTTACTTACTTACTTACTTACTTACTTACTTACTTACTTACTTACTTACTTACTTACTTACTTACTTACTTACTTACTTACTTACTTACTTACTTACTTACTTACTTACTTACTTACTTACTTACTTACTTACTTACTTACTTACTTACTTACTTACTTACTTACTTACTTACTTACTTACTTACTTACTTACTTACTTACTTACTTACTTACTTACTTACTTACTTACTTACTTACTTACTTACTTACTTACTTACTTACTTACTTACTTACTTACTTACTTACTTACTTACTTACTTACTTACTTACTTACTTACTTACTTACTTACTTACTTACTTACTTACTTACTTACTTACTTACTTACTTACTTACTTACTTACTTACTTACTTACTTACTTACTTACTTACTTACTTACTTACTTACTTACTTACTTACTTACTTACTTACTTACTTACTTACTTACTTACTTACTTACTTACTTACTTACTTACTTACTTACTTACTTACTTACTTTTAAAATTTAATAGTGCTAATTGTAATTCATTGCGTACATTACAAAATTAATATTTGAGGTTTTACACCTGTTTACTGTATCCGGTCAAAATACGGAACCTCCATTGAACATAAGTAACTTATTTCTTAAACGTACGTTGAAAATAACCTTCTGTGCTCTCCTTCTTTCATTATTTTCTGTCTCCATTTCAAACTCGTGTATCGCCGCAGTGATCGAGAGTGATTGGGAGAATATCGCCCAACCTTCACGGCTTGTGACGTGGTGGTGGTGGTGATCATTGTTTTAAGAGGAAGTACAACTAGGCAAGCATCCTCTATATAACACTAATCAGAGAGAAAAAAATGGAAGGGGTACGACACTTCGAAAACTGAATGTATCGGTCAAAGGAAGACAAGGGCCACGAAGGGCATGAAAATGAAGGACTCACTAGGCCTCCATACGTAATACCTTCAGGGTCTGAAAAGAACAGGAGTTGACCAAGGGAGGTCGGATACTAAGTAAGTAAGTAAGTAAGTAAGTAAGTAAGTAAGTAAGTAAGTAAGTAAGTAAGTAAGTAAGTAAGTAAGTAAGTAAGTAAGTAAGTAAGTAAGTAAGTAAGTAAGTAAGTAAGTAAGTAAGTAAGTAAGTAAGTAAGTAAGTAAGTAAGTAAGTAAGTAAGTAAGTAAGTAAGTAAGTAAGTAAGTAAGTAAGTAAGTAAGTAAGTAAGTAAGTAAGTAAGTAAGTAAGTAAGTAAGTAAGTAAGTAAGTAAGTAAGTAAGTAAGTAAGTAAGTAAGTAAGTAAGTAAGTAAGTAAGTAAGTAAGTAAGTAAGTAAGTAAGTAAGTAAGTAAGTAAGTAAGTAAGTAAGTAAGTAAGTAAGTAAGTAAGTAAGTAAGTAAGTAAGTAAGTAAGTAAGTAAGTAAGTAAGTAAGTAAGTAAGTAAGTAAGTAAGTAAGTAAGTAAGTAAGTAAGTAAGTAAGTAAGTAAGTAAGTAAGTAAGTAAGTAAGTAAGTAAGTAAGTAAGTAAGTAAGTAAGTAAGTAAGTAAGTAAGTAAGTAAGTAAGTAAGTAAGTAAGTAAGTAAGTAAGTAAGTAAGTAAGTAAGTAAGTAAGTAAGTAAGTAAGTAAGTAAGTAAGTAAGTAAGTAAGTAAGTAAGTAAGTAAGTAAGTAAGTAAGTAAGTAAGTAAGTAAGTAAGTAAGTAAGTAAGTAAGTAAGTAAGTAAGTAAGTAAGTAAGTAAGTAAGTAAGTAAGTAAGTAAGTAAGTAAGTAAGTAAGTAAGTAAGTAAGTAAGTAAGTAAGTAAGTAAGTAAGTAAGTAAGTAAGTAAGTAAGTAAGTAAGTAAGTAAGTAAGTAAGTAAGTAAGTAAGTAAGTAAGTAAGTAAGTAAGTAAGTAAGTAAGTAAGTAAGTAAGTAAGTAAGTAAGTAAGTAAGTAAGTAAGTAAGTAAGTAAGTAAGTAAGTAAGTAAGTAAGTAAGTAAGTAAGTAAGTAAGTAAGTAAGTAAGTAAGTAAGTAAGTAAGTAAGTAAGTAAGTAAGTAAGTAAGTAAGTAAGTAAGTAAGTAAGTAAGTAAGTAAGTAAGTAAGTAAGTAAGTAAGTAAGTAAGTAAGTAAGTAAGTAAGTAAGTAAGTAAGTAAGTAAGTAAGTAAGTAAGTAAGTAAGTAAGTAAGTAAGTAAGTAAGTAAGTAAGTAAGTAAGTAAGTAAGTAAGTAAGTAAGTAAGTAAGTAAGTAAGTAAGTAAGTAAGTAAGTAAGTAAGTAAGTAAGTAAGTAAGTAAGTAAGTAAGTAAGTAAGTAAGTAAGTAAGTAAGTAAGTAAGTAAGTAAGTAAGTAAGTAAGTAAGTAAGTAAGTAAGTAAGTAAGTAAGTAAGTAAGTAAGTAAGTAAGTAAGTAAGTAAGTAAGTAAGTAAGTAAGTAAGTAAGTAAGTAAGTAAGTAAGTAAGTAAGTAAGTAAGTAAGTAAGTAAGTAAGTAAGTAAGTAAGTAAGTAAGTAAGTAAGTAAGTAAGTAAGTAAGTAAGTAAGTAAGTAAGTAAGTAAGTAAGTAAGTAAGTAAGTAAGTAAGTAAGTAAGTAAGTAAGTAAGTAAGTAAGTAAGTAAGTAAGTAAGTAAGTAAGTAAGTAAGTAAGTAAGTAAGTAAGTAAGTAAGTAAGTAAGTAAGTAAGTAAGTAAGTAAGTAAGTAAGTAAGTAAGTAAGTAAGTAAGTAAGTAAGTAAGTAAGTAAGTAAGTAAGTAAGTAAGTAAGTAAGTAAGTAAGTAAGTAAGTAAGTAAGTAAGTAAGTAAGTAAGTAAGTAAGTAAGTAAGTAAGTAAGTAAGTAAGTAAGTAAGTAAGTAAGTAAGTAAGTAAGTAAGTAAGTAAGTAAGTAAGTAAGTAAGTAAGTAAGTAAGTAAGTAAGTAAGTAAGTAAGTAAGTAAGTAAGTAAGTAAGTAAGTAAGTAAGTAAGTAAGTAAGTCTAATATAATACAGAGTTAAGGTGAATATCCTGTGGCTTGTGGTTGCTTGGGTTTATATTATCTGATAAACTCACCAACAATCCAATCATGCTTACCGGGAACAACATCAGATAGGTTATTTATTTGAAGACATACTCTATATCTATTTTTTTGATACATTTACATTGTGGTTGTACTTTAATCTTGGATAGTAAATATATTTGCTCCCACTCCATATGAAACTCCTTCACCATTTAGAGGCTAACTATTATCAACAGACGCCCGATTAGTTTTAAATACCATTTTCAAATTCAGTGGACAGGGATATTCAAACAACACAACACTGTGCAAAATCGAGCAGTAAACTTGTTGAATTATGTAAATATATTACTTTTTCTGAATGAATAACAGGAATTTTAATTTTTAAGAAATATGAATACTGTCGTTCCCATCCATGTAATTGTAAATCGTAGCTTGTACGCTTAAACCATGTACTTTTATAAATAGTAACATAAACATTATAACGTGTTTCTTTTCGTTGAATGTATAAATATCTTTCCTCTTCTTCTTAATCTGTTTACACTCCAGGGTTGGTTTTTACCTCGGACTCGGCGAGGGATCCTACCTCTACCGCCTCAAGGGTAGTGTACCGGAGCTTCAGACTCTAGGTCGGGGGATACAACTGGGGAGTATGACCAATATCTCGCCCAGGCGGCCTCACATGGTATGCTGAACAGGGACCTTGTGGGGGGATGGGAGGATTGGAAGGGACAGGCAAGGAAGAGGGAAGGAAGCGGCCGTAGCCTTAAGTTAGGTACCATGCCGGCATTAGCCTGGAGGAGAAGAGGGAAATCTCGGAAAATCACTTCTAGGATGGCTGAGGTGGGAATCGAACCCACCTCTACTCATTTGACCTCCCGAGGCTGAGTGGACCCCGTTCCAGCCCTCGTACCACTTTTCAAATTTCGTGGCAGAGCCGGGAATCGAACCCGGACCTCCGGCGGTGGCAGCTAATCACGCGCTAACCACTACACCACAGAGGCGGACTATGAATAAATATAAGAAAATAAAACTGAGTGTTTACATCGACCGCAGTATAAATCAAACAGGAATATCTTGAAACGGTCTGTTTTCTTGCGATTAAAAATTTTTGTGTTTAAATACTGTATCCCAATCAGC
This sequence comes from Anabrus simplex, assembly GCF_040414725.1. Classification (NCBI taxonomy): domain Eukaryota; kingdom Metazoa; phylum Arthropoda; class Insecta; order Orthoptera; family Tettigoniidae; genus Anabrus; species Anabrus simplex. The sequence goes on along the minus strand of NC_090273.1, from coordinate 102,759,931 downwards.
ATTTTGATGAGTAGTGGAGGAGAGCTTCGGAATGACAATGGAAGGTCACTGTTCCCTTCCTCCAAAGTGTGTTCGCACTCTCGCTTCATTGTGACGTATGCTTGCTACGTCACGCCAGCCCGGCCGCACTGGGCTAGCCTCAACGGGCGCCCTGCTGAGCACCTCTGTGTTAGAGTACGCTTGCGCTTGTGGAAGTGCATTGATCACCCATCCCGACGACCTCGATTCAAGTCCCACAATCGACATTTTTGTCCTTTTCAATCTGAATTTTAAGGACGATTAATGTTTGGATATTTATTATTAATTTATTGCATGAGCACAATTTTACAAATAAACTCAATGCTATTCGTATATTAATATGAAAATTGGAAATATCCTACCGGCACTAATTACGTGATACGTCTGCTGATATGAACCCGAGTGTTATTTATCATTAAAACAGGCAAGACAAAAACTTACTTGACACCATGTACATGTGATGAAGGCCGAAGTCTGACAACTACATGATTGTTTCAAATCGTTTTGAGCAAAACACACTTTATTAATGTTCATAAATGCCTCCTTGTCATCACAGTCTGGCCGCAAACTAAGCATATCGTAATACGGCCCCTCGGTGTAGGGGCGGTCCCGGGTTCGATTTCCGGCCGGGTCATGGGTTTTTAAGTGTAATGATTAATATCCCTGGCCTGGGGACTGGGCGCTTGAGTCGTCCTTAACGTTCATTTCCTCACATTCAACACACTACACTTCCGCAATTACACGCAGGTTCATATCATATGGTTAAAGTAGTGGCAAAAGATCTGCAGAGGTCGACGCCACGAACAAATATGTATAATTAAAAAAGAGCATATCGTAACATGTTACGAAATACTGGAGCAGACAACTGTAATCCAACTCCGTAACTTTACCAACAGCCATCATTCGTCGAATGAGTCGCGAAAAAAAAGTATTTAAAATATTTGTCCGCCTCTGTGTTGTAGTGGTTAGTGTGATTAGCTGCCACCCCCAGAGGCCCGGGCCCTATTCCCGGCTCTGCGACGAAATTTGAAAAGTGGTATGAGGATCGGAACGCGGTCCACTCAGCCTCGGGAAGTCAACTGAGTAGAGGGGTGTTCGACTCCCACCTGAGCCATCCTCGAAGTGGTTTTCCGTGGTACCCACTTCTTCTCCAGACAAATGCCGGGATGTTACCTAACTTAAGGCCAAGGCCGCTTCCTTCTCTCCTCCTTGCCTATCCCTTCCAATCGCCCCATCCCCCACAAGGCCCCTGTTCATCACAGTAGGAGTGGGCGCCTGGGCGAGGTACTGGTCCTCCACTGGAGGTGTATCCACATCCAAATGTCTTATGCTCCACGACATTGTCCTTGAGGCGGTAGAGGTGGGATCCCTCGCTATGTCCGAGGGAAAAACTAAACCTAGACGGTAAAAGGATTAACAAAGAAAGAAAGAAAGAAAGGATGGTAAAAATGGTAAATGAACTTAATGATGTGGGTTATTACGATATATCAGTTTCTAGATGACAGATAAAAGAAAGCCGCCACACTAGTAACGACTCTTCGACGTAGATACTATGAGTCTGAGTTTCATAAAATTTCCAACACATTTTCATTCTTCAACACCTTTAGTAGTTCTGAGTCTATGTGCATCCACACACATACTTTTCAAGAAACCTGTCCATTTAAAGAGAAGTATGCTCTTTACTTCCTCCTTTTTCACGCTCATCGAAGTGTTTTCTCCCATTGTGCAAAATAGGGCAGAAGCCCTTAAAAGGTTTTTAAAAGGGTTCGTTTAGTTAATGGAAGCAAGCAATTACTACTAACATATCTACTGTGATAATGGAGGCAGTTGCTTGGTTAAGGCGAGAGCAGCGCTCTACAGTGTCACAACAGAGAAACAAAGAATGGCATTACATCGTACGGAAGGTTATACAGTGCCACTTTAGCTCTTCGTGTGTCTCTTCTTCTTCCTGCTTCATTTCCCTTCCCACTGTCCTAGCTATATATTGTCCTATTCACTTTTATCGACAATGTTCTTCCAGTCCACACTACAACAGTGCTTCTCAACAACTGCGGCCTGATAAGATCTATCTATTTATGTACCGGTATATAAAATATGAGTTTTATCCTAACATTGCTCATAATTTTTTAAATGGTATTTCTGTATCGGTCATGTCCACATTTACAAAGAAATGCACATTTTTACATTTTCCGTCATGTCTGTCTGTCTGTCTGTCTGTCTGTCTGTCTGTACGCGCATCATGAGATAATGGCTGAAGAGAACATAGTGAAAATCCGTACAAAAAGTCGGGAAATGAAACACTATATTCTAGGCCAGGGATGGTGAACCTATGACACGCGAACACATCTTTGGCACATCAAACAAGACACCAAATAGTTTAATCTTTTAAGCATGGAATAAATAGGTTGAAAATCTAGCAACATAGCATATTTTAATATTACGCTTTAATAAAGAGGTATGTCTCAGTTAATTCTATGGCCATATTTTCTACAAATTTTGTTAGGTGAAAGCAAAAATGTTTGTCTTAAAATTTGATGATGATGATCTGGTGCCATCAAGTCGACGTCAACTCGTGGCGACTGCATGGATGGACTGCCTCCAGATGGTTCGGTCTTCAACCATATACTTCAGATCCTTCAGTGATTTGTTCCCATATACTTCAGATCCTTCAGTGATTTGTTCATAATGGATTTGATGGAGTCGATCCATCTCAATGCTGTATGCCCTCGTCTCCGAGACCCCTCCACGTTCTCAAGCATAATAGTCTTTTCCAATGAATCAGAGCGTCTCATAACGTGTCCAGAATATGACAGCTGTAATCTTGTAATGAATGCCTCAACAGACCTTGATCTTTTTAATGACCCATGAATTTGCCTTTTTGGCTGTCCAAGGGATACGCTATATGCTTTTCCAGCACCAGAGCTCAAATGCATCAATATGTTACCTATCTTACTTTATTATGGTCCAGCTTTCACATCCATTTGTAGCTGTGGGAAAGACTAATGCCTTAACTATTCTGGTTTTAGTGTGAAAATTTACCAGTTTTTCAGTGATTTTTTAAAAATAAAATGTTATGTTATGCAAACTAATACCTAAATCATGAAACATTCATTCGAATGAATTTTTTATATTATGCAACCTAACACCTAACTGAAGTCAAATGAGCGGTTTCATGATGATTTTAAAGAAAAAAGATAACCGGTGGCATACTAGACAGTATACAGTAATTCACAAGACCTCAAATGACACGCTAGTTGATAAAGGTTTGCCAACCCTTATCCAGGCTATAAATAATTTTATTCACGCTGAGTGAAATGGCATTTTACGGGAAAGCCTAAAATATACAGTAATTCTCAAATATTTATGTTATTAGTGGTCCTATCGATAAATACTATATAAGTAACGTTATTAAGAATTAAATTTCCGATCATTTATGTCTGATGCATTGTTACCGTACCGGCTATGATAACAGAGATATTCAAGAATTTGTATTTTTGTTGCTAAGCCCATAAAAACGCCGAACCACGAGAAAATGCTCGAAAAGAATTTAATGAACATCCTATATAAAGTCTGGGAATAAGGTACTACAATCTAGGCTAGCTTTTTGCTGTACTTCGCACCAACACAGATAGGTCTTATGGCGACTATGGGATAGGAAAAGCCTAGGAATGGGAAGGAAGCGGCTGTGGCCTTGAAATGAAATGGCGTATGGCTTTTAGTGTCGGGAGTGTCCGAGGAAAAGTTCGGCTCGCCAGATGCAGGTCTTTTGATTTGACACCCGTAGGTGACCTGCGCGTTCGTGATGAGGATGAAATGATGATGAAAACGACAGACACACCCAGCCCCCGTGCCAGCGAAATTAACCAATTATGGTTAAAATTCCCGACCCTGTCGGGAATCGAACCCGGGGCCCCTGCGACCAAAGGCCAGCACGCTAACCATTTAGCCACAGAGCCGTGACCTTAATTAAGGTGCAGCCCCAGTATTTGCCTGGTGTGAAAATGGGAAATCACGGAAAACCATCTTCAGGGCTGCCGACAGTGGGGTTCGAACACACTATCTCCCGGATGCAAGCTCATAGCTGCGCGCCCCTAACCGCACGGCCAACTCGCCCGGTATAGTCTAGTTACAAATAATTTCATTCACGCTGGATTCAATGGTAGTTTAGGGGAAAGTGCATTAAATTATTTTTTATGTACCTATGTTATTGGTCCTGTCGAAAAGTATTACATAACAAAATTAATAGAGAATATAAGTTCCGATCACTTACGTGTTTTACAGTTTTACCATACCGAATTCTTGAATTCAGACTTTTTTTGCTTAATCCATATCAACGCCAGGCATGGCTAACATGGAGATATTGTTTTATGATGATGATTATTGTTGTTTAAAGGGACCTTAAATAGGTCATCGGCCCTCAATGGTACGAAATGAGACGAAATGCAATGACAATTTAAAAGTACAAAATTCATCCACTGACCAGAATTCAAAACGTGATAATGAAGATTGAATGGATGAATATGAATCCAAAATAATCACTGGATCCGACCCGCAATGCCTCACCATCCCAGAAACTATATTATTGACCAAGGGACTGCTTCCAAAGCACAATCCTGAATCGAAGATGCTTGTTATATAAAGGGGTTCAATATCCAGGTCAACGGTAACTCATAATGGCACTTAGGGCTGGTAATGTAGAACCATGGTATTTCTCAAGTTACAGTACTAATCGAACGTAGCGGAAACTCACGCTGTTCCAAACTCACATGTATTGTACGTCGTACAGGTAACGCAGACTATGGTGTTTCTCACATAATGGCGCCAGTCGTTGGCAACGCAAACCCATGTTGCACCTCACGTAAGTTTAGTGTGATAATCGCAGGGACTTGTACTATCCCGTGGTGTTCCTCACTTAATGGTGCAAATCACAGACAACGCAGACCAACGGTGTCGCTCATATAGTGGTACTTACCATAGGCAACGCTCAGACCCGTGGTGTTTCTCACTTAATGGTACAAATCACAGACAACGCAGACCAACGGTGTCGCTCATATAGTGGTACTTACCATAGGCAACGCTCAGAACCATGGTGTTTCTCACTTAATGGTACAAATCACAGACAGCGCAGACCAACGGTGTCGCTCATATAGTGGTACTTACCATAGGCAACGCTCAGACCCGTGGTGTTTCTCACTTAATGGTACAAATCACAGACAACGCAGACCAACGGTGTCGCTCATATAGTGGTACTTACCATAGGCAACGCTCAGACCCGTGGTGTTTCTCACTTAATGGTACAAATCACAGACAACGCAGACCAACGGTGTCGCTCATATAGTGGTACTTACCATAGGCAACGCTCAGACCCGTGGTGTTTCTCACTTAATGGTACAAATCACAGACAGCGCAGACCAACGGTGTCGCTCATATAGTGGTACTTACCATAGGCAACGCTCAGACCCGTGGTGTTTCTCACTTAATGGTACAAATCACAGACAACGCAGACCAACGGTGTCGCTCATATAGTGGTACTTACCATAGGCAACGCTCAGACCCATGGTGTTTCTCACTTAATGGTACAAATCACAGACAGCGCAGACCAACGGTGTCGCTCATATAGTGGTACTTACCATAGGCAACGCTCAGACCCGTGGTGTTTCTCACTTAATGGTACAAATCACAGACAACGCAGACCAACGGTGTCGCTCATATAGTGGTACTTACCATAGGCAACGCTCAGACCCATGGTGTTTCTCACTTAATGGTACAAATCACAGACAGCGCAGACCAACGGTGTCGCTCATATAGTGGTACTTACCATAGGCAACGCTCAGACCCGTGGTGTTTCTCACTTAATGGTGTAGATCACAGGCAACGTAAGCCGGTGATGTTCCGCATATAGTGGTACTAATCACAGGTACCGGAAACCCACACAGTGAACCCACTCTCTGCTGCTACTAATCATAAACCTATTGTGTACCTGACATAGTAGTACTACTCGCGACCCATGGCTTTCCCCGCGTGATGGTACTAATCGCAAGTAGTTTCATGGTTCTAATTCAGTCATCCCTTGGTCGCCCTCTTTTAGTCGCCTCTTACGACAGGCAGGAGATACCGCGGGTGTATTTTTCGTCTGCGTCCCCCATCCACAGGGGGTGAGAGGTGTTGTTTAAACGTGTTCATTGGGAGGTGGTTTTTGTCAGATTGACTAGGTGTAAAACCGCGTCGTCCTCGGACAATATCGTCAAACAAAATTGTGAATATGATTATCAAAATGAGAAAAAGGCATAAAGGAAAATTCACTTGCAAGGAACTAAATGTGAAGGCCTACAAAGCTCATAAAAGTTTATAAAACTGATCAGTGATAACATTATATCCGATAGATGGGATAACAGCTATTTCCCGAGTAAAACGGCGGAAACTAGCTTGGGTAATAGATAACTTTACATCTGTTGTATGATTGTCCCACCCACTACGGGTTCTACAGGTAGTGTATCTATGTGTCTTCTAACGTTTAGGCCTACATTCCCCTCTTTGCTTCGAGAATAAAGCCCTCTCTCTGGCCGGAAGATGCGAGTGGTAGATGGTAAGGTAATAGAAGTGGGTGATGTCCGGATCTGTGTTATGGAATGTTGATGGGGAAGCCGTAGGAGTTGATGGCCTCTTGGCTAAGGATGGTTGTTCCAGTTCATTGAATATCAATCTTTTCATTCTTTTCTTCTTTTTATTTTCCCACACCCTAGCAGGGTAGCGCGTACGAACTTCACACATGTGGGTTTGGCCCTGTTTCACGGTCACAAACTCCGAGGAGAGATGTATTCACTGTTACGTGTTTCTGCGGTGGATTATGTTGGTTGTGTAAGTATGAGTAGGAGATAATTGAGGGCAAACATCAAACCGCCAGCCCCCGGGTCACAAGAATTAAGTAAACGTGATTAAAATCCTCGAACCCGGGGCCCTCACAACCGAAGGCTTCAACGCTGACTACTCAGCCAATAAACCGTACGACTATATACAAGAGAGCTGGGGGGAAAATAACACAGCAGTTATTTTAAAACTGTTTTGGGCTCGGAATTACTGTATTTTTAAAATGAACATTACGCCGCAACATTCCATTCCGAAAGAACAGTGTTCCGAATCGCCTGCACTCCAGAATGACTACGCCACGGTCTAGGTGTTTGAGAACCTCGCAAACACGAATGGTTGGCTGATTGTTCCGACTCCGGTAGAACGTAAGTGCTAGTTCTTGACACTAACAGCAGTGGACACCTACGGGGCCAGGGGAGGTAACATGAGAATCGGCAATCGACAGACAGCGATTTCGCGGTAAATATCCATGACATGATGCTTTGTTCCTTTTAATTATCACAACATTTTCCATGTGCATCGTCAACTACATTATTGTTTTACCGTAGTTTATGGCTGTTTCCGTTGTGTTACCTACACTAATTTGTAAATTAGAGGTCCCTAACTACTATTTCAAATGTATAAACATCGTCATATGAGTAAATTATGTGAAAGCCTTATGTCATTCAATGCAGATTTCATTGTCCATAGATTGAGCTTCACCTCGCAAGCCACTTTAAGTAATCGCGTCATCAATTAACTGTTCGCTCTGAATTACTGTTAATTCAGTCCGGATCCTTGGCTAAATTATTATCGTGCTGGATTTTGATCACAGGGGAACCGGCTTCGATTCCCGGCACGGTCGGGAATTTTCACCATCATTGGTTTATTTCGCTGACACAAGCGCTGTGGGTGTGTGTCGTCTTCGTTATCATTGTATCCTCATCACGACGCGCAGGTCGCCTAAGGACGTCAAATAAAAATACCTGCACCTCGTAAGCCGAACATGTCTTCAGATACTTTCTGCACTATATTTTTTTTTTTTTGTTAGGGACTTTACGTCGCACCGACACAGATAGGTCTTATGGCGACGATGGGATAGCATAGCAGGTGAGGCCGCCTGGGCTAGGCACTGGTCATCCTCCCCAGTTGTATCCCCCGACCCAGAGTCTGAAGCTCCAGGACACTGCCTTTGATGCGGTAGAGGTGGGATCCCTCGCTTAGTCCGAGGGAAAAGCCAACCCTGGAGGGTAAACAGATTAAGAAAGAAAGAAAGAAAGAAAGAAAGAAAGAACTGGGTACGATAAAAATTTCTGCTCCACATAATTGAACGTAGAATAAAATAATCTATATTTTCCTGTACCTTGTTTCAATGTGGGACAAAGGATAAACATTTTATTAATGTATGAACTCGAGTAGGGACTGCCTGGTCGAGGCGGTAAAGGCGTGCTCGGTTCGCCCGGAAGGACGTGGGTTCGAATCCCCGTCAGGAAGTCGTCAAATTTAAGAAACGAGATTTCCACTTCCGGAGGTGCATATGGCCCTGAGGTTCACTCAGCCTACACCAAAGATGAGTACCAGGTTAATTCCTGGGGGCAAAGGCGGCCGGGCGTAGAGCTAACCACTCGACCCCATCACGTGCCGAGGTTAAGAATGGTGGAAGCCTTTACCTTCCACTCCTCCAAGGGCCTTCATGGCCTGTACCGAGGTGACTTTGCTTTGCCATGAACTCGAGTGTCTAAACATTTTCCTACGACAGTAGACCATAGAGAAGGTTAATATTCTTCACTCTGGTAAACAGGTCAGTGAGTTTCACTTCCAGCTGTAAGGGAACTATCATCTGCAAATCGCAGGTTGCTAATCTTTTTACCGTTATTCAAGATTCCACCATTCCAGCCATCAAGTGCTCTCCTGAAAACACACATGCATAGCTGTTGTAGAGTTAAGGTGATAATATACAGCCTTGCCTTACTCCGTTTGTCACGTTGAAAATGTCCGGGAGATCACCATGCAACTTTATGGTTCCTGCATGGTTTTTGTAGATACCATTCAATAAGTATATTAAATGCAGTGGAACGCCAAATTCCTTTAGCACCAATCAAAGGCCTTCTTGTAGCCAAGAAAGCAACAAAAAGGCTGGGGATTAAAGCTCACGACTTTTCTCGATTATCTGCCTCATGTTCAGAACTGACTCTCGTGTTCCTTTACCTGCGACAAAGCCTGCTTGTTCTGCGGTTTTCTTGAGGTTGCAGGAATAGTTTTAGGCCTTGCTGACCCCTTTCTTTTGTGAAGAAGGATTAGTACAGATGATGTCCAGTCCTTGAGCTATTCACCAGTTTTTCATACTACACTACATACTGAATATAACACACGCATGCCATCTTCCCCATCACTTTCAGCATTTCTCCTGAAGAATCATCAGTTCCTGGGGCTTTGTTATTGTTCAGATGATTGACGGAATTCACGATTTCACTGAAAGACTATCACTGGTACTATTACTATTATCTATTGTTTTCACACCAGGCAAATTCTATTAATCTATTACTGCATGAGAATTCGGGCTCTACTCATGACGTACATATTCCAGTGACGAGTACGTCTATTTGTGACGGAATTTATTACAGTCGCCACTCCTGTCTCATGAACGATTTTCTAAGGTAAAATATTGACAGCCAATACATTCTAGAACTTCAAATAAGGTTTGCGTTCAACAGGGGCACTTGAGTGAAAATACTCTTTCCTTGGTATGAAAAAAAAAGGGAAATATGGAAGAAGTTCTTACCTTAAAAACGAATGTACCGGGCAAGTTCGCCATGTGGTTACGGTCATGCATCTGTAAGCTTGCATCCGGGAGATAGTGGGTTCGAACCCCACTGTCGGCAGCCTTGAAGATGGTATTCAGTGGTTTCCCATTTCCACACCAGGCAAAAGTCTGGGGTTGTACCTTAATTGCCGCCACGGTCACTTCCTCCCCACTCCTAGGCATTTTCCATCCCATCGTCGCTATAAGACCTATCTGCGTCGGTGTGACGTAAAGTAAATTGCAAAAATACTAATTAAACTTCAAAGTAAATTGCTAACGAAAATTTATTTAAAAATTCTACTGTTAGACATATTCCTTATATTAATTCCTGGAATACGAGATTAACTTGTGCTGGGAGTATATGATTGATCTATCTATATGAAGATGCTGATGGATTTCTTAATCATATTGTTACCTTATAAAACACTATCACATGGAACAACCGCTTTCTAGTATCGTTTCTAAATATCTAGGTTTACATTTGTCATAACCGAAAACAAAGCCTCCGTGGCTCACGCGTCAGCGCGCTGGCCTCTCACCGCTGGATACCGTGGTTCAAATCCCGGTGTCTCAGTGAGAGATTTGTGCTGGACGAAGCGGAGGCAGGACAGGTTTTTCTCCGGGTACTTCGGTTTCCCCTGCCATCTTTCATTCCAGCAACACTCTCCATTAACATTTGATATAATCTGTCAGTCATTTCTCATTGCCCCAGAGGCTTCGGCAGCCGGCAAAATTCTTATCCTCGCCACCAGATGGGGGCTTCATTCGTTCCATTCCTGACCCGGTATAATCACTGGAAACAGGCTGTGGATTTTCACATTTGTCATGACAAACCTGTCATTGACCGGGTTAGGTATGTAATGAATGAAACATATATAAATAGGCTGTTATTATAGTGGGGTCGCCACTCCCAAGGTGATTTATTAATGAGTGATAAATGCTATGAAATTATAATGGAGAGTGTTGCTGGAATGAAAGATGACAGGGAAAATCGGAGTACCCGGAGAAAAACCTGTCCCGCCTCCGCTTTGTCCAGCACAAATCTCACATGGAGTGACCGGGATTTGAGCCACGGAATCCAGCGGTGAGAGACCGACGCACTGTCGTCTGAGCTACGGAGGCTTCACATTTGTCATAACCGGCTAAAATATGTACATCTAAGAAATATAATTATGCCAGTATTTACCTGGTGACGAAAAAAATTGTACCTACAGTATGTAGACCAGGTGGCCGTCCAGCCTCGTACTTTCTACACACAAGTGTCCTGCATGCAGTAATGGCGAATGGGTTGCCTAATCACTGGTTTACAAAAGAACGCTACAAAGTGCAATATCTCGAATGTGAAACAAATAGCAGTCTTTTTACTACAAACATTCTGTGACAGGACGCAATTTTAAATACGCCAAAGATACTGAAAATAAAGTTTAATAACGCATTAATTTTCACTCTTCCAAAAGTTGCTCGTATGTAGTGTGTGCCTTGAACGGCCATTAGCTCTTAATTGCAACTTTGTTTGGCCAACTACATGTATAGAAGGCGGGCGACCATTTGCAAATTCCTGCGTATATCGTCTGGCAGCTTCGGATAAATTTCGACCAAATTCTTCATAGATTAAAATTATCTCTATGTATTCGTCGTTTCCGAACACACCAGCCATTGTCGATATGTTGACAGCAACTGCAGTGCTACTGTGCCAAATACCAGCCTACTACAACGCCTTTGAAAATGAGGCTTACTAACGCGTGGGGGCGCATTAGACGGGTAGCGCTGAGGAACATGCAGCGTGCGGGTTGTTATCTCCTCGTATTCTGACGTCACTTACCTGCAGGTAGTAATACCCCTGTTAAAATTACTTACTAGACATCCCATTTATCATTAGTGTATGCGGAACACTTACAAGTAGAAATTACGACGCTGCCGGGCCACCTGGTGTTTATATATCTCCAAACATGCCTTATTTTGACTAACTTAGTTATTACTAACTATTCATATGTATATAAAAAACTTACGACTAAGCGAGTACTCGTGGAATTTACAGCACTCGCCTGCGCCTCGTACGTCAAGATTCCCACTTATAGAAAAGCAACTTTTTAGCCATTTTGATACAAAACACTGTTTTATTCAGTTTTGGGAAAATTGAGTTGGGTTATTCATACATTTAAAATTACCAATATTTAATATATTGTGTATTTAATATATTGTAATTGAATAACTCCATAAAACAAATTTATCTGTTCAATTTTTCTAAATATGCGGTACTTATACGTAGGTCGAGTCATAAGTCATTGCCACTACTTTTTTCTCGCGAACAGGAGACAACACGTAAAATCTAAGATATGCATTTGGAAACGTACGGTATGTACTTGCGTATGATACCACTAGATGGTGTATGTAAACAACAGTGTGGGTCTAAGCATGCCCCCCAAGTTCAGTGTGTGAGTGAGAGCGTCACAAAATGGAAGTCAACAAGCAGGAGCCGCATTATTCGCCTGATCTGAGCCCACGTGACTATGATGTAATCTCCGAAGTCAAGAATCCATTACGTGAACAACGGTTTGCTAACAAAGAGGGCATCGCAACAGCATTTTGGAGAGAGGTGTCACACGTCAGCGATACACATGCAGCGAATGGTATTCAGCGCCTGACCCACCGCTGGCTACGCACAGTGGAAACCTTGGGTGATTATTTCGAAGGTCTGTAACTAGTGGAGACCTATCCTTTGTATGTAGCCTTGTGTATTCGCTATCTATACCATAATAAAATAATGTTTACCAATGGCCTGTGTTCTGTCACTTTCCTACGAGAATCTCCTGAAGTCAGAATTTGTCTTCAGGCACTATGCATAAGCACATGTCCTATATTTCAAATCCATATATTATATTTTCCATGTGGTCTCTTGTTGGCGAGAAAAAAATTGTTGCCATGACTTATAACTCGACGCTCGTATAAATCATTCCAAAACCAGGTCAACAAGAATGAATTACACCAAAGCATGTTAATGAGACTTAAATAACTGAAAGTGACGTCATTTGAGTTAGTAATAACGAAGTTCGTCAAAGGAAGGTACGTTCTGAAGTTGTGAAATGCTACATTCATCCATCATACATCAGTGTTGAAATTGGCTTTGCGCACCAGCCACCAAACTCCCAACGCAGCCAGCCCACATCCGTTTCGTCTCACTGCATATTGATGAAGACGACCAAGTGTGGGTAGTCAATCCCAACCCAAGCTGTGACCTGCAGCTGAACACTTCTCTGTTAAACTGGACACCTCGCAGACTTTCCCCTTGATACTTACTCCCCTCTATATCAGCTTGCCGCGTGTGTGTGTATGTACTCTGTGAAGTCCTTCTCCAGAAGTGGGTGGGGGATTACATTACACCTTCGGTATCTCCTGTCTTTCTGAACGGACGTGCCTGCAGCCAGATATCGACATAAGGCAAGCTCTTGCCTACAGTAGCCACAAGGAGTACACTTCCTAATACAAAAACTAACAAGGGGACGTCAATGTGAAAGTGATCAAATGTTTAGGATATGCCCTTCATTAAAATATACTTTACCCCTGTTCGAGCATTTTTTTCGCCCTTGTGCCTTATTTTGTTCAAAATTTAATGTTTAAACTATGTCCTCAAACTTTTGTAGTCTTATTTCCACAGATATTTCCTAATTGTCTCTGGCGTAGTCATTGACCAGTTTACGTGACGTAAACAATATTGTACATATATGCACATGATTTAAAGGGGACATAGAAAAATGTGTATATTGAACTTTTTTCCTGCAGCAATGGAAATGAATACTAGAAGGCAACGTGGTATGACAAACACCCCCGCATGGCACTACAGCTCTTGAAGGTCCTGGGCCTACCAAGTGCCCGCTGGTCAGCCCGAAGGCCTGCAGATTACGAGGTGTCGTGTGATCAGCACGACGAATCCTCTCGGGCGTTATTCTTGGCTTTCTAGACCGGGGCCACCATCTCACCGTCAGATAGCTCCTCAGTATATTTTAGTCACATAGGCTGAGTGGACATCGAACCAGCCCTCAGGTCCACGTAAAATACCCTGACCTGGCCGGGAATCGAACCCGGAGCCTCCGGGTAAGAGGCAGGCACGCTACCCCTACACCACGAGGCCGGCTTATGACAAACACACTATTCCTTAATAACAAACCTTCATATTTATAAATCATATAAACGTATGCTATTATATAATTAATTATTCAAAATGCCGATGTATCATGGCCACTTTTTCCCCTTTCCCTGATAATTTCCAAAAACATTAATATTATCGTATGATTCTTTTTATTATAATTAGTAATGTTATAGCTACAACATGTACTAAAATCAGTGAAGTCTGTCAAGTATAAATATTTTTTCATGAAATTACTTTCAAGTAGTCAATTTTTTTATTAATTTTAATTAGAAAAATATATTTTTTAAACTTAACCAATGAAGCTAGCACAATAATTCTAGTACAACTCCTTCTTCTTCTCTACGAAATATACACGCGTGCAAAATTTCATCTTCATATCTTAAAAACTTTCAGAGTCATGAGGGAAAAGGTTCTTTAAAAAAAGGTACGGGAAAAGAGCAACAAACTTACCGATAAAGGGTTTGCTTGGGTGACAGCGCTTCACGTTTTTGGTCATAACTCCAAAAGTATTGGAGATATTAACAAAACTTGTGCACTGCTGTAAAGAGAGAAGTTCATATATAAATGAAAAATTAAATTAATTGAAATATCGTACTTTTCTTCGGTCAAAAGTGTTAGCCTCTCCCCCCCCCCCCTTTAGTGATTTTATGGAACCTGAGAATGTAATTGTAGAATGAAACTTGTTATTCTTTGTTTAATAGTGTTTGAGTGTGTGACAGACTGAAAAGTTTTAAGTTACAGTCAAGTAGTAGGCCATTAAATATACGGTCAAGTTATTTTATCGCACATTTGTGATAAAATAATGTTATTTCACAGTGTCCAGAAAAGGCCTCATTTTCAAACACCGAACTATTTGGGAATCGTCTACTTTTGTTATGGCAGTCCGTAGAAGCTACGATATGTTAGTTTTCGTAACGGTCAGAAAAAAAGATATCCAGCTTCCAAACTGTAGAAACAAAAGTCCACTGATTCCGTAGCATTTCGACTGAATGTGGAAGTGCGACATTTTGCATTTTTGTTCCCCCTTCAACAGCAACCCTCCTTGTATAATTGAATCACAATCAGCGAGGGTAAATTTACAGGCAGTTTTCAGTGGCAACCTTTCCTAAATCAGTCCAGTTAATGGGCAGATAACATGTTGGCCGTGATTGGAGCTGTACAATAAGCCAGGCGCAAAGCTTAATGGCTACAAGTCCCCTTTATTCATCCCGTCAGATTGCTCAATGATAGAACCAATAAATCATAATTACAAAACAGATAGGAATGTTTAAGTAAGCGAACCCCATGTCAGAATATCATTAACAAATACTCTCCTCACAATCAAGTGGGGGACGGTGTGGGGTAGCGATCAGCTACCACATTCGAGAGACTAACACAGTACCTTTCCTTTCCAGTTGATCGTTTGGCGCTCTACTCGTGGTTTTTTTCTAGAGGAATGGAAAGTTGTTTCCATATCGGTCGTGTTTGAGAAGTAGAAATATTTTGACCTGGAGAAAGTGATATTATTTAGCGCAGTGGAATTTTCCAGTTAACACAACGCCATGAGTGGATCGAAAAACACAACGTAACAACCACTTCCCATTTTATGCAGATTATAATTCCAAGATCTGTATCTAGTTGCACTTAGCAATGCCCACCACGGGGACCGTGGTCACGTGTGACATCGCTTCCACGTTTGTTAGTCTCTTGATTTTTATGTTCCTAATCCAACCACCCTTGGACAACTTTAAGGCTACGTCCACACCGGATATGCGTGTAGATAGCTTAGATAGGATATGTTGTGGCCGCACTGCACGGAGCTGTGTCAGTTGCTCTCAAGACGAGAACGACTTAAAATGTCTCTGCCACGAACCTACTACGCTGGCGTAGCGGGGGGGTAAGGTGATACTCCCACGTGGCGCATCCCAGGTGACGGATAGGGGGGTCCTAACCGGCTTGCCGGCGGACTTGAGGGAAATAAAATACCTCTCGCGGACCAACCACTCTACCCCTGCGGGTGGGGGACGCACATGTAGAATACACCCACGGTATCCGCTGCCTGTCGTAAGAGGCGACTGAAAGGGGCGATCAAGGGATGATTGAATTAGAACCATGAAACTACTTTCGATTCGTGCCATCATGCGGGGAACACCATGGGTCGCCTGTACTTGCGAGTAGTCCCACTACATTAGGTACGAAATAGGTTTGTGATTCGTAGCAGTTAAGAGGCCGGCCTGGGGGTTTCCAGTACCAGTACCTACCCGTGCGTCGTTCCCATGTGAGCAACACCGCGGGTCTGGGCGAAACTGTGAGTTGTACCGCTATATGAGCGACACCGTCGGTCTGCGTTGCCTGTGATTGGTGCCCACTATGTGAGGAACACCACGGGAATACCGGCACCCGTGATTAGTACACCTAGGTGAGGAGCCTCATCGGTAGCGTTGGCTGTGAGTGGCGCCATTGTGTGAGATACACCATAGGTCTGCGTTCCCTGTACGAAGTAAAATACTTGTGAGTAGTACCATCTTGTGTGGCTCACTGTGAGCCATTGCTACTTTTGATTAGTACCCCAACATGACAAATACCATGGTTCTTCTTTATTCGCGACATGTACCATTCCGTGGGGCCTTAGACATGGATTTTGCACCCCTTTATAAGTGGTCCCTTGGTCAGTAATAGTATTATTTACTATCTTTTTTGAGTCTGATCCACTGTTTTTGTTTGTTTGTTTGTTTGTTTGTTTGTTTGTTTGTTTGTTTGTTTGTTTTATTTTTTGTTGGGTTCATGTCCATCCATTCATTCTTGATGCTTTTTTTATTTTGGTCAGTGGATGAATTTGTACTTTTTGTTATTTCATTTCGTACCATTAGGGGCCGATGACCTCGATGTTAGGCCCCTTTAAGCAACAAGCATCATCATCATCATCATCATCAGAATGTCTCTGTCGGAGTTAGGAAGAAAATTACTTCATATTGAGAATTCTAGTTTGAAGTACGAACTATTCTACTTGCGTTCTTCTTGTTGTTGGGTACAGGAATTAAATGAGCCTAAGTCTGTGAATGGACGGTTAATCTTCTCTACACACAATTACGAAATCATCCGGACACATTGCATGAATATTTACGAGTGACTACAGAAACGCTCGATATTCTGCTTACTAAACTTCAAGAAACACTGCAAAAGCAGGACACCAACTATAGGAAATGTATATCACCCAAAGAACGACTCGTCGTTACTTTGAGGTAAGTAAAAGACCAAGGTTCCTTTTGTTTTTAATAGGTACGTACTTTGTAATTTAAAGAAGAAAATACAGTCAAGTCCTCTTACAAACAAATAAAAGTTACGAAAAACGTACGTCAAGTACGAAAACAAGTTCACGTTTCTGCCTGGATGGAAGATGGAAAAGCAGCCCAATTCTTTTGCTAGGGTAGACGCTTAGCAACTACCCAGGGAGCCAAGCCATGCTAAACGCTTGCTGCGGCAACTTCCATTCGTTTTTGGGAGTTCGTTCGGTTGCATGAATCATCCTGAAGACTATCCATCATCTAGGGGCTAATCAAGCCACCTCTAGTGTTGACGTAGCCTTACTCTGTTCCAACCCCGGTGGTATTAGGTTTGCGAGCAGTGCCATTCAGACTGGGAGGGTGCACATCCGCGTAACAGTACATTGCTGAAACTAAATGCATGGACTGGTGATCAATTAAAGCATACATTGGTTCGCGAAAGCCTATGGCGTGTACTCAGTGCAGTAGAACTGTAAACACCTGCCGTGCAGCCCTCCCCGTACCATTAGGACAGACCGCCCTGTTTTTGCGAGACCTGCAACAAAGCGAGCGCAACATATCCTACTCCCTCCATGAATGCACTGATAAGTCGGATCCTGATTATTGCGAGAGTTACCGAATTTTCCCGATAAATAACGAAGTAACATACACTTAAGAAAATGGAAATTGCAACATCATGAAGGCATTTGTCGTTTGTGTTGATTTTCAAGATAAGGAACGATGCCATGTAGGTATGCAAACGATCAATGTTTCAGACCCATTGGATTGTTTCTACAGGTCTCCCCACGTGATTGGTCGCGGAGGGATTAACTCCAGTATACGGACTCTGGTGTAGCGTAGTTGACTTGTAGTCTGTACAGTGAAGTGTTCCCCGTCAAACATGCCTCGACGACAGAGAAGAGCACGCTATCAACAACTGTCGCCGTTTGAGACGGCTCGGATAATTGGGCTGTATGAGGCTGGGTTATCGCTAAGGACTGTCGCTGCACGTGTTGGCCGACAGGCATCTACGGCACATCGAGTATGGCAGCAGTGGTCAAATGAAGGTACCCACACTCGTAGACCTGGCACAGGCCCAGCGCGACGGACAACTGTGAGAGAGAATCACCGCATCATTCGGATGGCCCGGATGGAACCCCATGCAACAGCAGCGCAAATTCGAGCAGCTGTGGCACCCCACGTTACACAACAAACAGTTGGTAATCGCCTGCGTGCAGCTGGCTTACGACCCGTGTCCCTGCAGAAGGTGTTCCATTGCCCCACAACAGCGACGTGTAAGGCTGGCCTGGTGTCGAGAAAGATCGACGTGGGTTGACGAATGGCATAGGGTCGTCTTAGTGATGAATCGCGTTTCTGTCTTGCCCGCAGTGATCGCCGGAATCGTGTGCGCCGACGTACCGGGGAGAGGGGTCGCCCCGATATTATTGTCTAGAGGCACACAGGGCCAACACCAAGCATTATGGTCTGGGGAGCTATTGGCTTTAATGTGAAATCACAATTAGTGCTTGTTGAGGGCACTATGACTGCTCGACAGTACGTTGATAGGGTACTCAATTACTCAATCCAGTGGTTGTCCCTATGATGGCGAACATTGCTAATGGGATGCTTCAGCAGGAAAATTCCCGGGTTCACACTGCACTCATCTCCAGAGAAGCTCTCCACGACATTACAACCTTAGAATGGCCCGCCAGATCCCCGGACCTCAGTCCTATTGAGCATGTGTGGGACATGATGGGTCGACGACTGGCCATCCGTCCTCAGCCACCCACAACTCTGGAACAACTGACCCGTGCAGTGCAGCAAGCATGGGCCACAATTCCTCAGGAAGCGATCCAGGGCCTTATTGACTCCATGCCTCGACGAATTCATCAATGTATTGCAGCTCGTGGTGGGCACATCCTGTATTGTTGTCCAAACTTGCGGTCAGAGGGACCTGAAAGTGCAATCATCGAATCATAACCAAACACTCGTCCTGCATGTTTAATTGCAGTAATGTAGCACCACTCCTTCTGGGTGTAGCAATTTCCATTTACTTCAGTGCACAAACCGAGCGCTAGGATTTATAAGACCGGGCGAGTTGGCCGTGCGCGTAGAGGCGCGCGGCTGTGAGCTTGCATCCGGGAGATAGTAGGTTCGAATCCCACTATCGGCAGCCCTGAAGATGGTTTTCCGTGGTTTCCCATTTTCACACCAGGCAAATGCTGGGGCTGTACCTTAATTAAGGCCACGGCCGCTTCCTTCCAACTCCTAGGCCTTTCCTATCCCATCGTCGTCATAAGACCTATCTGTGTCGGTGCGACGTAAAGCCCCTAGCAAAAAAAAAAAAAAAAGGATTTATAGGAGAGCGATCGGTGTTGGTTGTATGCTCCTCTCGTACTACAATGGTGGAAATTAGTATAAATGCACGAGGTTTTATGTGGAGAAACAAGTTTATTTACTTATTTAGTATTGCACGCATTTGTTCACGTATAGCTTACAATCGAAGCATACAAAATACATTCAGATTTTACCTTTAGCATTAGTACTTAAGAAAATAAAAGAATACCGACAGTCGAAGGGGTGGAAGTTGGTATAAAGGCAGGTCCGCTGCTTGACTTGCATCACTGATAAATGTGAACAGTTCATGTGTGTCTGCAAACGTTGTACAGTTTACACGTACAGAAGTTGTAAGAATGCCACACTCTCAGGTGAAGAGCAAGCAAGTATTAAGGTTTACAAAGAAGTGGGCCTGTCTAATTGCTAAGGAATGAGAGCGTTCCAGCTGTGTTATTGATAATTTTGTCAAATTGGGTGCACAGTATGGACAAAATGGCAAATATGGTCAGACCAGAAAATTGTCAGCATCGGATAAGCGTCTGATTCTCCGTAAAGCAGAAGTCATCAGCGTGTGTTCCTCTAAAATGGTGGCTGATTTGCAGTCACCAGTCACTCCCAGACGTGTTAAACAAATCCTGGCTGAAGACTAGAATCTTGCATTCAACAAACGGCTCCATAAGCCACCTTTAAACGGTGCTCATAAGGAGGCTGTATTGAAGTTCAAGAACATATGTCATGCACCTTAGAATGGAACAAAGTAATATTCAGTGATGAGAAGAATTTTAATTAGGATGGGCAGGATGGTATACAGTATTATTGGAATGATCTCCGTGAAGAAGAACAAGTTTGTGTGAGTAGAAATTTGACGGTGGCAGCGTTATGAACTGGGCAGCATTCTGTGGTAGAGGCACTTCTAAAATACCACGGTTGAACCCCAAAATGTAATCTGATTATTACACAGAAGTGCTGGAATTTCAATTGGTTCGTATGTAAGAGGAATTGGCTATGATAATTTAATTTTCCAACAAGATAACGCTGTGATTCACAGGTCTGCCGAGACAGAGAAGGGGTTTCAGGATAAAGGAATTGCACTTATGGGCTGCCCATCGATAAGTCCAAATGTAAATCCAATAGAGAATTTATGAGGGATCCTAGCAATGCGTGTTTATCACAATGGATGGCAGTTTGTGTCTGAGCTGTAAACTGCAAATCGAATGGAGCGGACCTCAATTTCAGAAGAAGTGATTTCTGCTTGTAAACAACCAATGCCCAATAGGATTTTCGCAGTAAAGAACAATAGCGGTTCAACTAAATACTAGGTAATTGTTGTGATATGTTTACTATTTACGTTAGTTTATTCTAACAAAATTTCATAAGTTCCTTTATATCAGTTTCCACTTAATACAGATAACTTATAAGATACGTATTTATTTTCAAAAACACAAATGCTAAACGTAACACGAGAATGTATTTTGTATGCTTTGATTGTAAATTGTACGGGGAAAATGCGTGCAATACTAAACAAGTAAATATTTTTCTCCACACAAAACCAGGTGCACTTTTACTAATTTCCACCACTGTAGTAGGTAACCAGGAAGCCTGTACAGCATCAAGATGAATGTTCATGATGATACAACACTGTCGACCACGGGTAGAAGCTCGGACACTGTTTCTGATAAATGTAAGATAATGCAAAACGCAATGTCAAAATCATGTGCTGAAAATAAGATTAAATCATATGAGTTCATAGTAGAAGAAAGAAAGCAGTTAAACATGCTGCTACCGACCGAGCTCGATAGCTGCAATCGCATAAGCGCGGCCAGTATCCGGTATTCGGGAGACAGTAGGTTCGAACCCGACTGTCGGCAGCCCTGAAAATGGTTTTCCGTGGTTTCCCATTTTCACACCAGGCAAATGCTGGGGATGTACCTTAATTAAGGCCACGGCCGCTTCCTTCCCACTCCCAGCCCTTTCCTATCCCATCGTCGCCATAAGACCTACCTGTGTCGGTGCGACGTAAAGCAACTAGCAACAAAAACGTTCTGCTTGGACTAAATTCGGAGAAATTAAGGATAATAATACTTTAAAATACACAGGATTTGATAAGTATATCTCATATAACACAATTAAAATGTTTAAGAAGACAGCTCGGTCCTCCGTTCTTGAATAAGCTTTAGTACGAATAAGGTTCATGTAACGCCTGAAGAATTTTTTCGAGGCGCTTATGCTGTAGTAAGTGCTACGGATATAAGACCACTTAATCACAAACTTAATTCAGGAAGCTATTGATTTTGGAGAAAAATATGGTAATGTAGTTGCTACTGACCTTTTTAAGTGACCTTACAATAATACCTGCGACTATTAAGCTCGAACTGCCGTAATTAGGGAGAAAATAATGACAGAAATATTAAAAATGGCAACAAAAAAAGGAGTTCAACACTGATTTTTGGGCAGAAAGTTATCATGTAAACCATTATTTTACTCGAACGGTTCATTATATAGATGATTTTCTAATAGAAGTGTGTATACTGCTGTGTTCATGAAATGGGACAATTAATAAACAATATAAGGAAATTGCAAGTGGTTCAATAAATAAACTGCGGTTAATCAGCTGGGAAGCGACGCTATGCTTCTCAAAGAATAACAATCAGTCTTGGTATTAAGGCTTTCGTCTGGATTTTATAACTCGTAATAGCGCCAATTGAAAATTAAGGTAATTGAAAGGAATAATACGTTCTGCTACTTCAGGTATAACTTCAAATTACCCTTCCCTGCTTTTCCTCTTTCTTAAACATGTGTCATGGGTGCGGCTGTTGTCCTTCATGAGAGGTTAGCTTTTTTAAATAAATAAATTGTAGAAAACGTATCTTCATACCCCGTCAGCAGTATGCTATCTACTGTAGTGAAGATGAGCGTATATAAGAGAGACAGAGAAAATCTCAGCTAAAATTGTTAATGTTGATTAGTTTCAGAGACCCAGTCTGTATGTCGCCCTCTGGATTTAAAGGTCATCGGTTCAATCTCGGCGAAGGTAGTCTGATGTTTGAAAGGGAAACATCAATTTGGCACACTACATCGGCATGTAAAAGAACTTTGGTAACACATTTGGTGTTTACCCCCACAGAATTAATTGAAACACAGACATTGATCGCGAGCACAGCCCCGGTTTCTTTGCCATCTGATAAAGAAGAGATGAAACGTTGAAACTGACATGCAGGCAGCCTAAATGTCTTGATATCAAAATGCCTACATACGGTAACTGAGGCTGTTATTATTATTATTATTATTATTATTATTATTATTATTATTATTATTATTTATCCATTAGGGTGTACTATGATCCACGTGACAATTTCAGTGCTTCATCCTTTCTTGTTCCTTCTTCTTCCTCCAATACTCCTTCATCTGCCCACTATGCCTTCTTTTCCTCTTCTCAGAACATTTTGAGTCTGTTTTCTTTCCCTTGCGACCTTGGAATTCTTCCATTTTTAAAACTTTATTTCTAAAAATCAATCTCTCTCTCTCTCTCTCTCTCTCTCTCTCTCTCTCTCTCCCCAAATATTTCTTGACTTCTTGTTCCAAAGATATTTGAAGATCTGTTTGGTTAACTTGTTGTCATCCATTCTGTATAAATGTCCAAAAAATATCAATCACTTCTTCTGCATTGAATCTATTATGTTTTCTGTGTTCCGGTATATTTCATCATTACTTCTTGATTTCCAGAGTTCTGTAGTTCTTAGCGTACCGAGTATTTTCCGTACAACTTTTCTTTCCAGTACTTCTAATTTATTCAGCTTGTAATTAAGTACTAGACATTCATTCGCGAATAGGCATTCCGGTTTGACTGCTGTGTTGTAATGTTGTATTTTGAGGTTCTTAGATACACTTTTTGTTGTAAATATTCTTAGTTATACTGTATGCTCTTTCCATCTTATGTATCCTTCCTTCTACAGCGGATTTTTCCAAACCATTTTCTTGAACTGTTTTTCCCAAATATTTGAATTCCTTTACCTTCCTTATTCGACCAGTTTTTGTGTTTAGAAATTCTTAAACCTGTTCCATTGGGTACTTATTCCAAAAAATTGACTTGTATTGCTGCATTTTTCAGGTTTTCTGAAAGTATGGAAAAACCATCTGCAAATGCTAGACAGTTTATTTCATCATCTCTGTTTTTTCTTCCCAGTATTATTGGTGATATCTTGTGTTCTTTCAGTTTTTCATTCCAAATTCTTACTATTTTCTCCAGGACGCAGTTGAATAAGAGGGGATATAAACCGTCACCTCGCCTTACACCTGTATTTATTCTGCATGGTTTAGATATTTCACCCATACATTTTACTTTTTATACGGTTATTATTATTATTATTATTATTATTATTATTATTATTATTATACCTAAATAATGCCACTGTGCTCACAACCAACAGGAAATGAGCATATCAAATGACAGATTATAATGTTTCATGGTGAGGTACAAGGAAGTGGAAGATTTAAAAATTTGCCACGATATATCTTGAAGGTCAGATTTTCCACGAATCGTGTGGATTAATTCCCATTTATCGTTAGGATCAATACGTGCCCGATTTTCAGGTTTTATTTTCGTTTTTTCGAGCTTTCGCTGTCCACTAATTTGTGATATTTTCTAATTTTCGCCGAAGAAAGTTCTTCGATAAATGTAACTGATAAAAATAACGCATTGCAATGTGACTGCATTGAAACGTTAAATGATTAAATTTTTCGTGATGAATGATTTTCTAACATCAATTATTTTTTTTTTCAATTTGATAATTCAATAAAATTTTGTAAGCACATATTTGCTCCTCATTTCAAGTAGTTAGGCTCTCTTCTGAACCCCATCGTTTGGTTAAGATCGTGACCGAAATATTCCCGCTACGACCCCAAGATTTAAGAGTTCGATATTGCTCTACTGCAGCAGCTATGGCCAACCAACGATGGAATGGTAAGTTTAATGGTTCAGTATAAAGGATGATTGCTTAGATGTACGTTCCCTTAAAACAATAATCACCACCACCTGCTAAAAACCTCTTTAAAAATAAACCACGCTATAAAAAGGAGTATTTTTGTCATATGTGAAGCTATTTCGTTTCAGTTTCTAACTCGGTTAATTTATAACAACCTGAAGAACCTAAGCGTTCTTAAACTAATTAAATAAGGAATAGTTGTGAAATTGATCTTAAGGTATCATAGTTTCGGATTCTAGTAAGTTTTTAGAACACACGAATGCTTTAATGGTTTACGAAGATGTACGCTGCAACGGAAGTGTGTTTGTCTGCTTTATTGACTATAAAAGGCTTTACAGCAAATATTACACTCAAAACAACTGGAAATCCTTCACAAAATCATAGATAGACAGTCCATTAATCCAGAATATGTAGCCTACCAGTGTTTCGTCCCAGTGTAGGCTGGGTTCATCAGTTGGATCTCTCCGAGACACTGTCGGGTAATTCATCGTTGTGATACCATTACAAGCTATCCTGAGATAAGCATAATGCAGTTAGATGTGTGACTCTCCACTTGCTATATATGCCCTACTATGCTGAGGAGATGAGGATGATAACGCGTGTTGTTTAAAGAGGCCTAACATGTAGGTCATCTGCCCCTAATAGTACGAAATGAGACGAAATGTAATGACAATTTAAAAGTTCCTAATCATCCACTGACCAGAATGCAAAACGTGATGATAAAAAATCAATGGATGGATCTGAATTTAAAACAATCAGTAGATCCGACCCGCAATGCCGCACCTTCCCATAAACTATCATGAACAATAGTATTACTAACCAAGGGACTGTTTCTAAAGCACAATTCTGAATCGAGGATGCTTCTTGTCTAAAGGGGTCCAAAATCCAGGACAACGGCCCCTTATCATGGTACGTATCGCTAGTAAAGCAGAACCATGGTATTTGTCATGTTCCGGTACTAATCAGAAATAGCGCAGACTCACGGTGTTCCACACCGTATCGTACTACTCACAATTACTGTACGTCGCACAGTGTTTCTCGCATAATGGCGCCACTCATAGGCGTTCCTCACCTAGGTGTAATAATCACAGGCACTGTAAACCCCATACTGAGCGGGCGAGTTGGCCGTGCGGTTAAGGGCGTGTGGCTGTGAACTTGCATCCGGGAGATAATGGGTTCGAATCCCACCTTAGGCAGCTCTGAAGGTGGTTTTCAGTGGTTTCTCATTTTCACACCAGGCAAATGCTGGAGCTGTACCTTAATTAAGGCCACGGCCGCTTCCATCCTACTCCTAGGCCTTTCCTATCCCATCGTCACCATAAGACCTATCTGTATCGGTGCGACATAAAGCCACTAGAAAAAAAAATCCCATACTGATTCACCCTCTCTGTTGCTACTAATCACAAGTAGTTTCATGGTTCTAGTACAATCATCCCTTGGCTGCCCCTTTTATTTATTATTTTATTATTATTAATAAATACATAGCAAATGGAAAATGTCCCGGTGGCAATGGTCACTTACAGTAGTGTAATAATAAAGTAAAGGTAACATAATTACCCAACAACAACAACAACAAACAAACAAACAACAAGAGTACAATAAGCAAATCCATGGAAAGAAAATATTACAAGAATTACTAATAGTTTTAACATTCTAAATCCAGCATCATCACATACAAATTCACACACAACTTAAGTATTTCCAGTGCTTAACACTACGGCTTACATGTAAGTCGCCTCTTACGACAAGCAGGGGATATCGTGGGTGTATTCTTCTTCTACGTCCCCCACCCACAGGGGTTAATGCTGGGGAGAAAAACTGATACTTTTACGATTGAGCTACCTAAATTTATTAAAGTTTCCTTATGCGAACTTAATCTTATTAAAATTATGAAAATATACATGAGAATTCTGATAATCTTTCTTCTTTATTCGAATCAGAATTAATATAGAATAATACTACATTTAAAAGAAAGAAATTATATACACAAATATATACAAGTAAAAGGTCTACAACAATATATGTCATACAGATTCGGCCCAAAATTTGGCCACTTCAAGGGCATTTTGATTAGCCAGCACCAAGTCTTCCATTGTGCAGTTTGATGGACACAGGGGACAACATAGCAGTTGTCTGAAGTTCATCACAGTCACAAAAGGTCGTATCGATGGGGAAGTTCCATTTCTGTAGATTCCCTCTGGTTCTACCCACTCCAGATCTAAGTCTGTTTAAGGACCTCCATGTCAACCAGTCCTCGGTGTGACCGGGAGGCAACGCTTCCCGTAGTTCCATCCATTTCAAAAGGCCAGGGGTCTTTTGTTTCCATTTGGTAATCCTAGCTTTGTCCTTCCAGGTGTTCTGAAGATGTTAAAAATGCTTTCCTGGACTTCAATCTTCGTTGGGCAGGTTGGTATCCAAAGAGTGGATGTGAAGGCATTAAATTAGTTTTAAGCCTAACGTCACAAGGAGCAGTACCGGCAAGGTAATTGATTTTCTCGAGAGGAGTTGGCTTCAGGACACCAGTAATTATTATACAGCTTTCATTGAGTGCCACATCAATCTGTTTTGCGTGGGCAGATTTGTACCACGCTGGACAGGCATATTCACCGGCGGAGTAGCATAAGGCTAGTGCAGTTTGTGGGTGTGTGCCCCAAGTAGATCCAACAAGTTTTCTAAGTAGTGTGTTCCTGGAAGAGACATTTTGTTTTACATTCATATTCTGGTAATGTATAAGTTGCTAATCAGTGGAGACAAATTGTGAACAGTGCTACTCGAACTGTACAAATATTTTAAACCGTAAATCACCTGGCATTATCACTAGCGACGGTTCTCGCCATCCGTCGTATTTCATGCACACGTTTGTTGTATTGTTCCCAGACGCTGAGAGCGCACGGCCGCCACCAGCTGGTCAGATCAATTAAATTCTGGCTAATGGAGGGCAAACAGGTTGTAAATTGAATGTGCTTTTACAGCCCACAATACAATGATCATTACAAAATAACATCTGCCCTGCCAGGGAAGGTACGATGTTGTTCTAATTTATTCTGGTAAAACGTGATGTGTTGCTAGTGGCAAAATGAACACATCTATGAACCCATACAAGTGATATATTGCTTCAGTTAATATTTAATATTAATAATAATTAATATTAGCTTCTAGTTGCTTTACGTCGCACCGACACAGATAGGTCTTATGGCGACGATGGGACAGGGAAGGTCTAGGAGTGGGAAGGAAGCGGCCGTGGCCTTAATTAAGGTACAGCCCCAGCATTTGCCTGGTGTGAAAATGGGAAACCACGGAAAACCATCTTCAGGGCTGCCGACAGTGGGGTTCGAACCTACTATCTCCCGAATACTGGATACGGGCGAGTTGGCCGTGCGCGTAGAGGCGCGGCTGTGAGCTTGCATCCGGGAGATAGTAGGTTCGAATCCCACTATCGGCAGCCCTGAAGATGGTTTTCCGTGGTTTCCCATTTTCACACCAGGCAAATGCTGGGGCTGTACCTTAATTAAGGCCACGGCTGCTTCCTTCTAACTCCTAGGCCTTTCCTATCCCATCGTCGAAATAAGACCTATCTATGTCCGTGCGACGTAAAGCCCCTAGCAAAAAAAAAATATATTAGCTTCCGAACCCGTCGTTGACAGGTTATATTTGGTACAATTCGAGAGATCGGACCTTAAGCAGCAATGCCATCTAGCAGATATGAGGGACATCAGAAGAGATATCACAAATAACATAAAACAGTCTCTCAGTATATTATTGCGTATGCTGTGATTTTAGATCAACTAGCGGCTTTGCACCGGCAAAAATTTGGAACTCATGGTTGTGTTTAGTTTAATTTATTGCCTTTCGAATCTCCTTGAATCCCGAAAAAACAGAAGCGAAGATATTTGCACTCAGACCGTCTCTTAGGCTCTACAACAGGGCCTATCAATCGCCCAAAATTTCACGCGTGCAAACAGCGGTGCAGAGTTCCTGTGCACAATGCATCGGTCCCGCTCGGCTCGGCTCGGACCAATGCTTAGTCTCTGGGCTACTCGGCTAAGCTCGGCTCAACTCAGCTCGGATTTGGAGCGCTACGGAGCGAGTGAGGAAGAGGAAGACAGGGGGAGCAAGCGAGACAGGAGTGGGGAAAGAGAGAGACAGCGCTATTGCTCCAATTCGAGGAGTGGGGGTCTGCACTCTGGTCAACCAAGCGAAGGCGTCATTTGCAGCGTGCACAGTGCATGCACCAGGCGCATGCGCCCTGAGTGGCCCTGCTCTACAATAACAGACTAACCTGGCTACATCGTGACACCGTTGTGAAATATCTTAGTGTTCCCTTATACACACGCTTGACTTGGAATTTTAATTTTAAACGACTAACAACATTGACACACGCTCGTTTACATAAATTATATCCTATTCTACATAGGAAAACCTCGCTTGGAATTGAATTGCACTTTATTGTTGTACAGAGTACTTCGGCCAATAATCACTTACGCTGCTCCAGTTTGGGAAGGAGCTTCCAACAATCAACTCAACAAATTGTGTAATTTTTCAAAATAGAGTGCTCCGAATGATCAGTAACGCTCCCTGGTGCCTGCGCAACAAACAACTCCACAACGAAATAGAAATTCTACCTCTCCGGCACTTTATAAAAACGATAGCCAGAAAATTCTTCAGACGAATTAATGCTGTCGCAGGCACTTTGCACTATAACATCGGCGTCAAGTCACTTCAGCCAACCCGCTTATAACGAAGATTACCACAAAATCTACTTCTCAGTAACTCATCAGACACATAGGATACAAATTAAACCTATCAACACATTAGTTGTTACGGTACAAAAAAGAAGCAATGTAGATTACGATCGGATCATACGAGATTTTAAAGGAACAGCGTGCTAAAAAGTCGTCTTTATTTCTTTCAAGCTGCTGGGAGCAAAGTGCGTTGAAAATGGACGTATGTTAACACTTCCATATATTGATCGGCTGATTAAAAATACCTTCCATCCACGAAAAGTACTTGAAGAAAGCTGTCCAGATTTGTTAGATAATATCCTAGCAACTTACTCACTTACCCATGCTATTTCAAGAAAAAATCGGAAAATGCCACCCGAAGAAAAATTATTTTATAGCGAGGTACATTCCTGACCAGTGACAGACGAAATTTATTTTCATACAGTACTTACATTCATATGATATCATTATAAAGTAAGGTGTTATGATATGGTTCTACACTTAATTTTCTATGTTTGGCGAAAGATAAAAAGGGGTTCGTGGAAGCGACATACTAAAGTGCTGGGCAACGGGAGGTATACCGTGGATGTTTTCGGAAACGCCGAGGTGCCGGAATTTTGTCCCGCAGAAGTTCTTTTACGTGCCAGTTAATCTACCAACATGAGGCTGACGTGTTTGAGCACCAAAATATCGAAATATTAGAACACTTTTCACAAAAAAACACGAAGGAAATATTACAGAGATCGGTGATAGCGATAATTAGGATTTTATCCTAATAATATTTACAATTACATTTATTAAACAGAACAGATGCTTCCCAACCAGCTGTTCAACGTGAAATAAGAAACATTAGGGTAGATAGAAAAAACAATACAATAGAAGAATTCATTAAAGATCAGTTCATTAAATTACAAAGCCTGGGCATACAGTAAGAATTCGCCTGATTAGAAAATAGTGCGCTATTTCAAATAAGTTCCAGAAAACCCTGGATTTATCACAGATTCATTTAGCCCAACAGGATAAACGTAAACAAGTTAAAACTTTTACGCAATAGAAGAATGTAAACAATTACCAGAAGTTTCCGAAAGTATTGACACACAGAAAGTTCATTTTCACATAAATTAGAACAGCGTTCCAAACAAAGGAATTAGACACTCAGCTGCTCCCTTATGGATACGTAATCGAGTACAGCCACTAGAGAACATTGTCATGCATAGTTTACAATACCTCATGATCAAAGAATAAGTCCCACACTGCTGAAAACATTTATATCAGCTAAACACAAAGATGTTGCCCTCTCTTCAACGGCCGAAGTACGCCTCGAAGTAGCAGGCACAGAGAGTTAATTATATAGGCCAATTGAAGATGGGAGTTATAGGGGATATCGTGACACACTGCACTACAAACTCCGAGAACTTTCATGTAGATTGTAGAGTGTAGAGTCGATGACGTCATCCAATTTTGACGCAGGTAATCGGCTGACAGTAGTCTCGTAGCTGTAGCAGTGTGTGGATGCCAAACGTCGAGAGGAAAGCAGCGGAAAATGATGAACGTGGCGTTTATGAGCTGACAATGTAAAACAAAACGATGAATACAAGCTTGTTAATAATTCACTTGTTGGAACTGAATGTCAGAAATATTGAATGCACAATAACTTAATAATTTCCATTTTCATGTAAATAGAATCGAATTCTGTTGTTACAAAAATATATTAACTTACATAGAGATAATACCAATGGAGATAATCCGCCATCTAGTAGGCCTAGAGGAAAACGGAACGTCGAAATTGACGAGCAGGCAGCGAGATGATGTCAAATGTCACACAGTAGCCGAGGCCATTCTACAATGTTTATATTACTATTATTATTATTATTAGTAGTAGTAGTAGTAGTAGTAGTAGTTTTCTATTAGGACTAAATTACGACACTATCAGACAGTAATCCAACCAGAGTGCCTGTATAATTCAGAATTCCTTGGATTAACAACCAGAAAAAACATTGAAGAAATCGAGAAGAAGGAAAGAACGATTTTAAGAAAACTTCTCGGACCAAAATATGTGCTATCACACACCGATTACGCAGTAACAAAAAAGTATATGAAACATGCAGAAAAATTTCAGATACATTACGCAAACGAAGGGTCAACTTCTTTTGACATATTTCAAGCAAGCTCGACGACAGGCTCACTAAGAAAATTCTTAACCATTTCAACAAACCCAATAGGAAAAGTAAGTATTATGACAAATGATTTTTAGCTCCAAGAAGGATCTGCAAGAAATGAACATCATGGATCAAGACATCCACAATAGAACTACCTTCAGAAGCATGAAACACACGTTTGAGGGATTCCTAGAGCCAGAAACAGCGACCAGGGAGAAACAACATTGGACAGATGAAAGGAAAGAAACTGTAAGCAAGGGAATGACGGAATACTGGCACCAAACAAAACTAAAATCATGAAGTTATTTACATGGTTCGTAGTTGGCCCAAAATCGATTATGAATGAATTAACCTTCATCTCTAATAATTGAATGTTATCGGTCAGAATTACATTACGAAAAGGTCCAATCTACGTAAATGTCTATAGCACCTGATGGTCCAATACTTGAAAAAATGACCTCTTTATACAGAATATCCACATACAAAATGCCCTCTTCATACTGTGATCCAACGTCAAAAAGGAACAGTATGATATTGGATAAGGTTCAACAAATGAAGCGCCCTCATTTTGGAATAATTTACTTTAAAAAAATTACGGAAATATCAATACACTCTGGTTTTGATGATATCCACAGCCTGTTCCCAGTCGTGCACCCCGGTCAAAAAGGAATGAAGACCCCATCTAGCGGCGAGAATAGGAATTGTGCCGGCTGCCGAAGCCTGTCCCACTCCTCTGAGGCCATGATTAATGACTGACAGGTGAAATGATATAGGAGTGTGTTGCTGGAATGAAAGATGACAGGAGATACCGGAGTACCCAGAGAAAATCTGCCTCGCCTCCGCTTTGTCAAGCACAAATCTCACATTGGGTGGTCAGGATTTGAACCACGGAACTCAGCGCTGACAGGTCGTCGCGCTGCCGCCTGAGCTAGGGATGCTGCTCATTAACACAAAAAATAGTTTCATAAATTAGGACTAA
This sequence comes from Anabrus simplex, assembly GCF_040414725.1. Taxonomy (NCBI): domain Eukaryota; kingdom Metazoa; phylum Arthropoda; class Insecta; order Orthoptera; family Tettigoniidae; genus Anabrus; species Anabrus simplex. The sequence continues at coordinate 102,727,697 of NC_090273.1, read as the reverse complement.
GAAAGCATAATCATTTAAAGCTTGTTTTGCACTGGGCACTGCACGCTTTCCAATCAAAATAACGCCAGTGTATGGATGCTGATCTAGCATCCCTTGAGTGTGCATGATATAAATTCTCCCTGGTTTATTCTTTCGTACTTATGTAATTGAAGCTTTCTTCTCCGATGTTTCTATAGGTAACCGACAATTTTGTGACAAAGTTATAGCAAGTTTAATAATAATTAGCATGATTGCAAACATTGATACATCCTTACAACGCTGATGGGCTAAATATTGGACATTTTATCTCAGTACCTATCCACTGCACAATTTGCTTTCGGGCTTTTCTGTTGATTAAACCTCTGTAGACCATGTCGAACGGAAAAGTCGTGTTTTCACGTTTCAGTGTGTACTTTTCTTTTTATGAACTTTCTATATTGAACCAAATCTCTTGAAATTCTCATAAAAAAACGCATAGATTTACTTACTTGGCTTCACCACGTTTCAGTGATTATATCTGATTTTAATAATGAAAGCATTTCTTAGTAGACAATTTAAGGTTGCTCATGCTGTGGAAAAACGTAAAATTAAGCAATTTTGCCGAATATTGAAGGGATAAAGTGCCCGAAAATGTTTCAATTTATGAGTCTTGGATAACTATATCAAACTAAAAAAACACTTTTTGAAAATCACTTCCGGCCTAAATGAAAATGAAATGGCGTATGGCTTTTAGTGCCGGAAGTGTCCGAGGACAAGTTCGGTTCGCTAGATGCAGGTCTTTTTATTTGACTCCCGTAGGCGACCTGCGCGTCGTGATGAGGATGAAATGATGATGAAGACGACACATACACCCAGCCCCCGTGCCAGCGAAATTAACCAATTAAGGTTAAAATTCCCGACCCTGCCAGGAATCGAACCCGAGACTTCTGTGGCCAAAGGCCAACACGGTAACCATTTAGCCGGCCGAAATGAAATTCCGGAAAAACAGCCTAAAATCCCTTGTTCCTTTACTTATCTTCTTCTTATTCGAATCCTAACCAAATTAAATTACTTCCATAATTATTTCTGTAATATTTTCCTTGGTTCAATACCCTCATCCTTTTTTGAAAATATCCACACCGGATGTAATTATAAGAGCTTAAGTGAAACTCTGCATTGACTCACATTAGCGCTCGTAGCTGTGCTTAAGTGAAACATTGCAGTGACTCACATTAGCGCTCGTAGTGGCAAAGTGATAATCTAAATCGACCGGATAACGATGATTAAGAAAATGATTGTAACTTTTAGGAATAAATAAAGAATATATTCTCATATTTTATTAAATGTTATTTGCCTAAAATTCGTACCTCATATAGCCAGGATGTTTTCACCATTGAGTTGCCTTTCTAAAGGGCTAGAACTGTGGGTTTTTTGTTATTTCTCAGTAGTCACTCGCAATTTAAAAACTTGGTAGAACTATTGCCACATAAAGTAAATCCTGGGGGACAAATTCTAGGCACCTGAGCGTTTCCGAAAACAGTAAATGCAGTTAAAATATAATTAAACTAATAACATTATTTTAGAAGTAAAATCTCGTATAGAAGAATAATTTACAGATCATTTCCAAAGTTTCAATAAAGTAAAATTGTAACGGTTTCATATTATTTTCTACCTTACAAAATACGAAGTTTTGAAATTACGAAGTAAATTTTATAGCTACCGGTGGAGAGTTCTTCCGCAGACTGCTGTGTATCTTACTGCTCAGATGAGAAAGCTTTCTCGGTGTGTGACATCGACTACACCTGGCAGTGTAATATCACAAAGGGTGAACCATATACCTGAAGTCGGAGCTCGTGTCCACCAGATGGCTCCTGGAGTTGGAGATTAAATCGGAGAGTATCTGTATGTGAGACCAGGTTTCACATATCCGAACAAAGGAAGTGAATGTTCTCCAGTGCCAGAAAGTCGTATTCTGTTCTCTACAAAAATATCTCCCTTTCACCGGGTCAGCTATATTAGGCAAAGATATCACAACTGTGTGCAAACAGTATGTTTCAGAATTCATACTGCCATTAGACATATCTAGCCGGCCACGTAGTGTAGGGGTAGCGTGCCTGCCTTTTACCCGGAGGCCCCGGGTTCGATTGTCGGCCAGCACAGGGATTTTGCCCTGGACCAGAGGGCTGGTTCGAGGTAAACTCAGCCTACGTGATTAGATTTGGGGAGCTATCTGACGGTGATAGCGGACCCAGTCTAGAAAGCCAAGAATAACTGCCGAGATGACTCGTCGTGCTGACCACACTACACCTCGTAATCTGCAGGCCTTCGGGCTGAGCAGTGGTCGCTTAGTAGGCCAAGGCCCTTCAGTGGCTATAGTGCCATGGGGTTTGGTTTAGACCTATCGTGTGTGTGCGACGTAAAACCACTAGCAAAAAAAAAATTGCATACTAAGTAGATTAACCTTTAAATACCTGCTTCCCTGATGTATGGAATTTGTTTGCCAAGACACCTGTTGGTTCTCATCAGCTTAAATGCTAAGTATCACGTGTTTTCAATTAAGTTGGGACCAATCCTGTATAAAGAATATTATACTTCTTCCTGTAGTCTTCAAATTTTGGCCGCGTACGTAAACAAATTGGAATCTAGACTCGGTTGGTTGGTTGGTTGGTTGTTTGTTTGTTTGTTTGTTTGTTTGTTTGTTTGTTTGTTACATCAGGGGAAAATGGATTAGCAGAACTTTTTGGACCTCGATAGTTACGTTCAGAGTTAAACGGGGTGTGCTCAAGCCCATATATATTACTTGATTAGTTTGCAATGCCAAAACGGAAAACGTCATATCTTTAAATTAATGAAATGCATTTTAATTTTATTGTTACTGGGCGAGTTGGCTGTGCGGTCAGGAGCATGCGTCTGTGAGCTTGCATCCGGGAGATAGTGGGTTCGAATCCCAATGTCGGCAGCCCTGAAGATGGTTTTCCGTGGTTTCCCATCTTCATACCAGGTTGTACATTAAATAAAGCCACGGCCGCTTCCTTTCCACTCCTAGGCCTTTCCTATCTCATCGTCGCCATAAGACCTATCTGTGTCGGTGCGACGTAAAGCAACTAACAAAAAAATGTTGTTTTACGTCCCAGTAATACCTTTACGGCTTTCGGAGACGCAGAGGCGCAGGAAGTTTGTCCCTCAGGAGTTCTTTTACTTGTCAGTAAATCTCCCGACGAGAGGCTGACGTATTTGAGCACCTTCAAATAATACCGAAATCGAGCGATTTATTATTATTATTATTATTATTATTATTATTATTACTATTATTATTGAAGGGAATTTTTAGTGTTAGTTTGTATTAAGTAGGTTGACCATCAAAGCTTAGTGAAACTCAATAGTCCATCCCATGCTCTGTGACGAGTTGGGGATGTAGAAAGAAACAAATTTATCAATTCGCAGAAAAACAAAGCAACAACGTAGTAGTTGATTAAGATTCTTTGACAAGACGTTCAAGGAGAAAAGTGATGGGACCAATTGGAGGTTGGTGGATGTAATAATAAGAAGAAAAAAGGTTAATCAAAACAGTATATTGTTTCTACAAGGAAATCAATTTCAAATTTACAACTCAAAATTTTGTAATCTGGCACTCAAAATAAAACGCTCATCGTGAATGACTTACATTAGAATAGAATCCCTAGACCAGGGATGGCGAACCTATGCCACGCGTGTCACGACACGCGAACAGGATTTCGGTGGCACGCCACATGAACATATCAAAGTTTTTATATACGTCTTGTGTTACAGACTATACAATATCACATGGTTCGTATAGTCATAGTGTTTCACGTGTAAGACATACATTACAAGTTATAAGTCTCATTGTAAAACCGTATTGGATTTCAGAATAAGAAGTTATTATATTAATAAAATCACCTGGTTAAGTGTAAGACAGGGACACGTGTCCCTAACTTTGCCAGTTAAAATAAATCATGTCTATCTATCTATCTATCTACCTTTCCAATACACAATAGTCCTTTATATTTGGAAAGGTGGTTTTATTAATATAATAACTTCTTATCAAGAAATAAATATCGAAAACCTGGCGGTCAGTCAGTCGGTGAGTGAAGTTTGACGAGTGTGTGGTAGCCAGTAGCGCGTAATTACTCGTTGTGTGTTAGTGTTTATTGAATGTCGTTTGTATACGGACCTCACAAACATGTTTTCGGTGCCGAAAAAACAGAAACTTAACAAAAGTAGTAACTGGATTCTTCAAGAACAGTGGACAACGGAATTCAGTGTGATAGAAATAAGCAATAACGCTTTGTGTTGCCTGTGACTGAAAACCGTCGTGTCCCGCACAAAATAATGTAGGCCTAAAGCACCATTTCCGAACGAATCATTTAAATGTTCGTTCCATGTCAAATGAAGAAAGAAGAGAGCTCGTCTCACAGAAAATCGAAGAACACACAAAGCAAACTATTTGTTTCGTATCACCTTTCAGGCCAAGAAATAATATCAGTGCGGATGTTTCCATCTGTCTCACTGCATATTAGAGCATGGGAAGCCGATTTTTGACGGTGAATTCTTGAAAGAGACTTTCTTATCGACGTCCGATACATTAATTGAAGACTTTCCTAACAAACAGCAAATAATTAACAGAATAAAGAAATGCCAGCCAGCCGAAATACTGTCAAGGGTAGAATAATAAGAATGAGTGAAGATGTTTCGGAGCATTTGAAAGCTGATTCGGATAACTCCCAGATGTATTCAGTATGTCTTGATGAAAACACGTATGTGACCTTACAAGAAAGGATTGATGTTTTGAATGATTTCCTTGTGAAAATATGATGAGGGGAGGGAGGAATTAATAAAACTGTTGAGTTTACAAAATACGACAATAGGTAAGGATATAATGAAGGATGTGAAGCAAAAACTTGTATTAAAAATGGGCTTTGACTTACAGAATAGCCTCAAGTATGGTGCGTATTCATAATGGGTTTGTGCAATTTCCTAAAGAAAACGTTAAACACTCTACAATGAACGTTGTGAAGTCAACAGTTAGAATCCGTCTTGGTTCAGACCTATGTGCTTCTTGTGTGTTACTGAAGACAAGAAGTTATGAGTCTAATATAAATGACATGGGTACTAAATGTGAGAACGATATTTCACTCGAAGTTCATTAGCAATATTAGTATTTTAATTGTTATATCTAATAATATTTAATGACGAGGAATGTTACAATGGGAGCTTATTATATATTTTTACAAGTAATGTTACGTATTCTCGAAATACTTAAAAATGTATTTTTGACGTTTTTGCAAAATACAACCACGAAATATGCAGTCAAATGTATTTACAAGATACATATTAAATAAGTAAATAAATCACTAAAAGAATAACTAACATATTACGAAACATAATTGGAAATTAAGAAAGGAAGTCGTACCGGGGGGTACAGCCATTCTTTAAAAGAAAATAACAAGTGGCACAGTAAACAGTTCAGAATAATAAAACAGACTTAAAATGGCACACTAGCTGGAAAAGGTTCGCCATCCCTGCCCTAGACCATTTACAAGTTATAATGTGTGACTAATCAAATGAACATGGTAACCTATAAGCCTCGGAGAATATTGACACAGATTTCCAAAAAGGTAAACAAAGGGAGAAGAAAGGCACGGGAAAAACCAGGGACGGGGATCACAATAATGGGAGTCGCCTGAGTATAAACGTTGCCAAATGCAGGAACAGTTTTATGTGATAAGTTGTACCGTCCAGGCCACAAGTTCAAGCACTCACTAACTCTTGAAATTGCATATTACTCGATGTTCATTTGTTAAGGAGAAATATCACTCATATCAAGCTTAAAAGAAAACCGGCCACAGCAATGAAGGTAACTTCAAAATCCATAGGAGAAGGATAATAGTGGTAATTATAAAATAAATACTCTGTTGCTCACCCAATACAGCAAATAAAAGAAGTGAAGCTTCCCAGCAAGTACGGGGAAGTCCTCATACGACCCTCCAACCACACTCTGTGTCAGCGCTGGACTGAAGACCGAGTATGTGGGGGAAGCCTTTATACCGCTGCAGAAAGTTCAGGAAAAAAGTACACAAAACGTCGAGAAATATCGGACACTGACGCAGCGGGTGACGTAATCCAGTGGAGACTCAGTGTGTAGTGAGCAATTTACCAGGACGGATGCACGGCGAGGCAGCAGTGAAAGTCCAAGGTCGGTTAAATGAGTAAAGTAGCGGCGAGTATATGAAAATAGGTGGAGTTCCAGATGACGGCAGCCGAAAATAGGTGAGTGATCGTTACATATTCCCCCGCCGGCCAGGAATCCGAAGGATTCCGGGAGTGAAGTGTCAAGATGGATCCGACGAATGGCGACGGGCGAAGAGGAAAGAAGAAAAAGAGGAGCTGGAACAAAAGCAGACTCGGCAAGAACAAAGTTTAAATAAACAAATAGTAAAAGCACAAGGAAAGGAGAGGGGGTGTCAAAAAATACAAGAAACAAACACAATATGGTCTAGGGTAATATTTTTCCCATTCACATGCATAATATAAATAAATAAAACAAAAGAAGGGGAACATTCCCTAATGTTCGCCAAGATGGGAGAGTCCAGTTGACCCGGGTGGGGTTGAAGGGTCACTGGGTAGAGCAAAAGAGAAAAGAAAAAGAAAGAAATTACTGAAAATACTGATTCAACTGCGAAACATGGGCCTTTTTAACAATGGAAGGATCATTTGCATCCTGTAATAATACAGAAACAGGAGTAGAGAAGCGAATGATTGAAAAAGGGCCTGTGCAACGAGGGCAAAGTTTAGCAGATATACGATCACTCGCGGAACTTTGAGGATGGTTCTTTAACAGTACTTTATCTAAAAGTTTAAATTTTGAGGGACGGTGCCCACGGTCGTGAACCAGTCGATGGACCTCCCGTGCCTGGTGCAATTTAGTTAATGCCCTTTTCCACTCCGCCTGAGTGACTTGGTTAAGGGGGGGGGGGGAAGGAGCAAAGAAGGTAGATCCCATGTTAAATCTAAAGAAGTTTGCAAATCTCTACCCAAAAACAATTTCGCCGGGGAAAAAGAGGTGGAGTTATTGATGGCAGAATTAAGTGCTAGCACAAAGGCAGGTAACCCAGAATCCCAATGGCGTTGACCTTCAGAATGAAAAATGGACAATAGAACTTTCAAATTTCTATGATATCGTTCGACGAGATTGGCTTGAGGTTGGTAGGGGGAGGTAAAGACCTTTTTAATACCATTGATAAAGCAAAAGTTGTAAAAGGATTGTGAGGTAAAAACGGTAGCGTTATCAGAAACTAGGTATTTCGGTAGACCAATAATAGGGAAAATTTGGTTATTCAAAAGCCGAATAATAGTATGAGCAGAAAGCGTACGCAACAGACGCAAAATTAAAAATTTAGAGAAACCATCAAGCAGAGTAAAGATATATGCATTGCCTTGGGAAGATTTAGTGATAGGTCCGACATCAATATAATACCTCTCAGCAGGATAAGTAGAAGGTGTGGCGGAATGAGAACCAAAGGACAATGTGTTCTGGGGTTTGTGTTTTTGGTATAAAGTACAAGATTTGACCCAATTGAAGACATCCTTACGCATATTGGGCCAAAAGAATTGAGATACCAACCGAGAATAAGTTTTAGCGCGCCCAAAGTGTCCCCCTGTAGGAGACCCATGATAATACTGAAACAGCATCGAACGTAAAGGGGAACGAATAACTACTCTAGGAATTGATTTAGGAGTTGGTTTAAAAACCAGCAAATCATTATTGATCCGAAAAGGCCCATCATAATTAGCAGCAGAAAGAGAAATCTTAATGTCTTTACAATAAGAATCGGTAGATTGATGCTCCCAAGAGTCAAAAGATAATGGAAAATCAATAAGAGAAGAAATCGCATTGATTTCATAAGAAGGAAGTTGATCTAAGGTTTAAGAGGAAGATTGGTCAAAAAGGCGAGAAAGAGCATCAGCAACTGAATTTTGATAACCAGAAACAAATTTTATAGAAAACTTAAAACGAGAAAGGCGGAGCAGCCATCGACCGGTCCTGCCTATTTTAGGGGCATTGTTCAGTAGCCAGGATAAGGCCTGATTATCGGTTTGAACAAGAAATTGACGATGGTCAAGGTATTCCGAAAAATGCTCAATAGTGAGGAGTAACGCTAATGCTTCCCTTTCATAAACAGAATACCTACGTTCAGTAGGCGAAAGCAAACGACTAAAATAAGCAATAGGAAGAAGTTTACCGTCTCGATTTTGATTTAAGACTCCTCCAACAGCAACGTCAGAGGCGTCCGTAAAAACTTCAAAAGGTAAATCAAAGTCAGGTATTTGAAGTACAGGGGCTTTGGTTAAGGCAGATTTGAGATAAATAAATGCAGTTTGCTGCTGTTCTCCCCAGTGAAATTTCGTGCCTTTCCGTTTAAGTAAATTAAGTGGCTCAGATGTGTGAGAATAGTGAGGGATAAATTTACTATAAAAACCAACCATACTTAAGAATGTTCGCAAGTGCTTCAAATTTTTAGGTGGAGGAATACGATCAACTGCAGAAACCTGATCCGGATCAACAGAAATGCCATTATTCGACAGAATATGGCCCAAAAATTTAATAGAAATCTGAGCTAAAATAATTTTAGAAGTATTGACGGTAAGATTAATAGAACGTAAAAGAGAGAGTACTTCACGAAAATGTTTAATATGAGTGTCAAAAGATCATCCACATACGGAAATAGATACTGATATTTTATATCAGAAAAAAGGTTGTCAACAAATCTTTGCACGATTTGTGAGCCAAGGTTTAATCCGAAAGGTACTTTAGTGAATTGATACAGCCCGGTAGGTGTAATACAAGCAGTATACTTAGAGCTACTATCATCTAAGGGTATCTTATTATAGGCAGAATTGAAATCTAAAAGGGAAAAATACTGTGCATCGGAAAAATGTTGAAACGCAGTTTGAACTTTAGGCATGGGATAAGCATCGTAGAGGATCTTAGAATTAATTTTACGATAATCAACTACAAAACGAAAGGACCCGTCAGGTTTATCAACAATGAACGCGGGAGAGGCATAGTCCGAAGTGGAAGGTACGATGGTATTATCAACCAGCATTTTCTCTACAAGTTGATTAAGAATTTTCATTCTGGGTGGACTCAAATGATACGGGGGAGATCGAACAGGAGTGGTATCAGTGAGATCAATATGAGCGTGAAAATTGGAAACGGTTCCAAGTTTAGAGGTTACAACATCAGAAAACTCAACTAACAAATTATCAAGTTGGTCAGACTGAGAACGATTACAATACACATAGTCCTTACGAACCGAAGGAAGATGTGAAAGAGGGAAATCAGAACAATTCACTAATGGAATCCTAATATCCGAAAAGGTGAAACGAATAGAGGAAGAAAAGGAATAAAGTACCAAACCAGTATGACGAAAATAACCATATCCTAGAATTAATGGATATGATAAATTTTCTACAACCTTAAAAGAATAGGGCCACGAAAAATGTTGAATTTTTAAGTTGAGCTTGACTTGGACAAGTGTCTGAAGTAGATTATTTGATTCAGAAGCACAACGAAGGGAAGACTGAGAAAGTTGAAGATGAGAAAAAAATAGTCTGAAGAGATTGGAAAAGTTCTAGACTAATTAAAGAAGTCGTTTAACCAGAATCTAAAAGTGCAATAGTAGGAATATTGTGGAGCAAGACTACAATATGTTAAGTTCTGGGTAATGAGCAAAAAATGTGATAATCATATTTTACGCTCGGTTTAGTGTAAGAAATAGTAGAAGATCGAAAAGGTTGCCGAGTAGTAAAGGTGTCGTGATGAAAAGCATGTATTTGATTAGGCAGATTTGCCCCTTGAACGGGTCCATTGCCTACGGACGGGGGTTGAGGGCGTTTCCCAAGATGGGGGAGGCACAATATTTAGCTATATGTCCTGTACCTCTACAGCGGTAACAAATAATAGGTTTACTGACTGTAACAGAACGAGATATTGGTAATGATAATGACGCTGGGGGAGAGGTAGTAGCAGAAGGTAAGACTAGTGCTGGTACACGAGCATAGTAGGAAATATCTGCATACGAGTAAGTCGTATGAGCTTGTGCTGCGGTATACAATTGTAGCAAAGAGGTAGGAGGAGAATGTATCTGAAGAAGTTGTCGGAAAGAAGGCACAGCATAAAATGTAACAATTGAAATTAAGTCCGATGGATTATTAGCGATATTAAGAACATCACTAAAAGTAAGAAGTGAGTCTAAATAATCGTGTACAGGTTCGTGAGAACGTTGATGACGGCGGACAAATTCCAAACTCAATGTATGACGTACCTCATAAGATAGAAAGTAATTATGAAGACATGTGCGAAATTGAGCCCAATCCTGAAAATGTGCCATAATTTCAAGCCAAACATTCGTTAAATGTCCAGTAGTTTTAGACGTTAATAAACTAATGAGTTGAGAAAATGGGGCAAAGATAATTTTAAGAACTTTACGGACAAAAATAGCCATATAGTTAAATTTCGAGGATTTGTAGCAGTTAAAGGAGGCACTTGTGTTAATGACTGTTTAATAATCTCTAGATTTAATGAGGGAATGAGTGGATTTGGGGAAATAGGCGATGAGGTGAGTGGCCTAGAAGATTCGGGATGTAAATGATGAGTGGTACTTGGAAGTTTTTGTTTTAGGTCTTGATCAAATAAATCTGAAGTGTTAGAATGCGAAGACGAACAAATAGTGGATGAAGGTTCTGAGGGCGAAGTGCCATCAAAAGAAATTAAATCCACACAAGGTAGATTAGGTAGAGAGCGGGAAATCGGGGGTAAAAATGAATAGTTATCAGAAGAATTTAATGGAAAATTATCGGAAAAAGTTGCCATGTTGAGAAAGACAGTACAGTAACAAAGAGTAAAAAAAAGAGAAATATTGAAAGAAGATAACAGTAAATAAATCGTATGAGTTACTCTGCCACCATTTTGTGACGAGTTGGGGATGTAGAAAGAAACAAATTTATCAATTCGCAGAAAAACAAAGCAACAACGTAGTAGTTGATTAAGATTCTTTGACAAGACGTTCAAGGAGAAAAGGGATGGGACCAATTGGAGGTTGGTGGATGTAATAAGAAGAAGAAAAAAGGTTGACCAAAACAGTATATTGTTTCTACAAGGAAATCAATTTCAAATTTACAACTCAAAATTTTGTAATCTGGCACACAAAAGAAAACGCTCATCGTGAATGACGTACATTAGAATAGAATCCCTAGACCATTTACAAGTTATAATGTGTGACTAATCAAATGAACATGGTAACCTATAAGCCTCGGAGAATATTGACACAGATTTCCAAAAAAGTATACAAAGGAAGAAGAAAGGCACGGGAAAGACCAAGGACGGGGATCACAATAATGGGAGTCACCTGAGTATAAACGTTGCCAAATGCAGGAACAGTTTTATGTGATAAGTTGTACCGTCCAGGCCACAAGTTCAAGCACTTACTAACTCTTGAAAATGCATATTACTCGATGTTCATTTGTTAAGGAGAAATATCACTCATATCAAGCTTAAAAGAAAACCGGCCACAGCAATGAAGGTAACTTAAAAATCCATAGGAGAAGAATGATAGTGGTAATTATAAAATAAATACTCTGTTGCTCACCCAATACAGCAAATAAAAGAAGTGGAGCTTCCCAGCAAATACTGGGAAGTCCTCGGACGACCCTCCAACCACACTCGGTGTCAGCGCTGGACTGAAGACCGAGTATGTGGGGGAAGCCTTTATACCGCTGCAGAAAGTTCAGGAAAAAAGTACACAAAACGTCGAGAAATATCGGACACTGACGCAGCGGGTGATGTAATCCAGTGGAGACTCAGTGTGTAGTGAGCAATTCACCAGGACGGATGCACGGCGAGGCAGCAGTGAAAGTCCAAGGCCGGTTAGATGAGTAATGTAGCGGCGAGTATATGAAAATAGGTGGAGTTCCAGATGACGGCAGCCGAAAATAGGTGAGTGATCGTTACAGCTCTTTGGTTACGGGTCCTTCAGAACCCTGGGCATAATGCAGTAGCTTTGAGAACCACCCTTCTGCATTCCACTGTAAATGTTCTTTTTGAGGGTTAGCTCAGTGGTTCTCAAGAATTGTACCTCTGAGCCTCGCCTGGGGACAGAAAATTCTCTCAGACCCCTTTCCTCATCCTACTTAATCAAGAAGTTATAGTTTCAATCTCCACGCACTTCGCTTTCTATTTTTGTTCATATTACTTAGCAGCTTTTCACTCAAGATTCAAGTATCGCAACAATAGACCTGCTGTAAAGGAATAGGTTTAATACTTCGAAACCATATTCAAATTTTTCACTGTTGTAAGCCATTATTAGAGCTTGGATTTTAGGTTGTAATAGGCTAGACTGCAAAGTAATTTGGTTATTAGGAAGTGTCGGGGCCGATGACCTCAGATGTTAGGCCCCTTTAAACAAGCACCATCATCATCATCATCATCATCATCAACATCGTCGTCGTCGTCGTCGTCGTCGTCGTCGTTCAGCCTGTTCTTCCTTGATGCAGCGAGAGTAGCATAAATTCTAGGAGTTCTGATGGACCGTAACCCTAAGGTTTATGCAAACCTCATTGCATGACCATTGTGCAGGCTAAGCTATATTTGTTACTCACTTCAGTAGGTTTACATGCTAGCCTATCACGGCCCTTAAAGACTGGGTTCCAGCCGTTATAGTGGATTTCACAAGTTGTGCTGTGAGTGGTGTACGCTACTCCAGGGGCTCACCACCTTCTGTTTCACCACTGCTGTGAGCCAGTACCGTGGCAAGAGTAGAAATTGCCCTCCAGGCTAAGAGCCACTGCGGTGGATTTCGATCCTTTCCGCTTTGCCACAACAATAGAGCTCAGTCGAGACACCCAGTGGTGCAAATAATTAATTATCGAATGCAGGCACAGCAAGTACTACGGGCCATACGATATAGCAAGGCTGGCACTTCTCAAGTATTCCTGCGTCTATGTGGTCACAGTGATCAACACCTGATGTGTAGGTACACTGAGCCACACAAAAAATGGCCGGCAAAGATATGTTTATTCTTATAAATTCTCGAATGGTGAGGATAAATCAAATTGTGGTGTTATCAGAGATTATTTCAGGGTAAAATGTACCCTATTTTCCACAATGCTCCAATTTTAATTTTCATTGCTTGCATGCCAGATAAGCTAATACAATTACGTGTAATCTATAATACTCTGAAAAAAATAGGTTTGCCAACGGTGAAAGAATTACTGAACCGAGTGAGTTGGCCGCGCGATTATGGGCACGAAGCTGTGAGCTTGCATTCCAGAGATAGTGGGTTCAAACCCCACTGTCGGTAGCCCTCAAAATGGTTTTCGGTTGTTTCCCATTTTCACATCAGGCAAATGCTGGGGCTGTTCCATAATTAAGGCCACGGCCTCAATCTTTCCACTCCTGTCCCTTTCCTATCCTATCAACACATATCTGTGTCGGTGCGACGTAAAGCAATTTGTAAAAAACTAAAATTGCTTGAGTATTTCATGAAGTTAACTTTCATAATATTAATATAAATTACGTTAGGAAATTTGTGAATTCGAATACAGCCTTTATTGCGCGGTATGTGTAAATTCGAGTCGAGAACTGAGTCAGCACCTTTATAATTTGGATGAAATGAGAAACATGCTCATGTACAGTGATTTTGAGTATGAAATATCTTCCGATGCAAATAGTGATATGAATAATTACGGAAACAATTGATACTCCAGTATCTGTTTCAGAGGGAAGCAATTCGGACTTTAGTGTCCGTGATGCTGAGGAAGCAATAAAGACAACAATGGGTTTGTGTTCGCAGACTGATAGTTTGATTTTTAAGGTCCTGTTAAAACTTCGAATTAAGTAGCTTTCTCGATTTATTCCTGTTAATCCATGAGAAACGTAGTGCACTTCTACAAAGGTAAGTATACAAGAAAAAAAATATTCATAAGATTGGCCCCTTCAGTCACTCCCTCCCTTGCGCAGGCAGCGAGAGTTTAAATTTCCGAGTGCATAGCACGACTCTCTATGCCTCCCGGGTGATTCCTCAGCATTTAACTATTTTCTTCTATAAATAAAGTATATATAAACACGGTGCAATGTCATAAATGGTAACTCTTGAGTTGTTTTTTAAAATTCAGTTTTGATTTTATTCCTGCCAAACAGGAAATTCTGCTTTCCGTAATTAATATGTTGCAAAAGGAAAAGGAATAGATGCATCACTACCCACGCCTTGCCTCTTAGGCGCCGGTGAAACTTCGCGCTACTTATACGGTGCTGTCTGGAGAAAGTGATAAAGACCACTGTCGAACAGTCAACGCTGCCTCCGAAATACGGATTTTATTAACTGCCGGTAAAGAAAATAATGTGTTAATTACTTTAAAATTCATTAAAATTAAAGATTTTATTCACCACAAGCCGTTTCGTCAATATATTTATTACCTTCTGTGTATTTCTAATCTGATTTAATGAGGTCAGTTTTTATTTCTGCAAGAAATTATGCCGTGGCCCCCCTTTCGAGTATGCCTCTCCCCCTTTGGTGGGTACAACCATTAGTTAGGGGAAACACTAGCTTTAGGTGATGAACAATATACAGCTAGTGAAGGATTCAAAGTACAGCTCTCTCCTGATGCTACATCTAAAGTATGTATTGCGGGTTGCATACTAGATGTATAATGGGTGACACCTGAATTCTACCCGCCGCTGGCTTGGATCAAATCATTGTAACGGGGCTCGTGGTAGGAGCAAATAGGTACAATTTCGAAAGCCTGTTCTACCTTTTCGGATTACATAGGTCATTCCAAACGATATTCAGGAATATTTTCATAACCTTTGTGAAGAATTCCATATACTATGAAATCCTCTTTACCGAGCGAGTTGCCTGTTATAAGTTGTCATTCAGGAGACGATGGTGGGTTCGATCCCTACCATCGGCAGCCCTGAAGATGGTTTCCCGTGGTTTCTCATTTTCACAGAGTGAAAATTCTAGGGTTATACACTAATTAAGGCCTCGACCGCTTCCTTCCTAATCCGAGCCATTTATTTTCCCCATTTCTGAAGGTGTTAGTAAAACGGTAAACCTCTAGCAGAAGAAATTATCTTTACTGCAACAATCATTAATTTTAACATTAAAATGAAAAACATTCCACCTCTCAGAAACAGTACAGGCCTCTGTAGCTACTTTCTCAGTCTTATCCAGCATTTCTTGCAGTGTTAGTCTGAATTTTATGACCTATTTACTTCTGGCATCGTTAAGTATCCTTCTACTAAAGAAACAACGTTCATCTCCTCCTTTAATACTACATTTCCTAATCTAATATTTCGTTCATTAACTGCATTTGTTCGACTATATTCCATTATTTTTTCTAGGATTTTTTCTTTTCATATTTTATTCCTCCAAGGCTCTGCCCATTCCGTTCAGCAATTTCTCCGTATCGTCAGTAGACTAAAATAAAATAACAATATGATCAGCAAATCTCAGAGGCGTGATTAAGTCACCTTGAACTGTGATTCCATTTCCAAATTCCTCTTTGACTTCCTTTACCGGGTTTTATTTTGACATAAATATTGAATAGGAGCGGACACGAACTTCAACTCTGCCTCACACCTTTCGGGAGAGCTACTTTCTCCTTTTCAGTCTCTGCAGACTGAGTTTGTTTAGATCATAGATGACTCTCCTTTCTTAGTAATTCTGATCGTGATTACCTTCGAAACCGCAAAATACTACGTGCAAAATGCTCACCTTCAAACAGGATTGAAAGTCAGGAATTGAACTTGGACCGTCATAAGTAGAGCCACAGACGTAATATTAATATCGTAGTGCACATTAAGTTAGTGGCTTATAGAACTAGGCTCCCTGATCCATTCCTGTTAGACCTCATGATCACAATCTAAATCGTACTCTAAAAGTTCAGTATGAGATATTTCTAGCCAAGAAGTGTTCTATTAACCAGCATTTTCCATTACTTGGCGAGAGGCGCTCGTTGTATGTGGGCAAATGTGGCGTAGAGTCAACAATGGAGCCACTTCACACTCCACCGTCCGTCTCTCCAACTGCCCCCGTCTTTAGAATATTGTATGTTGAAGGGTCCACAGTGCGAAGAGAATCAATTCCTGACTCAGCTCTGCTGAGAGGCAAGGCAAATATTCTTTGGAGTGAGCGAAGCCTATGTTTCATGATCGAACATTTTAAGGCTAATGAACCATTTCTATACGTACGAGGCACTTTGCGAATATAGTGCAGTAAACTTCCCTCGTGAAAATAGGCTTAAAGTCTAAGATAAAATGAAGAAGAAGAGATGGATGCTCATGTTAAGCACTTTGTTCCTAGTCGCTCAGTGTAAAGAGGCAATATTACGAGACACTGCATTGGCAGTAGCGTGAATTTAATCTTGAGACTCCCGTGGGTGATCAAATGTGTATCTCCTTAGTCTTACAATAGCAACTACTTTAAAGGGGAATTCGATGCCCTATCTTACATCAGTTAAAATTGCCAAAATATGTCCCTAATCCTCTGAACACTCTTCTGCTGTAATTTTGAAACTTTCTAGAACTTTCAGCAAACAATGAGAATGAATAAACGCCCTATGGGTGTGGGACGCAGATGAAGAATACACCCGCAGTATCCCCTACCTGTCGTAAGAGGCGACCAAGGAATGATGGATTTTGAACCATGAGAATTCCTGTGATTAGTACCATCACACGAGCGAACACCGTGGGACGACTATATTTCCTATCAGTACCATTTTGCAAAAAACACCATGGGTCTGTGATTAGTATCATCCTGGATGGATCAATATGGGTTTACATTAACCGTGATTAGTACCACTATATGCGGAACACCATGGGTTTACGCTTCCTGTGATTAGTACCACTATGTGAGGAACACCATGGGTCTGTGATTAGTATCATCGTAGGTGGATCACTATGGGTTTACAGCACCCGTAATTAATACCACTGTATGCGGAACACCATGGGTTTGCACTGCCTGTGATGAGTACCACTATGTGAAGAACACCACGGGTCTGGGGGATTACCTGTGATAGTACCACTATGTGAGGAACACCGTGAGTGTGCGTTACCTGTTATTAGTACCGCTACGTGAGGAACACCATGGTTTTACTTCACCAGAGTTTAGTACCATCATGAGGGGCCGGTGACTTGGATTGTTGACCCCTTTAGAAAACAAGCATCATCGATTTAGTTCCGTTTATACCATTGTTTTAAGTTATTTTGTGGGAAGGTAGGGCATTGCGGGTCGGATACACTGACTGTTCTAAGTCCATAATAATAATAATTCATCGTCGTCTTTTTGAATTCTAGTCAGTGGATGTAATTTGCAAATATTTTAACTTTCAATACTGTGAGTTGGATCCGCTGGTTATTTTAAATTCATATTCATTTATTCTTCATCATGTTTTGAATTCTGGACAGTGGATGAATTTGGGAATGTTAATTGTCTCATCTTGTACCATTAGGGGCCAACCACGTAGATGTTAGGGCCCTTTAAACAACAATCATCATCACCATCATCAGAAACTAATAGTGGAATATGTTCTTAGTTCAAAGTACTTACAGGGGTTGTACAAGGCTGTAATCTTTCATGTTTGCTGTTCATAGTTTACATGAATTAGCTACTGAAAGGTATACAGTGCCAGGGAGGGATTCAGTTAGGTGTAAATGTATTAAGCAGTTTTACCTATGCCGATGACTTGGTCTTAACGGAAGACTGTGGCGAAAGCCTGCGATCTAATATGTTGGAACTTGAAAATAGGTGCAGCGAGTACGATATGAATTTTTTTCCAAATCTGAAGTGATGTCAATAGGGAAGATACCTTAGAGAATTTAATGTCAGCTTGGGAATACACAACTGGAACAGGGAATATTATTTCAAGTATTTAGGATGTGTATTCTCCCACAATGGCTGGATAGTAAATGAGACTAAATCAAGGAGGAGCAAAAATAATGCAGTGAGCTTGCAGTTGCGGTCAACAGTATTCTGGAAGTCGTCTCTAGGACGGATCTAATTTTACACTGGTCTGTACTCAGACCGAATTTGACGTACGGCGGTGAGAGCTGCGTGGATTCTGGATATCTTATTCTTAAGTAACATACATGAAAGTAGCGATGATATTTCCTGATACAAACAGGTGGAGACAACGGTAGGAGGGCACTCGGAATGAGTAGATAAAGGCGAAGTTAGGAATAAACTCGATGGATGAAGTTGTACACACAAACCGGCTTCGGTGGTAGGGTTATGCGAGGTGAATAAAGGTTAATAATGGACATATTCTTGAAGGGTAAGAGAATTAGAGGGATACAAAGGCGACGATTGTTAGACTCAGTTTCTAATGATTTAAAGATAAGAGGCAAGGAATTAGAAGAGGCCACAGATCTAGTTACAAATAGACGATTTTGGAGACATTTTTTGCTAGTTGCTTTACGTCGAACCGACACAGATAGGTCTTATGGCGACGATGGGACAGGGAAAGGCTAGGAGTGGGAAGGAAGCGGCCGTGGCCTTAATTAAGGTACAACCCCAGCATTTGTCTGGTGTGAAAATGGGAAACCACGGAAAACCATTTTCAGGGCTGCCGACAGTGGGTTTCGAACCTACTATCTCCCGAATACTGGATACTGGCCGCACTTATGCGACTGCAGCTATCGAGCTCGGTTTGGAGACATTTAGTCAATTCATAGATGCTTACAGACTGAACGTTGAAAGACATAATAGTCTATAATGAAGATGTATATAGTCGTTATACTAGGGAAAACAGCTATGTGAAATATTTTCGCTCAGGACTTTGGCCGGTAAGTTTCTGTCATCTAAGGATGAATATTGTGCGACTGATTTCAGGGAATTCTTGCTAGTAATGTGCTGCGGGTCAGTATTTATCCCACAACAATATCACAGCGGTTTTCGCAGGAGCAACGAAGATATATGCTAGTTGCTTTACGTCGCACCGACACAGATAGGTCTTATGGCAACGATGGGACAAGAAAGGCCTAGGAATGGGAAGGAAACAACCGTGGCCTTAATTAAGGTACATCCCCAGCATTTATCTGGTGAAAATGGGAAACCACGGAAAACCATCTGCAGGGCTGCCGACAGTGGGGTTCGAACCCACTATCTCCCGGATGCGAGCTCACAGCTGCGCGCTCCTAACCACACGGCCAACTCGCCCGGTACAATATATGCATGCACTGCACCGACTCCGTTAAGACTTTTGATAACAGTGGGATAGGAAAGATCTAGGACTGAGAAAGAAGTGGTCGTTGTCTTCATTATAGACCTAGTATTGTCTGGTGTGAAAATGGAATACCGCGGAAAACTATGTTCAGGGCTGCCAAAGGTTGCTTTCTAAACCACCATCTCCCAAATGCAAGCTCACGGCTACGTGACGCGAATCGCGCAGCCAACTAACTCGGTGTTTAGAACTGTTCTAGGTATCTTTTATAAGTACACTGAACCAGACATGAATATGGTATATGGTTTAATTTAATATGAAGCAGTTTCTCAGATTAATAAATAAATATTATGAAAACGATAATTCACATCATGTTACCAGTCATTCGACTGGTCTGGAATGGAATGAATTAAACCCCTATCTAGCGGCGAGGATAGGAATTGTACCGGCTACCGAAGCCTGTCGCACTCCCTGGAACAATGATTAATGACTTACAGAAGAAATGAAATGATATTGGTGAGTGTTGCTGGAATGAAAGATGGATGAAAAACCGTAAGTCCCGGAGGGAAACCTGTCCCGCCTCCGATTTATCCAGCACAAATATCACATGGAGTGACCGGTATTTGAAACACGGAACCGAGCCGTGACAGGCTGGCACGCTGCCACCTGAGCCACGGAGGCTTAATAAATATTATGTAATGTGTCTAATTCAGGACTTGAGAAGATACTTGCTCTGATTTTCGTTCAGAACTCCCTCGCAGTTATTCAAAGGCCTTGATGAAATGTTGTATATTCTCCAGTCCATGGTATGAGAGATATATGTGGGTACATATTATACTAAACATACGAAATACCAAAAATAGCTATGTAAGTAACATATTATTGTACGTAAACATAATGAAACGCAGAGACAAAAAATACACACCTCATTATAGGCAGTCGTATTTTTGTGGCAATGCTAACAACGTAGATAATGAGCTGTTTGCTGTTTCTACCAATTAGTGGGGAAAAATCCTTCTCTATCATTTGTTTTCTGAAATGCGGTGGGTTCTAGAGAAGCATGTGAGGAATTCAATTTTAACTCTTATTTAGTAAATATCAGATACTTGTTTCTGGAATGTGTTTCTTAATAAATGATACACCAATTTATTTAGTAAATTGTAAATTAGTTTGTAGGTTGAAAATCTGAAAAGTCAAAATTTTATTGTTTTAAGGTCCCAGCTCCTTTTAAGAGAATCAATTCTCTGAAACCGTTCCTAAGTTTCAAGGGTAATAAGTTTGTCTACTTTAAATCTGAGCTATAAAACCCGGGTTCCTTCCTTATGAAATGTTATTGTATTTCTTCGTTTTGTTTTTTTTACATTTTGCTTTACGTCGCACCGACACACATAGGTCTTATCGGAAAGACCTCTCTGTGTCGGTGTGACGTAAAACAAAGTTTAAAAAATAAATTTAAAATATATTCAGTGGGTAAATTTTAAATATTAAGTATTATGTTTCGTTTCATCCCGTACCATTAGGAGCCGATGACTTAGATATTAGGTCCCTTTAAAAAGCAAGCATTATCATCGTTTGAATGGAGGTTAGCTGCATGTGCCATTTGACCAGACACCAGCCCTCCTGCCATTCTGAAGTTTCAGGCAGTACCGAAAATCGAACCGAGGCCACCGGGGGTGGCAGCTAATAGCGCTAACAATTACCCTGCTGAGGCGAACATACATAATGTGATATCAGGTGATGTCAAATCATGACGACATAACCTAAGAACCCCGCACGTTTTGAACCCGGCTTCGTACCAGTACAGGCTCCTTCGTCCTCATTGAATCTTTATCACGAAAACACGATACATTTCTCGATGCGAGTTTTTATTCAAAACCTCATCCACTCAGTCTCCACCACAAGCTCAAGGAGTTCGTAATGGAAATTACTGAACACTCTGTTACCTTATTGTGGCGTAAGTGTAGGTAATGTTCTACACTCGCGTTTACTCAATTCATAACGATCATTCCTACTTAAATAAATTTCACTTGAATTATATAACACGAAGTAGTTTGTAAATTAATGACCAATTTGCCAGGGTTGACAAGAGTGATTAATTATGGCAATGCTCGTAATGTCACTTCAACTACTATCGGTCCTAAGTGTAATTGAAATGCTGATATTCCATCATAAAAAGTGGCCTTTAAACTAATGACTCATTTCTGTCGTGCTTAGACACTGGTAAAATGTTAACAACTTGCATCGGGTTCTGTTATCGCCGGCTTGATCATTTGAGGTGATTACATTACAATCATCATCATTCATCATTCCGTGTCCGGTCAGCATTTCCAAAATGTAGCAACTCCGATGGCCTTGTTGTTCGCCTCGATTAGGTCCTGTGTAGTGCAGGGATGTTCTAGTAGGGGACAAATGAGCAGGTGGTTCGGATCTTGTGTTACACCACACTCGCAGGATGCGTCTCCATCAGCTGGAAGTATGGCCCATTTTTGCATGTTGGTCTTGCAAAGAGGTACGCCCACCCTAAGACGATTAAGTGATCTCCAAATAGGGTAGGGCAGGTCATTTCCTGGAGCTAGCTCTTCCTTTGCAGGAGTATCAGACGGCAGCATGCTCTTCCACCTGGTGATGCGGTTATACTCAGGTGTTCCTACCAGTGGTTGAGTCCTGGTGATGAAGCTCTTTCTCGACTTCAGTCGACAGACTACAGCCTGGTGATCATGCAGTGGGTGGCGAGAATCATTAGTCTGCTTTGTCGTCTCTGCATCAGCAGCAACAGCCCTTCTGATAGCGGGGGGAGCTATTCCAACAATCGGGTAGAGTTTGTCAACTGGGGTTGGCTTCAGACATCCCGACAAGATACGTACGGTCTCGTTGATTGCAAATTACATTACAATATAATGGGTTTATTTTGTCTGGCAAGATTAAGGCCATCCGGCCCTCTCTTCCATCTAACCACAAAATGCAGTATTTGCATATGAAAAAATAGACATAAATACACTTACAATTGAAATATCTTGCAACTACTAAACAATACAATATTATGATGCAAATAATGATAAGAAAAATAGGAGAATGATGATGATGATGATGAAGAAGAAGAAGATGAAGATGATTATTTACACAATTATGACATTATTAGCTCATTTATATTAACCTAGGTAATAACAGTGGGATTACATAAAGTCTAGAGTTTGAGGAAGGCTAAATCTACAATATTTCCATAATATTACTTAGTAGGTAGCGGTGACAAAGTTACCTCAAATTAGCAGGTGAGGCTCCTCTGACAGAATTGAGTAGTGTATTCCATTGTCGTGCCGAAGAAATAACAAATGAGTTTGTGCATCATGTGGTGCGGTGAGGTGGAATAGATAAGAGTGTGTCAGATTTTGACCGTGTTCCGAAACTGTGATTGGATGAGAGGTGGTGAAATTGACTGTACAAGTAGGGAGGTGAGCATGAGGAGAGTATTCGATAAAGAAGGCATAAAGCATGAAGATTATGGCGCTGTTTGTGTTTTAGCCAACCGAGTTCATCGTAGGCAGGTGTAACAAGGTCAAAGTAACGTAGGTCACATATATAGCGAACACTGGCGTTTTGCGTGCGTTGTAGTTTGTCGTTAAGAGTAGCAGTCAGGTCGTTGTACACGGTGTCACAGTAGTTGAAATGAGGTAAAACCAGAGTGCAAATGAGGAATTCTTTTAATACTCGAGAAAATATGTTGCGGAATCTTCTAAGTGAGTTAAATGTCGCAAATACTATCCTAGAGATGCTGGTAACCTGTTGCTTCCAAGAAAGGTGTTCGTCTATCATAACGCCGAGATCATTTACAGATTCACTGAAATCAATGGGTGAATTTTGTAGGTAGAGTTTTGGTAAAGTGGAGTTGCTTATGGTTTTTGAAAATCCAAGGATGTGAGATTATTATAGCTTGAGATTTTACGTTATTTAATCTAAGTCCATGCAAGTCAGTCCAGTTACAGATTTCTTGTTAGTCTTTATTGAAATTTTTAATTCCATCGGTTAGTCTTTCTGATTCACAGTGCAAGCATAATTGTATATCGTCAGCGTACATGTGGTGTCTGCAGCTGTTTACCGACGACGTAATATCATTGATATAGACAGAAAATAGAAGCGGTCCTGGGACAGACCCCTGTGGAACAACAACCCCTACGGATCGCCAGGATGAATATTCACTATTGTTATTTCTTACACACTGCAGCCCACGGCCGCTTTCTTCCCACTCCTAGGCCTTCCCTGTTCCATCGTCGCGATAAGACCTATCTGTGTCGGTGAGACGTAAAGCAAATCGCTAGCTTATTTCATGGTGTTTGGATATTTTCTCCGCCACTGTAATATTTTTATATTTTTAAGACGAATGTTCGGGGTCACTTAAACGGCTCGGGTCCGCCAGCATTGTAGGCCATGCAGGCCCTAACATTAGGCCCCTGGTCTATTTGAAAGTGTTTTAGATAGCGAATCAGAAGTGAGTGAACGTGATTATAAAGAAAGTGAAGATTATTACTTAAATGATGTTGACAGGCCGTCGTCGAAAGTAATAGTGGCTGATTCAGCACAGGAACAAAGAAAACGTATGAGAAAGGATTCTGGATACATACATACATACATACATACATACATTATCATTATCATTATAGACTGTTATGCCTTTCAGCGTTCAGTCTGCAAGCCTCTGAGAATTTATTAAACGTCGCCACAATCCTCGATTTGCAACTAGTGTTGTGGCCTCATTTAGTTATATACCTCTTATCTTTAAATCGTTAGAAATCGAGTCTAACCACCGTCGTCTTGGTCTCCCTCTACTTCTCTTACCCTCCATAACAGAGTCCATTATTCTCCTAGGTAACCTATCCTCCTCCATTCGCCTCACATGACACATGACACCACCACCGAAGCCGGTTTATGCGTACAGCTTCATCCATCGAGTTCATTCCTAAATTAGCCTTTATCTCCTCATTCCGAGTACCCTCCTGCCATTGTTCCCACCTGTTTGTACCAGCAATCATTATCGCTACTTTCATGTCTGTTACTTCTAACTTATGAATAAGATATCCTGAGTCCACCCAGCTTTCGTTCCCGTAAAGCAAAGTTGGTCTGAAAACAGACCGATGTAAAGATAGTTTCGTCTGGGAGCTGACTACCTTCTTACAGAATACTGCTGATCGCAACTGCGAGCTCACTGCATTAGCTTTACTACACCTTGATTCAATCTCACTTACTATATTACCATCCTGGGAGAACACACAACCTAAATACTTGAAATTATCGACCTGTTCTAGCTTTGTATCACCAATCTGACATTCGATTCTGTTGAATTTCTTACCTACTGACATCAATTTAGTCTTCGAGAGGCTAATTTTCATACCATACTCATTGCACCTATTTTCAAGTTCCAAGATATTAGACTGCAGGCTTTCGGCACAGTCTGCCATTAAGACCAAGTCGTCAGCATAGGCCAAACTGCTTACTACATTTCCACCTAACTGAATCCCTCCCTGCCATTTTGTACCTTTCAGCAGATGATCCATGTAAACTACAAATAACAAAGGTGAAAGATTACAGCCTTGTCTAACTCCTGTAAGTACCCTGAACCAAGAACTCATTCTACCATCAATTCTCACTGAAGCCCAATTGTCAACATAAATGCCTTTGATTGATTTTAATAATCTACCTTTAATTCCATAGTCCTCCAGTATGGCGAACATCTTTTCCCTCGGTACCCTGTCATATGCTTTCTCTAGATCTACGAAACATGAACACAACTGCCTATTCCTCTCGTAGCATTTTTCAATTACCTGGCACATACTGAAAATCTGATCCTGACAGCCTCTCTGTGGTCTGAAACCACACTGGTTTTCATCCAACTTCCTCTCAACGACTGATCGCACTCTACCTTCCAGGATGCCAGTCAATATTTTGCCTGGTATACTAATCAATGAGATACCTCGATAGTTGTTGCAATCCTTCCTGTTCCCTTGCTTATAGATAGGTGCAATTACTGCTTTTGTCCAATCTGAAGGTACCTTACCAACACTCCACGCTAATTTTACTACTCTATGAAGCCATTTCATCCCTGCCTTCCCACTGTACTTCACCATTTCAGGTCTAATTTCATCTATTCCTGCAGCCTTATGACAATGGAGTTTATTTACTATCCTTTCCACTTCCTCAAGCATAATTTCACCAACATCCTTTTCCTCCTCCCCATGAGCTTGGCTGTTTGCAACACCACCAGGATGATTTCCTTTTACATTGAGAAGATGTTCAAAATATTCCCTCCACTTCTCCAGTGATTCCCTGGGATCTATTATGAGTTCACCTGAATTACTCAAAACACTGTTCATTTCGTTTTTCCCTCCCTTCCTAAGATTCTTTATTACTGTCCAGAAAGGTTTCCCTGCTGCTTGACCTAGCCTTTCCAGGTTATGACCAAAATCTTCCCATGACTTCTTTTTGGATTCAACAACTATTTGTTTCGCTCTGTTTCTTTCATCTACGTACCAATCCCTGTCTGCCTTGGCCCTTGTTTGGAGCCATTTCTGATAAGCCTTCTTTTTACGTTTACAAGCTGCTCTCACTTCATCATTCCACCAAGATGTTCGCCTTTTCCCATCTTTACACACAGTTGTTCCTAGGCATTCCCTTGCTGTTTCTACTACAGCATCCCTGTATGCCACCCATTCACTTTCTATATCCTGAAGCTGCTTACTGTCTACTGTTCGAAACTTCTCACTAATCATTTCCATGTACTTCTGTCTAATTTCCTCGTCCTGGAGACTTTCTACCCTTATTCGTTTGCAGACAGATTTCACTTTCTCTACCCTAGGCCTAGAGATACTTAGTTCACTACAGATCAGATAGTGGTCTGTATCATCGAAAAAACCGCGAGAAACTCGTACATTCCTAACAGATTTCCTGAATTCAAAGTCTGTTAAGATATAGTCTATTATGGATCTGGTACCCCTAGCCTCCCATGTGTAGCGGTGAATAGCCTTATGCTTGAAGAATGTATTCGTAACAGCTAAACCCATACTAGCACAGAAGTCGAGCAAACGCTTCCTATTCCCATTAGCTTCTATATCTTCCCGACATTTACCAATCACCCTTTCGTATCCTTCAGTTCTATTCCCAACTCTCGCATTGAAATCGCCCATTAGCACTATTCTATCCTTGCTGTTGACCCTGACCACGATGCCACTCAAGGCTTCATAAAACTTGTCAACTTCACCCTCATCTGCACCCTCACATGGTGAATACACGGACACAATTCTTGTCCTAATTCCTCCCACTGACAAATCGACCCACATCATTTGCTCATTTATGTGCCTAACAGAAACTATGTTGCGTGCAATGGTATTCCTGATAAAGAGCCCTACCCCAGACTCTGCCCTTCCCTTTCTAACACCCGTCAAGTACACTTTATAATCTCCTATCTCTTCCTCATTATCTCCCCTTACCCGAATATCACTTACTCCTAGCACACCCAGATGCATCCTCTTTGCTGATTCAGCCAGATCTATTTTCTTTCTTCCATAAGCCCCATTAATATTGATAGCTCCCCATCGAATTCCATTTCGTTCGCCAAGTTGTTTCCAAGGAGTCCCTCGCCTGTCAAGTGGGAGTGGGACTCCATTACTCCCATAGGTCGGAGGCTTGCTTAAAGTGTTCTGAGCTCGGTAAATTCATGAACCAGGATGCTGCCCTACTTGCACATAGTCCAAGTGAGGATCTCTCCTCTAACGGGTTATGGACCACCGGTGAATTATATAGTCCTAGCCGCCTGAGCACAAGGAGGGCCACGACTCAGAATATGTCCGAGATGCCCACTCCCATTCCATAGCAACTGGTATCCCGACTCTCAGGACCACTTACTAGGCCACTCAGCCGTTGCCCATGGTTCACGAACTAGGACGTGACTACAGTAACCCACAAACATGAGTGGCAGGGAAAACAATCCAATTTGTTAACCAATTCACTGGCAACTGTGAAGTATCCTAAATGTTTCAGAATAAGTGTGATGGTTGTCTTCCGTCAGAGTCATTTGTTTTCATAGGTTTTTTAATATATTTTCAGCTATTTAGCGCGAAACAAATTCTTTTACGCATAAAAACGGCTACATGATGTAAGGTGGTTTGACACTAATGAGGATGAGATAAAGGCTTCTTTAACTTTCTGTCTAAGACTACCACAGTTAGAAGAATAAATTCTTCTTCGTATTTCGGAGTGTTTTATCTATTTATTTATTGCACCCTACAGGACTTAAAACCATTCAAAAACACACAATCTTGCATTCATCTGTTCAGTGCCACATTAAGACCAAAAATAGAATATACCAACATCGTTTGGAGGCCTAGGTGTCAATCATATGTCTCGAAGATTGAAATATTACAAAAAAGGTTTTTAAATACTTACATTATAAAAACTGGCTAATATCCACGTATGGTACCCTATAGTGGTATCCTATCAAATATCGGAGTGGAGAGTTTAGACGTTCGCAGACTGAAGGATGTAATACAAGTTATTTTTAAAATTGTGAACTATTCTGTGGATAAACTTGAATTACTTCCTCTCATAAATTTCCATGAATTGAACTCCACTTCAATTGCAGAAATATACCATTTTTAAATGAATTAACCAGCATGTGTGCCCATGATAACTCGCCGGTGAACACACTCTGTAGTATTTTCAATAGTGACATTCAGAAAAATAATGGCCTTGACTTGAGTCTACCAATGTGCGAGTTTCTGACTGAACTTCATCGCGCAATTGTACGAAGTCATAAAAATAGGGAAAATCTAAGAAGGTGAAGTTCTATATCATATTTGTATTTCTTTATTTCGTTTGCCATTCTATTTTGTCGTGTGTTTTTCAACATATTAATATAAGACTGTTTAGTTTTTTATAAAATACGGTGATAGTTTATATTAATATTATAGGTGATTAGTTCCTTGCCTGGGTTATAAGAAGGAAGGGCTCGTTGTAGATTGCCTCGCATTTCCTGATGACATGGCACTGATTACCGATTCGCTGAATACAGCAACAATACAGGCCAATTTCCTCATAAGACAGGCAGCCAAAGTGGGTCTTCAAGTGTATTTGGAGGAAACAGAGTTCTTCGCCAACATCAAAGAAGCTAGGAGAGAAATACTCCTAGTAAGGGAAAAAATCAAGAGGACTGAGAAACTTATCTCGGTGGACGGATTGAACCCAACTTATCAGAAAGATCATCATTATCCATGAGAGTCAACAAGTTGGAACTGGCCTATCGACTGACAATGAACACGTATAACAAAGAATGCCTGTGACCCAATCTGAAACTGAAGCACTGTACGTCAGTCGTACGACCAGAAGCTCTGTATGTCATGGAGTGTCTTTCACTGAACCGAAGAGGTTTGATGGAGAAACTGGTTCCGGTAAAGGAAGATGAATAATTCCGTAGACGGCACAATTCCGAGCTGATTCTGTTAGGAAAAGGAGAGTAGCCTTCCCTGGCCAAATAGCATGACTGCCTCCAAAAGATTGACCAATCGCCTGTTCATCTCCTGGAAGAACAAGATCCGTACCACTTGGCTGACAGAGAAGGACTTTGAAGAACAGAGAATATCATATCTTGGCCTGTACGACACATCCTGAAAGAAGGCCATGGATTTCAGGAAAAATCCCGGAAGAAATGTACCCCCTGGACAAATAAAAGAAAGGAGTTAAGCCGGTAGAAAATGCGAGAATTCTTGGCAAAAATCAAAGCCCAACAGATGAACAAGCGTGGTCCAAGGTAGGCCCATTCGAACCAAGAAGAAGATAATAGGTTATTAACTTATATAAAATTAGAAAATACTTAGATATAAGTACCGCCATGCTAATTGTTGTATATATAACGTAGTTACCACTGTGTTTTGAAGTTTATCACACCGAATCCTCATTCTGAATTCATTACTAGTGAATGCAAAACCATCCGTATGCTAAATTAAAAAATAGTGTGAAAATATTCCTACTGTGTTATGATCTGTGATCATTTTGGCTATGAAATGGCGTATGGCTTTTAGTGCCGGGAGTGTCCGAGGACATGTTCGGCTCGCCAGGTGCAGGTCTTTCGATTTGACACCCGTAGGTGACCTGCGCGTCGTGATTAGGATGAAATGGTGATGAAGACGACACATACACCCAGCCCCAGTGCCATTGAAATTAACCAATGATGGTTAAAATTCCCGACCCTGCCGGGAATCGAACCCGGGACCTCTGTGACCAAAGGCCAGCACGCTAACCATTTAGCCATGGAGCCGGACATTTTGGCTATGATGTGCACCTTAATACAGTGAAGAGCTTTAAACTCGCCGGTCAAGATTAAATCCGGTTTCTGAGTAAACTCAGTGGCCTTTGAAATAGGAGGCGAACTGGTTAAATACGACTATTCCGCACCGTTTCTTTCCGGCACGTTATAGTGCATTCAGGTGTCTCTCTGTCTATTTCTTTTGCTAGTGGCTTTACGTCGCACCGACACAAATAGGTCTTATGGCGACGATGGGACAGGAAAGGTCTCGGAGTTGGAAGGAAGCGGCCTTGACCTTAATTAATGTACAGCCCCAGCATTTGTTTGGTGTGAAAATGGGAAACCACGGAAAACCATCTTCAAGGCTGCGAACAGAGGGATTAGAACCCACTTTCTCCCGGATGCAAGCTCACAGCCACGCGCCCCTAACCGCACGGCCAACTCGCCCAGTCTCTAAAGCTATTAAAGCGAAATTAAGCAATTATATTTTTCAGCGTTATGCTCATCTGAGAAGCGCCATAGAACTTGTTTAGATGATGCTGATTCTTTCTTCTCCCAACATCTCTTCATCTGGACACTGAATATTTTCCTCCGTTCTTCAGTCCTAGTATTAAATTTCTCAGTAAAATGATGGTTGTTGACTGCTTTTTTGAACTGGAGTCGATCTTGAATAATTTCCTGCGGAATGCCAATTTCTTGAAGGTCTTTTCTTATTTCACTACGCCAGTTGTTCTTGATTTTCATTCGGAGACCAAGGTTGAGAATCCTTTTCGTGAGCCAATCACTTTTTATTCTGAGAATGTTGCCACAGAACATTCATCGCCTTTTCCTGATGGTGTCGGTGATCAGCTCCCTAGACTTCCGTTCCATCCAAAGATTTTCCTCAATATTTTCCTCTCCTATTTCTCTATCTCTTTCATAAGTGATCTGCCACCAATGATCGAGGATTTCGAGGCTATTATTATTATTATTATTATTATTATTATATATATTGCGAATGAGCCCATTAGGACTACGCAAAGTACTTAGAGACAGGCATTTGCCTTTCTTTGTGCCCACACTTCCTTCATTCGTTTGCTGTGTGCTTCTTTTCTCTCTTGAGACCATGTTGTTCCGGTCTTCTTCTTTGGTTTTTCCTCTTGGTCAACTTGCCACTTATGAACTTTGGTTCTGAAGATAACCCGGCTTTGGATGTCTTCAGGTGTAATTCCTGCCAGTTTGAGATCTGTTTTAATTTCGCCAATCCATTTTATTGTGTCCGTTTTAGCTTTACTTCGGTTTTCATAAAATTCAACTATTTGCTTGGTAAGTCTATCTGGGTTCATCCTTTTTATATGTCCAAAGAATCTTAATCTGCGTTTTCTGATGTCGCTGTGAATGTTAGAAAATTGTTTGATTTCCTGTTTCCCTCTAAGGCGGGTACTGTTCATCTACGAGTTTTGGGCCTAAAATTTTTCTAATGATCTTGCGTTCCTTTTTCTGAATATTTTCTAGATCAGTTTTCCTGTTCAAAATTAGTGTCTCTGATCCATAGAGGCATTCTGGTTTAATAACTGTATTATAGTGTCTTAGTTTAGCAATTATTATTATTATTATTATTATTATTATTATTATTATTATTATTATTATTATTATTATTATTATTATTATTAT
This sequence comes from Anabrus simplex, assembly GCF_040414725.1. Lineage (NCBI taxonomy): Eukaryota > Metazoa > Arthropoda > Insecta > Orthoptera > Tettigoniidae > Anabrus > Anabrus simplex. The sequence continues at coordinate 102,696,562 of NC_090273.1, read as the reverse complement.
TATGTCCGGCTAAATGGTTATCGTGCTGGCCTTTGGTCACAGGAGTCCCGGGTTCGATTCCCGGAAGGGTTGGGAATTTTAACCATAATTGGTTAATTTCGCTGGCATGGGGGCTGGGTGTACGTGTTGTCTTCATCATCATTTCATCCTCATCACGACGCGCTGGTCGCCTACGGGAGTCAAATAAAAAGACCTGCACCTGGGGAGCCGAACCCGTCCTGGGATCTCCCGGCACTAAAAGCCATACGCCATTTCATTATTATTATTATTATTATTATTATTACTATTATTATTATTATTCTATGTTACAGACTTTCCACATTGTGTATAAAAGGATTAAATAGGTCGCAGGCCACGAATCGAACCTGAACCAACCGAATGGAAGCTATTATCCTAACCCGTAGACATTGACAGTGAACGAACACCTTATTTTATATTTTCAGTTTTTTATATGATAGAAGAGCCAATCTTTAATAAAATTTCACTAATCCATGTCAATTTCAGCGCATAATCGTAATTTTCATTCAACGCGGCACAGGCCAGAAGAGAGAGAACAAAAAGAGGTTTTATGTCACTCGTGATTCATCTACTGATCACTTTAAATTCAAAGTACATCGTCAGCTTATCGGAGGGACAAAGTGACGTCCATTGTGATAATCGTGTTAGGGTTGTCAAGCGATGAATTGAATATTTTAGCTTGCGATCTTACAGCGCAGCTTATTCAAAATCTGGTGCAAGTTCAGCGCTGATCGAAGTGGAGTAGAGAGATCACAGTCTGATATGTCACAGAAAATGTCTTCTCATCTGGATAGCTGTGATTCGAATAAAGGTAGAAAGCCAAATACGAGGGTGGTCCAGTAAATCATGTAATAAATTGTGTAAATTTGCTCCATATTTACACACAGATTATAATTATAGACGCCCCATCCTCGCAATATTGTCTCTCAACTTGAAAGTTTAGTTAGATGACCGTTGGGCACCTAGCTGAGCCTGAAATTGCTTCCACTTACTGTACAAGGCTCCTCTACCTTTCCTATCTGACTTCCTTGTTCAACTCACGTTCTCTTCCGAAAGTGACAGGATTAGGATGATGAGGCGAGGGAAATATTTTGGTTTTGTGTCTTCTGTAGGTTCTCTCTTCCCGTTTATCGTCACTCTTTAAGCGGACGGACCTCCTAATTTTCCTCTTAGGATTAGAAATAAGACGCGATGATCATTGCGATGGTTTGGATCTCATAGCTATGAACGTGTGTTCGGGAGATAGTGCTACTCTGTGTCACATTCTGGCCTCAAGAAGGTATTCGCAATTGTCCATCCACTGGACTGCTATGTTCTTACGTTAACCCAATCGCTCAATGCTCCGGAAGATAGTGGGTTCGAACCCCACTGCCCGCAGCCCTGAAGATGGCTTTCCGTGGTTTCCCATTTTCACACTAGGTAAATGCTGGGGCTGTACTCTAATTAAGGCCACGGCCACTTCCTTCCCATTCCTAGGCCTTTCCTGTCCCATCATCGCCATAAAACCTATCTGTGTCGGTGCGACGTGAAGCAAATAGTAATGCTTTGCACACCGTGGAAAATTTCACTGTGTTAAATAGCACTTGAGCCAGGCGAAAATATGTTTACTTCATGGAAAGACTGCAACAGAATCGGCTTCCCGCGTGCGGCAGAATATATTTAGTGACCCCGTAAAACAATAATTGCGAGTTACCTACATGGCCTGAGTCACGTAGCTATGAGGATGCATTCGGTAGATGTTGGTTCTGAAACCCACTGTCGGCAGCCCTGAAGATGGTTCTCCGTGGTTTCCCATTTCAATACTAGGCAAATTATGGCCACGGTCAATTCCCTTCCGGCCCTGGCCCTGTTTAGTACTATCATCGCCATAAGACCTATCTGTGTCTATGAGACATTAACAAACGGAATAAGAATAATAATAATAATAATAATAATAATAATAATAATAATAATAATAATAATCGACTATAGCCCACTGAGAATGGGAACTAAATCCAAATGATCATGGTAGACTGTGTAGCTTATGCCGATGGCATTGTCATTCTGTCGAACGACGTAGAAACCGCTAGGATTCAAATCGAACTGTTACGGGAAATCGCCGAACAATCTGGCCTGCAGATATCGTTTGAAAGAACAAAAAAGCCTATTGACCAACATCGCACTGACACCACCAAAACGTCGGACGAAATACGGAGACATTAGGTGAGTATAAAAATGTAAGTGCCTGAGTGAGATTATCATGAAAAATGGACTGGACAATTAAGAACTTTGGCAACGAATTCGCAAATTTGAAATAGTCTAGCAAACGTCACGAAAGATCTTCAACAAAAAGTGCATTTCCCAAAACACTACGATATGCCACTATGAAACATTTCTGAAGTCAGTAGTTATGTATGCAACCGAAACCCTGTCCCTAAATGCCAATAAAGGAGTCCTCGAAGAACTGGAGAAGGAGCGCAGAATAATAAGGGGAATCATGGGATCGAACTACAAGAATGTCATCCACCAAAAAAGAATCAAACAACGAAGTCTATAACAAAATAAATCCGCAAAAGACGGGCATGATTTTACGATCACCTTAAACGAATGTACGAGAACAGGTTGACCAAACAGTTATTTCACCTATTTGATAAAAAAATTTTAAACCATGATTCAATGGTTTAGAAACACCAAAGAATACCTTCAAGTGCTACAGATCAAACCGGAAGACACCTTTGACAGAGGTCTTTTCTGAAAACAGATAATGACGAACGGGCTAAACTGGGACAAACAACCGAAAAGAAGACACGGTGTCAGTAGAGGAGCTGTGGGGGTAACAAATCACTGGCGTCAGCATTTCTTTTTGCTATGCGGGTTCCGGCCCGAGGTCATTGACCTTACGCAAATCCGCAAAATCGACATTGTACAGCTACTATACTAGGGGTCAATGACCTCGGGTCAGAACCACCATAGCTACACTACTAGACCTCGGGTGCTGGCTCAGCAAAAAATACTGGCGCCAGTGATTTGGTACCCCCACAGTTGGTCCACTGGTGCCCTTTAGACAAAGGAACGAAAACAGGCTCACTCACAGTGAGAAAGTCTGAGGTAATTCTGGACTCAAAAGAAAGCAGAGTTCACTGCCAAATGTAACGGCGACTTAATGTGGTCATCTATGGACCCAGCGAATAAATAAATAAATAAATAAATAAATAAATAAATAAAGAAATAAAGAAATAAATAAATAAATACTATAATAATATTGACCGTTGATTCTCAGATACCCTGAGCCCAGGATTGTTCATGGAACACCTGTCCGGCGAACACACACAGGACAAATCGAAACACGTTTAATCGTCGTGAGCTCTCGCCATCAACGGAAACTCATTTCCGACGCCCTTAATGACCTGCCAAACTTTATGAGATTAAATTCTCGTTGAACAGAGTGGGAGTTAGCGCTGGGGATGTTGCGTACACAAATTTGTTTAATATAGCTCTCTGAAGCTTGAAATGCTGGAGGTCAATATGTAAAATCTGAATCCTTACATCCTGTAGGTTATTACAACCTCTAGCTGAGAGTTGTTGTAGTTGTCTGGAGGCAATGGGACGTCCAACCCCAGGGGCTTAAAATTGTTTATTTTCCGTTCACAGTTCACTTTTGTACAATAACATACATTCTATTCCGTATTTTGGTTTCGGTCCATAGCTAACTACCCAGGAAGAGGTGCAAGAGGTCCCGGGTTTGATTCCCGGCTGGGTCGGGGATTTTAACTTTCATTGGTTAATTCCTCTGACTCTGGTGCTGTGAGCGAGAGAGAGAGAGAGAGAGAGAGGGGGGGTGAGTGAGTGAGTGAGTGAGTGAATCACGTCTTCAACATTAGAATTCGAACAGACCTACACCGGGATTTCTAATACCATTCTCCAGTATTATTATTATTATTATTATTATTATTATTATTATTATTATTATTATTATTATTTATCTGTTCACCCTCCAGGGCTGGTTCTTCCCTCAGACTCAGCGAGGGATCCCACCTCTACCGCCTCAAGGGCAGTGTCTTTGAGCGTGAGACATTGGGTCAGAGAACACAACTGGGGAGAATGACCAGTACCTCGCCCAGGCGGCCTCACATGCTATGCTGAACAGGGGCCTTGTAGGGGAGATGGGGATATTGGAAAGGATAGACAAGGAAGAGGGAAGGAAGAGGAAAGGAAGCGGTCATGGCCTTAAGTTAGGTTCCATCCCGGTATTTGCCTGGAGAAGAAATGGGAAACCACGGAAAACCACTTCCAGGATGGTTGAGGTGGGAATCGAACCCACCTCTACTCATTTGACCACCCGAGGCTGAGTGAACCCCGTTCCAGCCCTCGTACCATTTTTCAAATTTCGTGGCAGAGCCGGGAATCGAACCCGGGCCTCCGGGGGTGGCAGCTAATTACACTAACCACTACACCACAGAGGCGGAGATTATTATTATTATTATTATTATTATTATTATTATTATTATTATTATTATTATTGTCCGGCTCCATGGCTAAATGTTTGGCGTGCTGGCCTTTGGTCACAGGGGTCCCGGGTTAGATTCCCGGCAGGGTCGGGAATTTTAATCTTAATTGGTTAATTTCGCTGACACGGGGGCTGGGTGTATGTGTCGTCTTCATCATCATTTCATTCTCATCACGACGCGCAGGTCACCTACGGGTGTCAAATCGAAAGACCTGCATCTGGCGAGCCGAACTTGTCCTCGGACACTCCCGGCACTAAAAGCCATACGCCATACGCCATTTCATTTCATTTCTTTTTTCATTATTATTATTAACATTAACAGATATATGAATAAGTTTTTGCCGGTTTTTTGGTAAAGAAAACACGTCATTTTCAAGGAAAATTCACTTTTTGTTTATTCTAAATATTGTCCATCAGCTTCTACACACTTTGCCCATCTTTCAGGAAAATTATGAGTACCATGCCAGAAAAAATGCTTGTCTTTTGCGGCAAACCATTCATCGAGCTATTTTCCAACTTCATCGAAATTGCTGAAGTGCTGCTCTGTGAGCGCGTGCCCCATTGATGCGAAGAGGTGATAGTCAGATTGCGCCAGTTCGGGACAGTACGGCGGATGCGGAAGGATGTCCCATCCAAGCGATTTCAAGGTGACTGGTTTTGCTGTGTGAGACGCCGCATTGTCGTGTAACAAAATCACTTTGCCATGTCTTCTGGCCCATTCCACTCGTCTTTCCATCAATGCGTGATTTTAATTGATCATTTGCTGGCGCTAGCGTTTTGCATTAACGGTTTCGCCGGGCTCCAAGAATCCATAATAGATAATACCGCTCTGGTCCCACCAGACACAAAGCATGGTCTTCTTGCCGAAGCGATTTGGCCTTTGTGTTCTAATCGACGGAGCGTGTCCACCACATTTTTGTACCAGACAACGATGACTTTCAACAGCCTTTTTTTTTTTCTTTTGATTAATAATAAGAAAAGCAATGCGTGCCACAAATGTTCTTTTTCAGGCACAAACGTTGACATGATCACTGAACGATACAAAACAGACCCTAGTGTTTGGCGGACTCAACTTGTATGTGTTGGTAGGTTAATGTCAGACGAACAAACTGACGTATGTGTCAAATTCATACGCTGCGTACTGTTTGTTGATGCCATCTCTTAGTGAAGCCGGAGAAGACTCGTGCATACACCTGGTAATTATCCCGATTTCGTGTTGTAGAATTTTACCTTATTCTCCTCTTGTCGGATTTAATCAGTAACTTAACATGTGTTTCTCTAAAATTGAACAGTTAATGCATATAGGCATAAAAGTGCTAGGTTTCCTTAAAGGAAAGGAACAGTTCCACAATTGATGAACTATGTTTACTGTGGAGCCAGCGTTACGCCGCGAGTAGAAAGAAGTATTCTCAAATTCACTTATCTTCCCTTACCGCACAGTAAGGCCTGTCAAACGCTATACTGTATATGTAGTGTGCGAACCCGCACTGCAGAGTGCCTGTCCAAACACAGATGCAAATATCTCCTGGCTATGATGACAAAATGGGAGGACCTGAGATGGGGGAGTAAAACTAGCAGAAATATTACGTTTATATTCTGTATTCTATACAACGTTAACATTCAGTCGGCAAGATCTGATCTATCTCACATTCTATCACCCATCTTCCTTCCTAGAGGAAAGGCTCCACTAGCGCTGTTGAGTAGCTGTCTCTTTTCCAGTGGCCGGGCTGAGTAGCTCACACGGTTGAGGCGCTGACCTTCTGAACTCAACTTGGCAGGTTCGATACTGCCTCAGTCCGGTGGTATTTGAAGGTACTCAAATACGTCAGCCTCGTGTCGGTAGATTTATTGGCATGTAAAAGAACTCCTTCAGGACTAAATTCCGGCACCTCGGCATCTCCGAAAGCCGTAAAAGTAGTTAGTGGGTGATGTTTACACTGTTCACTCCCAAGTTCTTTTCAGCCAGAGTTTTTCTGGATGTTTCGACAATGGTTGGAATAGGCTAAACAATACCTTGTATTTACACAGCTACTGCACAGTCATAGAAAGAAAACATTAGCAATAGTTTTCTCTTCGGTCGAAGTGAATTTCCCTGGTTCCCGCTACTCCTCCAGGCAAATTCCGGGATGGTACCTAACTAAAGGCCACGGCCTATCACTTTAAATATTCCCATCCACCACAAAGCTTCTTTCCTGCATAGCAAGCGAGACCGCTTGGGCAGGGTAATGGTCCAGTTGTATCCCCCGACCCAAAGTCTCACGTTCCAGGACAGGTTTCTTTTTTATTATTATTATTATTATTATTATTATTATTATTATTATTATTATTATTATTATTATTATTATTATTGAATTTCCATACCGGTCTCCCAGGCGTTGGCGATCACCCTCGATTCTCCATTAGAAATATAATACGCCTAATCCATTCCTAAACTTTCTTCTAAATGGGACTACAATGGCAGAGAATATAAATTTTACTTGAGTCTTCCCTTCAATAAATAGTCATAGTACCGAATTTGCTATACTCTAGCAACCGCGCCCGGGGATTCTGCGAACTTCCATACTTCGAAGTTGACCATGCCCACTATTACTATGGGCTCGAGCATGAATTTCATTCAAAATTCCTGCTTTCATTTTTTACTGGCTAGATTATAGCTACGTGTTCGTGCTGCTATATAGTAATGTTTTGTCATTCGATAGCATTTGATATCAGTTGCCGTTATATTATTCAAGAATCAATGATGAGCATATAATAATAATAATAATAATAATAATAATAATAATAATAATAATAATAATGGTAGCGTGTGTTCCATCATGCTAGAGGTACAAGTTGAAAATACAACTAGTGGTATTTTTTTGGAAAAGATCACGAAAATACAACTCGATTGTTGAGATGGAGAGGTGCCTCGAGATGTTCGTGGCTGTGGGTAGGCATTTCCTCCTAACCCAAAATGTTATGTTTTTCCCGCCAATACTCGGGTGGCTGATTGCAGTGGTTTGCCACTGGGTGATGGGGTCGCTACAACCCTACGCCATGATATGTGGATCAAATGAAAAACTGTCGATTTTTACAAAGCAATCGACAATTTCACCGATACCGTACGCAGGAGACGATTGAAATTCTATGGGCACGTCTGTAGAATGGACGACACTAGATATACAAAAAAACTGCTTGATATAATTAAATCAAAGAAGGTCAAATTAAGCTGGTTAGAGGAAATAATGCAGGACTTAAAATAAATGAATATCACAGAAGATATCATCAAGGATCGCAAGGCTTTTGGGAATCTGGTTGCAAAGCACACGTTCACGGAAAAAGCAAAAAGAACCACAGGGAAGCAATGGACGGAAGAACGCAATAAAGAGCATAGCGAGTTCATGAAGAGATTTTGGGAGGAGAAGAAGAAGAAAGGAAAACCATCATCAAACTAACAAGTTCCAACGCGCTCTGTAAATGGGCATAACGAAGAAAGAATGTTAATAATAATAATAATAATAATAATAATAATAATAATAATAATAATAATAATAATAATAATAATAATAATAATAATAATAGTATGGCCTCAGATAGCGGGTGAAGACATTTTAATGTGACGCCACTTGACTGTCTGCTCGTCACTTTAAACGTTGTTTTACTCTAGGCCTACTAGATGGCACAGTAAACAGAATCGCTCTTGGGCGTCTATGGCTGAGTTTTAATGAATTTTGTATGGTAAACACCAAATATGCCACCAGAGATCTTTCACATGCCGAAATAGAACAGCATGGAGTGTCCAATGGAATTGTTTCTCCCCTTCAAAAATCAGACTACCTCTGCCGGGTTTGAGCTCGCTATCTTGACATCCGGAGGCCAACACTCTACCACTGTTCCATAGAAACAGCTAGGGATACGCTGCAGAGACAAGAAAGAATGTATGAATGTAATGTCCCATCTGTAATTGTCAAGATGACACGGAAACGGGTATTAGAAAATGAAATACTAGAAATAGTAAACGTGCAATGCAATATAGACGACTGTGATAGTAAAATAGAAGAATTGGGAGTTAATACCGATGTCTATGAAGATATTTATTTATTTATTTCTTAATCAGCATACCCTCCTGGGTTGGTTTTTCCCTCGGACTCAGCGAGGGATCTCACCTCTACCACCTCGAGGGCAGTGTCCTGGAGGACATTGGGTGGGGGGATACAACTGCGGGAAGGCTGGAAGGGATATACAAGGAAGAGGGAAAGAAGCGGCCGTGGCCTTCAGTTAGGTACCATCCCGGCATTTGCCTGGAGGAAAAGTGAGAAACCACGGAGAACCACTTCCAGAATGGCTGAGGTGGGAATCGAACCCACCTCTACTCAGTTGACCTCCCGAGGCTGAGTGGACCCTGTTCCAGCCCTCGTACCACTTTTCAAATTTCGTGTCAGAGTCGGGAATCGAACCCGGGCCTCCGGGGGTGGCAGTTAATCACACTAGCCACTACATCACATAGGCGGACGATAACGATTGTATTAGTCAAATATTATATTCTTGTTATGAAAACGTGACATTTTATCACTAAATTTGACTTGCAGAGTTGAATGCAGCGTGGTACAGAGTATCTCACCCTCTCAGACCATGTAGCAAGTGATGTATAACTCCCCCAGGTTGGTTGTGTCATTCTAATTGGCTCGCTGGCAATGATGCTATCTTCATCGTCCCCTACTTACACTCGAGGGGAAAGTTCAATTATATACAGGGAAAAGACAGGTCATATTCCCTGTATACAGTACGAACGAAGCTAGGAGGGAGTCCTTCTGTCTCAGTCCTTTTTACTTTAAATTCTTCGACATATAAAACCGAGGATTTAATTAAAACACGTTTCTCAACACGGCTAACTACCCTCGGACTAAATTTATTTTCTTTCTAAACATAGGCTCCTCTCTAAATGTCTCCATTACTCTCATTCTTCTTTGTATTTCCATCCGTTCTTCTTCAGTATTTCCTTTCTCTTGAGTTTCAAAACTTCAAACTGTGACATATTTTGACATAGCTTTCATGAGCAACATTTCTTTCACTTTTTCCGCCGGACTGAGTGGCTCAGATGGGTGAGGTGCTGGCCTTCTGATCCCAACTTGGCAGGTTCGATCCTGGCGCAGTCAGTTGGCATTTAAAGGTGCTCAAATACATCAGCTTCATGTTGGTAAATTTTCTGAGGGACTAAATTTCCGCACCTCGACGTCTCCGGAAACCGTATGAGTAGTTAATGGGACGTAAGGCAAATAACATAATTATCATTATCTTTCACATCCCCTCCATCAATATTAATAAACGAATTAATTAACAACTGATTTTGATTTGATTTGATTTGATTTGATTTGATTTGATTTGATTTGATTTGATTTGATTTGATTTGATTTGATTTGATTTGATTTGATTTGATTTGATTTGATTTGATTTGATTTGATTTGATTTGATTTGATTTGATTTGATTTGATTTGATTTGATTTGATTTGATTTGATTTGATTTGATTTACCTCCTCTCATCAAAGCTTAATATTAATCATCGAAATTATACATGATTTATAGCGTTGGAGTTCACCAAATTGGATCTCTGATCACCAATGACAACAGGTGTAACAAAGAGATCAATAGGTGAATTGCACTTGCCAAACAGGCGTTCAGTAATACGAGAAACCTTTTAATCAGTGCAAATTTAGATTTTGGAATTAGGAAGAAATTTGTGGTTTCTTTTGTATGGAGTGTGCTATCCTATGACTGTGAATCTCGGACAAACAGAGAGTAGGATTGGAAGCGGCTGAAAGCCTTTGAGATGTGGGCCTGGAATCGAATGATACGGATTAAATGTATTGAAATGAAACGAGGAGATTAATACAGAAAAGAATTGTTGCATAAACAAGACATGGCCTTTAGACGCTGTTGATGGGTCGCGTACATGAGGCTGTTTTCTGGTACATCTGCTAAGGTTCTTACCTAACCATCTGAAAATGATTGCATACAGCCATTTTCAAGAAAATTTTGGAAATTTTTTTATTGGCCCATACGAAAGTATGTTTTATCTAGTTTTCAAAAATGTATAATTTATATATGTTTTCTTGTTATTTAGCTTATTTATATACATTTAAATGATCGGTGCGCACGTGTTTCAGCAGCTGTCACTTTGACAACTTGACGTTTCTGGCTTGATATTTCAATATTATTTCATTCAAAGAGCGGGATGTGTTTGAACGCTTTATTTCTCATACTCAGAAGTTAGTTTTCCTGGTGGGCAGCAGATAGAAGCACTAACTATGTTGTATTCTTTGACTAAAGGAAGAACGTCTTTCTTCCTTGACATGTGGTCATGTGAGTGATAGTTATTTTGTACATGTAGTCTTCATGTTATATTTTGAAAGATTGGCTCCAAGTCTCGTACGCAAAATAGAAGGAAATCACGCGTGTTTCAAGGGAATTAACACGCTAAGACACCTACGGAATTTCAAAATAACAAGTGTTACTGATAGTGTGAATAATCATGTGCCAGAAAGTGATTCACATAGGTTAGGTTCAGACATTGTAAACACTGACGTATTTAGTGATGTTAACTTTTGTTCTGGGAACGTTCTGTTTGATTCAGAATGTCTACATACTATGATTTTATTTGTAGCATGCCCTGAATGTTGGACATGTGGTAGTTTAGTTATAAACGAAGTAGATAATAAAAGATTGGCTGGGCCATTTCTATATTATTATCATGTAAGATGTGTGGCTATCAAACACAAGACAAGACGAAAAACCCTATAACTTGGAGTAATGGACAGTATTTGCCACTTTAACAACGGCTGTACGTCAGAACTGGACATCCTCAAGAAGGCCGGCATCAATCCAGGCAAGTATACAGTGTCCGGTGTAGGTGCCGCAGATAAGGAGCACCTTACTGTGGCTCTGAAGCAGTGTACTCCGGAGCAAAAACAACGTCGGTGATACTTATGGGCGAGGAGGAAGCACAAGATTGACCTAAAATCCCAAGAAGAAGGCACCACCTATACATCAGGAGGCTTTTAGGAGCATAGGAGTAAACTACTTTACTCTAAATGTGTATCTCAAATTTAAGTAACTTTTTCTCACGTTTCATTTTTTTCAGCATTTGTCATTACTTTGGCAAATGAAATCTACACTTAGAATAGAGATATTAACATCATTCAAAAACTAAATTGTAGCTAAATAATTCAGCTATGTTGTATAGCAGAATAATACAATTACATTGAAATTAAGGGTCCGGACCCCTGGAATTAAATTTTCGCTATGAGAATAATTCAATTTATGGAAAAACATGAATAAATTTGGCCCTATGAAAGCTAAGAAAACTATTCTGCTACGTAACACTCAGAACGTATTGAAAAGCAATCTGAAGTTGAATAGGAGCAGAGATATTACGTCCCAAAAATGCTTGTTATTTTTTCAAAATTTCTTTGGAAAAACCACAAATTCATTTTGGTTTATTTTATGCCAGAAATCCATTAGTTTATACCCTTAGAATCCGTGATATAAGTTTCAAGGAAGTAGAATAACTTTGCTGAAATTTCATCACTAGTATCGATGAGTACTTTAGATGACTCCTCCACACTAATATGAAAGTAACCAACTACTGAAAAAATCCACACAGAAATGCTTCATCGACACGCACATAGAATGAAAGTGATAATCAACCCTTGTACACATCAACAAAAGACTGGTATGCTTTCCCTAACCTTTGAACAAAACACAGCTAGATCTGAAATAGAGTAGGACAATACTTAGGCGGAGGCTGCTCTAGCTCCTTAACTTGCGCCACTGTCTTCTGCAGTTTCGCAGTTATTCTGAAGAATGTCTTCATGAACACGGGTTTTTTAAATAAATAAACTATGATCATTACGAATAAAAGTGAAAACCTATACTTTAGACCGGGCGAGTGGCTGCGTATTTGTCACGTAGCGGTCAACTTGCATTCGGTTGAGAGGGGGTTCGAACCCCACTGTCGGCAGCGCTGAAAATGGTTTTCCGTGGTTTCCTATTTCCACACCATACAAATGCTAGGGGCTGGACCTTTATTAGCCCACGGTCGCTTCCTTCCCCTCCTAGCCTTTTCGCATCATACCGTCGCCAAGAGACGGTGTGACCTAATGCAAAATTTTAAAATAAACATATTTTTCGGGTGTTTATCTACACTCGATAACAAATACAAATACATTTGAATCTAAGTAATGAGGACTTTGATGACATACCATCGTTTAATCGGTTCACAACAGACATTGCTAAGTTGTACAGAAATCCTGGTCATAGTTCCCTCATTGCAGAAATGTTAATTTATTAGGTCATTTTTGTCATCTTGTATTTTAGGTCACTTTCTAAAATTCAACGTCATTATTTGATCATTTCATGAAATTCTTTAGCCTATTTTTTACTTCATGAGTCACTGTCTTACATGTTTGAGGATTTTGAAGCCTTTACGCATGTGGTATTGAATACTATCGCAACTTTAAGTGAAGATGAATTACGCAGACTAGAAACTCTTCACAGCGCTTTTCTTTTATCAATCTGGGGACTATAAAAACTTTGTTCACCACTTACTTCTTGGAAATGTCCACCTCCTATTGGAGAAGTCTTCCTCGTGAATAATCCAGATTTTCTTCTGAAGACGTGGAGCAAAGTTCTTCGCGAAACGTAAAGAATTTCATCTTGTTTTCTGACGTGACCTTATTATAACGTCAGTGACATAAATATAGGCCATACCAACTCAGTAAATTGATTGTAATATTTCATTTAAAATGTATTGTTTTTTAAAGTTTTTGAATCATTTTACTGGATTTTCGCCGTCATTTTATAGATAATATTTTAACATTTTTAGGTCATCAAGAGCCTCCGTGGCTCAGGCGGCAGCGCGCCGGCCTCTCACCGCTGGATTCCGTGGTTCAAATCCCGGTCACTCCATGTGAGATTTGTGCTGGACAAAGTGGAGGCGGGACAGGATTTTCTCTGGATACTCCGGTTTTCCCTGTCATCTTTAATTCCAGCAACACTCTCCAATAACATTTAATTTCATCTGTCAGTCATTAATCATTTCCCCAGAGAAGTGCGACAGGCTTCGGCAGCCGGCAAAATCCCTGTCCTCGCCGCTAGATTGGGCTTCATTCACTCCATCCCTGACCCGGTCGAATGACTGGAAACAGGCTATGGATTTTCATTTTCATAGGTCATCAAAATCCTGGCCCTGCTAATGAGTATATTTTATGATCAAAGGACCATGCATTTCAGTGACAACCAACCCTCTGCCCCTCTTTCTCGTTCGTCTTCCTCATTTCACCGTCTACATATTACGCCCTCCAGGATACACTGTAGATTCCCTCTGCGCCTCCATTCGGATCTCCTCTTCCAAGATGTCCATCTCCCATCTCGGAACAGTATCTCAGGATGCAATAGAAGTGAGTATCCCACATAAAATGCTGTGACGTGCGTTTCTACCATTCACACCTTGCAGTGTTCTCAAGTAGGTTATAAATACGTAGCGACATTCTGGACCCTCTAAATAATGCACTGGTGGCAGTAACATTGTGTGGGTCTTACGCTGACTCTCGCAGACACCCAACGGGCTCCATAACCCTAGGGGCTTCCCGACCCTCTTAATAATGTACCACGGTAAGCAGTTTGTATCCCGCCGCCAGACCTCTTGCAGCAAGGTTATAGCTGCCTGCCCTGGGGGAGTATATGACCCGTGGAATGGGCTCTCAATATATTGATATTATCAATGAGTGTAAAAGAGAAGGATGTTCGTGACCTATATCAAATGTGTGGATTACTTTGTATTGATGCTGCCTAGGCAAAAATTGAAGATGTTCGATGAGATGTGCCCCGAGGGCATCGGATAAATTGCTTCTTAAGAAAGATGTTACAGTATGACATAAAAGAAAATTTAATACTTGAGTGATTTAATCCTTAAATCTAGGTTGTTATAATCTTTGCAGCGTAAGAAGACATATTTTATATGCAGTATCCCAAATGTTATGCAGAACACCAGTTAAACCACAAGAACAATGAGCAACTAGCAGGTCCTTGATTACGTAACAAAGGATGGTCTACCTTAGTTTTTCAACTTAAAATATATTCTGGTCCGCCGCTCTGGTGTAGTGGTTAGTGTGATTAGTTGCCACTCCGGGAGGCACGGGTTTGATTCCCGACCCTGCCACGAAATTTGAAACGTAGTAAAATGGCTGGAATGGAGTCCGCTCAGCGTCGAGAGTTCAATTGAGTAGAGAGGGTTCGATTCCCACGTCAGCCATCCCCGAAGTGGTTTTCCGTGGTTTTCCAATTCTTCTTCCGGTGGTACCAACTTAAGGCCTAGGCTGCTTCCTTCCCTCTTCCTTGCCTATCCCTTCCAATTTTATCCTCTTCAGCATAGCGGGTGACGCCGCCTGGGCGAGGTACTGGCCCTCCTTCCCTGTTGAATCCACAACCAAATGTATCACGCTGCAGGACACTGCCCTTGAGGCGGTAGAGGTGATATCCATCGAGTCAGAGAGTGAAAGAAACCCTGGAGCGTAAACGGATTAAATAATAATAATAATAATAATAATAATAATAATAATAATAATAATAATAATAATAATAATAATAATAATAATAATGGCGCGTCGCCTCCACAGAGGTCTGTTGCAGGTGAATATGAAATGGCGTATGGCTTTTAGTGCCGGGAGTGTCAGAGGACAAGTTAGTCTCGCCACACAAAGTGCTTTTGATTTGATGCCAGTAGGCGACCTGCGCGTCGTGATGAGGATGAAATGATGATGAAGACGACACATATACCCAGCCCCCGTGCCAGCGAAATTAACCAATTATGGTAAAATTCCCAACCCTTCCGGGAATCGAACCCGAGACCCCTGTGACCAAAGGCCAGCACGCTAACCATTTAGCCATGGAGCCGGAAGTTGAAAATAGTGACAGGAGGCTTCCATTTAAGCAATTAACAAGAAGAGGCACGTGAAAGAAACTGCAATACGTGTCAGGGATTTAATAAGCACCGTCGAAACGATGCCAAGTTTTTTTCTAATGGAGCTATACCCATATTCCTTGCCGGGTGATTAGGGGGGGGGCGTGATTATCTCAGTGACGTAGCTGGTTGCTTCCCATTCGGAAGGCTGAGGTTCGAATCCCGGTGGATCCCGGGTTGAGAATTTCACCTCAAAACCACGTGTCTTCTGGGAGGGCATCCGGCTGTAAAGCCCCGGCCAAAACGAAAAAACGACCCCAGAAATAATTGGGAAAAGCTTAAGATTGTTTATACCCACTGTTGTACCATACATAGTCCGTGGTAGATAGCCACATTCACGAATGCATTTTTCCAGAATCGCACATGTGGTATTGGGGAAAGGTAGTATTGTGGATCGAGGTAATTTGGGTATAATCTATATAAATAAAATCGTAACGACCCTGTGGCTGTACATTGACTATTTTGGCTAAATTTCCGTACTATTATACGTTTCAGGTGCAATAATGACCATCTGCATATGTTTTATCTTTGGTGTTTTTTGTTTGTTTGTCTCGTAAATTACAGGATATATTTCTACTAAACATCATATTTAGAATCCACCTGTCCTTCGGTAGGTTTTAGCGCCAATATTGTTTCCAAATCCCTGAACTATCTGGGGGTTTATACGAAACCGAAACCGCGGTTTTCCACTCCCACAAAATATACACAACCAAACTTAATGGAATCTACCTGCCTTAATCGAAATCAATCTCTAAACCTTTTTTCTTTCATTTGCATCATTTCGATAAGAGGATTAATAAAGGAAATATCATTAAACGAACCGTCTTTCGGTACAAGTCCCACCGGACTTAACTCAAGAGTGGGTGCGTGTAAAGCATATTTCTTATAACTTGAAAACTATTAAAGATATTTCAAGCAAACTTTATATTTGGCATCCACCTGTCCAAATATAGATTTTTAGGTCCATAACTTTCCAAATTTCCGAAATGGACTGGGGGTTTGTAGAGATCCGAGAGTGATTTCACTCTCCCACGATACATACACGATACATACAAGACCAGCCTGACTGGAAATCGACCAAACTTGATGGAAATCCATTTATAAAACGGTTGGACTGTTACATACATACATACATACATACATACATACATACATACATACATACATACATACATTATCATTATAGACTGTTATGCCTTTCAGCGTTCAGTCTGCAAGCCTCTGAGAATTTACTAAACGTCGCCAAAATCCTCGATTTGCAACTAGTGCTGTGGCCTCATTTAGTTCTATACCTCTTATCTTTAAATCGTTAGAAACCGAGTCTAACCATCATCGTCTTGGTCTCCCTCTACTTCTCTTACCCTCCATAACAGAGTCCATTATTCTCCTAGGTAACCTATCCTCCTCCGTTCGTCTCACATGAGCCCACCACCGAAGCCGGTTTATGCGTACAGCTTCATCCATCGAGTTCATTCCTAAATTAGCCTTTATCTCCTCATTTCGAGTACCCTCCTGCCATTGTTCCCACCTGTTTGTAGCAGCAATCATTCTTGCTACTTTCATGTCTGTTAATTCTAACTTATGAATAAGATATCCTGAGTCCACCCAGCTTTCGCTCCCGTAAAGCAAAGTTGGTCTGAAAACAGACCGATGTAAAGATAGTTTCGTCTGGGAGCTGACTTCCTTCTTACAGAATACTGCTGATCGCAACTGCGAGCTCACTGCATTAGCTTTACTACACCTTGATTCACACTTACTATATTACCATCCTGGGAGAACACACAACCTAAATACTTGAAATTATCGACCTGTTCTAGCTTTGTATCACCAATCTGACATTCAATTCTGTTGAATTTCTTACCTACTGACATCAATTTAGTCTTCGAGAGGCTAATTTTCATACCATACTCATTGCACCTATTTTCAAGTTCCAAGATATTAGACTGCAGGCTTTCGGCACAGTCTGCCATTAAGACCAAGTCGTCAGCATAGGCCAAACTGCGTACTACATTTCCACCTAACTGAATCTCTCCCTGCCATTTTATACCTTTCAGCAGATGATCCATGTAAACTACAAATAGCGAAGGTGAAAGATTACAGCCTTGTCTAACTCCTGTAAGTACCCTGAACCAAGAACTCATTCTACCATCAATTCTCACTGAAGCCCAATTGTCATCATAAATGCCTTTGTTAGATTTTAATAATCTACCTTTAATTCCATAGTCCCCCAGTATGGCGAACATCTTTTCCCTCGGTACCCTGTCATATGCTTTCTCTAGATCTACGAAACATAAACACAACTGCCTATTCCTCTTGTAGCATTTTTCAATTACCTGGCGCATACTGAAAATCTGATGCTGACAGCCTCTCTGTGGTCTGAAACCACACTGGTTTTCATCCAACTTACTCTCAACGACTGATTGCACCCTCGCTTCCAAGATTCCAGTGAATACTTTGCCTGGTATACTAACCAATGAGATACCTCGATAGTTGTTGCAATCCTTCCTGTTTCCTTGCTTGTAGATAGGTGCAATTACTGCTTTTGTCCAATCTGAAGGTACCTTACCAACATTCCACGCTAATTTTACTACTCTATGAAGCCATTTCATCCCTGCCTTCCCACTATACTTCACCATTTCAGGTCTAATTTCCTCTATTCCTGCTGCCTTATGACAATGGAGTTTATTTACTATCCTTTCCACTTCCTCAAGCATAATTTCACCAACATCATTTTCCTCCTCCCCATGAGCTTGGCTGTTTGCAACACCACCATGATGATTTCCTTTTACATTGTGAAGATGTTCAAAATATTCCCTCCACCTCTCCAGTGATTCCCTGGGGTCTATTATGAGTTCACCTGAATTACTCAAAACACTGTTCATTTCCTTTTTCCCACCCTTCCTAAGATTTTTTATAACTGTCCGGAAAGGTTTCCCTGCGGCTTGACCTAGCCTTTCCCGGTTATTACCAAAATCTTCCCATGACTTCTTTTTGGATTTAACAACTATTTGTTTCGCTTTGTTTCTTTCATCTACGTACCAATCCCTGTCTGCCTCTGCCCTTGTTTGGAGCCATTTCTGATGAGCCTTCTTTTTACGTTTACAGGCTGCTCTCACTCCATCATTCCACCAAGATGTTCGCCTTTTCCCATCTTTACACACAGTTGTTCCTAGGCATTCCCTTGCTGTTTCTACTACAGCATCCCTGTATGCCACCCATTCACTTTCTATATCCTGAACCTGCTTACTCTCTACTGTTCGAAACTTCTCACTAATCATATCCATGTACTCTGTCTAATTTCCTCGTCCTGGAGATTTTCTACCCTTATTCGTTTGCAGACAGATTTCACTTTCTCTACTCTAGGCCTAGAGATACTTAGTTCACTACAGATCAGATAGTGGTCTGTATCATCGAAAAATCCCCGAAAAACTCTTACATTCCTAACAGATTTCCTGAATTTAAAGTCTGTTAAGATATAGTCTATTATGGATCTGGTACCCCTAGCCTCCCATGTGTAGCGGTGAATAGCCTTATGCTTGAAGAATGTATTCGTAACAGCTAAACCCATACTAGCACAGAAGTCCAGCATACGCTTCCCATTCCCATTAGCTTCCATATCTTCCCCACATTCACCAATCACCCTTTCGTATCCTTCAGTTCTATTCCCAACTCTCGCATTGAAATCGCCCATTAGCACTATTCTATCCTTGCTGTTGACCCTGACCACGATGTCACTCAATGCTTCATAAGACTTGTCAACTTCATCCTCATCTTCATCCTCACATGGTGAATACACGGACACAATTCTTGTCTTAATTCCTCCCACTGACAAATCTACCCACATCATTCGCTCATTTACGTGCCTAACAGAAACTATCTTGCGTGCAATGGTATTCCTGATAAAGAGCCCTACCCCAGACTCTGCCCTTCCCTTTCTAACACCCGTCAAGTACACCTTGTAATCTCCTATCTCTTCCTCATTATCTCCCCTTACCCGAATATCACTTACTCCTAGCACATCCTGATGCATCCTCTTTACTGACTCAGCCAGTTCTACCTTCTTTTTTCCATAAGCCCCATTAATATTGATAGCTCCCCATCGAATTGCATTTCGTTCGCCAAGTTGTTTCCAAGGAGTCCCTCGCCTGTCAGATGTGAGTGGGACTCCGTTACTCCCATAGGACCGAGGCTTGCTTAAAGTGTTCTGAGCTTGGTAAATTCATGAAGCAGGATGCTGCCCTACTTGCACATAGTCCAAGTGAGGATCTCTCCTCTAATGGGTTATGGACCACCGGTGAATTGTATAGTCTGAGCACAAGGAGAGCCACGACTCAGAATATGTCCGAGATGCCTACTCCCATTCCATAGCAACTGGTATCCCGACTCCCAGGACCACTTACTAGGCCACTCAGCCGTTGCCCATGGTTCACGAACTAGGACGTGACTACAGTAACCCACAAACATGACTGTTTTGGCAAAATTTTCGTACAGCTGTCCCTTTAAGTGGTAATAATAACCATCAGCATAATTTTTTAAGCTTTAGTTTCCTGAAAGTCCTAAATTTTACCCCCGTCGCCCAAAATGAAGTTTGTGGCACAATCTACCTGACGAGCTAAAACATTGAAATTAGGCAAAATTATGCGTTTTACCAAAAGCCTCCGTAGCTAAGGCGGCAGCATGCTGGCTTCTCACTGTTGGATACCGTGGTTCAAATCCCGGTCACGCAATGTGAGATTTGTGCTGGACAAAGCGGGGGTAGGACAGGTTTATCTCTGGGTACTCCGGTTTTCCCTGTCTCATTCTTTCCAGCAACACACTCCAATATCGTTTTAAGTTTATTAATCATTCACTAATCATTGTCCCCAGATGAGTGCGATAGGCTTCGGCAGCCTGCACATTTCATATCCTGGCCGCTAGATGGGGGCTTCATTCATTCCATTCCTGACCCGGTCGAATGACTGGAAACAGGTTGCGGATTCTGTTTGTTTGTATATGTTTTAGCCTCGAATCGAGGGAAAACTTGCAAGATCTTTCAATTTTTATATTCTTATCCCCGAAGAATATCGAAATATGGAGGCAATTTTAATGACGGTGCAAAACTTCGTTTCGAGATATTTCGCGGATAAACGGTAAGTCCTATCACAAAACGGATGGCAGAATATCCGATCATTTTTGAGTGATCTACAACTTTGGTCCTATATTTTTTTGTCGTATCTCTCTCACTTATACGTTAAATTTGGCTGTATTTCTCGATTGTACATAAATTTTGTGATTTTTACACGTATACGTCAGTGTTTTACACACTTACAAGAACTATAGAGTCATCATATCCCACACGACCATTGGCCCACACATTAGCCATATGTGAGTCAAATGCTATGTTTGTAGCTGTCACACAGTTATCTGAAAAGTAATGCACTGTGAGATTATCTTACCCAAATCTCAACCTATTCAACGTTTCTAACTTATACTGACCCATGAATAGATGAGATACGAGAAAATATCATAGGACCAGCCATTTAGACCACTATATACGCCATCTTGTGCTACAATCCCTTTGTCGATATTACGTACCGTTTAGCAGCAGTTAATCTGTAAATGGAGGTCTGCAATATTTTAAACATGCATATACTTTTGTATGTCAACATATATATATTGATGTCGATTTGTAGCGATCTATTGTAATCTGTACTCCCCACATCGACTTTGACTGGCAGTAGGCATGGAGTCCTTTTCCAACTCCTGTGTAAGTGGTATTAGTAAGGAGGGACAACCATTGTAAAGAATAATTCCCTTCTCGATTTCACTGGCAGAAGGCAAGGGAGCATGCAATTTTGTTCAAAACTCCGCTCCCCGATTGGGTTTGGCTCTGGGTAAGGTGTCCGCCGTTATGAAAAAATATACTCATATAAAACTTGATTGGTATCAGGCACAGTGGCCTGCTATTTTAATGGAAACTCACCAACTCAGTGTAACTGGCAGTAAGCTGGCTGGCATTAGGAAAAGGGGCCTGCCATTATAATGATAACAGCACAATTCAACTTTGACTGACAGTAGGGAAGTTGCCTGCCATTATATTCAAAACTCCTCAACTGTAATCTGTCTGGAATTAAGAAAGGGGGCCTGTAATGGTAACGAAAATTTTCCAAATTGATTGTGATTCCGCATTGGGCAATGGGGCCTGCCATTGTAATATAAACTTTCCAACTCAATTGTGAATGGCAGTAGGCAAGTCGGCCTGCCATTATCATCCCAACTCCGTAAGATAAGGTAAGGTAAGGTAAGGTAAGGAAGAGGAAAGGAAGAGGTCGTGGCCATAAGTTAAGTTCTATCCCGGTATTTGCCGGGAGAAGAAGTGGGAAACCCCAGAAAACTACTTCCAGTGTGGCTGAGGCAGGCATCGATCCCCCTCCACTAAGTAGACCCCCCCCGAGGATGAGTGGACCCCGTTCCAGGCTACGTACCATTTTTCAAATTTCGTGGCAGAGTCGAGAGTCGAACCCTGTCCTTCGGGGGAGGCAGCTAATCACACTAACCACTGCACCACAGAGGCGGATATAATAATAATAATAATAATAATAATAATAATAATAATAATAATAATAATAATAATAATAATAATAATAATCCAATTAATATAACAAATTAATACGCCCCATTCGATGTTGTCAGTTTGTATCCACGAACGTTATTTATCTCAATACTTTTCTCTGTGCGGTCTTTGTATTTGCTCTGTAACTCTGCCTCTTGCGCATTCTATTTCGTGATTACTGTGTAAACACTCGACCGTTGTATTCTTTCCGGGCAATATTTACTCCATTTCTTCTTTTGTAGACGCAGGTTTAATTTTACTAAGAGGTCTGACGAGATATGAGCTGGGAGAGTGAAGTTGGAAAAGAACTCAGCGAACTTCGGCTTTCCTAAAAGTAAAGACATACTTTGTTTTTGTCTATTCTGTGGCATGATAGAACTGGAATGGATATCTGATTTGTTTATTTTTAAGTAAACTTGTGTCCTCGTCCTAAGGTAGTACAATGGAGGTGAACTAAATTCACCTTTTAACCACATTCCAGCCCTCCGCTAATATAAAAATATCTGGCAGTACCGGGAGTCGAAACCAGTTCTCCGACGACGACGAGGGATAACAGTTACGCCACGAAGGTGGACTGGACACTGGATCAAAAAGCATTATTGTATATATGCTGCAAAAGTGAACTGCTTCCATTACCGGATTAGACATGATGGTAATAATTGTACCGGGGGTACACCTTCTCCGCCCGGTTGAACCGCGCGCCTTGTATAAGGCCATCTGTGCGATGAATCTATAACTAATGTAACTCAAGATACTTGAACCTTCAACCATTAGATGTCTCCACCATCGGCCTATGTGCTCCCTCTAGCGGGATTAAGGATAAATAATTCTTGAAGATATTTCTATTTTCAAAGTTTGTTCATCTCAGTTTTGGTAGATTTTTTTAATGTGTTAAAGTTGTCAATACTCCTACGGCCTCTTTCCTCCTTACTAATTAACCAATCAGAAATTTTGTGTAAATTTATATGGCCTATTAAAATTGAGGGGGGTGTACAAGCATCCAGCCTATCTAAAAACGTTCTGGAACTTTCCCCTCTGAGATGCTATAAAAGCTGGACGCTTTTGGGCCTATTGTCACCTTCATCGCTCCGGTCTAGTGAGTGCAGCGTGTTATTTGGATGCAGGGGATGCCTGTCGTCTTTCGGAAGGCCCAACTACTCAAGGTAATTTCAGAAATTTCTTAACATGTGATAGATCTAGGCAGATAACTTGAGGGGAAGGTTTCGAACTTATTTTCTTAATGTAAAGTTTAAATGTAAATTTTTGGCAAGTCTGAGGACTCCGTTCAAATCCCTGCTGGGAGACATGTAAATTAAGGGAATAAAGAGTGATCCCCCTCTTTTGATTACCATTCAACTTGGTATGGGGTGATTAAATGTTTCTAAGCCTCTAAATTCTTCACTCTTCTTCAGCATTTAATATTTTTTTGTTTAGTCACCCCTCTGTATAGGTTTAGCCTCTGCAAGTACGGGCCATAAGCCTATTTAGGGTTTTCAGTGTTTTTCTAAAAGGAGAGCAAGTGCCTCACCTCCTAGCCTTCTGTCCATAGCCGTCCGTGTTAAACGTTTTACGTTTTATTTAAGAATATTTGTAATAGGCACTCATTGCCCCTGTTTATGTGGTAATTGTTTATCAACGAGTGTGTAACAGACTGTTCAGTAGAAGTGACTGTTAACACAGTATTTTGAAATTTGTACGGCATAAATTTATAAGAAGCCTGTGCCTCTTAGAGGCTGGATTACAGTAACCTTTTAGAGCTCAGTCTCCTGGAATGTAAATCCGTGGAGCAAACATGCGCTTGTAAAAGTGCACTTATTTAGATCTATATTGCTCATCCCTTGTAAATTATCGCATGGATAATTATCTCTAATTTTGTACCCAATTTTTGACTTTAAATCATTGTTGCGGGAGCTGACGCACTCGTCATTATATTCTTGTTGTTCATTCATATTATTTATCAAATTTTAAAATCAAAAAAGAAGGAAATAAATAACATTTCAAAATTTAGTGCGTTAACTTATGCTTTGGTCATTTCCCCGTACTTGCATTCATCCTGGCACTTTCTTTCACCTCTGCGTTCCACGAAATCCCCAAAATAATAATACGGTAATAATAATAATAATAATAATAATAATAATAATAATAATAATAATGTCGTGTGGGTATTTTTGGCTTGGTGCACCCCTTGTAAGGCAGACCCTTCCGCGAGGGTGGACGGCATCTGCCGTCTATGGGAATCGCGTGATATTGTGATGGAGGATAGTGCTGTGTGCAGTTTGTGAATTGTAGGGATTTTGGGGACGGTACGAACACCCCGTCCCCGAGCCAGGGAAAATAACAATTTAAAGTCAAAATCTCCGACATGGCCAAGAATCAAACCCGGGGTGCTACGCTGACCATTCAGCCAAGGAGCCGGACCACATGATGATTATGATGTTCATTTCTTTCGTAATGAGGGCTTGACATATCCTTTATCATCAGTCGTGGTAGCTTTGGTGTGTAACATATTCTCGTGAAAAAATAGGGGAAGTTCGTTTTGTGGTTAAAATATGTGCAAATGATTTTGCCAAAAAAATATTTTTGTTTCAAAACTTAGCAAAACATATTGTCACACACAAATTTAAATTAGCAGCAGTCTTATAAATTTTATTGTATTTTCAACATCAGGTGATTATGTTGCTTTGTATTCCTTTGGTCATCAAGACTGGAGTATTTTCGAGATTCCTTCTTCGAATTTACTAAGAAACAATGGGAGAAATAACTTTATCTTTGAAAATTTGCTACAAAATTCGACAAATGTTTTGTGACGTTAATATTTTTAAACGAGGCACAGTGCAATTTAATGTCATACCCAAGCCTCAATTAGCGGCATGTGCCAGGCTGAGTGGCCAACTCGGCATGTGTGATCCTGGCTCAGCTAGGTGGCATTAGAAGATTTACTGGCATATAAAACAACGCCTGCGGGACTGAATTCCGGCATATCAGCGTCTCTGAAAACCGTAAAAGTAGTTAGTGGATGTAAAACAAATAACATTATTATTATTATTATTATTATTATTATTATTATTATTATTATTATTATTATTATTATTATTATTATTATTATTATTGTACTTGAATTTTACTTACTGTATTATCGTATTAGCGTATAATAATAGTAATAACATAATAATTGAGAGAATAACAGCGAACCTCTAGCCATTTACTGACAGCTTCACTGGTGCAGTACGTAAGGGACGCCTGAAATTCTGTGGCCATGAGCATATCTATAGAATGGACAGCGACAGACTCTCCAAAACATTATTTAAAGCAATCAACTCGAAGAAGGTCAAAACAAAGAGGGTATAAGAAACCAAGGCTGTCCTCCAAGAAATGAATATCACGGACGACATCATAGAGGATCGTGGAATCTTTAAAATAATGGTAGCCAAGCAGAAATTCGTGGAAAACCTACAAAATTGAAAACTTGTAGGAAGTGGCCTACAGAACGCAAGATGCAACAAAGTGCATTCAAGAAGAGATTTTGGGAAGATAAGAAGACGAAAACTATAAGGCCAACGAACAAATTCAAACGCACTCTTTGACTGGGTATAGTGGAAGAGGAAGAAGTAGTAGTAGAAGAAGAAGAAGAAGAAGATCCTGAGATTGACTCTTTTTATCATCTGAAAAGGTCATTTTAATGAAGACTTTTCAAAAGTCTCATAAAAAATATGAAATAATCGCGTTAACTTTTTTTAAAATTTGCTTGTTGTTTCGTCAAAAATTTGGTAAGATAATTTTTCAAAATATCACATTATTTAATTCCATACAAAAAATTCAATAATCATCACCTTTATACTTGGTAGTTGTGATCACGATATGAACAATCAAATAAAACTATGAGTACATATAATTATATGGTAGCGCGTTTGGAACATTTTTGGTGAAATAAAGTTGTTAATAACTTTACCCTTTGCAAATTAGATATATTCGTACTGATTTTAGTTTTATATAAAGTAGCATTTAGAAATTATGAACTGTGTATGAAAAGAGTGAACTACACACTTATTTTCATTTATCGAGCACTGGCATTCAGCAAGTGGAATTTTTCTGTTCTTCATACTTCTTTTCATATTTGACAATATAGAACTCTGTTTTGATGATATTTCACTCACCACTTTGAAACTATAAGGACTTCGTCCACTTCTTAACAAACTGTTTTAACGAATTACCCTGTGCTTTCTGTGATCTTGTAGGCCCCGTGTTGCAGAGGTAGCGTGCCTGTCTCTCACCCGGAGGCCCCGGATTCGATTCCCGGCCAGGTCAGGGATTTTTCTCTCGACCTGTGGGCTGGTTCGAGGTCCACTCAGCCTACGTGATTAGAATTGAGAAGCTATCTGACGGTGAGATGGCGGCCCCGGTCTCGAAAGCCCAGAATAACGGCCGAGAGGATGCGTCGTGCTGATCATTCGACCCCTCGTAATCTGCAGGCCTTCAGGCTGAGCAGCGGTCGCTGCGCAGGCCAAGGCCATTTCAAGGGCATTAAGTGCCGTGGGGTTTGGTTTGGTTTCTGTGATCTTAAAGTAAGAGACCTTTACTTTGTAGATGTTTTACACGTGCAGGATACCTATTCCATTCAACGCGTATACTGCAGTCGTTTTATTTTATATCATTATAACTTGCAAAAATCCTTTTGGAATTCCTTAGACAGAAAGGTAACACTAATTTCATTATGTCTCCCCATCACTAACTTTCTAAAATTTTTGCCAGTTCCCCTCTCAAATATGTCTTAATGATTCCAGTTTACACTATCCTCCCTTGAACATTTCTCAGGCGATGTCAAAGTATATGACGGGTACCCGCTGAAGGATGAAGAAAATCCAGCCAATAATGATCGTTAAAAAGAGAAATAGGTTTCCGGCTACCTTTTCAAATAATTTGTCTTCTTTATAAGTCTCATTACATCAATATCATTTGTTTCTACGCCCAACTAACTACTATTACGATTTCCCGAGATACCGAGGTGCCGGAAAGCTTTAGTCCGCTTGCGTATATCTCTTCTTCTACCCCTTTTTCTAAATCTGAGGGGTCGCGGGTGCGATCTGTGTCGCACATATTGATTTGGCCCTGTTTTACTTCCGGATTTCCTTCCTGACGCCAACCATATATGGATGGGTGTAATCACTATTGAGTGTTTCTGTGGTGGTCCGTAGTGTAGTGCATTGTTTGAATATGGAAAGAAAAGTGTTGCACCAAACACAAACACCCAGTCCCCGAGCCAGATGAATTAATCAGACGAAATTCAAATCCCCGACCCAGCCGGGAATAAATCAGGAACCTCTGAACCGAAGGACTCAACGTTGATCATTCAGCTAAAGAGTCAGACTACGAGACTAATGTATATCAGTTCCTTCAAATACCACTGGATTGAGCCTAGATCTAACCACCAATTTTGGTTCATACCATCTACGCCACTCAGCCTTGCTGTTCTTCATTTGTTTAATTTGAAAAATAATTTTATTTCCTATATTTCTTTGATTAAAGTTCAACGTTGACCACCTGTCCAGTATTCACCTCAGATTTCCTTGTGCAGTATCTCCTTGAACAACATGTTACCAAATCATAGCCCGTTGGGGAGCTCTCTCTGCGTCGAGTAAATGTGAGGTATGAGGCCGTACTAATCCGTCATTGAGGTCGCACTGGACGGATTCACTTGTATGGTCCTCTGGAGTAAGCACGATCTGTTTGGTGAAGCTCGTCTACGTGATAAGCTTTGAGCCGTAACATTCCTCCCTTATCTCGTATTAAACGTGATTAGTTTCTCTTACTATTCTCTCTAACCACCGCGCATTCAATTACGGTCCAGGGACAGACTAAAGGACTACAAGACTAGACATTAATTAAACCAGTGGAGTATTAACACGTGTAGCTTTGTTTTAAATCATTATTCAATCATGATGTTATTGGGTTGAGAGTTCTTCCGAGCTGAAATTCAATGGGGACGGCCATCGACTGTCTCCCTGTATCGCTTCCATGTCCGAACCACATCACTCTGATTGTAGCACACACATTTATCAACTGCCCTTGTTGTCAATCCTTACGGGCATAATGTTATTATGTATACATGTTCACAGGTCGTCCCTTCCTAAAGCCTCACTACCCTGCTTAGAACATACCTCTAATGCTTCCGCAATAGTGCCACACCTTGAACAGAAATACTGCTTACCATTAGAGCATTGCGTTCTGCTATAATTTCGGGTATTTTAGGTCATGTAATACTTATAAAATCCACATTTTTAGATCACTTGAACAGCATAAATCCAAGCATTAAATTCACCCTGGAGACCGAACGTCGAAGATGATTGCAAACTTGAATGTCATAGTTTCTAGGAAATCAGTTGGAACTTCAGGTCATTCGGTTTACCGTAAACCGACCCATAATAATACATATTTTCATGGGTCATCACCCCGTCATCCTTGCCAAAAGCGCACTGTGCTTAACACCCTTATCAGCCAAGCTACTGAGGTTTGTGAGAAGGATAAGTTAAACGGTGAACTTGAGTTCCTAACCAGAACATTCCTGAGCAATGGCTACTTAAGGAACCATATAGTCGAAGTGCTACATCCTAATCTAAAACACAGATTGTAACGTAATTCTTGTCATTTGAGTCTGGCCTCTTTACCGTACGTACAATCTGTCACAGTTGGATTGAAATATTCTCATAAGATACAATATCAAGACTGCCTTTAAACCTAATATCATCATAAGCCATTTCTTGCGATCTCTTAAAGATCCTATTGGTTTAAACTGTGCTGGAATATATATTATTGCTTGCACTGTGAATCGGCTTACGTTGACCAAACATGTAGCAAGGTACCAATGACGGTTAAGAAACATCACAGGTACTCACGTCTTTCTGAAAGAATGTTTCTTGAGGGTCCACCTTGTCAATACAAAGCAAAGCAAGCAAAGTCACCTCCGTACAGGCCATGAAGGCCTTTGGAGGAGTGGAAGGTAAAGGCTTCCACCATTGTTAACCTCGGCACGTGATGGGGTAGAGTGGTTAGCTCTACGCCCGGCCGCCTTTGCCCCCAGGAATTAACTTGGTACTCATTTTTGGTGTAGGCTGAGTGAACCTCAGGGTCATATGCACCTCCGGAAGTGGAAATCTCGTTTCTTAAATTTACGACTTCCTGACTGGGATTCGAACCCACGTCCTTCCGGGCGAACCGAGCACGCCTTTACCGCCTCGGCCAAGCATCCCCTTTTTCAATACAATATGTGTTTTTTATTAATTTACATAAATAATGTTACATCCTTACTATGATTTAAGCGGGAAATGTTTCGCCTCTTTTCGGGCATCTTCAGGCGCTGTTTCTAATATCAAAAATCAAATTGCTTGGATCCTAGGCTTGTTTACTATAAAATGCTTAAAATAGTTAGGCTAACATGAATTGATCTGTCTGAAACGTTATGCTTACACATACTATACACCTTATAAAAACATCCTTGACATGATTGTAACACTTTGAAAAATCGATTACATAATAGTTCAAACCCAATCCTGTTTATGACTTGGACTTGGGCTGGCTTGAATTGCTCAGTCTATAATGTCCAACGTGTGGGCAACCTATGAAAAATTTACTGGCTTGATTGTCACCGTTTGTTGTGATGTTCGTTTTTGGGATGAAAATTCAGTTGTTGTTTCATGGGATGTTGTTGATGTCAAGGATGTTTTATACGACGTATACTATGTATACGCATAAATTTTTAGACAGAGCAATTCATGTTAGTTTAATATTTTAGGATCCTAGCAATTTTGATCTTGAGTATTCGAAAGAGTGGCTGAAGACGCCTAAAATTAGGCGAAACGTTTCCCACTTAAGACATGGTAATGATGTAACATTATTTATGTACATTCATAAAAATACAAATAATATATTTAAAAGGGGGACCCTCAAGAAATATTCTTTCAGAAAGGTATATGTTGTTCAATACGTACCTAACAATGAGATTTATAACTTATAACGTACGTCTTTGACAGCCAGATAAGTCTGCTGAGGCATAATAAGCCATACATAATGACCATCAAATAATTGTTGATGCAACCTCTGTCATTTGTAAAGAACATCATTTTATACCTATAATCATTCGTGTGGCGTGGTATGCGGCTGAACTCCCGAATAATTTTAACAAAGGTGACGGCTATATACACTCATGTTCATAAAAACATAACACCTTGAAAGTCTAGAAACAAGAAGTTCGTATTCACAGGACATGTTCATTATTATGTTCCTCAGAAACGATTAGTATTTAAATCACCTAGGCTCATCATGTGTCCTGTTGCCTAGTAGGCACTGGGTCCTCCATGGGCACTGATAACTTGTTCCATGCGTGATGGTATCGACGCGTATAAGGCGCGAAAACGTCCTGTGGTATAGGCATCCATGCTCAATTCAACTGGTTCCACAGCGCCACAACCTTCGTTTCACAATATCCCACACATTTTCGATTGGCGACAAGTCCGGTGATCGGGCAGGCCAGGGCAACAGTCTGACATCATGCGACAACAACAATATGGCGTCTGGGGTGTCGTGCAGATAGGCTATGGCTACGGGTCACAGGATGTCATTCACGTACCTTAAACTGGTCACGGTGCCCTGGACACGCACAAACTCTGATTTGTGGTTGTACCCAATAGCGACCCACACCATAAGGCCTTGAGTTGGCGCTGTATGTCCAGCGCGAATGCTGTCAATGTGATGCCGCTGTCCCTATCTGCGGCGAACCAAAATGCTGCCATCATTTCCAAACAAACAGAACCTGGATTCGTCCGAAAATATCTGCTGCCATTCCTGTCCCCAGTGACAACCTTCCATATACCATTGCAGTCTAGCATGTTTATGCACGTTAGTCAAAAGTGGAGAAGTGGACGATATTCCGGTAACCCACATCGTAATAAACGGCGACGGACTTTCACTCCTGATAGTGTACGATGTGTTACACTGTTCCACCGTTGCGCCACAGCCGAGGGGGACGCAGATTTGCCCTGCAATGCCATTCGGATAAGGTGTCCATCTTCTCGGGGGGTGGTCTGGGTGGTGCGACCAGACCCACGGCCCATCTCGTCGTGTTCTACGGCCTTCTGTGAACCATTCTGTACACACCCGTTGCACTGCCGACACACTTCGTCTCAAACGAGCAGCAATTTCCCGGATGGATGCATCACGTTCTCTCATGTCAATAATTCACGCTCTTTCAAACGCGTTAATTTGATGGTACGGATATCGCAGATGCCTGCGAGGCATCCTGCACGTCTGCCCAAGTCACACTGATCAACTACCTTCGGTTTATAGTGACGACGAGAGCCACAGGCACATTTTACCAGTCGTGGTGGTACGCCGTGATATCGATGTGGACCTTGAACCTGAGGGACGACATGGTTCAAATGCTAATCATTTCTTCAGAACATACTAATGCACATGTCCTTCAAATATGAACTTTCTATTTCTAGTCTTTCAAGGTATTCCGGTTTTCATGAACATGAGTTTACTAAGTAGGCCGTGGTTACACTCCATAGTTAACTCTTCAATATCTATCTCCTTGACATGGGAGGCCCCGGATTGAACTATATTTCTAATAGAGTCTCTCTATCTTGAGTCTGGATACTATAGAGTACCGAGCTCGATAGCTGCAGTCACTTAAGTGCGGCCAGTATCCAGTAATCGGGAGATAGTGGGTTCGAGCCCCACTGTCGGCAGCCCTGAAGATGGTTTTCCGTGGTTTCCCATTTTCACACCAGGCAAATGCCGGGGCTGTACCTTAATTAAGGCCACGGCCGCTTCCTTCCACTTCCTAGGCCTTTCCTATCCCATCGTCGCCATAAGACATATGTGTCGGTGCGACGTAAAGCAAATAGCAAAAAAAAAAAAGAAAAAAGAAAAAAAAGAGATACTATAGAGTAACAGTTGCCACTCAAATCATAGTTAGTACTCTAAAGACAATCCTGGTTGCATGTTCGAAATGCGTCAGCATATTATAGGTATTACACGACCTAACATTCCGAGAAATCATACAGCGTGATTCAGCCGCCCCTTTCAATGTAGTTTTATGCAACCCGCAATATTCATTTCGTCCTGAAAACATCTGCCCTGCCGGTATGCTCAAACACAACCGGACATCCTGGTATTTACCGCCTCACCATCATAGGATGCCGTAATGTTATACTCGTGTTAAACACTGAAATACATGCGTGTGCCTTCTAGATCATATGAACCTCACACGCCGGCGAAACTCTAAATTGATATTGTTACCGCAGTAAACCCAATACTTGTTACAAGCTGCCCAGTGGGCCGTACGGACCCGTAGTGTAGTTGCTAAAGGTATGGTGGAACGGGCTTGCATGTCAGGTGGGAGGTTCGAGTCCGGGGCGAAGATTACACATTTTTGAAATATTTGTTTAATATATACCGCACGCAATGTAAGTTCAATGCCCGCTTTCATGAAAATTGTGTGGGAATGAATGTGTTCGTGGCCCTAAGAAGGGCCGATTACTTAGCAGGCCGTACACATACAGACCGGAAATAATAGGAACACAACTGCCCTGTCAATGTTTTATCGCAGAAAATGCTCGATGTGATGACCGTTTTGGTTTATGCTCATTCGGGCCCGGTGTTCAATAGATCGTATTGCGCGCTGAAGCATTCCGGGTTTAATTGCTCGGCAGGTGTCCGAGGTGAGTTGCCGGAGCTTGTCGGGGTTTTCAGGCGCTTGAGTGTAAACGACGTTCTTCAAATGTCCCCACAAGAAGAAGTCTAACGGCATTAAATCCGGTAATCTGGCGGGCCAAGAAACAGGGCCTCCTCGTCCTATCCATTTCGCCAGCAGTTCCTCGTTCATATGATTACGAGAGCGTAATACTTACGCCATCCGGTTCGATGTTTAAGACTAATTACTGCACTGTTACCTAGTTTTATGAATTGATTCCTCTCTGCATTACACCCGATCACGAGGCACGACACATTAACATAGTTACATGGTAAAATGATGATGATACATGATTTCAAGGCGTCATATTTTACTAACGAATTACATAACATACCGCTAGGGTTCAGAATAATGTGCAAAATGTGCTCACTGAACATTAGTACCATACAGTACGCCTGCAGAGCAATAGCACACTTATAACCATGTGCACGTTAGTTGGGCTGCAGCAAACGATATTGGAAGGGGCTGCTGAATCACACTGTGTAGTATGTCATTTAGTGGTCGTGAAAGTCTGTCTTAAGATCTTAAGGGTCGTTTTTCCGGTCTATATTAGACAATCCAAGATAGCAATACAGTTAAATTACAGGGAGGATGTGTTAGTTGTAATTATAATATGGCCTCAGTTACCATGTGAGGAAATATCAATTTGATGTACTCTGTCTGCCTGCTCATCAGTTTCGACGTCTCGTTTCGTCTAGGCCTACTAGATTGCATAGTAAACAGAATATCTCTTGAGGGTCCATGTATGAGTTTTAATAAATTTTGTCGTGTAAACACCAAACGTGTCACCAGAGGTCTTTCACATGCCGACATCTTAAGACATGGATTCGAATGGGCTTTATTCCCCACCCCTAAAAATTCCGAATACCTCTACGAGGTCTTAACCTGCGATTTTGGGATCGGAAGGCCGACACTCTACCACCGATCCGCAGAGGATTTTGTGGTACAAAATCGGTAGTAAACTGAACTACACCAACATCTCGGCTTTGTGATCTTCTTTATCGCACACCGAATCACCTCTTGGCTTTCTGCTCTAGAGGAACAAATACCGTATTTACGCGAATAATCCCCGCATATTTTAAAAAATTGAGGCACGAAATTGTGGTGCGGGTTTTGTTTGCGTCAATGTTTTCAAAATGAGCCTTCCTGAAGTTAGGGTGCGGGGATTATTCGTGTATATACGATATTGGATCATTACTTTGTCCTCCTTTTCAAAAACAGCGCCATCATTCTTGTTCATTTTCTGTTCTGAGCCCAGTTTGGCGGTTTCAGTGCCGGTTCAATCCAGTGTTGTTTTTTTTTGCTAGGGGCTTTACGTCGCACCGACACAGATAGGTCTTATGGCGACGATGGGATAGGAAAGGCCTAGCAGTTGGAAGGAAGCGGCCGTGGCCTTAATTAAGGTACAGCCCCAGCATTTGCCTGGTGTGAAAATGGGAAACCACGGAAAACCATCTTCAGGGCTGCCGATAGTGGGATTCGAACCTACTATCTCCCGGATGCAAGCTCACGGCCGCAATCCAGTGTTGTGTCGATACTCATAAACCATAAACGCGAGCCTCCTCTCGATGGAATTTATCGGCACGTTAAAAGAATTCTTGCCGGCCGAATTTTACGCACGTCAGCATTTTATGACAACCGTAATAATTAGTTAATGGGACGTCTTTTTTCTGTTATTTTTGGGAGGTAGGAGGTTTAGACTTACTGAGGAACACGGGGGTCATTTTGATTCTTTTCTAGGGACGTCTGCGTCTTCATTTTCTGGCTGTGTCCCAACTTTCTCTTCTCCGTCCACTTGGGTTTGGTGGTCACTGAGCTCGTTTTACTGGTGAGGGATGGTGGGAAAATGCCCTGTGGGATTATCTGTTAGAATTGGGAACCGTCCTGAATGGTTTTAATGGAATTTTCTGTTCCTCTAGGTCTTATTTCACTTGTTCTTGGAGGCCTTCCCCCTACTTGTCACGGTGTCCTGTTGGTGAGTTTGCAGTAGTGCATGTGGGTCAAGTGTCCGTAGAAGTCTAGTCGCATTTTCCTCGCGAATGTGACTGTGTCTTAATGGTGTTCGTAGAGCTCATCAATGTGCCTATTCCGTAGATGTCATCCTTTCCTCTTACAGTTTCGAGTATCCTACTTAGGATTTTCCTTCCTTTGAATTTCATTTTCTTGAGTGGGCCCTTCCTGTGCATCAAGAAACATTCAGAGGTGTAGAGTACAGAGGGTGTTACTACTTAGTTGTAATGCTTGAGCTTGAGATTCTTGGAGAGGTACTTGGAGGTGTAAATGCTCCTGCTGAAGTGGTGGTCCCTCTCCAACTAGACATCTGGTGTATATGGCCAGGCTCTTGCTCTCGTTTGCTAAGAACCACTCTCGTAGATACTTGACTGCAGAGACTTGACGTATGGTGGTGTCATCATTATTATTATTATTATTATTATTATTATTATTATTATTATTATTATTATTATTTAAATCATCCAGTCATTTATTCATTCATTCGTTCATTCATTTCTACAATAAAATTTCAGCTTTCTCCGCCTTCGAGCTTTGACATTTGCCCAGTTCTCTTGCATTCATTCTTGGTGTTGTTTCTTTTCTTCTACGTCAATAACTTTCCAATTCTTACCTTCGGCTTTTATTGAAAATCCTGGCAAGCTTTATGTTTCTTTTTAAGTATGACACGCTCTAGGAGGCCATTACGTGTGATCCCCATTTCTGAGAGATCGCTTTCCACCCCAATGAACCAAGCCCCTTTGGTTGTCTTCTCCTGAAAGTAGATTATGAACCGAGTGACCAAATTTGGTGGTCTCATGCGCGTAAAACTGGATCCTGCCTTCCCGGATGGTGTCGGTTACCTTTTCCACATGGGTGTACAATATATTTCGTGATCTTGCCGTTTTTCTTATTCGCAATTGTCTTTGACAGTGCCAGAGATTTTTCTCAAAATCCTTCTTTCCTTGTTCTCGAAATTTTCACTCTGACCCTTTTGTGTTCATTGTGAGACATTTCATAGCCTGCACATACGATCTCTGGTCGAATGACACCGCAGTAGGGGCTCAGCTTCGTATTGAAGGATACTGACCTTTTGTTGTAGGCATCCTTAATTAGCTGGTATGTCATTTCATTTTTGTTCACGCGCGACACGAAGGTTTCTTTATCGGAGAAGTTGGTTTCGATTTATTCTGCCAAGTACTTAAACGTTTCTTCTCCCTTGAAGTTTCCTTTGCCGTGCTGAGTAGCTTGGAAAGTTCGATCCTTGCTCAGTCCAGTGAAATTTGAAGGTACTCAAATACGTCAGCCTCGTGTCTGTAGATTTACTGGCAAGTTAAATAACTCCTGCTGGACAAAATTCCGGCACCTCGGCGTCTTCGAACCCGTAAAAGTGGTTAGTGGGACGTAAGATCAATAGCATGCTTATTATTATTATTATTATTATTATTATTATTATTATTATTATTATTATTATTATTATTATTATTTTCCTTGGCCCACCACTAGCTTTCTGGACGCCGGTTTGATTTTCGTGATGAACTTCACTTTCTCAAAGAAGATCTCGAGTCCCGCCTTTTCTGCTTGTGACCTAAGCCGATGAATTTGTTTTGTCGCTGTGTCTACGGAATGAGAAAATATTGCAAAATCATCTGCAAAGGCTAGAGAATCGATTGCAAGTTTTAGGTTGCTGTATCCGAGTCTGACTCCGTTTTCGGCTCCTTCCTTAGACATTTCTTTACGCTACTCGTGGAACACTTCCTTGAGCACGCAGTTATAGAGGAGAGGTGATAGTTCATCTCCTTACCCTGCGTCTGCCTTTAACTGAATTTCTTCTTCCGTGGGTAGAGATGGATCTTGATGAATGGGTTCTTCATCATACTCATAAAGGGTACTTGTACATGGAAGCCTCGCAGTTGAGAACGGACTCGAAATAATTCTCAAGTGTTTGGCAGTTGCCCTTAGCATTTTGAGCTAGCTTACCGTCTGGATTTGCAACTGTAGACTTGGATGGTTGTGTTCGCTGAGATTGTGATTAATAAATATTCTATAGCAGTTACCGAACAAGTGCCCGAGCGGTTAGGGTCGCGCAGCTGTGAGTGGGTTCGAACTCCATTCTCGGCAGCCATGAAGATGATTTGCTGTGGTTTCCCATTTTCAGACCAAATGCTGCGGGCTGTACCTTAATTTAGGACAGGGCCACTTCCTTTCCACTCACAGCCCTTACCTATCCCATCGTTGCCGTAGGACCTATCTGTAGAAGTTCCATGTGTTGGCCCTCTAGAAGCTTAGTTCAATCTGTGCCAGCTGTAATTTGTCAAATTCATATTTGGCATCACAGATGATATCTGTAGCGTGTTTTCTGGCATCCAGGAAGTTTGTCTTGGTAGCTTCGTTCTTCTGCGAGTTCCGTCTCTACTAGGCAAGTTGCCTTTGCCTTACCGTTTCAACGCACTTACTGTTCACGCTATATGTTTCCTAGGTTTCGAAAGTTAGACTGACTCCTTAGCTGTTCGGACCAGGCTTGGATGAGTAGATCAAGTGGTAGAGCGCTGGCGTTCTGAGCCCAACTTCCCAGGTTCGGTTATTGGCTCTGTCCACTAGTATTCGAAGGTGCTCCAATATATCAGCCTCGTGTCAGTAGATTTACTGGAAAATAAAAGAACTCTTGCAGGGCAATATTCCAGCAGCTAAGGGTATCTAAAATCCACAAAAATGTAGTTAGTGGGACGTAAAACATTATTATTATTATTATTATTATTATTATTATTATTATTTATTAATTAATTAATTAATAATAATAATAATACTGTCGTCAAATTCTCCTGACATTTTCTGCTGTGATAGGAAGGTTATTCCCGTGTGGCAGGTGTTCAGAATGACAGCTTTCTGCATTATTATTAATAATGAATTAATAATAATTGTACCAGGAGGTACATCTCAACGCGCATTCAAAATAAGCGCCTTAATGAACTCCTCTATCGGTCAAAAGGTGAAATTGATACCACAAAGTTGGAAGTTTAATCAGAAGATGTCACTACTAAAATATTGAGGAATTTTGTTATTGTGAAGTTTTCTATACTGATTGACTTTCTCCTCGTTTTGTTTGCTATACATCAAGAAGTTTGAACATTTTTCCACAGATGTCACTACCAAAAAACTCTGATCATGCACTCTAGTGCAAGGTGGAAGAACTCATAAAGAAGTCATATATTCCTACGTTTTCCATAACTGAATCTATGTTCAATTATTTTTGGGTTGGCAACACTTCTTTTTCTTTCCGCCAGTTTAGAATCTAGCCAATCGAAACATTCTGTAATTAATTTGCAACCTATCACAGCCTTCTTGTTCGATTTTGAGTGTAACTTTTAAACCTAACCAATAAAATTGAGAGGGTGTGTTCGGATTAGCCAAGAATACTCTCTATCCTTCCCTGAGGGTATATAAACTGCGGCTTTTCATGTTTCCTTGCCAATTGATCGTCGTCTTTCTAAGTGTGTGTGTTAAGGCAGGAGGTGGGGCGCCTCTTTCGTCGGCAGCCAGAACATCTACAAGGTAATGGCCAAATAAAATTCTATCTTTCTTGCTGTCACCGCTACTTTATCTGGGGGGAAGGTCCGAATCTTTAACTATGTAACAAACTTTTCTAAAATGTAAATCTTCTTTTGGCTAATGTAAAATTTTCACTAAGTTTTAACTGTAAACCGGGGATAGAGAGTGAGTTACTCTCTCGAGCTCCCCTTCATCTTGGTTTGAGGTGGCTACGTTTTCGCAACCTTTCGTTTCTGTAATGTATTAAAGTTATTTCCAGTCGATCCATCTCAGTAGTTTGGGAATAGCCCTAGTTTCATCGGCCGAGAGCCCTGTAGGTTTTAAAAATTTTCATTATCTTGGATCGCTGGATACGCCTCCATTCAGTTTGTGTTCGGGCCGTTTATTTAACCTGTTCTTTTTCGCAAAGGTCCTGTAGGTTGGGTACAAGATACCCCTGTGTAAAAACGCGTTCAATTTGTAAATTGTGGCTTGAGAGGTCAGAGATTGTAAATTTTAATGTAATGTTGCCTTGAGTGGGCCGTAAGAAACCGAGAGCCTGTTAGCTCTTTTTCCAAAATTTTGTAATAGTAACTAGTACCTCTGGAAGGCTAGATATTTTATTTTGGGAGCAACTGCTCTTGAATTAGGGGATTTCGACCCTTGAGTAAATGATTCCTTGTTTGATTTAAAGTTGTAAACTGGATCCGGTATCTCTGGAAGTGTAACACTAGGGACTTGAAGCTCAGAATCCGTAAAAATCACTAATCTTGGATTTTCG
The DNA here is from genome assembly GCF_040414725.1 of Anabrus simplex. Classification (NCBI taxonomy): domain Eukaryota; kingdom Metazoa; phylum Arthropoda; class Insecta; order Orthoptera; family Tettigoniidae; genus Anabrus; species Anabrus simplex. Next base: position 102,657,425 of record NC_090273.1, on the reverse strand, counting down.
TAGTGTTTTTTCAAGATTGCTAATTGTACCTGTTATGTTGTTATTTGTTGTTTTTGGAAATTCTAAAGAAATATAACCTTTGTTAAAGTTTTAAATTAATTTTGATATTGTAGATAGACCCAGTCACCCCGGCACCTTCTTTAAACCTTGCTGCTCCACGGGTATCCCCGTAACAATAACAATAACAATAATAATAATAATAATAATAATAATAATCCAACCAGGGCCTCTTTTAGTTGTTCCCAGTTCTTGGGATCCAGGGATTCTAAATTCTGAGTGAACTCTCGATCGTAACTAAGATTTTCTGTGTCAAATCTATCGATCTCTATCGCATGTGCCTTGCTGGTGTTCCTTACCAGCAGCTCATCTTTATAATAGGACAGACAGCGATTTGCATCCAGGTTGGCTCTTTCCATTACCTTCACTTGCTGGATCTCTCATTGTGTTCTCCGAGCAATGGCGACGCGGTCAGTATGGAATGATTAGTTACTATTGTTATTCGGATTTCACTCGCCGTGGCGGTTCCCCGATCAGGATACGGACTGTTGTCAAGTTCTCCTGACTACTTCTGCTGCGATAGGAAGGATATTTCCATGTGGCAAGTGTTCAGAATGACAGCCTTCTGCATTTGTGGAAGTGATGTCCAGATTCTGCAGGTGGTTATGCATCCTATTGTGCACAATTTATGTAGCGGAAATTACTAGAGGTCTCGCTGTTGCTAGGTCCATTTCCCAGAGTTTTCGAACTTCCACTGCGATTTCAGTGTACTTTTCAATCCTTTGGACATAGGGTTCGTGGACATTGTGGTCTGTAGAGACCGTCTCATCTAGAAGACCATTATTTCTGAGCTGCTTGCCAATAAGGACAATATCCGGCCTGCTTAATCTTACGGTCCTGTCTGCAAAGATAGATTCAAGTACAATTTGAACCTGTCATTTTCGAGCACATCAGATGGTCTATACTCATAATATGGGACTTTTTCATTTATTAAATCCCGACTATATTCTCATCTCTTGGTGCACAATTTTCGCTACCTCATTATGCTAATGAATGCCGATGAATATAATATTTACCCGCCATGGTCTTACATGCATCCACAATATGATCCTCCGTCTCAGCTTGGTTATTATTCTTTCGTTTCGGCCAGATATGGACCACGCTATTTCAACAGTTTTCTGTCTTGAAATTCAACCCTCGCTCAGTACTCCCGCATACATCTTCGGTGAGCCTCATTTCGTTCTACGGTCCACATCTTGCCTGTCTTCATTTTAGGTTGTGTTCGAAAATCCTGTAGACCTAAAAGTTTCTTCTTTAAAGGGTCAAGTTGCAAGATGTCATCACGTAAGATCCCCAATTCTTGTAAAGCTTTTTCCACCTCGGTGAACCAGACCCCTTTAGTTTTCTTATTCAGAAAGTAGACAAAGATTCAAGTGGACAGTCATTCCGGTCTCATTCGTGTTTATTATTATTATTATTATTATTATTATTATTATTATTATTATTATTATTATTATTATTATTAATCACTTTATCCATACAAATGCAAAGTATGAGAGTAGTTGTTTGCGCGAATATTTGAACAGATTATGGTATCATAGATAGATTGCCTTCTGATCGAAGAGACTAAAGAATTATTTTTCAAATAAACGAAGGCCCTTAAAACAGCAATTCCAATGCAATGCCATGGCTATAACTCACATTTAATTCCACTTTATTGGCTAGCGTTGCTAATTACAGTCGTATTCCAGCAAGTAATTATTTTTAACGACTTGTTTGATGACATGCAAGGGCACGTCATAAAGGGAGACAATTGCCATCGGATATTTTTTCAGATCATTTATCAAGTAGAATTAATCTCGTGCCATGTCACTTCTGAAAACGTTCAAGTGAAGGAAATAATGTAAAAGACATGTTTATCTCACTCGTTTACAAGACTTCTAAAATTGATTAATTACGAATGATAAATCGTTATATAATATCTTCTTCTAAATGTACAGAGTGCGATCATATTCTGTTTCACTAAAATGTTACATATTCCCAGTCTCTTACAACTTGACCATAATTACACAGAGAAAAGATGATGTGAAAACTACAACTCTTGGCGCAACTTAAATTGTAGACAAAGATGTATCTTTTCAAAAGAGAGATTTCATCGGTATTCCCGTGCTCAAAATTTGCTCCTTTTAGGTCCCTGTGTGTCCACAACGACAAAGGAAATGTCAGACAAATTCTTGAAGCGCAATGGGCCCCTGACAAATTGTCATTAAAGATAATGCCAACCAACACAACATATCGGTGGCTGAGAACGAAAAAAAAGCATTTTTGATATTTTTATCGTCAATTTATAGATTGCTTCAACCTCTACAACCTCCGAAGTTGTTACAACAAGAAATCGATGCACTTCTAACGGACCGGGAGAGTTGGCCGTGCTGTTAGGGGCGCGCAGATTTGAGTTTGCATCCGGGAGATAGTACGTTCGAACCCCACTATCGGCAGCCCTGAAGATGGTTTTCCATGGTTTCCCATTTTCACACCAGGAAAATGCTAGGGCTGTACCTGAATTAAGGCCACGGCCACTTCCTTCCCATTCCTAGCCCATCGTCTCCATAAGATCCATCTGTGTCGGTGCGACGTAAAGCAAATCTTCACTTCTAACGTTTTTCAATGTTCTGACATTAGTCGCTTTTCGTAATTTGAAATGATTATTTTGAGTTGTAACTCTTTTCCAGAATATAATAAATGATGTAAGAACTATGTAGACTTCATTTTTTTATAAAAATTCTGAAGAAAGTGTAAATTTGAGAGGCAATAATGTAAACTGCTAAAACGTTAAACTCTTCTCCTGAAAAAATCATAGATTTTGAATTTTAAACCTTTCGTTGTCGGTCTTCGATATACGCTTCAGCTCCTGGATCGATGTACTGCTACAGTACATTAGTTCGTGGATTTGTGCCTGCAGTTCAGGCAATATGGCGTACACTCGTGTACATACTACAGTCAATATGTTCGTGGACAGGCGCTAACAATTCAAGGATCACAGTCTTTTGACATGTCTTATCGCGTCTTTTTCCCGTTGTGGTGATCCGGGCGATTTCGACTTGATTATCACCAACGTTCGCTAGCGGATTTGCCTAATTTTTGGCCTAACTTGAAATTTGCTCTTTGCTCAAACTGCGACATTCTCACGTTCCGCTGGTGACATTCAACTACCCTTCACAACAGAGACCGTAGTTCTACTGTATGCACGCAACTGCCTCTTGTTGGGACTAGCAAGGAACTATCAAGACATCATCCTGTGGTCGCAAGTTCTCCGCTGCAGTGCATAACAGCAACACTAGACGGGCAGTCCACGACCTTAATGATTCTATTACGTATTTTATGTTTGTACAAACAAGAAACTACAAACTACAAACATTGGCCCTCCAAGAGTTCCTCTCAGCGCGATTTCGGCACCAACATTAGTAGCTGGATTAGTTGCAAGAAATCAATGCTATTGTCGTGACGGACAAGTGTTGGCCCTCGTAGAAGGTTTGTAGTTTGGTTTGTTCATCTCTGTAGCCGCCGTTGCTACGCACAAAATTCTCAATCTAAAGACTCCACCCTACCTTTATAATGCATTTAAATCTATGGAGTCAGTACATAACAGAGATAAATGGTTTACAAAAACTACCCTTCAAATTCTCCTTGATCGTACCACTAAATTTAACAAATCTTTTGTTTGCACTGCATCCCGTATCGTCAATGCCTTTAATCTTCACCGTTTCGCTAATGACAGGAACTGTACCCAACTACAGCAGTCCTTAACATCTATCTTCCTGGAGGAGTACGCAAGGGGCTGAGATCACGCATTCTTATGTCTATCAATTAGAAATGCGTACATTTCTTAGAGAATTGTTTTACTCCCTGTTTGAGCTTTAAGTTGTTGTAGTCTAATATAATAAATAGTCTTAATGTTTCATTTTCTTACTTATTATATAATGCATGTTTTAATTTTACTGAATTTGGTGTATTTTAACTTTTTAAGTTTAATGTTTAATTTAATAACTTAAAATAATAAACATTTAGTTAGTGAGTTCATAAACCTGTGTATGATTATACAAGAACTCGCTACATGAAAGGACTTTTCAAACTCAGTGGCACGTAAATTATAAATAAATTCAATTCAAATTCAAAAAATTAAAATTGAAATGCTCTCTCTTACTCTCACAACTTCTAATCGTTGAAGAGAATATCATTAAATTCGCCGTATATTGCATGCCTATAAAATGTACATAGACGATAAATTATGAGCATGCAGAAAAATAGGTGGAGGAATATTTTATAGTCGAATGATTCTCCTTTTCAACTTATTCTTTTCTGACAGCAGTTACATTTAAACAATCGTAAACATTTCCTTTTCCTTAATAAAATGGTAACTATTGAATTTGCGAGAACATGTTACAGCCATCCAAACCTTCGGTGCAATCTAATGGATGTTCATCTTTAAGCCAGCTCCTTCAATATCCCACAGATATCGACGTGAGCCTGGGAGACTGCCGGTAAGGATTCAGGTGAGGTTTGCTGGTGAAATCTCCTCACCCAAGGCCGTCCAATTATCCTGGATTTCATCATCATTACAGGAGGAAATATTCACATCGCTGGAGTGTTTTCGCGTCGGCTGTGGTTGAAGCATTCTCTCCTCTTTGCAATACGATGAGGCCAGATTTTGCCGCAAAAGACAATTTTGAGAATATCACAAGATACAATTTATTTCACATTAGCACTGGACTTAATGATTCCATACCTAGAGAGAACACCATTAAGAGAGGAGGGTGTAGTAATCTGATGTGTGTCAGTTTGATAGCAAATTAGTCTGCACTGTATTAATCACACACACAGTAAATCTCATTATTATTGTTCACTAACTTTGTAACCGATAATGGATACTTCATGTTTTGTAGCTATCTTTACCATATAATAGACTGGCGGAAAAAATATCAAACACCATGAAATAAGGAATGTAGAATACGGAAAGTTTGGCAATATATTTGTCAAGGTAACATATTCAATTGATTAAAGGTACAAGACTACAGGTTAATATTCGCGCGAGAAAAGCCATCGCAAATGTGCCATGCTGGTCCATTAATAACCGGTATAATAGCCTGACTATTGAATGCAGGCATGCAAACGTGCATGCATTGTGTTATGCAGGTCCGGATGTCAGCTTGTGGGATGGAGTTCCATACCTGTTTCACTTGGTCTGTCAATAAAGGGACGGTTAATGCTGGTTGTGGATGACGCTGGAGTTGATGACGCTGGAGTTGTCGTCCAATGATATCTCATACGTGTTCGATTGGGGATACATCGGGGGATCGAGCAGGCCAAGGCAACACGCCGACACTCACGTTGGGTTACAACAGCGGCATGGGGGCGTGCATTATCCTGTTGGAAAACACCCCCGTGTATCCTGTTCATGAATGGCAGCACAACAGGTCGAATCACCAGACGGACGTACACATCTGCAGTCAGGGTGTATGGGGTAACAACGATAATGCTCCTGCTGTCATACGAAATTGATCCCCAGGCCAAAACTCCCAGTGTAGGTCCAGTGTGTCGACGCCGCAGACAGGTGGAATGCCGGTGCTAAGTTGGCCTCCTTCTAACAAACATACAGCCATCCCTGGCACCAAGGGAGAACCGGCTTTCATCCGAAAACACAACGTCTCCACTCCATCCTCCAGGTAAGCTCTCGCTGGAGACATGGGGACGTCCGGAGCGCGGTCTTCCTGCTAGCATACCCTCTCGTGACCACTGCTGCCAGCAAGCGTGCATAGTGGAGACATTCCTGTCAAGTCGTTCTGCAATAGTGCGGAAGTAAAATCCACCTTCACGTAGTCCTGTCATACGGCCACGTTTAACCGCAGTGAGCTGTTGATATTGACCTCTTCGTCATCGTAAAGGCATTCTTGACCACTCACAGTCACTCCGTAAAATATCATAGATAACTAACGATCTTTCTTTTTTCTGGGGGGGGGGGGACGAAGCTCGCTCTCCCCGCGTGGCAATCGACATTAATCTACAGTGCCTCCGACATGCTATTAATTTCTAAGGAGAAAAGAGAGAGCAGGGAGGAGTGGAAAACGTACTACAGGAATACCTGCCTGTTTGCACGTCACACACGCGTTACCAGGCAAGGTTTGTGTTGATAAGGTGGTGTTGGGGCATGGTATTAAGGGTCAGGGAAAACCACAAAGGCGGGAAAAGAGAGAGCCTTCTCGTAAAACCTGACATATTTTGAAAGCACATGCAAGGATGTGGGTTGAAGTGGTCCAGAAGTTGTATTAGTTAGGAATATGTGTCATGCAATCGTAACTATTTTCCTTGCGTTTGTCAGTTATTATGGGTATCAGTCCTTCTTACCACTGCTGGGCGCGGCTCAGGTCCACTAGTGTCTGGGCTTTGGGCCACAGGTTAGTCCCTCGGTCCAGCAGCCAGCGGTTCCTGGTGCTAAGTCTTCTTTAAGGAGAAGGGAAATAGAGCCAAGCCTTACGTAAGGTAAGGGGCTTCCTCTTTTCGCAGGGTGACGTGCAGTTTTTGCGGCGTTGATGACACACACTTGCCATTGCAGTCTGTTACTATTCTGAGCAAGTTATACATATACAGGGTGAAGCGTAATTCGCGCACTCGGGCGTCGCAGTGGGACTCCTCACATGCCAGCAACAAAAAAATGTCTCTTACAAAATTTCGTCTTGCGAGTATATCCGGTAGAAAACGGACGTTGAAAAGTAGCAATCTGGCAACACTGTAACCATATGTAGGGTAACTACCGCTGTCAGCACGTTCTCGTCGTGCTGTACAGTTGGTGCAGTGGGTAGAGTTTTTGGTTGGCATGCAGGAGGTCGATGGTTCGATCCTGGGTTGAGGCGAATTTTTTATTTGCTAATTTCCATCTAACATTACCTACTGTAATACAGTAAGACACCGTTTCTGAGGTCACATGTATCCTTCATTTACAACATTTTGTAACGCTGAAACAACAAATACCTGGTTAGACTAATAAGAAATAGACAGCTGAAACAAATGACCAGTCATAGGACAGAATAACTACACAAACAATATCACTTTCGATATGCTAAAGATGATAGCACAGTACAACACAGCATCTACCTTGTCATTTACATACTACATGTATAATAATAATGTTATTTGTTTCACGTCCCACGAACTACTTTTTAAGGTTTTCGGAGACGCCGCCATACTACATGTAATATGATCGCGCAGATGTAGCACATTAGCACCAATACTGTCCATATTAAATCCATGCCCACGACGTGGAAAGGGCGCCTTTCAAAGCTGACCAATGAAAACGATTGTTCGTCCATTTCTAGGATCGTAGTATGTAAGTGCAAATGGTTTCTAGAGGACCCACTGCAATCGCTGTTGACGATTAAGATGCCAGATACCATACCAGCTGGACTACATTTACGAAATAAAAAACATACGCCTCAACCCAGGATCGACCACTCGACCTCCTGCATGCTAACCCAAAACTCTATCCACTGCACCAACTGTACAGTGCGACTAGCTTCTGCTGACAGAGGTAGTTACCCTACATGTGGTTACAGCGTTGCCAGATTGCTACATCTCAATCTAAATAGAGTGCGGGCTACTCTTCCGCTTTCGTGCCCTGGATGTGCTAGATAACTGAAAAACAATAACTGGAAATATATAACCGAAAAACAATGGAACGGTACAGTCCATATTTAAAGCAAACCTGATCTGCGAAGTCGTGGTGCCACTACTAGCACCACGCTAATGCGATTTTCGGGAAAGTTGAATCAGCGTCATATTTCAGATGTATAAACACACCTACTAACGTTAGTTAATCTAGCACAACCCCTTTTTGTTGGTTGGATATTTTTTCCCGCCAGTGTTGTTACCACATAAGTTGTTATTATAGACCGCCTAGTGGTCAAGATCGTCATGGCGTCAAGTCTGTACGGTCGGACACTGTCGTTATCCGGTTCGAGTCCCTTTCGTAGGAAAACTTTTCACAGTCAGAAAGTCAGCCGTAGGGTAGGGGAGGTGGTGGCATAATCTTTTCTAATTACTAGATTACGAGCCAAAAGTATGGATGCGTCAAGTCTGAATGGTGCGACACTGTCGTTATCCGGTTCGAGTCCCGTTCGTAGAAAAAAATTCCACCGTCATAAAGTTGGCCACAGGGTAGGGGAGGTAGTGGCATACAATTTCTAATCACTAGATTGCGTGCCAAAAGTATGGATTCAATTCCTCTCCGCAGTGTTCATATGGAGCGAGAGCATATGCCGCTCTTCATGGTGATTCGTTCGTCGGATGGGAACGTTAAGCCTTGAGTAGATCCCCTGCTGCTATTCGACAGGAGTAGGCTATGAGCCAGCACCGGCTCTTACCCTCGCCCTTCCTACTACCATACATCACGTTATTCATTTCACTTCATTAACTCCTTTGATGAGGTTAGCGCTATGAATATTCATCTCACTAAAAACCCGACCCCGTAGAAAAACGGGAAAATGTTTGGACACATTTAAATTATTATTATTATTATTATTATTATTATTATTATTATTATTATTATTATTATTATTATTATTATTATTATTATTATTTTCTATATATTAAAACAATTATGAAAACTAAAGTCAGTCAGTCCGGCCATTCTATCTGGTTGATTTACTTCATTTTTAAAATGAAAGGTATTCATGCACAGATTTGTCATCAGGTACTACAAATCACTTAACTTCCGCATTCCTCAAATTATTTGAATTTTTCAATTTTTGTCTCTTTAAGCAATCATATCTTTAGTGATAATTGAGGTACGGAGTTCATTTTGGCCTAAGAGCATTCAGTGGGTCAAGCTCTTTCATTTCAGCTCTTAACTATTCAAATTGGTTGATTCTGAAGAAAGTTATGAGTGCACATTCAATTTGACGTCTCTTTTCTTCAACATTTTTTCTCATTGAAGCAATCATATCATTCGTTCTAATTGCGGTATGCAGTTCGTTTTCCTCTAAAACACGCAGAGGATCAAGCGCTTTCTTTTGAGGTAATAACTACTTAAAATATTAGTTTCTGAGAAAAGTTATGAGTGCATTTGTCTGCATAACGAAAATCTTTGAAGGACTTTTTAACAGTTCGGCGCGTAGTATTGTTCCAAGGAACGTTTAATTCAATTTCTTTGTGTGATGTATTTTCAAGCGTTTTATTGACGTAATATGACATATTAGCACAGCAGATCATGTGCTTTATTTCATTAACTCAAAACTTTGCTAATACATCCGTGAGAATAGTAACGAACAACACCATGCTTTGTACATTGCGGGCGGAGCCAGCGGGAAACTGCTAGTTATTATTAATAATATTGTCCGGCTCCATGGCTAAATGGTTAGCGTGCTAGCCTTTGGTCACAGGGTTCCTGGGTTCGATTCTCGGCAGGGTCGGGAATTTTAACCATAATTGGTTAATTTCGCTGACACAGGGGCGGGGTGTATGTGTCGTCTTCATCATCATTTCGTCTTCATCACGACACGCAGGTCGCCTAGGGGAGTCAACTTAAAAGACCTACATCTGGCGAGCCCAACTTGTCCTCGGACACTCCCGGCACTAAAAGCCATACGCCATTTCATTTCATTATTAGTATTATTCATGACTTTTCCCTGTTACCTGGGATCAGAACTTTTGAAGTTTAGCCTAATTTTAAGACCGTATGCCCTTTCTTACGTGGAGGGGTGTGTTCACTATTGTGTGTTTCTGTTTTGTTTTATAGTGTGATGTATGTATTTGAAGGTTTAAGTTAAGACGAACGCATACACCCAGCCCCGAAGTACAGGACTTAACCAGATACAATTAAAGTCCACATCCCTGTCGGGAATCGACCCTAGAGCCCCTCTGAATCGAATGTATGCTGCTTGCTCTAACGTTACACTTACACATCGAAGATCATTTTCGGCGACGGAATAATGTGAAAGGGCTAGGACTGGGAAGGTAGCGGCTGTGACCTTAATTAATTTATTATTTATTTATTGATGTCTTTGAGGCACAACCATAGCATTTCTCTGGTGTGAAAATACGAAACCACGGAAAACCATCTTTAGGGCTGCCGAGGGTGGGATTAGAACTCACCATCTCCCAAATACAAGGAGATAGAAACGTCACTCGGAATCGAAGGCCATTACACTGATCATTTAGCCAACAATAATTCCGAGCGAGTTGGTTGCGCGGTTTGGGTGATGTAGCATTGGGCTTGCATTCTGAAGATAGTGGGTTCGAATCCTAGTGTCAGCAGTCCTGAAGATGGTTTTCCGTGGTTTTCAACCAGACATATACTGTCACTGTACTTTAATTAAGGACACGGCCGCTTCCTTCCCACTCCTAGCCCTTTCCTGTTCCAGCGTCGGTGCGATGTGGAGCCAATTGTAAAAAAATGTCAATAATATAGTTATTAATATATTATTTCATTGCTTATTTTATTTTATATTTTTCTCTCTAATACAAATAAAAGGTATTATAAAATGACCAAACAGCACTTCCCCTCCTTTCTCCAATGAACAGAGCTATTTCCTACAGCATTCCACTCAACCTGCTACATAGCAATCACGACCGGAGAAATGGAACTGTCTTCAGTTCAAACGTAGTCACTGGAGTTAACGGACGATTAGCATCTTACAAGGGAGCTGTCCATACTGTCATATCAAAATGGACACTGAAATTTGGCAGAAAGGATGAGGGGTCCATAAGGAAGAAATTTACAAAAATTCAGATCCATTTCGATCTGTAAGGTCCTAAACTCGATACGGAAATGTCTAATAGATTTGCATGCTTTAGCGTATGGCTCGACATGGACAGCCCTGGTGACCAGATGAAGCGACCGGGTTACCGTGACCTTTCTGCGCTAGCCAGTTGACACATGTTCTTTTGAAATAGCAGTCATGAATCCGACTAGTGTTGTAGAGTATGTTTTACGTTATTTCCGTGAAAAATGTTTCTCCTCTTCTCGTGAAATAACTTCGGAAGAAAGGTAGATGGGTTGACATGTGATCGAACTAATTGACAATCATTCCGTGGGTGCCAGCATCGTCTCAGAGTCGTGTCTGTAGAAAAATAGTGACAGTGAAAGTGATAGTGGAAGCAGCGACCCTCTTCTGCATTATCTGAAAGAGAAGGCAGCACACCATTGCCAGGAACAAGATGACCGAGCTCGATAGCTGCAGTCGCTTAAGTGCGGCCAGTATCCAGTATTCGGGAGATAGGTGGTTCGAACCCCACTGTCGGCAGCCCTGAAGATGGTTTTCCGTGGTTTCCCATTTTCACACCAGGCAAATGCTGGGGCTGTACCTTAATTAAGGCCACGGCCGCTTCCTTACCAGTCCTAGCCCTTTCCTGTCCCATCGTCGCCATAAGACCTATTTGTGTCGGTGCGACGTAAAGCCAATAGCAAAAAAAAAAAAGGAACAAGATGCGTTACAGATCCGATTTTGAAACCCGAGTCTGATTCCCATCAATCCAGCGAAGAGACACCGCAGTCACCTAGTAAATGTACCAGTTCAAGCTATGTTTCCAGTCCACAGATGGAAGTGAAACAAACTGTAGATCTTGCGTATAAGAGAAAAGCTGTAAGTTCATGGTTAAATACGCAGGATAAGAAGCGACTTCCATTAACCACTGTTCACAAAATTTGCCGTAAGGTGACGTAACGACGACAACTGTACAGGTGGAAGAACCTATTAGAAACTGCATCAGTAATTCCCTTTGAACACAAGAAATAGATGCATACAGAATTATTTTCTCGCTTTACAGTCTCACCGCTCACCACCCTCTAGGACCCCGGTACCACCTAGGGGTGATGAGGTGAAAAACCTTATCCACCAGGGAGAGAGAGAGAGAGGGAGAGAGAGAGAGGGAGAGGGAGAGAGAGAGAGGGAGTGAGGGAGAGGGAGAGCTCTCACCGCTCACCACCCTCTAGGACCCCGGTACCACCTAGGGACAACCTCACTCTCACCGCTCACCACCCTCTAGGACCCCGATACCCCCTAGGTGGTACCGGGGTCCTAGAGGGTGGTGAGCGGTGAGAGCTCTCCCTCTCCCTCACTCCCTCTCTCTCTCTCCCTCTCCCTCTCTCTCTCTCCCTCTCTCTCTCTCTCCCTGGTGGATAAGGTTTTTCACCTCATCACCCCTAGGTGGTACCGGGGTCCTAGAGGGTGGTGAGCGGTGAGAACAGAAGAAAGAAGACTGCAGCGGATTGTACGCGATGAAGACCTGCGACTGTGGGTCTTGGAAATTTCAAGAGAGATTTCAATGGCGTGAACTAATTTCAACGCATGTGCTAGTTGGTTGAGTCGTTTTAAGAAAAAGTACAGAATGAAAAGTAGAAAAATACGAAATTTGTATCTCGTACGTATCTGCAAGAAGAAGAAGAAAAAGGTAAAGCCACGAAGAAATTTGTAGAAGCAGCTACAGAGCGATATTTAGGCTACACCCCTCCTCCAGTATACAGTACTGATCAAAGTGGTTTCGTGCGCGAAATGAAAGCGAAAAGGACTCTATCGCGACCGAGCGAGTTGGCCGTGTGATTAGGGGCGCGCGGCTGTGAGCTTGCATCCGGGAGATAGTGGGTTCTACTGTAATCCCACTGTTGGCAACCCTGCAGATGGTTTTCCATGATTTCCCATTTTCACACTAGGCAAATGATGGGGCTGTACCTTAATTAAGGCCACGGCCACCGTCGCCGTAAGACCTATCTGTGACGGTGCGACGTAAAGCCACTAGCAAAGAAAAAGAAGGACTCTATCATTTGTTGGTGAGAAACATAGAGAAACAGTTGCTCTGTCAATTAGTGCACTCACCCATTCGTACACAACTATGCCTACAATTATTATGGCCTGTATTCTTTTCCCGAAATTATTCATTGTACTACAGGAGACAACTGGAACTTTCGATCCGAGAGTTTCCAAAGAAATGTTTCATAACAGAAATATAATTGTAACAGCCACAAAGCAGGTAAAATGGGGAGAAAAAGGAATTAAAGTATTGGTTTAAAGGATCCTTCTTCCCATTTGCGGAAGAGAATTGTTTGCTCCTGCTAGATTCCTGGACTACTTATAGTAATACGAGCTGTCTTGAAGGCATTCCTCCAAGCAACAGTATAGAAATTCTCCAGATTCATGGTGTCAACAAATATTTGTGTGTTTATCACGCGATTAACGCACCTCATTTATGTTTCACATTCGTTCCGTAACAATAAGTGACCTTGGCGCGTGGCGCCTGCCAGTTCGTTCTCTCTCTCTGTCTCCAGCACAACTGCAACTCCACTCCACTCCGCTGTGCGCCGCGCGAGCCAGCAAGAAGCAAGGGTTGTCCAGAAAGCTGCATTGTCACACGGATTTTGTATCAAGATTTCGAAACCATCCAGTTCGAAATGGTAGTTAAATTTTTTACATCATTATTTTATGGGTCTCCTCATGGTCTCTATGAAATTTCATTGTCGATTTTGATATGACAGTAAGGACAGTTCCCTTGTTAGGTGAAGAACAGAAAACTTGTTCAAAGTTACTAAGGTGACTATAGTGAACCGCTAACAAGTTTATACAACGTAAACAATATTTTACATACATGCGCATGATTTAAAGTGATGTCATAGAATCTGAGGAGGTTCTTCTAGAACAAAACTTCTTTGTTTATTAGTTTGTGTGTTTATAAAAGCATTTCATAGTGCTATATAGATTATAATTAGTGTTTTTATAGAGTGAAAAGCTTAAAAGGTACATTAACTTAGTCGATAATGAAAAGTAGGCCTTACTTCTTAAAAATATCGGTAAACGAAAAATATGATTTTCGAGAAAACGAACTTTGAACTTCAAATTAGATAACTATTAAACAATTTTAATGTACCTATGAATTGTATATTTCCACCTGACAAAATTCGTTTCTGAAGCTTTCCTGCATTGAACTCCTCGTTGCAACGTCAGCCTTCTTGTGAAGTTGTACGTTCCTTTCTTCTGAACTAAACCTGAAGAAATATCTTATGAATCCTTCCTTTCACGAGTGTTCTACTTTGAATTCCTCAGCCTCTCCCAGCTTCTCTCTTCCGCTTCTGCTAGTACTTCAAAGAACGAATTTGTTTCCGTCCAATAACGCCAGGAGTATGCCTCGTGATGCGGGTAGCCTAGCTCCGCCCCTATGCTAACTTCGTAGTAAACGAAGTGGCTGTCTTATTGCTTTCATAATACTGTACAATCACTTTATTACGTTCCGGGTACACTGCTGAGAAGCAATATATGAACAATTTTCTTCTGCCATTCTACAGTTGCTTGCAGCACAGAGGAATAATCTTTACCTCTTTCGATAATCACTTATACAGAATGCTCTGCAAATGGTTCCAATGTTTATGGAGGAGATACTATATCCACGCCATGAGAAATCGCAGGCAATTTGTAGGTATGGTACGAGAAATAAATACTACAGAGTACGTGGTTCTAGAAGTGACCATTTCAGCTATATAAGACTCGACAATATTCATGCAATCGGAAGACAATCATACTTGTCTGCGATCGAAAGACATTAACATTCATACATCATGATAGACTGTTATGCCTTGCAGCGTTCAGTCTGCAAGCCTCCGTTTATTTACTAAATTTCGCCAGACTCCTCTATTTGCAATTAGTGCTGTGGCCTCATTTAATTCTATACCTCTTATCTTAAATAGTTATAAACTGAGTCTAACCATCGCCGCCTTAGTCTCCCTCTACTTCTCTTACCTTCATAACATAGTCCATTATTCTCCTAGGTAACTTATCCTCCTCCATTTGCCTCACATGACCCCACCACCGAAGTCGGTTTATGCGTGCAGCTTCATCCATAGAGTTCATTCCTAAATTAGCCTTTATCTCCTCATTCCGACAACCTTCCTCCCATTGTTCCCACCTGTTTTACCAGCAATCATTCTCGCTACTGTCATGTCTGTTACTTCTAACTTATGAATAAGATATCCTGAGTCCACTCAGCTTTCAATCCCGTAAAGCAAAGTTGGTCTGAAAACAGACCGATGTAAAGATAGTTTCCTCCGGAGCGGACTTCCTTCTTACAGAATAATGTTTATCGCAACTGCGAGCTCACTGCATTACCATCCTGGAAGAACACACGTCCTAAATGCTTGAAATTATCTACCTGTTCCAGCTTTGTGTCACTAATTTGACATTCAGTTCTGTTGAATTTCTTACCTACTGACATCAATTTAGTCTTCGAAAGGCTAATTTTCACACCATACACATTTTCAACTTCCACGATATTAGACTGCAGGCTTTCGGTACAATCTGCCATTAAGACCAAGTCGTCAGCATAGGCCAAACTGCATACTACATTTCCACTTAACTGAATCCCTCCCTGCCACTGTATAACTTCCAATATTTGATCCATGTAAACTACGAACAGCAAAGGTGGAAGATTATAGCCTTGTCTAACACCTGTAAGTACCCTAAACCAAGAACTCATTCTACTATCAATTCTCACTGCAGGCCAATTGTCAACATAAATACCTTTGATCGATTTTAATAATCTATACTTAATTCCCTAGTCCCCCAGTATGGCGAACAACTTCTCCCTAGGTACCCTGTCCTATGCTTTCTCCACATCTACGAAACACGAATGCAACTGTCTATTCCTCTCGTAACATTTTTCAATTACCTGGCGCATACAGAAAATTTTATCCTGACAGCCCTTCTGTGGTCTGAAACCACACTGGTTTTCATCCAACTTCCTCTCAAGCACAGATGGCACCCTCCCTTCCAATATGCCAGTAAGTACGTTGCCTTGTATACTAATCAATGAGTTACCTCGATATTTGTTGCAATCTTTCCTGTTCCCTTACATATAGATAGGTGCAATTACTGCTTTTGTCCAATCCCAAGTTACCTTACCAACACTCCATGCTCATCTTATTATTCTATATTTCAACCCTGCCTTCTCACTATACTTCACAATTTCGGGTCTGATATCATCTATTCCTGCTGCATTATGAAAACGGAGTTTATTTACCATCCTTTCCACTTCCCCAAGCGGAATTTCACCAACATCATTTTCCTCCTCCCCATGAGCTCCGATGTGCGTGACAAGATTTTAAGATTTTTAAAAAATTGAGAAGATTTTAAAAATATTCCCTCCACCTGTCCAGTGATTCCCTGGGGTCTATTATGAGTTCACCTGAATTACCCTGAATTTTATTTTGCTAATTGCTTTACGTCGCACCGACACAGGTAGGTCTTATGGCGACGATGGGACAAGGAAGGGCTAGGAGTGGGAAGGAAGCGGCCGTGGCCTTAATTAAGGTACAGTCCCAGCATTTGCCTGGTGTGAAAATAGGAAATCACAGAAAACCATCTTCAGGGCTACCGACAGTGGGGTTCGAACCCACTATCTCCCGGATACTGGATACTGGCCGCACTTACGCGACTGCAGCTATCGAGCTCGGTGCCATAAATTGTCCCTCCCAACATAAGATTATTTATTACTGTCCAGAAAGGCTTCCCTGCTGCTTGACCTAGCCTTTCCTGGTTAATACCAAACTCTTTTATTACAAAAGTCTTCCCACGACTTCTTTTTTGATTCAACAACTATTTGTTTCGCTCAGTTCATTTCATCTACAGTATGTACAATTCCCTGTCAGCATCAGCCCTTGATTGAAGCAATTTCTGATAAGCCTTCTTTTTACGTTTACAAGCTGCTGTCACTTCATCATTGCACCAAGATGTTTGCTTTTTCCCATCTTTACACACAGTTGTTCCTACGCATTCCCTTGCTGTTGCTACTACAGCATCCCTGTATGCCACCCATTCCCTTTCTACACCCTGAACCTGCTTACTGTCCATTGTTCGTAACTTTTCACTAATCATATCCATGTACTTCTAATTTCCTCCTCCTGAAGTTTTGCTACCCTTATTCGTTTGCAGACAGATTTCACTTTCTCTATCCTAAGCCTAGAGATACTTGGTTCGCTATAGATCAGGGTCTGATTCATCGAAAAATCCCCGAAAACCCATACATTCCTAACAGATTTCCTGAATTCGAAGTCGGTTAAGATACAGTTTACTATGGATCTGCTACCCCTACTCTTCCATGTGCAGCGGCGAACAGCCTTCTGCTTGAAGAACGTATTCGTAGCTGCTAAACCCATACTAGCACAGAAGTCCAGCAAACGCTGCCCATTCCCAATTTGCTTCCATATCTTCCCCACATTTACCAATCACATTTTCGTATCCTTCAGTTCTATTTCCAACTCTCCCATTGAAATCGCCTATTAGCACTATTCTATTCTTGCTGTTGACCTTGACTATGTGGTCACTCAATACATTAAAAATTAATTTCGTCCTCATCTGCATCCTCACACGGTGAATACACGAGGACACTTCTCGTCCTAATTCCTCCATCTGCCAAATCTACCCACTCATTAGCTCGTTTATGTGCCTAACAGAAAATATGTTGCGTGCAATAGAATTCCTGATAAATAGCCCTACCCCACAATCTGATCTTCCATTTTTAACACCCGCCAATCTCTTCCTCGTTATCTCGCTTTACCCGAATATCGTACACTCCTAGCACATCCAGATCTTTGCTGACTCAGCTACTTCTACTTTCTTTCTTCCATAAGCCCCATTAAAATTGATACCTCCACATCCATCGAATTCCATTTCGTTCGCCAAGTCGTTTCCAAGTAGTCCCTTGCCTGTCAAATGAGAGTGGGACTCCGTTACTCCCATAGTTCTGAGGCTTGCTGAAAATGTTCTGAGCTCGGTAAATACATGAAGCAGGATGCTACCCTACCTATGCATAGGTCCCAGTGAGTATCTCTCCTATAACTGGTTAGGGACCACCAGTGGATTGTATAGTCCTAGCCGCCTGAGCGCAAGGACTCAGAATATGTCCGAGATGCCCACTCCCATTCCGTAGCAACTAGTATCCCGACTCTCAGGACCTCTTACTCATCCGTTGCTCATGGTTCACGAACTAGGACATGACTACAGTAACCCACATCATGAACCATGACATTTAATATTATTTTACACACTTTGGTGGTAATTATAATCAATTGTACAGATTTTAGGATATCAAAGCACAACAAACCTTAATAATTTACACTAAATTTTACGCAGAATTTGAACACACAGTTTTCTGGACAATTCTAGCTGTGGCAATAACCACTGTCTTCTGCATGGTCTTGTAGATGTCAATGTTGTCATCCATCTTCAGTCCTTCCACCAGAGTTTTAGGTATAGCAGCTGGTACTTGAAACGATGATTGGTACAATTATCACCTCTTCACAATGCCATAGTCTTTGAATATGCTCCACCTGTGGTGTATGTTTGTTGATTTTATTGGTTTACTTTTCAGGAGGTTCCAAATGTTCGGGAAAGCTATGTCGATCAGAGCGACACGTTTTATTTCCTTCTATAACACCACTATGTCCGGTCTGGTGTGAGTTGTCGTCTTATCTGTGATAATTGTTCGGTCCCAGTAGATTTTAATCACGTCATTATCGTGTACAGTTTGAGGGCTGTATTTAAAATGGGGAAGTCTTTGATCATCCACCCTATAATTAATAGCAGGTTCTTGGTGCAAAATCTTGGCAACCGATTCGTGGCGTTCCTTAAACTCCCTTTATGAGAAGTGTGAGCACACATGGTTTCATGGATTTTTGCAGCCGCTTCGGCACGATTCCCTATATTATTATTATTATTATTATTATTATTATTATTATTATTATTATTATTATTATTATTATTATTATTATTATTAGAGCCTCCGTGGCTCAGACGGCAGCGCGTCGGCCTCTCACCTCTGGGTACCGTGGTTCAAGTCCCGGTCACTCCATGTGAGATTTGTGCTGGACAAAGCGGAGACGGGACAGGTTTTCCTCCGGGTACTCCGGTTTTCCCTGTCACCTTTCATTCCAGCAACACTCTCCATTCTCATTTCATAGCATCTATCAGTCATTAATCAATCACTTTGGGAGTGGCGACCCCATCGTACTAATAGTCTATATATGATTCATTCATTACATTCCTGACCCGGTCAATGACTGGAAAACAGGTTGCAGGTTTTCATTTTCATATTATTATTATTATTATTATTATTATTATTATTATTATTATTATTATTATTATTATTATTATTATTATTATTTCAAGACGTTTTACGGGTCGTATCGTTGCCATTGTCGTCAAATGTTTCTTAAACTGGTCATAATATGTGATATACAGGTAGAAGGTTTCGTGTGTTGACTCCATTTTTGATAACAAAATACTTGATGGGCTGGACAAACGAATAGCATGGAACTTAAAATTGCAAAGAATATTTATGATACAATATAGAGATTTATTCTCTAAAATATTAACCTCATTACCATATATGAGTGTCAAATGATTGCTTATAGGCGGCGGATTTTGCTCCGTGATACAACATGGAACTTAAAATAGCAATCAATATATATGATACTGTCTAGCGATTTATTCTCTGGAAAATTAACCTCAGTTCCATGAATGAGTATGATCTTTTTTTTTTTTTGCTACTGGCTTTAGTCGCACCGACACAGATAGGTCTTACGGCGACGATGGGATAGGAAAGGCCTAGGAGTTGGAAGGAAGCGGCCGTGGCCTTAATTAAGGTACAGCCCCAGCATTTGCCTGGTGTGAAAATGGGAAACCACGGAAAACCATCTTCAGGGCTGCCGACAGTGGGATTCGAACCCACTATCTCCCGGATGCAAGCTCACAGCCTCTAACCGCACGGCCAACTCGCCCGGTAGTATGATCGTTAAGGGAAGTCATACTACATGCTTACTAGTAGAAACTGTTGCTGGTTTATGATATTGTACTTATGAATGTGTGTGAAACCTAATATTATTTATCCTACAGCACTAGATTAAGACGTTGCGAGCCAATAATTTTTTTTGAAATTTTGTTCTGTAGGCCAACACTTGCCTTTTACCCTGTACAAGCCGACAACGGTGTCAACCATTGCCTACCAGAAAATCCAAAAATAGTCCCCGCTGTCCGCTCTGACGTTGAACATTTTAATGATTTCGCAGTTAGAAAAGTTGTACAAACATGACGAATCGATATCAATAATTCGCATTAAGTCCGAAAAGATACATAACTGCATAAAAACAAATGTAATACCATTTATATTTGTTATGTATTTTCAAGTGTTTGTTGGCATAATATTACAGTACATTAAATTACCACAACAGTCCATGTGTAGAGATATTAATGAACAACGTCATACGTTGTGGGAAGAACCCACGGAAAAATGCTAGTTTTCTTCTTTTTCTACAGATTTTCCTACACCTGTGGGGTTGCGGAGGGAGGGATGTAATCACTATTGCGTGTTTCTGTGCTGGTTGGCAGTGTGGTGTGTTGTCTGAATATGAAGAGGAAAGTGTTGCGACAAACACAAACACCTAATCACCGGGCCAGAAGAATTAGTCAGAGGCAATTAAAATCGCCTATCCTGGCGGGAATCGAACCCGGGATCCTCTGAACCCAAGGCCTCAACACTGACCATTTAAACAATGAGAACCGCGGGTAAAGCCTAGTAAATAAAAAAAAATAGAATTTAAGACCACAATCGCCACCCTTACGGATTATGGAACGATTGCATTCTGTTGCGGA
The DNA here is from genome assembly GCF_040414725.1 of Anabrus simplex. Classification (NCBI taxonomy): domain Eukaryota; kingdom Metazoa; phylum Arthropoda; class Insecta; order Orthoptera; family Tettigoniidae; genus Anabrus; species Anabrus simplex. Next base: position 102,636,750 of record NC_090273.1, on the reverse strand, counting down.
TTACTTACTTCAATCCATACAGAGGCGCCGAAAGAATGCGAGTGTTAGTACGACATTAAATATAGGCCTGTATCAAAATATAAATCAGTTGAATTAACCTTACTGCTAGATGTCAAATATACTTTGGTCTTTTTTAAACTTTTAGATCATCGGGCGAGTTGGCCGTGCGGTTAGGGGCGCGCGGCTGTGAGCTTCCATCCCACTATCGGTAGCCCTGAAGACGGTTTTCCGTGTTTTCCCATTTTCACACCAGACAAATGCTAGTGCTGTACCTTAATTGAGGCCACGGCCGCTTCCTTCCAACTCCTAGGTCTTTCCTATCCCATCGTCGCCATAAGACCTATCTGTGTCGGTGCGACGTAAAGCCACTAGAAGAAAAAATTAACATTTAGACCAAGATAAAATATTTTTATGGTGGAATCCATTTCTTTTAAGCGAGAAAAAATCCACTAAAGATATCTCTTAGTCTACTGATTAATCCGGAAGGAATATAAGAAAATACATTTAATTAATTTAAATATTTTAATATCATGCGTTATTTAATAATTTTCCGACAGTTACCCTCGGACTGATTCTATTTAAATAACTTTTAAGTTATACAGATGATGTTGTACAATTTGGAGTAAATCTCTGAAAATCGCAGTTGACATTCCTTGTAGAACATCAATAGGAATTCGAAACCTTTTGAAAATATTCACAGATAAATTTGTGATTGTTCCACACGCACCAAACAATTTACCAATAATTTTCCACTTCATAATTGTATACTTGTTCTCTAAGTCACGAAAGCAAGGCTCATAGCGTTTTCTTCTTTTCCGTATCAACTTTTTTGGATTGCTTTTCATCTCGCTCTAATCTGACTGTTGGATCGATAATGACGCCTTTGTTACATTTCCTATCAATGACTGTAATGACTGTTCATTTAGTGGAACCTTCAGTTGACGTAGAGGTATCTTCTTCTTAGTCCATGCTACCTGTTGTTTCTTAAGAGATCCCCTTTGCGTCAGAAACCAAAAACATTAGGAAGGGCTTCAATCTCGTATTTTCGACAATGGGCATCTAGTCTTCTGCGATAATATTGCAGTTTATTTTTATAATGTCAGTCTTTGTCGATATCCAACTATTAGATTTATCCCACTCTGAAAACATAGTGGTACACCTCTGCCACGATGGGGTAAGTTTTCCCTCTTTCCATATTGCTTATGGCGAAGTTTCTTTGTTATTGTCTTTACTTTGACCTCTTCATCAATTTCTAGGTAAAGAAAAGCGTGTCCTCATCCCGAGGATGTGCAGCTCTTTTCAGGCACACCCACAATGGAGGTGAGCTGCATGTACCATATCAGCCACATACCAGCCCTCCTGCCATTCTTAAATTTATGGCAGTACCTGGAATCGAACCCGGCTTTCGAGGACGGTAGCTAACAACATTAACCGTTACGCTACGGAGGCGGACTATTTCTAGGTTAAGATGTCTCAAACTGTCGTGAATTTCTTCATTCTCTGAAAAACCATAAAAGTAGATTATTATTATTATTATTATTATTATTATTATTATTATTATTATTATTATTATTATTATTATTATTATTATTATTATTATTATTATTATTATTATTATTATTAATTTCTTCTTTGAAATTTCTCTAACGTTGAGAAAGCATATTTGAACTGCGCTTCAGGCGGTTGCATATTATAATATATTGAAGAAATTCTTCCCACGAACCTTCAAAACACCCAAACCAGGAACTGTTCTAGATGAATATAGCATAAAATCCGGACCATCTTTTGGTACTCCTATTATTTCTTTCACAGCACTAAATTATCAATGTCTTCCAGATATCCACGTCGCATTTTCATTTGTAATGCGATGATTCTAATCATTCTATCCGGATCCTGCTTATGCTGTGGAAATTAAGAATTACTGATATATTTTCATATCATTCCTGTTTTTACTTTAATCTCTGTAACATTTAATTTAAGAACTGATTGACATCTTCAGATTCACTGAGCTTCGAATGTTTCCTTCATCAGGCAAATATCTGAATTGTTTGTATATACTGTCTTGGAGGGATATACTCCTCTTCAGCATTAAGCAGTTCTCCTCCTACACACACACAAACACTTCTACAACACTCTTGACAGTTGGTTTATTTCTCTCACAAGTTATCACGCTATATACAAATGTTATGCTAATGCACTGCCACCATTACATCCCCCGCTTTAGCTGCAACACTTCCTGCTCGCCTACAACTTACGTTGTTGCTTTCACACACAAGTTATAGTGTCTGCACTCACCATACTTGAGATTGCAATTAAGCTAGTGCATCTCATATTCACCATCTCGGTTCGCTTTCATAGAACATTTACAGAAAGTAATTGCTGCATTGCTCTTCCTCTGTATAGTATGTATGAACAACAGTCCTGCTCAAAAATTAGATGCTCTCTCAATGAACATATGAAACGTAACATATAGAAATTGAAATGGAGAGTGACGGAAGACATAGATAGAAACTTCACTATACCCCGGATGCAAATTAATTTGTTTATTAGGGAAGAGCTGTCTAGCCTGCTCTTCCGTAATGAAACGCGAGTAACATATATTCTAGGGGTTCCGATGGGTCGTACCTGTAATGTTTATGCAATACTCATAGCACAACACTCATAGTCGCTTAGGTAAGTTTTCAATGTAACATACAGTATTATTGCCTAAAATTCTAGGCTCTAAGCATCGTAATACATAGTCCGTACTGTAGAAAAAGCGCCAATTTCATCAGCTGATCGATTGAGCAGGTTTAAGCAAATGTTAGGAAGTGTACTTGTGAATGTAATGGCTTTTCTTTGTAAATGGGGATGTCGAAAGACAGACCTATATTTTGAACCTTCTTTGCCTTCTTTATTATATTCAATTAACATTTAATATGTCAATATAAAAACTACCATTAAATACTGAATTAAATTCATTTCTTGGAGAACCAGATATCTTAAAAACCGACTAATATTTCATTACAAATTTGTTATTCTTGATAATAATATTACATTAACCAACTTAACAAATTAGCTCTTTTTAATTCGGGAAAAATAAATCTCTATTCCAATTTTAATAAACCCTAATAAATGTTTGTTCTGTAGATTCATCACGTCAAAGTTTAAGTTAGATAATTAAACCTCCTTGTTTAGCTTAGGTATGTCATTTTTATGGGATGACAGATGTATATTTATGGGACGAAGTGCTTCACATGAAATGTATTAATTAAATTGTTAACGTAGAACACTTTCTTTTTGTAGTAATATAATTTGTTGTGAGTTTAAATACAGTGTACGAAAGTTCACAGCTGCTACAATGCCAGTTTGCCAGTTCAATTATACAGGTTAATAACCAATATTTTCATTTCTGTCTAATGAAAAGATTTCAAAGAGCTCTTTGAAGGACAGTGCCGGAAGTTCTAAGAAAAAGTAAAACAAAGAAGCTACCGTCTTTTATGGCCAGTTAGAAATATGGAGGCAAAGTGATGTATTACAGGCTAATAATAATTGTACCGGTTGGTACACCTCTACGCTGCAAATTTGAATTTTCCGCCTTAAAGTACCTCTCTACAGGAGAAACCCTGAACTGTAACAACTGAATCAACTCTACTGTTTATCAGAAGATGTCACTGGGTGTTTTTGATTTGATTTTGTTAATCAAGAAGTGTGGACATTCTCTAACAGATGTCTCTACTAAAAAAACTATGATAATGCACTCTGATGCGAAGGAATGAACTTTCTTGGAGAAATTTTGTATTCATAAGTTTTGTCTTTACTAAATTTTGTTCTTTCATTTGGGGGTTGGCAATATCAAGCTTTCTTTCCGCCTGTTTTGAATTTCACCAATCCTAAATTTCTGTAATTAATTTCACACCAATAAGGTGTTTCTTCATCGATTTGTGTGTAACTTTTGCTGTTAGCCAATAAACGTTTGTGGGCGGGTTTTAATCATTCATGAAAGGTCTCGAATTTTCCGCGAGGGTATAAAAACTGCTGATTTTCTTGTCTCCGCGCCACTCGTACAACATTTAGCTTAGTGTGTGGATATGTAGCAGGAGGCGGGAAGCGCCTCTTTCTTCTAGAAGCAGCTCTTTAAAAGGTAATGGCCATTTATCATCTTTTCTTGCTAGCTCAGCAGTTTAACTCGCGGGGAAGGTTCGAAACCTTTAATATGTAACCAACGTTTTTAAAATGTAAATCCAATTTCAGTCTATGTAAAAACTACAAATCTCTTTAACTGTAAAGCGGGGATAGAGAGTGCTTTACCCTCTCGAGCTCCCCTTCATTTTGAAGTTGAGGTGACTACGTTTTCATAACAGTTTCTTCTCTTCCTTAATGTGTTAAAGTTTTCTCATACGAGTCACCTCCCTAGCTTGGGATTAGCCCCTGTGTAATCGGCCGAGCGCCACTTAGGTTTTAAAATGTGTATTTAGGAGTGCAAGTTCACGCCTCCAGTCCTCACTGTACTTTGGGCCAGTAACTTAACCTGTTGTTTTTCCTTCACGCGAAGGCCCTGTAGGTTGGGTACAAGGTACCCCTTTTTCTTTGTAAGTGTGCCCTGAGGGCAGTTAGAAGTAAAGTTTATTGTAGCCTTTGATAGGCTTGTAAAATTGAGAGCGGGTCTGCTCTTTCTTGTATTATGATGTGTGCCTCTAGGAGGCCTGACAGTCCTAGGTGGGAGCAAGCGCTCCATGTACTAGGGGATTTCTGCCCTTATGTAAAGTTATAACTTCTAAATTTGAGCCAAGAGCTCACCATATGTAAAGAGAGGGGTTCAAAGCCCAAGAACTGTAAATTGGACTAATATTGTGCGTCTTTTACTTGTTTCTCTGCTACTTGCTACCTATTACTCTGTTACTTGTTGATTTTGGAAAGAAAATATAACCTTGTTAAAGTTGTAGTTAAACCCATTCAAGCCCACACCTTCTTTTCACCTCTGCTGATCCATCAAACTTCGGAACAATAATAATTATTACTACTTTTGTACGTTCGTTGTTTCTCTACTTTATACTAATGATTTGTTACGTACCCTGACGAGTAAAAAAATCATTTTGCTTTGACAACTTCAACGCATATTAAACCCACTGCTCCTAAAATTACACAAACGATGACATTGTCAATGATCTCACCTGTTATAGTAATGCAACATTTGTGAAGTACAGACAGTACTGTAGCTCCGATGACGTCACAGAAAGAGACGAACTGTTCCCTCCGTCTGACCGGCGTAATGCAAGTACACGATTCGTCTTTGTTTTGGAGTTAAGAAATACATACGCACTGACACATCGAATGTTTTCGGTGACGGAAGGATGGGAAAAGGCTAGGATTGGGAAGGTAGTGGCCGCTGCCTAAATTTACAGTCCCAGCATTTGTCAGGTGTGAAAATGGGAAACCACAAAAAATCCATCTTCAGGGCTACCGACGGTGGGATTCGAACCCACCATCTAACGAATGCAAGCTCAAAGCTGCCCGACACTAACCACACAGGCAAATCGCTCGGTGGAAGGCCAGCCTTCTACCACCTGAGCTACTTATGCCTTCTTTATTATATTCAAAGGAACAGATATCACATTAGCACCTCTAACTGAAAAGTGAAAATAAATGCGAATTGTGACTCAGATAGAATATGATAACGTTCTCTTCATTCAAAATGTCTAAAGACAGTCTATATTTTGTTTTGAAGTAATTTCTAGTACATAAAGCTTTAGAGATAAAGTATAATCATATCTAATTCGTGACGGTATTGTTCTCATACAAAGCATCAAGAGTTTGCTTGAACTTACTAAATACACGAGGGACACAATATTGCTTATATGGCGAGATGGGTACCCGGAGGAGGTCGCAGGTTCAATTCACGGTCAGTTTTACCATTTTAATTCTTGAATGAGGTCTTGAACGTGGTGTGGTTCACACAGCCTCGTAAAACCAACTGAGGATATGTCTGATATGAAAGGTTGAGAATTTTGTCTAGACGACCATCATATCGGGCTGCAACTGTGCTGATGTCGCATTTTATCTTCCGTGGTCCTTCGTTGCATCCAGCAGTGGCAACATTCATCCCCGCCTAATCAACATCTTTTCGCGATACCTCATGTGAGACCGGTGGATTCAATCTACCCTGGTGGTGGACGTTCTTGAACCGTATTAGACCTGACCAAGGAAGGTTTTGTTATATTCGTCACAAATATGGATGGTCGTCATCACCAAGCTGTGGCCATGGAGCTACACTACAGACCATTTAACATGGGGCCGTTGACTGTCCAACAAGCTTTCCATGGTTCCTTGATGAGCATTCATGATACGTCACTCTAATGGATTGCTGGATATGATCAAGAGATCTGAACTTCAGGATTTGTACATAGTTCTTTTTTAGAATTTCTTGTTATCACACTGTTTCCTTCGGCATCATAAATAAGTAAATAAGTAAATGCATACAATCTGTATAAAAATCAGTCTGCAGTTATAAGAATCTAGGGCGTTGAAAATAAAGCAGCAAACCAGAAAGTAGTTAGGCAAGGATGCAGTTTGTCCCCCATCATTTCATTGTTCATATAGAACAGGCAGTAAAGGAAATCAAAGAGGAATTTGGAAAGGGAATCACAATCCAAGGGAGAAAATCAAAACCCTGAGATTTGCCGATGATATTATTTTATCTGAGAATGCAGAGGAGCTGGCAAAATTTCCGAATGATATGGAAGGAGTCTTTGGTAAGGAGTACAAGATGAAAATAAATAACTCCAAAACAAAAGTAATAGAGTGCACTCCAACGGAGTGAGGTGCTGCAGGTAATATCAGATTAGGAAATGAAGTATTAAAGGAAGTAGGTGAATATTGTTACTAGGGTAATAAAATAACTAACTGTGGCAGAATTAAAGAGGCTGGCATCACAAAGGAAGAGCTTTCTTAAGAAAAGAAATTTGCTCACTTCGAACATTTATATAGGAATTAGAAAGATGTTCTTGAAGATTTTCGTCTGGAACGTGGCATTATATGGAAGTGAAAAGTGGGCGATAACTAGCTCAGAAAGAAAGAGAATAGAAGTTTTAAAGATGATGTTTCAGAAATATGCTGAAGGTGAGATGGATAGATGGAATCATTAATGAAATAGAATTGGTAAGAGGAGATCGATTTCGCTAAATTTGACGATAAGAAAAGATAGAATTATAAAACACATCTTAAGACATCCAGGACTTATTCAGTTGGTTTTTGAGGGAAGTGTAGGCAGTAAGAAAGATGGGGATAGACCAAGATATGATTATGGCAAGCAGATTAGAGCAGATTGAGGATGCAGTAGTTACGTAAAAATGGAAAGGTTAGCACAGGATATGCTGGAATGGAGAATTACATTAAACCAGTCTATGAAATGAAAACTCAAACAACTACAACAACAATAATAATAATAATAATAATAATACACTGACTGACAGAGCAAATGCAACACCAAGAAGGAGTGGTTCGAAAGGGATGAAAGTTGGGCAAAAAACAGAGACGGCACGGACGAATAATTGATGTTTATTTCAAACCGATATGCAGGTTACACAATGCGCACGGCATCGACTCAGTAGGATGTAGGACCACCGCGAGCGGCGATGCACGCAGAAACACGTCGAGGTACAGAGTCAATAAGAGTGCGGATGGTGTCCTGAGGGGTGGTTCTCCATTCTCTGTCAACCATTTGCCACAGTTGGTCGTCCGTACGAGGCTGGGGCAGAGTTTGCAAACGGCGTCCAATGAGATCCCACACGTGTTCGATTGGTGAGAGATCCGGAGAGTACACTGGCCACGGAAGCATCTGTACACCTCGTAGAGCCTGTTGGGATATGCGAGCAGTGTGTGGGCGGGCATTATCCTGCTGAAACAGAGCATTGGGCAGCCCCTCAAGGTACGGGAGTGCCACCGACCGCAGCACATGCTGCACGTAGCGGTGGGCATTTAACGTGCCTTGAATACGCACTAGAGGTGACGTGGAATCATACGCAATAGCGCCCCAAACCATGATGCCGCGTTGTCTAGCGGTAGGGCGCTCCACAGTTACTGCCGGATTTGGCCTTTCTCCACGCCGACGCCACACTCGTCTGCGGTGACTATCACTGACAGAACAGAAGCGTGACTCATCGGAGAACACGACGTTCCGCCATTTCCTCATTCCCTCATCCAAGTCGCTCTAGCCCGGCACCATGCCAGGCGTGCACGTCTATGCTGTGGAGTCAATGGTAGTCTTCTGAGCGGACGCCGGGAGTGCAGGCCTCCTTCAACCAATCGACGGGAAATTGTTCTGGTCGATATTGGAACAGCCAGGGTGTCTTGCACATGCTGAAGAATGGCGGTTGACGTGGCGTGCGGGGCTGCCACCGCTTGGCGGCGGATGCGCCGATCCTCGCGTGCTGACGTCACTCGGGCTGCGCCTGGACCCCTCGCACGTGCCACATGTCCCTGCGCCAACCATCTTCGCCACAGGCGCTGCACCGTGGACACATCCCTATGGGTATCGGCTGCGATTTGACGAAGCGACCAACCTGCCCTTCTCAGCCCGATCACCATACCCCTCGTAAAGTCGTCTGTCTGCTGGAAATGCCTCCGTTGACGGCGGCCTGGCATTCTTAGCTATACACGTGTCCTGTGGCACACGACAACACGTTCTACAATGACTGTCGGCTGAGAAATCACGGTACGAAGTGGGCCATTCGCCAACGCCGTGTCCCATTTATCGTTCGCTACGTGCGCAGCACAGCGGCGCATTTCACATCATGAGCATACCTCAGTGACGTCAGTCTACCCTGCAATTGGCATAAAGTTCTGACCACTCCTTCTTGGTGTTGCATTTGCTCTGTCAGTCAGTGTAATAATAAATGCATCCTCACTCATTATGAATATCTCGCATAACTAGGCATGAAGACATTCGTTCTTGCCTCTTCTACCCCTTCTTATATGGAGGTCGAGTCATAAGCCATGGAAACTTTTTTCTCGCGAATAAGAGACAACACGGAAAATCTAAGATATTAATTTGAAAAGGTACGGTATGTGCTTGCGTATGATGTCACTAGATGGTGTATGTAAACAACAGTGTGGGTCTAAGCATGCCCCCAAGTTCAGTGTGAGAGTGAGAGTGTTACAAAATGGAAGTCAACAAGCAGGAGCAACGATCGTATATTAGAATAGCAGTTTTGCGCGACAGAAATGGACGCCAATGCCATGCAGAGCTGCGGGAAGCATTATGTATGTGACTATGATCTAATACCAAAAGTCAAGAAGCCATTACGTGGACAACGGTTTGCTAACAAAGAGTACATCGTAACAGCATTTCGGAGATAGGTGTCACACGTTAGCCATACACATGCAGCGAATGGTATTCAGCACCTGCCCCACCGCTGGCAACGCACATTGGAAATCTTGGGTGATTACTTCGAAAGTCTGTAACCAGTGGAGATCTGTCCTTTGTACGTAGTCTTGTGTATTTGCTGTCTATACCATAATAAAACAATGTTTACCAATGGCCTGTGTTCTGTAACTTTCCTACGAGAATCTCCTGCAGTCAGAATTTGTCTTCAGGCACTATGCATAAGTGCATGTCCTATATTTCCAAACGCATATCTTAGATTTTCCATGTTGTCTCCTGCTAGCGAGAAAAAAATAGTTGCCATGACTTATGACTCGACCCTCGTACTTAACCAGATTGAAAACTGTAAAAAGCGTATTTGAATAGTTCCATCCTCTCTAACTCGTCCTCTGTACTCATTATTAAAACATTGCCCTTGTGAAACACGTTTTACGCGGGCTTTTATCATGTACAAATCACTTTCAAATCCATAGGAACTCTCATTACTGCTTTGTAAATAGAATATGATCACGTTCTCTTTATTCAAAATGTCTAAAGACATATCCTGTGTTTAAATAAAGTCAAGTACATAAAGCTTTAGAGAAAAAGTGTGATCATATCTTATTCGTGACGGTATTGTTCTCATACAAATCATCATGAGATTGCTTGAACTTAGCGTGACAAAAACTATCAGCATCTTCAAAAGTAGTATATGTCAGGAAGTTATTTCAATGTTTGCTACTAATCTAGTTACTCCTAAAGCACTTAACCACATGTAAAGAATTAAATACATAATGTTTCCTATCACTCTTACTGGATGAAGTACGACAGGTTGTAGAGTGGAAGTTGTGAAAATCATTTTAAAATGTTACAGTTCACTGAATTGGTGCCGATATTAACTCAACAAATCTAAAACCTAGCTTCATTGTTTTGAATCACTTTTTCCAACAAATTGTACATCTATGTACATGGCACACTTGAAAGCTGATTCAATAGTAACTACATGTTTTGTACTTTGATATTTCTTCAGACAACATGCATAATTTTCCTCTTTTTTCTGCCATCAAAGATTGTTCGTCACTAGGCTCAAAAACGCTATCACCCTTCAAACCAAGTGGAGGTTGATATAGATCTCATCTACATGTAAATTAGTCAGAAACTCATGAATTTCAAACCGAACTGAACTCAATACAATCTGTAAAGAAATTTTAACGATCATTCTTCTAATGATTCTTGGTTGCTGTGTCTAAAGTAAACTGTTATTATACGAAGAATTTTATACTCACAGCGAAGACAGAAACAGATAAGACGTTTGTGTAATTACATGACTATGAAAATGCCCATTATCGCTAGCGGGATTTCTTTTATTTTACAGAATCTAATCTTCTGTAATGAATGCGAGACTGTCTACATTATACTGTCTACCTTCCTGAGTAAATGTGATCAACTATGTCACTAAGTGCGGCCAATATCCAGCATTCGGGAGATAGTAGGTTCGAACCCCACTATCGGCAGCCCTGAAGATGGTTTTCCGTGGTTTCCCATTTTCACACCAGGCGAATGCTGGAGCTGTACCTTAATTAAGGCCACGGCCGCTTCCTTCCCACTCCTAGCCCTTTCCTTTCCCATCGTCGCCATAAGACCTATCTGTGTCGGTGCGACGTAAAGCAACTAGCAACTATGTCACCAGAAATCTATTTGCGTCGGTGTAATCTTAAAACTCTTGTAAAAATAAACTTCTCGTCAAATGTTTGAAGTAATCGATACAGGTAATTTGTTTCGATACAATTTCCAGCGGTCACAGATCCCGAAGACCACGCACTGCTTCCACAACCTGCTGCCTGTCCCTTTTACTCCATGCATGGTTCCTCCAGGTGTCGTCAAGCCGCAACGATCACATCCTTCGCCATGCAGCGTAGTTGTTGCCCTCCTAGGGAGCGCTCAGTGTTCGTCTTCCACTCGAGTGACTTCATCCAGCCTTACCTAACGAGCGCGGGCTGGACGGATTCTTCTGGACTTCAATTTCTGCAAAACTGTCTGTTTTGTACATCAAAAAATTATTTCTTCACTTTTCGTTCCCCGTCACGTTCCGTTTTCTAATACGAGAACCCAAATCTTCCTCATAAGTTTTCTCTCAGAAAATTAGTAGTTAATGTTTTTTCGCTTCGTTAAGACCGAAGTTTCCGAGTTTATTTTTGTAATAAAAACATTATTAAACTGCTTTTCTTGTAATCATGAAAGCTGTTCATGCACTGATGTAAAAGGGAACATTCCGAAAACTGTAAGGTAGAACTCCATCTTTCAATTACGGAAGGTATTAAATTCCTTTAATTCATCCATCACAATGAAAATCCTGAACCTGTTTCCAGTCACTCGACCGGGTTAGGAATGGAAGGAATTAATGACTGATAGATGAAATGAAATTATATTGGAGAGTGTTAATGGAATGAAAGATGACAGGGAAAGCCGGGGGCTCGGAGAAAAACCTGGCCCGCCTCCGCTTGTCCCGCACAAATCACAAATAGAGTGACCGGGATTTGAACCACGGAACCCAGCATTAAGAGGCCGATACGCTGCCACCTGAGCCGCGGAGGTTCTTCATCCTTCACAATATACCTATAAATATTGTTTGATTCGCTAATTTCACCAGGTATTTTATGGAATGTTATTATTTAAACTCATTCTAAAAGCACACTAGTATTCTTAACCCTCCGTGTAAATAGCCAAGAAATCCCTGTGTGATCCTCCTATCTCCTGATAGTGGTTGTACTCAGGGACTCAGTATTTTCAGCCAGTCGTTTTCTGTGTCAGAATGGGTAGGTCTACTCCACATCACTAAAGGGAAAACAGTCGTTCGTTACCTGTATACCCGGACCCATTTGTTCCTATTAACTTTATTCTCTGCACACTTATAAGCATTAAATATTTACTAAAGCGAATTAAAACACCTTGTACGTAATTTCGAGCTTCTCATAGGAAAAAATACCTCGCCAAAAATTTGATCGTATATTATTTGATCTTTTGGCAGGTAGATAGAACAAGCGGGTACGGTAGCAAACTGGTGGCAGCTGATTGTGTTACTGCTTGCTGATGTAACTTACTTTGTGTCGACCCTCAATCGCTAATATTGACTCGCCTGTTGATAATTAAATACTGAGTCCTGTCGTGTATTGATGTGGTTAACACCTCGCTCCCGGCTGAACCTTGTACTGGGAGACAAAACTTGTTACACTTTCTGTGCAATGTAAAAGTCGACTTTATAGAAAAAATACGAGTGAGGATAGATGAGCGACTACCCCGCTATGTTACCGTGACCACGAAAATCTGACTTTGAGTTAAACTGAAAATACATTGACATTCAATCCAGTACAATAAATGACTAAAACCGGGGAAATAGAAGAGGTATCGAAAAATGAAAGGAAAACATTGAAGAAAATCTGGAGACCACTGGCAACGGAGGAAGGAGAGTTTAGACGTGGGAGGAATAAATATCTATACAAGGATGAAGAAAATGAAAAGGAAGTCAGATACTATCAGAAAGAGGAGATTTATATTTTATTCTTCGGATAATGAGGATGGATAGCAGCAGATTGACAAAACGAGTGTTTAACCATGTTTCCAAAAGCAAGGATGGCAACCAGTCAATCTAAGGAGTCAATATTGTATGACAGAGATCGGAGTAACGGAAGATACGATGCAAGACAGAACAACTTTCAGAAGACTGATAAAATTCTCAAAGGTTTACAGGACAAGGAGAACAGGAAAGGTTAAACATCTGGACACAAGAGAAGAGGAAACAGCAAAGTGAAAGGATGAACTATCAGAAGTGAAGAAAATAAGGGTAAAGATAAATGCACGGGTTATTTTCCATGGGCCTTAGATGGCCAAAATCGAAAATAAATAAACCCAACTTATCTGAAAGAGCATCATCATCCACGTTGGAACTGGCCTATCGACTGACAAATAATACTTACCAGTATAACAAGAAATGCCTGGTACGCGACTTGAAACTGAAGCACTACACGTTAGCCATACGACCAGAAGCTCTGTATGCCACGGAGTGTCTTTCATTGAACCAAAGAGGTCTTATTGAGAAACTAGAATTCAGAGAGGAGAAGGTAAAGAAGATGAAGAATTCCGTATACGGCAAAATTTAGAGGCCTACGAACATAGAGAGTGGCTCTATGATTGTGCTAGGGAAAGGAGACTAGCTTTCTATCGCCATATAATATGACTGCCTCCCAAAATACTGACCAATCGCCTGTTCATTTTCTCGCAGAACAAGATGATTTGTACCAATTAGCTGACAAAAAGAAGGACATTAAAGAACTGGGAATATCTGATTACCAAGATAAACGATCTGTACGAGATATCCTGAAAGAAGTCCATGGATTTCAGGAAAAAACGGAAGAAAGGAACCCGCTATGAAGATGACAATACTGGCCAAAGTTCAAAGCCCAACAGTTGTACAAGCGTGGCCCAAAGTAGGCCCATTCGAACCAAGAAGGAGGAACTGATTTCATCTTTCTGTCAGTTATGTTGCTGTGTTATTTATTGTGAAGCAACTAATCTGTATGGTCCTCTTGTGACATGGACGGCTTACTACATAGCCCGAGCGTGTACGAAGAGTACCACACTGTATAATACCGTACCCGTCGGTGTGTGTGCACCTGCATAAGTTTTCGGATTCCATGAGGTTTTAATTTGTGAATTTTAAGTGTGGTAAGTGTTACGATGGCACGGTTCAAACCTATTTGGGTTCCTCTTTCCAATTATTACAAACACAGTATTACTTCAAAATAGTTGGTAATTTTCAAAATTCCGTACTCCGTATAACTTCTGCTTTAACTGTCCTAAATGTACAACAATGGCAACTGTATTTCGGGTGCAAAATAATGTATTTAATGATGCACACATCACGGGTTGGAATTTACGTTCAGAGAGCGATATGAAGGAAATTGAGGAATTCTCGTATTTTCGAATCCCGTGTAACTTTGTCCCTAAGGGACGGACGAACTCTTCAGCATCGTGAACATGTATGCACTGATAAACAACGCAAACAAGAAAGATCTTGAAGGAACGTATCAATTCTGGAACGAACTCGAGGATATCCCCTGTAAGGTTTGTGACACTCACATCATCAATGCTCAGCTGGACTAAGATTAGGAAATTTCAAAACTTTGTTCGGCGCACTCAAGAGAGATTCGTACATCTGTGTAAGGCATTCAACCTCAACGTGAAATCAACTACCTTCTAACATTTGCGTAAAAGACGACGCCTTGGACATCACCGTACCCTAGCTTTGGAGAGTTCAAATTCACCACGTCACCAAAGCTTGGAAAGCACAATGAGAGATCCAGAATTTTAACGTTCTGAGAAGTATCTACTTGGATTCAAATTACCATTTCCCCGCGACAGTTAAGCTGCTACTGAGGGACATTAGGTAGGCACATGCTATAAATATGAATATATTTGAGTTCACACGGAAGTTAGAATCTATAGATTCTGAGAACTGGGAACAACTACAAGAGTCCATGATCGCAACAGCTAAGGAGACAGTGCCACTTTTGAAACGAAAGGAACATAAAACAAATACATGCGACGTAGCGCAAAGGCAAAGGTAGCCTTCCCGGTAGACGTAACTCCTCGTAGAAGAACGAAGCTAACAGGACAAATTTCCTAGACACCAGAAATCACGTTCCAGAGGTAACCCATGATGCGAAACGATTATTCAACCAATTGCAGCTGGCACTCATTGTACTTTACTTTGAGACGACCAACACACAGAACTTTTGTAGAACCTTTAAACTCAATCTCAGCAAATAAAACTCCTAATTCTGTAGCGCAAAAGCTTCGATGGAAAATTAGCTCACAATGACGAGGAAAACATTCAGGGTCTTCAAAATTTAAAGAATATTATTATTTATGTACAGCCTTCATTTTGGCTGATATTCCTCTATATAAAAAATACTGTCTATATTAAAGTCCTTGCTACGAATACGATCTTTGATACTCCGGATGAATCTACTTTGAGGAAACATTATCTTCCAAAGTGATATGAGAAAACATTGCAAAATATCAGAGCTGTGTGCGAAAATGAGAAAATACTGGTATGCATTGACGAGACTACAGACACTAGTGGCAGACAAAGTAACAAAATAAAATAATCAGCCTAGGGCACAAGCAAAGAAGGCGAGACTCCAGGTCTCGTTGGAGAAAACTGAGTTCATAACGAATATCAAACCAGTGTCCAGAGAGCTAGTGATGGAACAAGGAAAAATCACGCCAGGTTTCAGTACTTGGGAGGGTGGATTGATCCAAATACCTCCCAGAAACAAGCCTTTGCGCCACACATGAAAATAGAAATGGCGTACCGGTTAACAAAGTGTATCTTAAAGAAAAATAATATACCGCACGTAAAAATCTGAAGCACTGGTGCCGTGTCATCTGAGCAGAGGTCTTAGACGCTGTGGAATAATGTCTCACAATATATAAGAAAATCGTAATTGAAAACCTGGACCCCAAATAAATTAAATAAATTAAATAAACAAATAAATAAATAAATAAATAAAGTATCTTGAGAATACTCTAGGGCCCTGTAAAAGGCAATCGTGAATACATAAGATAGCACAACAATTAACTACTGTATATACTGGGACCTTTCCCACCGTCCCCCATGACTCATGGGACCATGTGACAACAAACCAACCCTTTCGGGTCACGAACACATGGGACCATGTTCCACGGAAGTCGATAGTCAAGGGATCTTTTTGGTCTGTGCCGATTTCTCCTCATTGGGATTGTATACTTAATCCACTCACATGAAGAGTTATCGACCATTCGACTCAGCTAGATCAGAGCTACTCTCCCGTTCCTGAGGTCTGAACACGGACTCCTCAGGGCCGAAGAACGTTCACGGCAAATAGAGGCTATCAAACATATACTACCTTAAAGGCCTACAATGAACGGAAGAGGATTTTTGGATGCTCGTTTTTTCGGCAAAGAATAAACACAAATAAGTTTTCCAAATTTACTAAGGCGCTCGTTGAAATATACACATACACTATGACATCCTTGGAAAATTAATATAAATTGACAAGTAGAATACAAATACTTAGCACCGGTAAAATCCGCGCTACCATCCATCAGTTAAACTTCATCCACATTCCATAAGAATATTTATGTGGATGACCACAGTTCCTAAGGATACTTCAAATGCAAGAATACTTCCATCCGAACTAACAAGCTGATGGATACCTGATTTGACATACACAGAAAAATATACATCCCCGAGGGATGACCAATCTCGTTGACATACTACGTTCATACCATCGGTTTTGTCTGTCTATCTCCCGTTGGATATCAAAAACTGTTGAGTGATACACAAATAAAATATAACACAGATTACCTATTTACAGTTACAAATCGAACCATTTTCCTCCAAATATCAGTATTCCCTGGGACCGAATCCCATATCATGAAGTTAAACATTTACTTACACTAATTCAACTACCCCGGAGTGATCATTTTATCTAATATCTACCGCCACCAAATATCTATACGTAAATAAAAGTATACTGGAGAAATAAACCTATGTTTACGTAAACCATGGAAAAGACAATAATATTGCGTGTCTCCACCAATTGGAAGACAAATGAAATAAAAATCACACGAACACAGGCTCGACAACGAACCCGTCACTTCCAACAACTACCGGTGAAACTTCACGAAGTCTAAACTCGCCCAGAACAGCACATAACATAAAACAAGATCACACTCTGAAAAGGAACACACATTATACAACAACACACAGTATAAATGGCTGTATTTCATCTCGTAGCGCCCGCTACTTGAGCAAGCTATCGGTCTCTTCTGTGCTCTATTGAGGTTCGAACCTGAGACTCTGGTCGTCTCCATCAGGGACACTGAAATAAAAACCCTAATTAACCTAATCATGTCATTGACAGTCGTAATAATATTCTACATTGCTTTCGGGTCATGGCTCACGGACTGGGTGTGGTGGTTACATCAATATTCTGTCCCTCTTCTCACAGAGAACTGCAACGTTTTAAAAGAAACATTCTCTGGCGAGTCAAGTTCTCTAAGCTGCTTCTCGGTCTGACCTGCCTCCTCGGGCAATAACTTACTGCTTGTCAAAGCTCCCTTCCACAACACGGGCGAAAGGACATTTAGCACGCACAAATAGCGGCAGTCACGGGCTCGATAAACCCATACAATTGAGCTAATGCAGGGTACACCTGCTCAAATCAACTCATACTATCCTTATGATCCAACAATACACTTTTCAAATTAAGCAGCCATATTATCGCAAAATTCCCTAATTTTGCCAGGAGTCTGGAGTTCAACCACACATTTCTTCCCGTAGCCTTATCGGACATTCGTCAGCCTTTACCAAAAAGCGATGTCTCCTAATCTCTCCCCTTAGAGGCGAGATTGTGTACCTGTCAGATACTACCCTATTGTTCAAGATCTATCGGTATCAAATCACCGATCAAAATACTTTAAGAAATTTATAATAGTAATAAAAATAATAATAATAATCCATTAATCTGTTGCTTAAAAATGTATCGGTACAAAACACTGATCAAGTTACATTAAGAAAATAATAATAATAATAATAATAATAATGATAATAATAATAATATTCAGACATGATCAAAATCAACTAGAAAAATCTCTACTTTGTTAGCCTAGCTAATGTGTAGGGTGGGCCAGGTTTGAACCTCCGCACGTATTTTCTCGAACGTCTTCAGTTACAGCCAAACTTATACACTAGCATGCAAAAACTAACTACTGTCTCTACTTTTATGAATTGAGTGCTGTCACTATCCCACATTAACTTCTGTATAGGCACATGTTAATGATACTGACACCGACTAATCCCTGCTGGTATTATGCAGTCACGCTTATGAAATTATGGCATTAACCTGGCCAAATTTCTATTCATTTCCCCCCCCCCCTCAAATCTTTCTCAGCACTCATGACAAATTATATAATATAGCATGCACATGCAGCTTCTAAAAGGGGTCAGAAACTCTATACATCCTTCCTGGTTCACTTCCTTCCCATATCTACTTACAAGAAACAAATTAAACAAGGGTCATCCGACCACTCCAGGTAATTAACCTATCAATTACCTCATCATTAACCCTATCCTTACAGTCACTCTATTTACAAGGGGAAATACTAACATTGGAAGAAAATGGCTCAATACTCAACAGTTTATGATGTTTTCTGGCCCCCGCCCGAAGTTTTCAGGGGCCTGCCATCGGTGCTCACTCCATGTCGCTGGCTCGTGCAGTCCTTGGTTCTAGGAGTGTCATGACTCTGCTGGAGTAATCCATCTTCCTGGTAAACAAATCACTGCAATTATATTTACACAATCTTGCACACTTGTTGATCACTCGACACCATCCAACTTCCCCTCTATCGTTCTAGAGCGATGCTAGTTACATGATGCTAATTGTTATGGATATCTCAGCTAGTCTATTTCGTTAAATCAGGCGAGCTGTAAATTCATGGTCTCCTCCTTCCCAAGTCTATCGCCTCCTACGTCCGTGACTTATATCAACCGTCCTTTTCTTACTTTCTTGTCTCGATTAAATCAGATCCTGTACTTATCATTCCCCTTTACTTGGTGTTATAATCTGTTCCGGAAGTCCTGCTCTCAATGTTACATGGATTTAAACTGATAGTATTTCTTCACACGATCTGGTTTTCTTTTGAAACAAAGTTTACCAAATCCCAAAGTTAGACTGCTCGGAAAATGAGCCCTTTACTGCTATAGTCATCAACCTCGCGATGAGCGTTCTCCGTCTAGAGTTCGTTCCCCCACGACGTACTCACCCTTTCGCAGTCACTACCTACGACATACTGACAAATATTCAGAGTTTACTTCGCGATCGGATGTCGCACAAATACCTTTGTCATATAGTTACTTTCCTACTATCACTGCACACTGGAAAACACTTTTAAAACTTCACTCCCGTTTATTTGTGTCAGTTATTCAGACAAAGAAGAGGTAGACCTTGCTCGCGGACCGCACGTAGTTCCATCTTCTGAAGCTCGTTTCTGACTAGTACACCCTCGAGAAACTGCAACCACTTATAGCCAAACCGGGGATAGGGGTGGCTAGCGTGTCCTTCCCCCACTCTGATTCTGGCCTTTCCTGGATAAACCAGCCTGTCGAAATTAGCAATACGCTAGACTGTGTGGCTTGGTTATGCACAAGTACGCTATGATATGCGGAGTTGAATGTGTTCGGCGGATCTGCCGTAATTAATTAATAACATCGGAGGGGAAGTGGTGAATCCCCAAAGGCATCTGGCTTCAGCCATCGCGTCCGTACGCTATGGGTATTATGTAAGTTGTTTACCAACGCCTTTCGCTTGGAGAGTATTTTCTACCAGAACTCCTGACTTTATAATTCCACCAAAATTCAGCACAATGCTCTAACGGGTGCAGTATTGTTAATTAAGCCTTATTTATGCCGAAAATGCATTAAATTTTGCCCGATTGCTTTGGCATCGCTGTACGCTGGCATATGTTTTCCAATATGGAGTCGCTAAATAGTGTTCTTCTCCTGCTTCTTCTATGACGTGTGCCTAGCTCGGGGATTCCTTAAGCCACCCAGTGGGCGGGTGAAGGCGCCTCTCTGGCGGGCTTTGTATTGCGCAACCTGACGATTCCCCCAGCATCCACACAAAGAAAGCTTGCTGCCAGCTTCCTTACCAAGCATATCACTTGAAATAAATACTAACTGTGGCGGTACGGTCACATCTGCCCCTCCGTTGGTTTCAAGAAATTTGAAACGGAGTTGCGAATTTCTTGAACAATTACTACACAATCCGTCCTAAGATCAATCTTCTTTAGCTGCTCTAAGTTTCTGTGATTCCAACCTCAACTGGGCATTTTCTCTCTGGAGCAAGAAACATACTCGTGCCATAATGTCGCGTCTCTGGTACAGCTCTATGCACTCCTCACAACTCTGGTCACTCAAATCATCTCGTTCCTCCACCGTCATTACATGGACTGCTGGATCTTCTTCACCATCTTCTTCTTCGTCCCCTGGATCCTCATCTTCGTCTCTCTCCAGATCCTCTTCCTCTTCTTCGGCGTTCTCGTCCACATGATTGGCGTCTATTCTGCTGCTTCCTGGAGGATGGTACAATTTCAAATTGGCGGCATTGTACACTGTCTCAGTCGTGCCGTCCATGCTCTGGACCTTGTAGGAATTATTGTTCAAATTTTCGATGATCCGATATATCCCAATGTATATCTCCGCAAACTTATGATAAATTTTATTTGCGGGATCGGAGATCGCTGGTCGTTTGACAAGAACAAGTTCTCCAACTCGCAATGGACGATGGTACCTTTTTCCACGCAATCGCCGTAATCGCTTCTCTGCCTGCTCTTTCAAATATTCCGCCGTCGTTTGTATGCAGAGTTCCACGGATAAGCGGGGGTCTTGAGGGCATTGGATTGCATTCACCCAGGGTCTCTTGGGAACTTCGTCGAAGTGAACGATGCTTGGGATCATCCCAGTTGACTCGTGGACCGTCCCATTCACACATTCCTCAATAATAGGAAGGACGTCCACCCATCGCCAATGTTGACGGGAACAGTAGATCCGGCAAAATTTGCCTATCTCCCGCATGATTCGCTCGGCTGGATTTGATTCGGGGTGGCGAATCGAACTCAGGTGATGCTTCACCCCTAATCGTTCAATATCCTTTTTAAAAGCTCCGGACGTGAATTGGGAACTGTGATCTGTTAATATACACTCCGGTTTACCCATCCTCGGAATGATTTTATTCTTTATCTGATTGATGACAGCTCTGGTATTCGCTTTTTGTACGGGGCAAAGTTGGATAAACTTCGAAAAGACATCGACGCAAACCAAAATATGCTGCATCCCGCGTCGTGCCTTGGGTAAGGGACCGTAAAAATCTAGCGCGAAGAGCTCTTTGGGCTGCTTCGGCAACAAAGGTCGCGGCAGTTGTTTAAGCAAAAATGTGTTGTGCTTCACCCGCTGGCATATATCGCATGTCATCAGTACACGGCGGACAATTTTCCTCATATTTGGCCAAATGAATGTTTCCTTTAACGTTGATACAACCTTGTCGATCCCGGCGTGACCAATGGCTCGGTGTGCCAACCAGATTAAGTCCTCTTGTAAAACGGGCGGCACTACAATCCTGTATCGAGTGTGATTATCATCGACAAACTTATGGAGAATCCCGTTGAAGTAATTGTACCGTTCTGCCTTCTTCTCTATTTCTGAGTGCTCGGCGGTACCCGGTTGTAATTTCCGCTTGAAGAACTCGATCAATTTCCCTGTTTCCGGATATCTTTCCTGCTCCTCCCCTATAGTTTTCAACTTTTCTAGAGTGGCATGGTCTTCGTCTTCCAGTTGGATGTGAAAAACAGAAGTTTCGCTGGGATTCGGGTTTCGACATAGTGCATCTGCAATAATGTTGTGTTTTCCAGCACAATGCTCAACCGTTAAGGCAAATTGTTGGACGAAAAGACACCAACGATTGACCCTTTCGCTCGTCATTGTCGACTTGAGCATGAAAGTTAATGCCTTATGGTCTGTCCGAAGGACAATGGGGAAGCCATAGATATACTTCCGCCGGTGACCTAGGGCTGTGACGATAGCCAACATCTCGAGTTCAGTCACTGTGTATTTGAGCTCGTGAGTTCTCAATTTGCGGCTCATAAATGCCAGATATGTGATTTTTGGTTGTGCCTCCAGGTCTTCTTGGTACAATACAGCACCGACCCCAATTTTCGATGCATCTGTTTGCACAATGAATTTCTTAGAATAATCTGGGTAACCTAATTTAATGCTGTTGGCGAGGAGTTCCTTCGTCTTATTGAAAGCGGCTTCGCATTCCTCGTCCCACTTCCAACGGTTATTTTTCTTTAGCAAATTTTGGAGGGGTGCTACGACTTCGGTATACCCAGGACAGTGATCAGAGAAGAAATTACAGATCCCTAAAAATTGCCGAACGTGCTTGACCCTAGTTGGTCTTGGAAAGTTTTGAATTGCTTGAATTTTGACGGGGTTTGGGATCACGCCATCGGAATCAATCACGTGTCCCAAAAATAAAATACTCCTTTGACAGAACTGTGACTTTGGAAGGTTAACTTTAAAGTTGTTTCGATC
Organism: Anabrus simplex; assembly: GCF_040414725.1. Classification (NCBI taxonomy): domain Eukaryota; kingdom Metazoa; phylum Arthropoda; class Insecta; order Orthoptera; family Tettigoniidae; genus Anabrus; species Anabrus simplex. Next base: position 102,614,218 of record NC_090273.1, on the reverse strand, counting down.
CAGATCGAGCCAGAGCTTCTTGATCTTTTCGAGATGGTCCTCGACTGTCTCAGATGCCACCAAAATGTCATCGATGTACCTTACCGTAAATGCCTTTACCTCGTCGCTAAGGTTTCTATCGAGAGCTCGGATAAGGGCAGATCCCGCGTTCATAATGCCGAACGGAAGCCGTTTGAAGACGTATGTCGTCTGGTCAAACATAAACCCAGTCAAAATTTTGGTCTTCGGGTCTAACTCTACGTGATGAAAAGAGGAAGTTAAGTCGACCCCAGAAAACAACTCCATATGCCGAAATTTCTTCAGGATGTCTTTGATACAGGGTTCTTGATCATACTCGGGGACTAAGCCTTTATTAATAGCCCTCGCGTCAAGGCAAACGCGAAGAGACCCATTCGCTTTTTCAACAATTACGAGTGGGTTCAGGAAAAGTGTTGGGGACTTCATAATTAACCCACTAGCCTCCATCTCGCCAATGATTTTACTGACTTTGTCATGATACTTTCCTGGTACCGGATACGGGCGTTGCCTAAATGGTTCCCAATTGTTGACTACCAAGGTATATTGAAAGTTTGGGATCTTCCCCAGTCGTGAACCGAAAACTTCTTTACATTGTTCTAAAATTTCGAGTAATTGGTCCTTTTCATTTTCCCCAATTTTGGCTTCATGAATTTTCCCTTGAATGGTTGAATCCAACGATGGTTCCTCTTCTGTCTCCAATGCTGCGATTGTCATTCCAGATTCCTCAAAGACTTTGTGGCAGATTTCGTCCATTCCTATCCCGCTTTCTTCTCCCTCCGGGTTTCCTGAACAGATCTGTGTCGTCCAAATTCTCTCCTCGGTTTCTAAGTCCTCAAAATCATTTAACTTCATCTCGGTTTGGGCCGAATCAAATTTTAAACAAATTTCGTTCGTCTCCATATTAATATGGGCTTTATATTCCCTTAAGAAATCTGAACCGATGATAATATTATATTCAATTTTGGATAAAACGATAAATGGATGGGAAACAATGTCCTTTCCAATCTCCAGGTCCAGATACGCTTGGCTATTGCAGATTGTGGTCCTGTCCGGGATTACTCCACGAACCTTGACATTTGATATTGGGATAACCGGGATATCATTTTTGGATTTAAGTTCTGGTAATAGAATTCTAGAGACAACGCTCACGCTGGCTCCCGTATCCACAAGACAACGAACTCGAACCCCGTTAACCCTGATGTAAATAACGGGTAGTTCTCTTATGACCTTAATGTCTGTTTTCAACTGTTCCTCCAGTAAATCATCAGCTTGCACCACCCAGGTGTCTATCGTAATGACCGTCCATGACGTCTCCTGAGGATCGATAGCTTCCGAAAATCCGGCTATCTCCCCGCTTATTAGTAGTTTTTTTTTTTAAGGCGAATCCCCTCTGTGGCCTCATACTCTGGCGCACAGGGGTTCAACCTCCCTTGATTCGCGTTATGCTGCTGTAACGCAAGGCTCTCTGCCCCTTGACACTCATTTGTTTGGGAGAGTTGCCTTATGGGCTGCTCCCATATGTCTCCATTGCTTCGCGCCTCGCGCAGTTCTTTAACGTACCGTTGAGATTCCTTCTTACGGTCGTTCTGGTCTCCCTGACGATGATCTCCCCGTGGTTGCGGATTCCTATCGTTTCTAGGTTGCCATTTCAGATAGGGTCGCCGGTCCTTACGGTAATTATCTCTCGTATAGGATTGCCGACCATAACTACGCCTATCCTCTTTCCATGGACGAGGATTCAACCTACTATCCCTTGAATGGTTATTTGTAGCGTACAACTCCCGCGTACTTGTCCCTTGGTCCTTTTGACCGACCGAATTAGGATTTCCTTGGCAGTTCACGATATTTACAATTTCAGTCTGCCTGGTCCGCATGTGTTGGCCACCTGACGTCTGGTCCAGATACCGTAACACTTGCTCCATCTCAACAGCTGTTTTTACATCTGCCGCTATCAAAATACGCTGCACGTCAGCGGGAAATTGTTTTGTGAGCGCTGCTAATAGTTCGCCTTCTGCCGGAGGGTTGTCCAACTCCCTCATCTTCACTAGCTGTCCTGTGAAGTACTCGCAGAAGCGCGTCGGTCCCGTCATCGAATACCGACGTGAGTACAGTTCGAGGCGCAAACCCTGCTGCGTTTGCATCCCCCAATATTTGTCTACAAATGCCCTCTTAAAGCTTTCGTACCCATCGAAGCAGTATCGAAATGCTTGGAACCATACAAGGGCCTGGTCCTCTAAAAATTTCTCGACAACCCGTAACTTTCGTTCAGACGAGATCCTGTTATCGCTCATGTAACCGTCCATTTCAATCAAAAATTTCTTTGGCGTCATATTCCCGCCAGGTTTGAAACGTTTTGGTGTGTCGTCCGCCATCTTCACCATGTTATAGATGGGGATAGGTTCGACAGGAAGGAGTGTTGAGTTATGCCCTGATGTCCCCGCTATCTGGTCTTGACTCATATTCATTGTCTGGAAGAGTCCTGATCTTTCGGATTCGGGCTTTGTGTCGAACGGATTAAATTGACTTGGTTTCATTGGGCTAAATTCCTTCCCAACTTCCGGAAAATTCTTCCCTACTTTAATTTTCCCAAACTCTTCCTTTAATTCCTGAATTATGGCGTCGTGGGTGTCTACTTTGAGCTTGACCTTCTGAGTTCTATGTGACCAATCCTCGATCCTGTCTGAAAGTTTATCGTCCCTCTTGTCGATTTCTTCCCGGATCGCGGTAATGTTTACGAACGTTAGCTCTCTTTCTTCTGCTACACGCAGTTCGATCATGTCGGTAAACTCCTGTCGTAACGCTTCGGCTTTATGGCGTACGTCATTCAGCTTCATCTGGGTTTGGGATATTTCCCGAGTTATTGCCTCAGTTTCCCTACGCTGATTTTCTTGGTATTCAACTGTCGCCTTCATATGTTGGTCTAACTGCTCCGCGACACTTGTGCTTTGAGCCTCAACACAGTCAATGCATTCAATTGCCGTATCCATGGTCTTACTGATCTCCTCCTGCTTTGCCTCTACGCTCCCTACTCGTTCTTCTAAACGTTCGGTTATCTTAATGCAGCGTTCCCGATCGACTCTCAATTGTTCGACCAATTCGTCCTGCCGCTCATCAATTCGCTCTAATCGCTTATTTATTTCCTCCCTTCCTACCTTACACTCTGTCTGTACCTGGTCCATCATTTCTTTTTGTTTTCCTGAACGTTTCCAATAACCTGACTCAGTTTTTCCGTCATCTTTTCCTGAATATCCTCACTATTCTTATTCAGTTTTTCCTGCATATCTTCACTAGTTTGATTCAGTTTTTCCGTTAAATTACCCTGAATACTTTCACTCGTTTGAATCAATTTTTCCGTTAGATTATCCCGAATATCCTCACTATTCTTATTCAGTTTTGCCTGCATCTCCTCACTCATCTCCCGTAAGAGTTCCTTTAACGCCTCCATATCCATGATAATACAACTGTTTTCATTAAAATGAGACCCCCTTCACCTTCGGACCTTGGACCTCGGGTTGATAGACACACAAAACAATGTTCATTCAAGAATGCGTTCCCCCCGTTCAACTTCGAAATTTTTTTCAAAATCAAAACATTAATTCCAAAACATCGCCTCAAATACGGCGAACTCGAAGTTGCCTAACCTGTACACCCCTATTTCACCGAGTGCATAACCAGGTTTTAAAAACATAGCCTTTTTCATCAATAATCAATTTTGAATAAATTAATGACGCGCGCATTAAATTACCAACACAGGTGGTATATGCCAATAAAGCAGGTCATCCGTCAAGCATTGAGGCAGATACACCCGATACAATAGGTCATACCGTCCCTAGACTTTCCGTCTGAAACCTAATTTATTGCCATTTCATAATCAGCTCAAGGGCCTGGGGTTACCCTTGCTAAATCACGAGAAATCTACCTTAATACGTAAATAACCTTCACTACTAGCAATGAGGCCTACGTCAAACAGTACCTTCCGACTCATACCCGCGAATACGATTACCTGAAAGGTATCGATATTCATTTTTCCCCAGATTCTGGAAAATCATTTCATTGTTTCCTGGACTCGATTGAATCCGTATTTACCTTCCGGGTACGTCCATTGCTTTGAATGACCGTCATGGTTATTGCCATGATAATAATAATAATAATAATAATAACCACGACATACCGAAAAATTCCTCAAATTAACATTTATTATTTACTTAGTCATTCAGATTTAACTACTGGTCCAATTACGTGCATCCAAGTGTGAACTAAATCAGTTCCTTGTCATAATTGGCCATTCCTATCCGTTTTAACTTAGGCATATGTGCCATGCGCCCAATAAAAGAAAACATTAAAATCCGAAAATACCAACCGAAAATGCCGAAAATGCCTACATGCAAATGCCGAAAATGCCGAAAATGCCCCACGTTGGGCGCCATATGGGACCTTTCCCACCGTCCCCCATGACTCATGGGACCATGTGACAACAAACCAACCCTTTCGGGTCACGAACACATGGGACCATGCTCCACGGAAGTCGATAGTCAAGGGATCTTTTTGGTCTGTGCCGATTTCTCCTCATTGGGATTGTATACTTAATCCACTCACATGAAGAGTTATCGACCATTCGACTCAGCTAGATCAGAGCTACTCTCCCGTTCCTGAGGTCTGAACACGGACTCCTCAGGGCCGAAGAACGTTCGCGGCAAATAGAGGCTATCAAACATATACTACCTTAAAGGCCTACAATGAACGGAAGAGGATTTTTGGATGCTCGTTTTTTCGGCAAAGAATAAGCACAAATAAGTTTTCCAAATTTACTAAGGCGCTCGTTGAAATATACACATACACTATGACATCCTTGGAAAATTAATATAAATTGACAAGTAGAATACAAATACTTAGCACCGGTAAAATCCGCGCTACCATCCATCAGTTAAACTTCATCCACATTCCATAAGAATATTTATGTGGATGACCACAGTTCCTAAGGATACTTCAAATGCAAGAATACTTCCATCCGAACTAACAAGCTGATGGATACCTGATTTGACATACACAGAAAAATATACATCCCCGAGGGATGACCAATCTCGTTGACATACTACGTTCATACCATCGGTTTTGTCTGTCTATCTCCCGTTGGATATCAAAAACTGTTGAGTGATACACAAATAAAATATAACACAGATTACCTATTTACAGTTACAATTCGAACCATTTTCCTCCAAATATCAGTATTCCCTGGGACCGAATCCCATATCATGAAGTTAAACATTTACTGACACTAATTCAACTACCCCGGAGTGATCATTTTATCTAATATCTACCGCCACCAAATATCTATACGTAAATAAAAGTATACTGGAGAAATAAACCTATGTTTACGTAAACCATGGAAAAGACAATAATATTGCGTGTCTCCACCAATTGGAAGACAAATGAAATAAAAATCACACGAACACAGGCTCGACAACGAACCCGTCACTTCCAACAACTACCGGTGAAACTTCACGAAGTCTAAACTCGCCCAGAACAGCACATAACATAAAACAAGATCACACTCTGAAAAGGAACACACATTATACAACAACACACAGTATAAATGGCTGTATTTCATCTCGTAGCGCCCGCTACTTGAGCAAGCTATCGGTCCCTTCTGTGCTCTATTGAGGTTCGAACCTGAGACTCTGGTCGTCTCCATCAGGGACACTGAAATAAAAACCCTAATTAACCTAATCATGTCATTGACAGTCGTAATAATATTCTACATTGCTTTCGGGTCATGGCTCACGGACTGGGTGTGGTGGTTACATCAATATTCTGTCCCTCTTCTCACAGAGAACTGCAACGTTTTAAAAGAAACATTCTCTGGCGAGTCAAGTTCTCTAAGCTGCTTCTCGGTCTGACCTGCCTCCTCGGGCAATAACTTACTGCTTGTCAAAGCTCCCTTCCACAACACGGGCGAAAGGACATTTAGCACGCACAAATAGCGGCAGTCACGGGCTCGATAAACCCATACAATTGAGCTAATGCAGGGTACACCTGCTCAAATCAACTCATACTATCCTTATGATCCAACAATACACTTTTCAAATTAAGCAGCCATATTATCGCAAAATTCCCTAATTTTGCCAGGAGTCTGGAGTTCAACCACACATTTCTTCCCGTAGCCTTATCGGACATTCGTCAGCCTTTACCAAAAAGCGATGTCTCCTAATCTCTCCCCTTAGAGGCGAGATTGTGTACCTGTCAGATACTACCCTATTGTTCAAGATCTATCGGTATCAAATCACCGATCAAAATACTTTAAGAAATTTATAATAGTAATAAAAATAATAATAATAATCCATTAATCTGTTGCTTAAAAATGTATCGGTACAAAACACTGATCAAGTTACATTAAGAAAATAATAATAATAATAATAATAATAATAATAATAATGATAATAATAATAATATTCAGACATGATCAAAATCAACTAGAAAAATCTCTACTTTGTTAGCCTAGCTAATGTGTAGGGTGGGCCAGGTTTGAACCTCCGCACGTATTTTCTCGAACGTCTTCAGTTACAGCCAAACTTATACACTAGCATGCAAAAACTAACTACTGTCTCTACTTTTATGAATTGAGTGCTGTCACTATCCCACATTAACTTCTGTATAGGCACATGTTAATGATACTGACACCGACTAATCCCTGCTCGTATTATGCAGTCACGCTTATGAAATTATGGCATTAACCTGGCCAAATTTCTATTCATTTCCCCCCCCCTCAAATCTTTCTCAGCACTCATGACAAATTATATAATATAGCATGCACATGCAGCTTCTAAAAGGGGTCCCAAACTCTATACATCCTTCCTGGTTCACTTCCTTCCCATATCTACTTACAAGAAACAAATTAAACAAGGGTCATCCGACCACTCCAGGTAATTAACCTATCAATTACCTCATCATTAACCCTATCCTTACAGTCACTCTATTTACAAGGGGAAATACTAACATTGGAAGAAAATGGCTCAATACTCAACAGTTTATGATGTTTTCTGGCCCCCGCCCGAAGTTTTCAGGGGCCTGCCATCGGTGCTCACTCCATGTCGCTGGCTCGTGCAGTCCTTGGTTCTAGGAGTGTCATGACTCTGCTGGAGTAATCCATCTTCCTGGTAAACAAATCACTGCAATTATATTTACACAATCTTGCACACTTGTTGATCACTCGACACCATCCAACTTCCCCTCTATCGTTCTAGAGCGATGCTAGTTACGTGATGCTAATTGTTATGGATATCTCAGCTAGTCTATTTCGTTAAATCAGGCGAGCTGTAAATTCATGGTCTCCTCCTTCCCAAGTCTATCGCCTCCTACGTCCGTGACTTATATCAACCGTCCTTTTCTTACTTTCTTGTCTCGATTAAATCAGATCCTGTACTTATCATTCCCCTTTACTTGGTGTTATAATCTGTTCCGGAAGTCCTGCTCTCAATGTTACATGGATTTAAACTGATAGTATTTCTTCACACGATCTGGTTTTCTTTTGAAACAAAGTTTACCAAATCCCAAAGTTAGACTGCTCGGAAAATGAGCCCCTTTACTGCTATAGTCATCAACCTCGCGATGAGCGTTCTCCGTCTAGAGTTCGTTCCCCCACGACGTACTCACCCTTTCGCAGTCACTACCTACGACATACTGACAAATATTCAGAGTTTACTTCGCGATCGGATGTCGCACAAATACCTTTGTCATATAGTTACTTTCTTACTATCACTGCACACTGGAAAACACTTTTAAAACTTCACTCCCGTTTATTTGTGTCAGTTATTCAGACAAAGAAGAGGTAGACCTTGCTCGCGGACCGCACGTAGTTCCACCTTCTGAAGCTCGTTTCTGACTAGTACACCCTCGAGAAACTGCAACCACTTATAGCCAAACCGGGGATAGGGTTGGCTAGCGTGTCCTTCCCCCACTCTGATTCTGGCCTTTCCTGGATAAACCAGCCTGTCGAAATTAGCAATACGCTAGACTGTGTGGCTTGGTTATGCACAAGTACGCTATGATATGCGGAGTTGAATATGTTCGGCGGATCTGCCGTAATTAATTAATAACATCGGAGGGAAGTGGTGAATCCCCAAAGGCATCTGGCTTCAGCCATCGCGTCCGTACGCTATGGGTATTATGTAAGTTGTTTACCAACGCCTTTCGCTTGGAGAGTATTTTCTACCAGAACTCCTGACTTTATAATTCCACCAAAATTCAGCACACTACTCTAACGGGTGCAGTTTTGTTAATTAAGCCTTATTTATGCCGAAAATGCATTAAATTTTGCCCGATTGCTTTGGCATCGCTGTACGCTGGCATATGTTTTCCAATATGGAGTCGCTAAATAGTGTTCTTCTCCTGCTTCTTCTATGACGTGTGCCTAGCTCGGGGATTCATTAAGCCACCCAGTGGGCGGGTGAAGGCGCCTCTCTGGCGGGCTTTGTATTGCGCAACCTGACGATTCCCCCAGCATCCACACAAAGAAAGCTTGCTGCCAGCTTCCTTACCAAGCATATCACTTGAAATAAATACTAACTGTGCCGGTACGGTCACAATACCCTCCTAGAGAAGACAACAGACAGCATCAGGAAAAGAAGGGTCACCTGAATGTACACATGAAGCGAATGAGCCTACCAAGACTGGCCAATCGCGTCCTTGCCTTCTTTCAAGAAAAGATTTACAAAGAAGCGTGAATCACTAAGGTAGGAAGAGATGTGGAAGAACTGGAGATCACACGTAATGACATCCCGGAGCGTGTCTGACTCAAGAAGAAAATTCAAGTATGCCAGAATTTACAAGAAAATCTGAAGCTAAAAGGAGAACGTATGAGAAAAAGAGCAACATCGAGAACGAAGGAGACAGTTGAATCGACATGATCCATAGGTGAGTGGTGAATAATAATTATTTAGAAGAAGAAGGAAATGAAGAGTTTTTAGTGAACTGGATGAACTAGGTGCTGAATTTATACCGAGACCTGAAACAATCAGATTTGAATCCCAGTGTATATCGGTGGATGCCAGCTTGAAATTTTCACCTGAATAATCACGTAATGTCAGGAGTGACATCTCACATTAAAAGTTGTGACCCCGTCTAATAATAATGTGTGATGTAACGAACTACTACTGTCAGGTTCAATCGCTGGGTTCATCAGCATGTTTCCCAATTGCCTGTGGATGGCACTAACGGAGATCAAGCACAGTTTTACGGCTGAATACCCTTCCTATCGAGCGAGTTGGCCGCGCGGTTAGGGGTAAACAGCTGTGAACTTGCATTCGGGGGATAGTGGGTTCCAACCCCACTGTCGACAGCCCTGAAGATGGCGTTCCGTGGTTTCCCATTTTCACACAAGGCAAATGCTGAGGATGTACCTTAATTAAGGCCACGGACGCTTCCTTCCCACTACTATTCCGTTTCTGTCCCATCGCAGCCATAAGACCTATCTGTGCCCGTGAGACGTTAAGCAAATTGTAAAAAAAGTAATATATACACCCTTCCTGATGCCAACGCTTCGGGGAGGCGTATTTGTGGTAGTGTGATGTGTTGTGTATGAAAAATTAGATATGTATTCAAACAACCACAAACACCCATCGCCCGAGCTACAGGAATTTACCAAAGGTGTATACAATCTCCAGCCCGGCCAGCTATCGAACTTGGAGTCGTATGAACTAAGGAACTCTTACGCTTACCATTCAACGAAAAATCGTTACAATATTGGGGTCAGCATATGACACTGATTGTGCCCACACAAATACATAGTATACGGGACGATAGGTTATTTATTTATTTATTTATTTATTTATTTATTTATTTATTTATTTATTTATTTATTTATTTATTTATTTATTTATTTAATATGCCTGTAACATAGTTGTACTCCAGTTACAACAAGCATCACATAATTGCTTTTATAATAATACAACGTGGAAAATAACACAAAAATAAAGAATATATTTGAAAAAATTGCCATACACAGATCATGATATGATTTTACTTTCGATTTACAATTATTGACTGTTAATTCTGTAAGTTATGCAGAATTTATACATTACGACGTTTCGAGCATTTAAATGGCATGATTGTGTATTCAAAGGTTGATATATTTAAGTCTGTATCTCGACGAAGCGAGGCTGGTTGTCACAATGGTGATTTGTAAATCAATGGCACTGTCAGTCCAGAAATAATTGCGTGCCCTCTGCCCTTTACAGGAAGGAACTCGTTATCGGGCCTCCTGCGAACAGATAATAACGTGACACAGGTGTGCTGCGCTCTGTTGTAGAGATTCGAGATAACTGGGGCGGAAAATAGAACTGCTTTAGAGCAGCTAACATGTGACGAAAGACGAGCACTATTTCAAGAATTTAGAGGTGAATGATAATATCCTGACACTCACGTTCCACCCTACGGCTGTCCATCATTAACTTCGGAATGTAAGATGATGATGATGATGATGATGATGATGATGATGATGATGATGATGATGGTGGTGGTGGTATTTGTTTAAAAGGGTACAACATCTAGGTAATCGTCCCCTATTGGTACGAGGTGGAATCAATATAAAGATAATTAAAATTTTAAAATGTATCCACTAACTAGAAATTAAAACAAATGACGATGAAAAGTGAGTATGAATTTAAAATAATTAGTGGATCCAATTCGCAATGCACAACTTTCTTTTAAAATGATAAAGAAAATATATTAAGGTATAATAAGGCATTGCTTGAAGTGCATACATCCTAGGAGGAATGGTCACTGTGTTACACCAAACAGCATGAAGATCCAGGCCGCAGTTCCGGTGATACTTATGGAGAGATTCCCAAAAAGGATAGATGAAAAAGGTTTTTAGGGACATCATTTGTGCGCATTCGTTGTTTATTTATTTATTTATTTATTTATTTATTTATTTATTTATTTATTTATTTATTTATTTATTTAATCTACCACCAACAGAGGCACACTCCAATTATAGGTGGCTTTCACAAATTATTTGACACAAATAACACAGAAATACCAAAAAGAAGAAAATATGAAAATGCTGTGTAAATGAGATGATAATGCTCTGTATGAAATGGATGAAACACTATCTCATATACAGAAGACTTTTACTACATTTTAAACAAGTTGTAACCAAATAATGTAAATTATATATATAAAAAGAAATCACTCGACGAGTAAGATTCTTTTAATGTATTTACATATGCGTCATATTCATAAGCAAAGTGAAGACCTGTGTGATATTTATTAATTAAGTTATTGTATGTTTCACGCATATTGATAAACGGAGAGGTATTTAAAAATACAGTTTTGAAGACTGTAATTATAAACAATTGCCGAAATCTTAAATTTCCTTTCCTAACATTAAAGCATAAGTCGGGAAGCAAATTATTATCGTGAATTAATGCATTAACAACCTTTTAGAGATAAATTTGTTGAAATATTGGACGCCTACTGGCTATCGATACATATTTAAATTAATTTAACAAATATTCATATGAAACATAATTTCATTAAGGATTTTTATTGCCATTTTAATATTATTACTATTGTTTTTGCTATTAATATTATTTGTGTCATTTGTATTTATATGTACTGTATAAGTTATGTACATGTATACTCTTCTAGTGGTTAAGTGTAAGAGAGGGCCTTGAGCCCTAACTTCGCTACCAATAAAGGCATTATCTATCTATGCTTGTTGTAATTATTTCTGTTGTAAATACGGATAGATATCTATATGGTTTCATAATCAAGTGGGTGACCAATTGCTCAGGCCGAGTCAGCCCATTATGTTACCGGCACAAGCCGAGCCTTCCTAAATGGATGTAATAATAATAATAATAATAATAATAATAATAATAATAATAATAATAAGAATAAGAATAAGAATAATAATAATAATAAGAATAATAATAATAATAAGAATAATAATAATAATAATAATAATAGCAGGGAAGCTACCTACTGTTTATAGCTATCTGGGATAGGCTAGAGCAATTGTGTTACTTTCATTAATCTGTCTATATCATCCTTGGCTTTGACAATATGAAAATTACTGAGTTATGAGTGATGCCGATAATTCCATTCTTTATGCAGCCAGTCCCTCCTCTGACCCCCCTGTGGGTGGGGGCGGTAGAATAACACCCACGGTATCCCCTGCCTGTCGTAAGAGGCGACTAAAAGGGGCCCCAGGGGCTCTGAAGTATGGAGCGTGGGTTGGCGACCACGGGGCCCTTAGCTGAGTCCTGGCATTGCTTCCACTTACTTGTGCCAGGCTCCTCACTTTCATCTATCCTATCCGACCTCCCTTGGTCAACTCTTGTTCTTTTCCGACCCCGACGCTATTAGGTTTGCGAGGGCTAGGGAGTCTTCCATTTTCAAGCCCTTCGTGGCCCTTGTCTTCTGTTGGCCGATATCTTCATTTTTCGAAGTGTCGGACCCCTTCCCCTTTTTTCCCTCTGATTAGTGTTAGATAGAGGATGGTTGCCTAGTTGTACTTCCTCTTAAAACAATAATCACCACCACCACCACCATCCCTCCTCTGAATAGTAATAATTATAACTAGAGGACCGGTGATGCTCCGTTATAAATAGGTCAGGTAACTCGTCTTGACATGCCTGTTGTAGTCATATTGTTTTGCCTGCCCTTTTCAATGGTTTTACGAACATTTCATAAGAAGCGCGTTATGGTATGCCGCAGTTCTTAGTCAGAATGCATTCGTTCTGACGTCGTCATGCTGTCTGGGTTATGTAGACCAAAGGTATCGACAAAATGTCACTGTAATATTTCTCCCAAATGGAACATACTAATTGCTTTTACACCAATAAAGTGAAAAATACGTGGTAAATTAATAAATACCGTCGTTACTAGAGAAATATGTATACATACTTACGGGCCGTAGACAGGACTCCTTTATGTTGTTTTCCGCTGCTCGTGCCGTCTTTTGTTTCTTTCTCGAGGTCCAGAGCTAGCACCGACGAACGGGAGTGCTATGTCTGTGAACTGGCATTATCTTTGTCCATATGACTAGCGCGGGCAATCCAGACAGCAAAATAGTATGATCCATGGACCAATAAATATATTACTTGTTTGCTGAAAGGAAAATAGCATGATCTTTGGACCAATAAATATATCACTTAATGAATGAGTTAGCGCACGAAACGAATGAGCAACATAATGAAAAGACACCTAATTAATTCAAACAACTTCAGTGAACAAAGACATCACACACGAAAGTGTCAGACAAACAAAACACATACGGAAGCGCTGCGACGTAGCAGAAAAAATAGTTAAAGGTAGTAAGTTTATATCCATATTATTCCCTGCAAGTAAAATATTTCGTACTATTTCTTAATTTACCGCAGATTTCACACTTTATTTGAGTAAATTATTATATTCCATTTGGGATAAATATTTTTTTTTTGCTAGGGGCTTTACGTCGCACTGACACAGATAGGTCTTATGGCGACGATGGGATAGGAATGGCCTAGGAGTTGGAGGGAAGCGGCCGTGGCCTTAATTAAGGTACAGCCCCAGCATTTGCCTGGTGTGAAAATGGGAAACCACGGAAAACCATCTTCAGGGATGCCGACAGTGGGATTCGAACCCCCTATCTCTCGGATGCAAGCTTACAGCCGCGCGCCTCAACGCGCACGGCCAACTCGCCCGGTAGGAGATAAATATTACAGTGACATTTCGTCGATACCTTTCGTCTACATAACCCGCCGTCTGTCCGGTAAAAATCCATCCATGATAGTTCCTGAAGTAAAGCTTACTATTGTACCGTAGAAGGCATAGATATTATTATTCACAGTTCTTCTGTGTAGAGCAATTGTCTGATGCACTTATAGGTTAGTCTGGAAGCACCGTTTTTTACCAGGCAGAGAACTTCTCTAAGATACGCAGCCTTCACTATTTCTAGTGTAGCTAGTTTATGTCTGAGGTGTACGTCATTTTGTGGCTGTTTGGACGTAGACTTTTTTCTCTTAGCAGCATGTAAGTTCCTAGGATCAGTCTGTCATCCGTTGAATATATTTTGAAGCCGGAAAAGGTTATAGAATCAGAGAGTATCTAGCAAGGAATAGTATTATATATAGATAATTTCGTGTGACTATTGCTAGCCTGTAAGGTAGACCCTCCGACTAGAGTGGGCGGGATCTGACGAGTTTAGTGACTGCGTGTTATTATGGTGGAGGATAGAGTTAAGTATGGTGTATGACTAGCAGGGTTGTTGGGAACAGCACAAAAACACAGCTCCCAAGCTGCGACTCGGCCGGCAATCGAATCCTAGTTTCTCTGAACTGGAGTTCACTAGGCAGGCCATACAATCATGGAGATGGACAAAGTGGTGTATGTCTTTTCAGGTACACCCCAATGGAGGTGAGCTGCATTTAGCAATTTAACCACACACCAAACTTCCTGGTATTCATAACTTACTGGCAGTACCGGGAATCGAACACGGGCATCCGAGGCTAATAGTGCTAAGCGTTACGGTACAGAGGCGGACGTCACGAATGGTGTAAAAATGTCGGTCAGTTGGTTGCATGCATTTCGGTGGACTTGTCAGAGTGATGTCTGTAAGAGACGGGAAACAACCTCATTCCTCATTTCGCTGGTACGATGCTTCAGCGACGCCAACCATGATGGCTGATGACGCCGGAGCTGTTGAGGATCAACCAACCTCTCGTCTGAATACTCAATATACATACTTGTACAAAACTGAATAAACCAATGCATGTACTCTACCATGGCCATAATTATTTACCATAAATTATTTTTAAATGTACCTTCAGAGTGTGGAAAATAAGTCTAATGGTATATCACATGTTTCATTCACCTATTTTAGATAGTGGGTTCACCGGGCGAATTGACCGTGCGTTTAGGGGCGCGGAGCTGTGAGCTTGGTATTAGGGAAATAGTGGGTTCGAACCCCACTGTCGGCAGCCCTGAGGATGGTTTAAGTAAGTTACAAGATTGAGAGCAACAGCAAAATGTCGTCGATAATGTTGTGAGATGGACAGTACGCAATGGTATGATGATAAACGGGATAAAAAGTCAGATTATGAGTTTCAGAAATAGGGAAAGTCCTCTCGGTTTTAATTACTGCGTTGATGGGGTGAAAGTTCCTTATGGGAATCACTGTAAGTACCTTGGTTTTAAAAGGAAAGATCTTCATTGGGCTAATCACATAAACAATTTGTAAATAAAGGGTACAGATATCTGCACATGGTTAGGAGGCTGTTTAGGGGCTGTAGTAAGGATGTAAAGGAGAGGGCGTATAAGTCTCGGGCAAGACAAAAACTAGAGTACGGTTCCAGTGTATGGGACCATCACCAGGAATACTTGATTCCAGAACGAGAAAAAAATCCAAAGAAAAACAGCTCTATTTGTTGTGGGCGATTTCCGATAAAAGAGTAGCATTACAAAAATGTTGCAAAGTTTGGGCTGGGGAGCTTGGGAGAAAGGCGACGAGCTTCTCGGCTACGTGGTATGTTCCGAGCTGTCAGTGGACAGATGATGTGGAACGACAATAATAGAAGAATTTGAGTGGTGTCTTTAAAAGTAGAAAAGATCACAATATGAAGATAAAGTTGGAACTGAAGACGACAAATCAGGGCAAATATTCGTTTATGGGAAGGGGAGTTACGGATTGAAATAACTTACCAAGGGAGATGTTCAATAAATTTCCAATTTCTCTGAAATCATTTAAGGAAAGTCTAGGAAAACAACAGGTAGGGAATCTGCCATCTGGGCGACTGCCCTCAATGCAGATTAGTTTTGATTGATTGATTGATTGATTGATTGATTGATTGATTGATTGATTGATTGATTGATTGATTGATTGATTGATTGATTGATTGATTGATTGATTGATTGATTGATTGATTGATTGATTGATTGATTGATTGATTGATTGATTGATTGATTGATTGATTGATTGATTGATTGATTGATTGATTGATTGATTGATTGATTGATTTGCTTTGCGTCCCACTAACTACTTTTACGGTTTTCGAGGATGCCGAAGTGCCGGAATTTAATCCCTCAAGGAGTTCCTTTACGTGCCAGTAAATCTACCGACACGAGGCTGGGGTATTGGAGCGCCTTCAATTATACCACCTGACTGAGCCAGGATCGAACCTGACCATTTGGGGTCAGAAGTCCAGCACCTCAACCGTCTGAGCCACTCATCCCGGCAAGACCTGTTTCAAGCGACCAAAGAGGGAATTGCTGTCGCTGATTATTGGATGGACACAGTGTGACCGCGTGAATTGTATCTCTACAGTGCCATGCATTTTGTTTAATTGTAGAGTGTACCTTATATTTATTTATATTTGTATATATGTATTGTATCAACGCTCTGACATGAAATAATAATAATAATAATAATAATAATAATAATAATAATAATAATAATAATATTATGAGGAAAATCGCTAGATTTCCATTGAAACCCGGTTAGACATTAAAAGAAAGGTAGGGAACAAATCACGACTTTTCATAAATGCCCGAGCCCTAATCATCACCGATTACTGTTCCCAAGAGAAGTCGTCTTTCAGTGACCCCTTCCCACACTTTCAGCGCATGAGACATCAACTGAATCCCTCTATAATTGCCGTAATTTTGCGCATTACCTTTTGCCGTATAGATTGAGAAAAATATGCCACTCTTCTACTCCTCTGATGTTTATGATGATATTATTATTATTATTATTATTATTATTATTATTATTATCAACAGTAGCTCTCTACTGAGAGACGAGGTAAAGGCGTCTAGAGGCTAGAGATAAGCTCTCGCTAAATGAAGCCAGTCCTCGGATAAGCTCTGTGTACCTTAATCAACTTCATTATAAGTCAAGTTCGCCCCTTGCCTCCCTCCCTTCCTTATAACAGATTTAAACTTCAGACGTTCTGTTGCTTCATAACTTTGACACAAGGCTTTCTACTACCACTGGAAATATTTCAAGCGCGAAATCCAGTTAAAAGTGTGCGGACGAAATTGAGCGTAAGGGAGCGTTTATCATTTGCTTTCTGTAACCATGGTAACGCAGGAACGACTTCCACACTCTCGCTGCGACCAGGAAGATTGTTTTCATATCTGGAATGAAACTCGCAATATCTCGTTCACATAGTCTCTAACGGAGCTCCATACTAAGGAAAATTGACCGCCTACAGTCACTACGAGATGTATCTTTATAAAAATTATACTTTCTTCTTCTTCATCGTCAAATGACTGGTGGATCCTTTTTTTTTTTTACAGGATTTGGGGCGCACACTTTAAAACTTTGGGCGGCTAATGACATGGCATTGCTAGCAGCAGATAAAAAAGAAGCCCAAATAATGCTTGAAAAATTACATGAAATCGGAGAGAAAGCCGTACCTAGGATCTCATACGAAATGACTGTGTACATAAAATACAGACATAATTAAGAAATTCATCTGGAAAATAAGTATGGGAAAGTCAAGAGGACAGATTAATTTAAATACCTTGGTATTTTTTAAATACTTTGGCTGATAAGGTTCTATCATTTCAGGTTCAATATTGTGCAATATTGTCAAAGAACTCTCCCTAATAATATATGTGTTGCGGGTCAGTATTTTTACCAAAATATTATCACATAGGGATTTTCGCAGGCGCAACGGCCTGTTTTTCTATGTCCATGTGGACTAACAAATGTGGATCTTAATGAATTTGTTTGGAGATCATACATAGAGGCGCTCTATCTTACCAGTATCAACCCGCAATGATTTATTATACAACAAATGAAAATGATTTATGAAATTGCCAAGAATAGATATGGCAAACTTGTACAGTAACCACCGAACAAGAGTTCACAGCAAACTCAAGGGAGACGTGCATAGTGAACTGACGGGAAGGACAGACTGTATTACTCCAGAATCCTATTGATCCTTCTCCCTAGATACAACCGTTGTTCTCTCCAACAGGAAGAAATTAGAAAACAGGCTTATTATTGTTGTAACCAAGGTTGAAGTTTACAAAACACAACTTTTATTGCTTCACTTTATGATATTTACACAAATAACTGAAATTTATTTTGAAGCAAAGGAATATTGAATCTTAAGAAAAGTCTGTCTTTATACAATATGTACAGGTTTACAGTCTTTATATACACTTCTATCTTGAAAAGATAGTCTTTGTGAATTGACACGTTGATAGTCGAAAACTATCTGGCACACTAACATAAATGTCTTTGAGAGTCCTTGTTTGTTGAAGTGCCTGAATTCCTAAAAAGCAAGTTCAATTGATTGAAGAAATTCCACCTAGCGAAACTAAGGGAGCTTGCATAACTTAGGGAATGAAAATGGCTTGTAAAAGAATTACGGAACATAGGCAGCGGGAACAGGTAAGGGAGCGGTGACCAGAGGTGAAACCTCGTACTGCCAGAAATTCAGTCCACCTGGTCGAAGCACATTTTCAAGAGGAGTAGCCTCCGTGCTCGACGTAGGGTGTATTCTGGAGCTGGACACCGGGGCAAGTGGACAAGTGAGCAGGCAGGGAGCTCCTATTTATAGTACACTCGATGGTCAGGCACGCGCACTGAGGGCTGCGCGTCGAAGCTAGCAGAATGATACACAGGCGCGCGTGCAGCTGGCTGGCGGAGGGAGAAAGGGAGCGCCGGACATACAACACCCTCCCCTCCTAAATACGCCGGTACGGCGTGAAACGGCGGCGGCGCTGGCGGCGATTGCGATGCTGGGGCGGAGCTGCTGATTTCTCTGTTGTATTGTCCGGAGCTGGAACTGGGCGGAGTGGCGCTGTCTCGTCCTGAAAGGAACCCATTGTTATTAAATGATCTAAAGCGCGTTCAGCAATAGATTTATCAGGTTTAGCAATAGCATCAATAGCTGGACAGGGGCGGTAGCGCAGACGTATCTGATCTTGATGGCGGCAGATACGTTTCTCCGTAGTCTGTATCTCGTATAGACGATGACCCAAAGATCTGCAGATGACTCCAGGTATCCAGAGTGGGTTGGATTTGAATGTCCTGGTGTAGACCTTGTCGTTGAGGGAGAACTTCGTTGGTGATGCCTTATGCTGGGCCGGAAGAGGCTGTAACAGAGAAAGTAAAGTTCTGTGAGGTCGTCCATGGAGCTTCTGTGCAGGAGTGATATTATCAGCGCCGGGTAGAGTTCTGTAGTTGTTTAAGAGTTGGAGCAAGGCTTGGTCTTTAGTTAAGCCTGAAGAGACAGCTTTCTTCATACTTCTTTTAAATGTTTGTACGAAGCGTTCAGCTTCACCATTAGATTGAGGGTGAAAAGGTGGTGCTAGGATATGACGAATGCCATTATGTGTACAAAAGTTCTGAAAAGCAGTAGCTGTAAATTGAGGTCCGTTGTCCGAAATGAGTACTTGCGGTAAACCTTCTGTAGTAAAGATTTTCTGGAGAGCACGAATGGTAGCTTCGGTTGTAGTAGTCGAATGCATATCCACGACATATGGAAAGTTTGACAGTGAATCGATGACTATTAACCACATGGAATTGAGGAAAGGACCTGCGAAATCGATGTGAACTCGTTCCCATGGAGTAGTAGCAGGAGGCCATGAAGCAAGATCAGAAGACGGGGCGTTCTGATTCGTTTGACATTGCTCACAATGACGTATTAGCTTTTCGATGGCGGCATCAATACCGGGCCAGTAGCAGTGTTGACGGGCGAGTTGCTTTGTTCTGGAGATACCCCAATGGCTTTGGTGTAATAATTCGAGAACTTGTTTCTGTAGGCTAAGTGGGATAACCACTCGGAAGATGGTGCCTGCTTCTAGTAATACAACTCCGGCACGAGTCGTGAGACGATGTTGCATACGATGATAAGGTGCCAGGTGGGCAGGAAGTGTGCTCTGAAGAGGCCAACCTTTGCGGATGTAAGTACGTACAGTAGCAAGTGTACTGTCCTTATCCGTAGCTTTAGCTATGCAGGTAGCATCAATAGGAAAACTGGATACAGTATCTTCAAGTTCTATGTCCAACTGAAGACATTCAGATTCTTGAGAATCGAAGGCAGTATCAGGACCAACGGGTAAGCGGGAGAGGGCATCAGCATTACAATGCTGGGATGTGGCACGATATACAATCTGATAGGAATAATCAGAAAGGAACATGGACCATCTTTGAAGCTTTCTGAGGGAATTCTCTGGGATCTTATTACCAGGATGGAATAAGTGTACGAGAGGCTTATGATCGGTAATGATCAGGAAATGGTTGCCATAGATATATTCATTGAAACGGCGAATACCAAAGATGATGGCTAAAGCTTCTTTCTCTATCTGTGAGTATCGACGTTGATGGTCATTAAGTGTTTTCGAAGCGAAGGCGATGGGGCGTTCTTGTCCATGACGATCCTTCTGGGAGAGAACGGCACCGACACCGTAGTCTGAAGCGTCAGTAGCTAGCGTGATGATTTTGTCGGGCTGAAAATGAGTGAGTTGTATAGCTTGAATTAAGGCGTTGTTGATTGTTTTCCATGCCTGTTGGCATTGCGGAGTCCACTGAAACTTAACACCTTTTTTACGTAGAGCGTTTAATGGAGCTGCCACTGTAGCGAAGCGTGGAATGAACTTATTATAATAGTTCGCTTTGCCTATGAAGGACTGAAGCTGCTTGAGGTTCTGAGGTGCTGGCATGTTTACTATCGCTGAGACATTTTGTGTACTAGGACGAATTCCATTCTTATCAAGTATATGTCCTAGGTAGTGAACTTGAGGTTGAAAGAAGGTACATTTAGCGAGATTCGCTCGTAGGCCATTGTCTTTCAATTTCTGGAGAAGAAGGCGGAGATTGGTTAGATGTTCCTGATGATCTTTTCCAGTAACAATAATATCATCCAGGTAGTTAGCACAACCGGGAATGGAGGCGGTGAGTTGAGCCAAATAGCGCTGAAAAATAGCCGCTGAGGAGGAAACACCGAATGGGAGCCGCTGGAGCTGGAGCAGTCCGAGAGGAGTGTTGAGTGTGAGAAATTTCGTAGATTCTTCGTCTAAAAGTAGCTGGAGATATGCTTCTTTAAGATCAACTCGAGAGAAGAATTGTCCACCAGAGAGACGACGGAATAAGTCTTCTGGACGTGGAATAGGAAAGATATCTGTGTCGAGTTGTGCGTTGACTGTAGATCGAAAATCGCCACAAAGTCGAACATTACCATCAGGTTTCTTGATTACCACGAGTGGAGTAGCCCATTGACTAGAAGTAACTGGTACAACAATTCCAGTTTGTATCCATCTTTCTAATTCTTTCGTGACCTGGTCTTGAAGTGCTAGGGGTACTGGACGAGCTTTGAGGAAGCGAGGCTTAGCTCCGGATTTCAGCTGTATGTGAGCTGTATAGTCTTTTGCTGTTCCGAGCTGAGAGTCGAAGACTTCAGGAAACTGCGCTAGGAGAGCGGTAACGTCAGAAGTAGGATGCAATGTAGATACGACGTTAATGTTGTCATGTATCTGGAAACCAAATAAGTTAAATAGATCCATGCCCATAATGTTTGATGCAGTGTAGTTGTTAACTACGAGAAGAGGAATGGCGTTCTGAATTCCTTTATAACTAGCCTGAAGCGTGATTTGACCTTTGATGTCAATTTTCTTCTTGTTAAATGTCACGAGCTGGATGTCAGCTGGAGAGCATGAAGGTGAACCTAAGTCGTGGTAGGTAGTCAGGTTAATAATAGAGACAGGTGATCCAGTATCTAATTGAAAATCGACAGATCGATCAGAGAATGAGAGAGGAATGATGATTTTGTGAGAATCCTTTGTGGGAAGAATAAGATTGATCTGATCAACTTCCATGTCTTGGCGGGGCTGTATATGCTTCCGGCGTGCTGCAGTAGTCTTAGCAGGGCGGAGCGAACTTTGACAGACAGTCTTAATGTGTCCAAGTTTATTACATCGTTCACAAGTAGCTTTGAAAAAACGACAGTCACGACGTTCATGATGCTTGAAACAACCTCGGCAGGAAGGCAGGAGTTTCGAGGTGCTTTGAGAATTGGGCTTCCGTGTAGCATTACGAGAGGGAACCTGGCGAGAATGCTTGGTGGAGAGCGCCTTATCCGTACGGTTCACTGTAGCAGAGGACTTGCGGGCCTGAGGCGAGACTTGTGCAACTTCGTGTGGAGAAGCTATGGCTGCGGCAGTCTTGGTAGTGAGCTCATAAATCGTAGCAATACGCTGGACGTCTTCTAAAGAAGGGTTACTCTGCTTGACAGCGTCAAAACGTATTTTGTCTTCAGGAGTATGTAAAATTATCATGTCCCGAATGAGAGAATCAGTGTAGGATGAACCACAACCGTCCTTGGAGCAGATGAACTGGCAGGGTTTAGCTAGACCACGCAATTCAGTTATCCATTCAGTATGTGTCTGATGGGGTTGCTTTCTGCACTGAAAAAATTTATAGCGAGCAGCCACTATGTGAGGAGCTTTGGCATAGTGTTCCGTGAGACGGGCCAAGAGCTGCGTGAAGGGTACCTCAGATAAGTGTTCTTCCGGACTTAATTTACGTAGTAATTCACACGTAGCATTGCCAACCGAACTAAGAAATAGTGCGCGGCGGCGTTGATCATCTGTGACAGAATGGCAGATGAAATGCTGTTGTAAACGGGCTAAATAAACTGACCATTCTTCCTTAGCCGGATCAAAAGCAGAGAACGGAGGAATAGCTGATAGCTGTGTAGAGACAGAAATAGCTTGAATAGCCTGAATTAATGCTGCCTGTTGTTGTTGCATAAACTGTTGCTGTTGCTGCTGTAAGGCTTGGAAGACCGTAGCGAGTTGTTCCGCAGTAGCCATTGCGAGATGCGTGCAAGAAAGAGTAAGGTAAGCTGTGTGTCAGAACTGGTTGGAGTGTCGTTGTTGTGTAGCACGTCGCCGTAGAGTTGACAACTGGGCCTGTTGAATTGTAGTGTCGTGTTTACCTCGTCGCTATAGAGTTGGCGATTGGGGCTGATGACGTGTAGTTTGTTGCGTTTTTACCTCGTCGCCATAGAGTTGGCAACTGGTGTCGAAGAATTGTAGGTGGTGCTTTTTTACCTCGTCGCCATAGAGTTGTGTTGTAACCAAGGTTGAAGTTTACAAAACACAACTTTTATTGCTTCACTTTATGATATTTACACAAATAACTGAAATTTATTTTGAAGCAAAGGAATATTGAATCTTAAGAAAAGTCTGTCTTTATACAATATGTACAGGTTTACAGTCTTTATATACACTTCTATCTTGAAAAGATAGTCTTTGTGAATTGACACGTTGATAGTCGAAAACTATCTGGCACACTAACATAAATGTCTTTGAGAGTCCTTGTTTGTTGAAGTGCCTGAATTCCTAAAAAGCAAGTTCAATTGATTGAAGAAATTCCACCTAGCGAAACTAAGGGAGCTTGCATAACTTAGGGAATGAAAATGGCTTGTAAAAGAATTACGGAACATAGGCAGCGGGAACAGGTAAGGGAGCGGTGACCAGAGGTGAAACCTCGTACTGCCAGAAATTCAGTCCACCTGGTCGAAGCACATTTTCAAGAGGAGTAGCCTCCGTGCTCGACGTAGGGTGTATTCTGGAGCTGGACACCGGGGCAAGTGGACAAGTGAGCAGGCAGGGAGCTCCTATTTATAGTACACTCGATGGTCAGGCACGCGCACTGAGGGCTGCGCGTCGAAGCTAGCAGAATGATACACAGGCGCGCGTGCAGCTGGCTGGCGGAGGGAGAAAGGGAGCGCCGGACATACAACAATTATGATCATGATGATGATGATGATCCAATCCGTGTCCCGTTTCCCTACGGAGTTTGGTATTAGGTGAGATGAATCTGTCGTGGCGGGTATTTATGGCCGGATGCCCTTCCTGACGTCAACCTCATCAGAGGAGTCAATAACATGAAATGAATGACGTGATATATGATAATAGGGAGAGGGTGAAACCCGGTGCCGACACATAGCCTACTCCTGTCAAATAGCACCAAGGGTTCTGCTCAAGGCTTAACGTCTCCATCCGACGGACTAATCACCACCAACAGCGTCATATTCCCTCACACCATATGAGCAATGCGGAGAGGTTTGGAATTTAATCCAGGCTTTTTGCACCCAATTTAGTGATTATAAATTGTATACCACCACCTCCCCTACACTACCGGCCAACATTCTGATGGTGAAAATTGTTTCTACCAACGGGACTCGAACCAGATAACCTCGGTGTCAGACCGCTTAGACTTCAGCACCTTAACGATCATGGCCACAAGGCGGACTTATTATTATTATTATTATTATTATTATTATTATTATTATTATTATTATTATTATTATTATTATTATTATTATTATTATTATTATTATTATTATTATTATTATCAAATGTACCCGTGCTTCGCTACGGTATTCTGCATTGTATACGAATATTGAAGTAAATATTGTACATGCAGTAAATAAGATTGTTTTAAAATGGCATGTCTCTTAGCGTAATCCGAGAAACAGCATGGAGAGGTCCCCAAACGTTGTTTCCAATGTAAAGTGCTTGTTACGGATTTGTGATGATAACGACAGGCTCACTTGCCTACCGCCATCCACAATCGAGTTGGGAAGTTTACATTATAATTGCAGGCCCCATTGCCTACTGCGCGGTCACAATCGATTTGGGGAGTTTCCGTTACAATGGCAGCCCCCTTTCCTACTTCCAGACATATTACAAATTGAGGAGTTTTTATTATAATGGCAGGAAACTTCCCTACAACCAGTCAAAATTGAGTTGTGCAGTTATCATTATAATGACAGGCCCATTCTCCAACTGCCAGCCAGCTTACTGCCAGTCACACCAAGTTGGTGAGTTTCCATGAAAATAGCAGGCCAGTATGCCTAAATGCCAGTCATATTTTAGATGGGTGCATCTGTTTATAACTGCGGGAATGCTTGCCTACAGCCAAACACAATCGGGTAAGAGGAGTTTTGAACAGAACTGCATGCTCCCTTGCCTTGTGCAAGTCCAATCGAGAAGTGAATTATTCATTACAATGGTAGGCCTGCCTTATTAATGCCAGTTACACAGGAATTGGAGAAGGACCTCATTCCTACTGCCAGTCAAAGGCGGTGTGGGGAGTACCGATTACAATAGCAGACACACCCTTTCTCGATCGCTACAAAATCGACATCAGTGAATAATAAAAAATAATAATCGTATGGCCTCAGCTACCGTTTGCAGACATTTCTATTTGACGCCATCTGGCTGTCTGCTCGTCAATTTCGACGTTCCGGTTTACTCTGTCTGCCATCTAGCGGACCTAGAGTAAACCGGATCTCTCTTGGGCGTCTATGGCTGAGATTTTAATTAATTTTGTCGGGTAAATACCAAATGTATCACCAGAGTTCTTTTACATGCCGACATCGTACGACATGGAGTGTCGAATGGACTTTTTTCCGCCCATCAAAAATCCGACTACCTCTGCCGGGTTTGAACCCGCTATCTTGGGATCCGGAGGCCGACACTCTACCACGGATCCACAGAGGCAGCAGTGAATATATATAGTTTGACATACGAAAGTATGTGCTTGTTTACAATATTGCAGACCTTCATTTGCAGATTAACTGCTACTAAACGGTACATCATATCGAGAAAGGATTGTACCATAAGACGCCGGATTTAGCGGTCTAAATTGCTGTTCTTATGATATCTTATCTATTCATAGGTCAGATTGAGTTAGAAACGTGGAATAGGGTAAAATTTGTGTAAGATTATCTCACATTGCATTGCTTTTCGGATAATTAAGTGACAGCCACATACATAGCATTTGGCTCACATATGGCTACTGGGTAGACCAATTTTCGTGTAGAGTTTGATTATTCTATCTTTCCTATAAATGATGGAAGGTATGAATTATGTATGTGAAAAGTCCAAATTTACTTAACATCGCGAAATAGAGAAAAATCAAACGTAAAAGGGATAGAAATGCGACAAAAGCTGTAAGACCAAGGTTGTAGATCACTCCAAATTGAACGGGGATTGTGCCATCCGTTATGTGATAATACTTCCCGAAGGTCTGCACCATCATTAAAATTGCCTCCATATTTCGATATTCTTCGGGATAAAAAGGGAAAAATTTAAAGATCTTTGAAGTTTTCCGTCCGTTACAGGCTAAAACGTATAATTTTGCCAAATTTCAATATCCTTCTTCGACTGGCAGATTATGCCGCAATCCGGGTTTTCAGTGAGGAGTGTAAAAATTAGGACTTTCAAGAAACTAAACCAAAAAATATGCAGATGGTCATTATTACCCCTTCAACGTGTAACTGTACGAAAATTTCGCCAAAATAGTCAATGTACAGGCACACAGTCGTTACGATTTTATTTACATAGATAGATAAGGAACCTGCTCCACGTACAACACTTTTGGGCTATATCCGCTGGACTTAAACTGAAAAACGGACTGTTTATGATATCTCCCTTATTAATCCTGTCCTGTCCTGTCCTATCAAAAAAATGCACATGTTAAAGTTTTAAAAATAGAATTCCATCACGTTTAGTCGATTTCCAGTCAGGTTGGTCTTGTACTGAATATATTATGTAAGAGTAAAATCACCATTTCGGTTCCCTATAAACCGCCAGTGCATTCCGGGAACATGAAATGTTATTGACGATTAACACCTACCGTTGGACAGGTGGATGTTAATGTAAAGTTTGACTCAAATACGCTTTACACGCACCCGCTCTTGAGTTAAGTCCGGTGGGACTTGTACCGGAAAACGGTCCGTTAATGATAACTCCCTTATTAATACTCGTATTGAAATGATGCACATGAGGAAAAAAGGCTTAGAAATTAATTTCCATTAAGGCAGGCAAATTTATATTTGTTTGGTTGTGTATATTTTGCGGGAATGCAAAATCACGGTTTCGGTTTCGTATAATCCCCCAGTCAATTCAGGGATTTAGAAACAATATTTGCCCTAAAACCTACCAAAGGACAGGTGGATTCTAAATATCAAGTTTGGTGGAAATATATCCGGTAGTTTCCAAGTTATAGACAAACAAACAAACAAACAAACAAACAAACAAACAAACAAACACCAAAACTGAATATATGCAGATGGTTATTATTACACCTGAAACGGATAACTGTACGGAAATTTCGCCAAAATTGTCAATGTACAGACACACTCTAGAAGTGCAGAACTTTATTTCGATAGTTACTGCTTTGAAACTGCACGACGTATATACAAAAGGACTTCACCATCAGACGCCCCTTTCAGTGCTCTACATGGTTGGTCCTATGACATCTTCTCGTATCTTCTATATTTATGGGTTAGATTGAGTTAGAGTCATTGAATGGGGTGAAATTTTGTACAGTTTTCACATACTACTTTATATCTTTGATACTCATGTGACAGCTAGAATCATAAAATTTGGCTATAACATGGCCAATGGTCATGTCAATGTGCGTGCCGAATGTCATGATTCTACCTTTCCTATAAGTGTGCCAAATGATAACATATACGTGTAAAAGTGAAATCGAGAAATACAGCTGTATTTAACGTATTAGGGATAGAAATACGACGAAAAGTCGTAGGTCAAAAGTTGTAGAGCTCTCCAAAATGAAACGCCATTTGCTTTCTGACTTGTGATACGACTTACTTATTAGCCACCAATTACACCGAAACGAATGTCTGCACCGTCGTTAAAATTGCATCCATATTTAGGAATTTTCCTGGGCCAAAAGTTATACATTTGCATAGCTTAGAATATTTCCTCAAAGAAAAGAGTGTCCAGCATTCGTGATTAGCACTCACATACATACGTGGTAATTAAGGAAGAAAATAATACAGTTTAGTAAATTGAAATTAATAGAAAATGGATTATAACTGAGGACATACGGATGACGACAAATATGTAAATACCAAGTGAATGTATTGGAAAATCAAATGCTCCTCAATAAATTATGCCGATGGAGTTATGGATATAAGAAAGCGGTAAACGGAGGGAAATTTAGGCGTAGGGATTCTTAGGTAATCAGATAAGATCATGAATATTTGTGTTATTACTTAAGCTATTCGAGGACGGTTATAACCTCCAATGATATTCCGCCAATATCCCGCAGAATGGCCGATTGACGACTCTCTTGCTTTCTACCCAAGGAACAACCACGAATTTAAAGGAATGATGAGGAAAATGGCAATACGTTACTTCCCTACTGGCAAGCAGTCAGAGACGTTGCCATGGTAACCCACATATCGTTGTCGGTCTGTCGGTCACTCATTGCAGAGCATGGTATCGACAGAAAATATTAAATTTCTCCGTCATTTGAAGAGTAAGGTAAATTATGAGCATAACGAAATTTGTTTATAATGAAGAGACCTTTCACATACGGTCCACAGAGTTTACAGAAAATCAATAGTATAAGAGAAAATGGAGGAAAACCATTGTGGTTTTCCTAAAAAAAACGTTTCTTCAAAGATTGTAAAATGATATGCATATCAAAACCTTCCCCGGGATGAATATACTCTAAATATGAAGTTTGGTTGAGATCTATCCAGCCGTTTCGACGTGATGGTGGAACAGACAAACAGACAAACAAACTGACAGACACGAAAAGTAAAAACCCACCGATTCGGTCTTGAGTTGACCTAAAACGGATAAATATTTGAAAATTTGGCAAAACAAGAGGAATTACAGACAGCGGACCCCCTACAACTTTATTTATAAGATTATTACTATTATTATTATTATTATTATTATTATTATTATTATTATTATTATTATTATTATTATTATTATTATTATTGTGCAGACTTCAACATTAAAATTTTTCTCAGGTATCACCCTATCCTCACAGACGTGCAGGAAAACGAACGATAAGTAATCAACTCTGAGGATCTGCGCCAGATATATTCAGAGGCCATACGCTATTATTATTATTATTACTATTATTATTATTATTATTACTATTATTATTACTATTATTATTATTATTATTATTATTATTATTATTATTATTATTATTATTATTATTATTATTATTATTGCGTTCCGGCCTTCTAAGGACCACGTTACAATTTCAGTTCTTCCTCCTTAGTTCTTTTCTTCCAGTATTCTTTCATTGTTACACTGTGCTTCTTTTTCCTGTCTTCAGTCCACTTTGTGCCTGTTTTTTTTTTTTTTTTTACTTCCTCCCTTGGAATCCTTCCATTTGTAAGACTTTCTTCCTAAAAATGTTTCTTTCTAATAATTCTTCTTCTCGTATGTTGCTCCTTTGCAGGTCTTTCTTGACATCTTGAATCCAGGTGGTGGATGATTTCTTTTCCCAAAGGTGCTCGAAGATTCGTTTAGTTAGTCTATTGTCATCCATTCTGTAAATGTGTCCGAGAAATAGCAATCACCTTTTCCTTATTGTTTCTGATATGTTCTCTATGTTCTGGTAAATTTCATTGTTACTTCTTAATTTCCAAAACTCTGCAATTCTTAGAGGACCTAATATTTTCCTTATAATTCTTCTTTCTAATATTTCTAATTTACCAAGCTTGTAGTTCAGTGCTAGACATTCGCTGGCATACAGGCATTCTGGTTTCACTACTGTGTTGTAGTGCTTTATTTTAAGTTTTATTGATAAGCACTTTTTGTTGTAAGTATTCTTAGTTATACCGTAAGCTCTTTCCATCTTTTGTATCCTCTCCTCTATAGCAGATTTTTCTAAACCATTTTCTTGAATTGCCTCACCCAAATATTTTAATTTCTTTACCTTTTCTATTTGACCAATATTCGTTACTAAAAATTTCGGGGCACTTTTTATATTATTATTATTATTATTATTATTATTATTATTGTTATTGTTATTATTATTATTATTTTTATTACCGGTAAATGCATGTTTAAAAATTAGTAATAGTGGGAATAATGGTAACTAATGATAATTATTATTTAATCGAATCAGCAGCTTTTTAACACGACATAATTGTGTAAAATAATGGATTATGTATTAGAAAAGAGCAATTGAGTAAGTCCATCACTACCCAAACCAAACCAAACCAAACCAAACCCCATGGCACTACAGCCCTTGAAGGGCCTTGGCCTACCAACTGGCCGCTGCTGAGTCCGAAGGCCTGAAGATTACGAGATGTCGTGTGGTCAGCACGACGAAACCTCTCGGCCGTTATTCTTGGCTTTCTAGACCGGTCCGCTATCTCACTGTCAGATAGTTCCTCAATTGTAATCACGTAGACTGAGTCCATCACTAAGGGAATAAAATTAAATAATCTTCACCCAGGATCGGGCGACATAAAATGCATTTTCTTCAGCCTTCAATAACTCCCCATCATTGCATGACTCAGGACAGAGTGGTCATTGGCATACATGACTCATTTTCTGTTCTTCTCTACAGTCACATTGTCTTGGTTCTCTGGAATAGCCCCATTTGACAAGGTTGTCCCTGGATTTATCAATACCTGATCATAGTCTCTTCAGTGATCTCCAGGTTAACCAGTCTAAAGTACACCCAGGAGGTAAACATTCAATAGGTCTCATCCACGTTTGAAGATAGTAACATCTAGCAGCCCACAGTTTTTCTCTGGCGCTTTGCGGAGGTATAGTTAGCGCTGAAGTTGAACTGAAGATTTATTTCCCCTGATTTCAACCTAGATCTTGGTGTTTGATGACCATTTCAGCAAGAAAGCAATCGGGCGTACCCCTGGGCAACGTCAAAAAATGAATGAACATTTCCTGGCAGCTGATACTTTCTATTCCAAAAGCGATTACTAATGATAATAAATGGCTAAGTTTTATTAGAACATCGTGGATTATTTTTCAGCTAGCGTGATTATGTTGAATCTGTTGGCAACACTGGAATACCTCTGTTCCGTCACAAAAATATCCTGTGAAAATTTGACGACTCTCACAACTCCTTTGTGGTATTCAGAAATATATAAACAGCAGTACGGATCATTTTAGATGTTCATTTCACGTTTTACATGGTAACGTAGATATTTTGCTACAAAGTAGAATTTGGTAATAGATTCTGAAGTGCGTGCCTTCCGTATTCATGGCCTGTTTCCCCTGCTGTTGTAATTCTCACGAGTTCTCCAGCCCCGTACTGAACTAATAAACCCAATGAGCTGGGAGTTACGACGTGTGCTTGGAATAGCGAATACATTTCCGGCACTTCTCATGTGTCAGAACTCTTTCAAGATGTTCGTGTCAGCAAGACGAGCTGTGTCTCTGCCCTACTTGCATTTCACAAAGCATACAGTGAGTCCCAGTTCATAATAAAGCAGATTAACACTCCCTTTTCTAGTATAATTATGTAAATACAGAGACGTTGCCGCTCAGATGATTGGTCCTTGGTTTCCAGTGATAACTTTTCTTTCTTTTCCTCAAGCCTGTTCTAAATCTTGTTGTACATTCTAGATTATATATTAAGTAACTCACATTTATACTTAGCGAAAATTTTAGAATTAGGTGTTCAAACTTCTTCGGGGCCGTGATTAGCTTAGTTGCTGGCTTCCCACGTGGAAGTCTGAGGTTCGAATCGCAGTCGATTCTGGATTGGCTTGATAGCTGCAGTCGCTTAAATGCGACCAGTGTCCAGTATTCGGGAGATAGTGGGTTCGAATCTCACTGTCGGCAGCCCTGAAGATGTTTTTCCGTGGTTTCTAATTTTCTTGCTTCTAGTTTTCTATCCTTCCTACTACTCACCCTATCTTCCTTCATTATAGTTTTTCCACCTTCCATCCTATCTTCCTTTATCTTTCTAGTTTTCTTTCCTTCCGACATTCTATCTTATATTCCATTCCTTTACCTTCTTTCTTTCATTTCATTTTCTGTCCTTTCTTAACCTCCTTCCATTTTATTCCCTTTTACTTCTTTCTTACATTTCCTCCTGTCCTTTATCCTTCTCCATTTGCTACTTTGTCTTCTTCCTTCCTGCTTGCTTCCTCCCTTCCCATCATCTTTAATTCTTTATTAATTTCCTTTGCAGGATATAGTGGGTTCGAGCCTTACTGTCGGCAACCGTGAATATGGTTTTCCGTGTTTTCCAATTTTCACACCAGGAAAAAGCTGTGGCTGTAGTTTAATATTACGGCCATGGCCGCTTACTTTCCACTCCAATCCCCTTCCTGTCCCACGGTCGCTATAAAACCTATCTGTGTTGGTGTGACGTAAAGCAACTTGTAAACAAAACAAAATCTGGTTAAGATTTTCAACTCAAAAATCATTTGGCACCAGGAAGGGCGTCCGGCCACAAACAAGGTAAGTCTGAGTGGCTCCAGTGACCCCTTAAATTACTGGGATAAGCTAAAGAAAGTTTAGTGGGTATTATCACACAGTACCTGCCTTTACGTCCTTTCTAGCAAGAGTCTTTCCTTCCTCGGAATTTACAACTCTGTGTTCTTCGCTGAGCTTCTTTCCTTCCTTCCTTCCTTCCTTCCTTCCTTCCTTCCTTAATCATACTTTCCAGTGTCGACTCAGTTAAATGTAACTTTAAAACTTTCCAGTCTGTCGTCGAACACACGAGTTAAATATAAACATTACACTATAACATACCTGTAACAAGCACATTGTAAACAGTATTATTAATTGATAGTGTGTGTTTTTTATTCGTTGTTTAACAATGTGATATTTCTATAGGTATGTTTTTCAAAGTGAAAGATACCCGTCTCCCTTAATCTCGAAAACCATAGATTAGGGAGAGGGTATTGTTTATCGTAACCGTTTCATAATTTGTGATGCATGCAGTATACAAAATTAGAATGACTAACCTGAGATAACTATTGAGAACTGTGTTAGTAAATGGTACATTCGATGAATATTAATATAAAACAGACGATTAGAAATTCAACAGAGAAAGAATAATTTTAACTGAATGTTGGAGTTGCGTTGATAGATGGAATTTTGAAATAAATTCTTCGTAACGAGAGATTTTGGAGCTGTTTGGGTGATTGACGTGTTAGCATCGGGATTATTGTATAACTTAAGGGTGTCATGAAATGACAATCCATGGTGGAATTTTTGTTTTTCAATTGTGAATGCTGCTGTTAGCTTCTAGTGAACACCATGCATTCCAATAATATTTCGCTACCTATCCAAGGCAACTGATAGTCAATTTGGTTCGATTAAGGGTCCATTCGGCGGGTGTTTCGTATCCGAAAGGGTATTCGACTGGTGGATAACTTTAATTAAGAGGAAATCAGGCGTTCTACTTGTTAAAGGTCAGATTTTCCACGGATCGTGTGGATTAATTCTCAGTTATCGTTTGGATTAATAGGTGCCCGATTTTTCAGGGTTTTTTTTTCACTTTTTCGGTTTCGCTGTCCACTAATTTATGAGATTCCTATTTTCTCCGAAGAAAATTCTTCGATATTGTAAAAGAAAAATAACGCTATGCAATGTTACTGCGTTTGAAACATTTAATAATTAATAATTACTTATTGGTCAAGGATTTATATAAATAAAATTATTTTGTTAAATAAATGATTCAATAAAAGTTAGTAAGCACATATTTGCTCCTCATTTCAAGTAGTTAGGCTCTTTCCTGAACCCCATCGTTTGGTTAAGATCGTGACCGAAATCTTCCCGCAACGACCCCAAAATTTAAGAGTTCAATATTGCTCTACTGTAGCAGCCGTGGCCGACCAACGATGGAATGGTAAGTCAAGGTTTCAGTAACCCATCCTATCTTCCTTCATTTTTCTAGTTTTCTTTCCTTCCGACATTCCATCCTATCTTCCATTCCTTCACCTGTCTTTCATTCCATTTTCGTCCATCCTTACCTTCCTTCCTTTTTCATTCCCTTGTCCTTCCTTACTTGTTGCCTTTCTTCCGGCCTTTTTTATTTCTCCATTTGCTACCTTCTCCTCTTTCTTCCTGTTTCCTTCCTTTCCTTCGTTCCATCCTTCCCATCATATTTATTTATTTGCTTTCGGCAGCCCTGCAGATGTTTCTCCGCGGTTTCCTATTTTCACAACAGGCTAATGCCGGGTCTCTACCTTACTTAAGGCCACGGCCGTTTCTTTCCCACTCCTAACACTTCCCTATCCCATCGTCGCTTTAAGACCTACCTGTGGTTCTTTACTGTTGTTTGACTGCTTAATACTTGAAAACACATAATTTTACTTATTATCGCATCCCATTTCTCTATGCATGCTTTACCGTTCCTGCTTTAATATATCTTTTCCTTAGTCATGATAGATTGTAATTACTTTATCTTGTGTACGTATTTCACCTTTTATTATTTCAGTTCCCATATATATATATATATATATATATATATATATATATATATTGCACCCTGGTGGGGGTGTGATAAGCGTCATTCAATTGTAATTATGATGAATTATTGAGGAATATATATTTCATTTCCAGAATAAATAGTATCTTGCTGTCAAGTACAGTAAGAACAGGCCAGGCCGAGATGGCAGGTTTCACCATACCACAGAATGTTGTCTCCAGTGAGATTAACAAACACAATGAGGGACAGAATTAGGTTTCTCAGAACTTGGGACAACGAAGGAAAGAGAGAGGGTAACTTGTTGCCAAAGTTTTCCTAGCCCCGGGCAGTCTTGGTAGTAGCAACAGCGCAGGGAGCCGGGTGCAAATTTCTGAGAAATGATGGCGAGGTATCTCCATGTAACTAGCGGGAGTGGAAAACGGGGTTGGCACTGGAAGAAAAAAATATGAGCCTTCCCGGTCACGTGGTTAAGGTGGACCAATGGAAAAATTCACTTGACCAAAGCAAGGCGACAACTTCGTATTGTAAGAAGCACTAGCGAGGCTAACTCCGTGGATTAAACTGATAGAAAGAAGTGAAATATCGATTCAGAATAAAGTGGAATTTAGGAGCCTTACTATATCATAAAACTTATAAAAAGTTAATAATTACGGGAGATTGCATGGTGAAATTCTGAGAATTCATGGACGCTATTCGTTGATTGGCTGAAGGCAAAGGACGCCGCAATAGAGCGCGAAACCCCGAGCCGGGATACGGCAGCTAAATTCGCGAATATATCCATTACCAGCGAACGATAATAGTTGAGAATTGGTATAGAGCATTTGAGAACATAATTACATCATTGGATCATATATGTAAGCCACGGGCCAAACCGCAAACTGTCGTATGAAGATATCGGGACTGTGCATCCCAAGATGACCTCCGTTGAACTCGGAAGAGAGGGGAAACAAGTATAAATATGAGGTCGTAGGCAAGGACTCGAAAGTACTTCTGATACTGTGTTCGGGCGGTCACCACACCAGTGGTGCGTAACTACTTTTGACAAAGCGTTCGAGCCGTGACTACGCCAGGGGTGCGACTGTGTACTTTCTCGTGGAGTAGAGTTCGAAGTATTATATTGTTACATAGTACAGGGATTCATGACGTGATGTAGCTCATATTACAGTCCTGAGCAGTCTACCAATATGAAGTGTTTCAAATAGACAGGACTCAGTAAAGCCTAACTTACGGAGTGTGAGATTCTACCAACAGATTAGGAAGTGCGTTACATGAGAACGGTCACGAGTGTTTATGTCACCTAGTAAACAGTCGATTCTAAACTGATACCTGGTCAGGTACACGAACGTGAGACGGGAAATTCTAGTGCGCGCACGGGCCGTTGTAAAGGGAAACCCGAGGTATCCCATGTTTCTAGTGTCCGGGAAAGGAATGAAGAATGTAAATCTACATTAAGTGGGCTAGATACAAGGCCGAGAGTGTAAAATTTGTGAATAGAATTTAGGGTGGAAATTATTCCAAAGTGCAACAGCTAATTTATTTGTTTTTATTCAAAATGTGTAAAGTTGAAAAGGGTCAAGGATTAATTCTTCAAGCTGGCATGAATACCAGTGGAATGCATTGCTAAAAACCGGAGGGGCTATGGCTTCTCGTCCGGTTTTAGCAGACTACGATGGCAGAGTTGAGTACCTTTTAATATATTTATAGATTGCTATCGTTAGGGGGAGGAAATCATATTAATTTATCATGGTAACTTGATTGTGAAACGAGCCGTTACGGCTCGTATAAATTCCAAGATAGATAGACAAAGGGACAAATTAATATGTAGATTAGATCGAGCACTCATCATAATTTTGATTATTAAATAGAGTATAGTAGGGTTGAGTTGTTAATCCAAGTGCTTGAGTTGTTTGCTGTGATATGGAGCACGTTTCACGTAATGATAATGTAAATATTCATTTAGGAGTGCTTCCAAAGTGTTTTTCCGTTACCGGAACTTTTATAGATATTAAGGCATGTTGTTAAGATAATCCAGAGGTAGGATTGCCAAGTGATTTAAATTGTTGTGGGACGGAATGAAGTCCGTTGATTTGTTTGTAAATATCGCGAAGTTCGCCAGTGGACAAAATAATAATAATCTGTACGAGTGTCGAAGTAGGACATTAGAATTTGGTAATGTGTAAAGGCGTGTTTAATAATAATCTTTGAGAATAAAGGCACGGGCCTAGTTCGATAGAATGATTGCAAATTAAAGTAATTTAAATGTGGAGATCACATGTGCCGTGAATAATTATAATTTGTACATTGAATCCGGTTTTAACACTAATTGTTGATTTAACGTTTTTGGACTCCATAATAATCATAATTTTGGTAGAAACGAGATAGGCACTTTTATAATATGGTCACGCTATGTTCGAGATCCAGAGGGATTTGAGCCAAAAGTTGAGATTTGGAGTTTTGTGGGACAGAAATCCGGCCCGAAATGAAAGTGAATTGTACTGATGTTGATGAAGAAATAGATGGATCTTAAGGCCCACATAGAGGTTGTATTTATATACCGGTGTATTGAGTGGTGATGTACCCGCTCAAAGCCTGAGTCCCAACCAGCATTTATCTCAGGGAGTGTTACGGTCCGAATCCATCGCAACTAATACTCAATAAAAAAAATATTTTGAGATATAAGATCTCAAACTAAATGTAAGGGCGCCATCCAATCAGTGCTACAGGGTTGAACGGGACACTCTAATCTTTAACTTTAAGGCTCATCATAAAACACACAAATTATATACATTCAGATCAAAGGGAAATCATGAAGGCTCCGTCCTAGGAATGGGGACGGATATTTAAACGGTCACCAAGGGTTTACTATTCTACAAGAACAAGAACCTGGAACTGTTTCCTTGCAAATGCTAAAGGAGCATTTATTTAAGTAAACAAATGAAATTTTACACACAATCAAAATCTGTTGACCCTTGATTATATAATATTTGTCACTTTTGACCACCCTTCCATTTTGGTGGTAGAATCGTTGATATCTGAAGGTATCAGATTTACCTTCGTTAACACCATGACCATATTTGATCATGGACCAAATACCTGTTGGCCGAGTAGGCGCGATCACATGGACCATGTTATCGCCTCCACTTTGATTGAGATGAGACCAACCCGGGAAACTACAAACTCTCCCCGGGTTCCTAACCAAGATATGCTAATCGTTAGTTGAAGGAATACGACAAAGGGACTCTAACCTAATGGTCCAGATGTAGTGATTTGCCTTCATTGTACACATATTAACTTAACTTATTATTTACAACCACTTGACATCATTACGTTAATTCGCCAGCTGACTTCCCTAGTATCATCCATCATCAGCATCCGAAAGAAAAATAAATAAAATAAAAAAATATTTTATTAAATATTATTATTATTATTATTATTATTATTATTATTATCATTATGTTTTGTGGAGATCATGATTATCGTAACCCATAATCATCCTCGGACTAATATTTCAACTTTTCGCGATTTTATTTATTTTCATCTGAAATAAATAAAAGTACCTTCGTTGATTATTCTTCTTCTCCTTCTTCAAATATTCTCATTTTTATTATTATTAGTTAAAAATCTCAAATTTTTCATTTCAACTCCCAACATCATTATTATGTCCAAAATTTAAAAAAAGTAAATTCTTCTTCAAAAAAAGTATTTTTTATATATTTATTATTATTATTAATTTTAAAAAAATTTATTTCGCCTGTTACACGGTAGTCCACTCTTAATATATTTAACGCATAACCCCTTTTACAACTCCGATTTATTTTGGCACTAATCAATCCAGATATGATTTACTTGGAATATTATTAATATTAATAATACTATTATTATTTCGAGAATCTTTATTTTTATTCCCCATCTTTATAATTTAGTCACATACGTTCTCTCCCGAACAGAAATCATCAAGATCCGAATTCACATCGGTCGGGACATAATAGTTTTCGAACCCGCAACCTTATTTTCGTACTGCCATTAATTCATGGAGACCATATGCTCCTAAAACAATTCTCAAATCCCATAACACCTCGCAGTTGGGCAAATACCTCCAATCTCTGCAAGTGTTAAATTATTCCTTCCTTTTCCATTTTGAAGTCCATTTATCCATTGGAACTCTTCAAAACATTTTCACAAATTAACCCTCGGTGTGTGGACTCTATTCTGCCACTCAATACACCGGTATATAAATACAACCTCTATGTGGGCCTTAAGATCCATCTATTTCTTCATCAACATCAGTACAATTCACTTTCATTTCGGGCCGGATTTCTGTCCCACAAAACTCCAAATCTCAACTTTTGGCTCAAATCCCTCTGGATCTCGAACATAGCGTGACCATATTATAAAAGTGCCTATCTCGTTTCTACCAAAATTATGATTATTATGGAGTCCAAAAACGTTAAATCAACAATTAGTGTTAAAACCGGATTCAATGCACAAATTATAATTATTCACGGCACATGTGATCTCCACATTTAAATTACTTTAATTTGCAATCATTCTATCCAACTAGGCCCGTGCCTTTATTCTCAAAGATTATTATTAAACACGCCTTTACACATTACAAAATTCTAATGTCCTACTTCGACACTCGTACAGATTATTATTATTTTGTCCACTGGCGAACTTCGCGATATTTACAAACAAATCAACGGACTTCATTCCGTCCCACAACAATTTAAATCACTTGGCAATCCTACCTCTGGATTATCTTAACAACATGCCTTAATATCTATAAAAGTTCCGGTAACGGAAAAACACTTTGGAAGCACTCCTAAATGAATATTTACATTATCATTACGTGAAACGTGCTCCATATCACAGCAAACAACTCAAGCACTTGGATTAACAACTCAACCCTACTATACTCTATTTAATAATCAAAATTATGATGAGTGCTCGATCTAATCTACATATTAATTTGTCCCTTTGTCTATCTATCTTGGAATTTATACGAGCCGTAACGGCTCGTTTCACAATCAAGTTACCATGATAAATTAATATGATTTCCTCCCCCTAACGATAGCAATCTATAAATATATTAAAAGGTACTCAACTCTGCCATCGTAGTCTGCTAAAACCGGACGAGAAGCCATAGCCCCTCCGGTTTTTAGCAATGCATTCCACTGGTATTCATGCCAGCTTGAAGAATTAATCCTTGACCCTTTTCAACTTTACACATTTTGAATAAAAACAAATAAATTAGCTGTTGCACTTTGGAATAATTTCCACCCTAAATTCTATTCACAAATTTTACACTCTCGGCCTTGTATCTAGCCCACTTAATGTAGATTTACATTCTTCATTCCTTTCCCGGACACTAGAAACATGGGATACCTCGGGTTTCCCTTTACAACGGCCCGTGCGCGCACTTGAATTTCCCGTCTCACGTTCGTGTACCTGACCAGGTATCAGTTTAGAATCGACTGTTTACTAGGTGACATAAACACTCGTGACCGTTCTCATGTAACGCACTTCCTAATCTGTTGGTAGAATCTCACACTCCGTAAGTTAGGCTTTACTGAGTCCTGTCTATTTGAAACACTTCATATTAGTAGACTGCTCAGGACTGTAATATGAGCTACATCACGTCATGAATCCCTGTACTATGGAACAATATAATACTTCGAACTCTACTCCACGAGAAAGTACACAGTCGCACCCCTGGCGTAGTCACGGCTCGAACGCTTTGTCAAAAGTAGTTACGCACCACTGGCGTGGTGACCGCCCTAACACAATATCAGAAGTACTTTCGAGTCCTTGCCTACGACCTCATATTTATACTTGTTTCCCCTCTCTTCCGAGTTCAACGGAGGTCATCTTGGGATGCACAGTCCCGATATCTTCATACGACAGTTTGCGGTTTGGCCCGTGGCTTACATATATGATCCAATGATGTAATTATGTTCTCAAATGCTCTATACCAATTCTCAACTATTATCGTTCGCTGGTAATGGATATATTCGCGAACTTAGCTGCCGTATCCCGGCTCGGGGTTTCGCGCTCTATTGTGGCGTCCTTTGCCTTCAGCCAATCAACGAATAGCGTCCATGAATTCTCAGAATTTCACCATGCAATCTCCCGTAATTATTAACTTTTTATAAGTTTTATGATATAGTAAGGCTCCTAAATTTCACTTTATTCTGAATCGATATTTCACTTCTTTCTATCAGTTTAATCCACGGAGTTATCCTCGCTAGTGCTTCTTACAATACGAAGTTGTCGCCTTGCTTTGGTCAAGTGAATTTTTCCATTGGTCCACCTTAACCACGTGACCGGGAAGGCTCATATTTTTTTCTTCCAGTGCCAACCCCGTTTTCCACTCCCGCTAGTTACATGGAGATACCTCGCCATCATTTCTCAGAAATTTGCACCCGGCTCCCTGCGCTGTTGCTACTACCAAGACTGCCCGGGGCTAGGAAAACTTTGGCAACAAGTTACCCTCTCTCTTTCCTTCGTTGTCCCAAGTTCTGAGAAACCTAATTCTGTCCCTCATTGTGTTTGTTAATCTCACTGGAGACAACATTCTGTGGTATGGTGAAACCTGCCATCTCGGCCTGGTCTGTTCTTACTGTACTTGACAGCAAGATAATATTTATTCTGGAAATGAAATATATATTCCTCAATAATTCATCATAATTACAATTGCATGACGCTTATCACACCCCCATCAGGGTGCTATATATATATATATATATATATATATATATATATATATATATATATATATATATATATATATATATATATATATATATATATATATATATATAGCATTAATTGACTCTATAATTCATCCGTACTTACATATTTAATCTTAATATTTATTCTAGTCAGTATAAATACTTCTGTTTTGACTGTCATTCGTACTTGATCGTGTTATATCCACACATGCTTATCTTCGAGCTACCAGGCATTTTCGGATGATGATGATGATGATGATGATATAATACAACCAAGAAAATGTCGGGAACTCGCCAAATGTTTTAAAGAACTGCTGAACTGCTGAAATGCCCAGAACCAACACAAAGATTTTCACCGCAAGAACCTGAAAATAATAATCCAAACTCATTACCACCAGATGATGAAGAAATCGCAAGACAGATAAATAGACTTAAAAACAATAAAGCTTCGGGTGAATATGGAAACATAGTGGATGTCCTCAAATCAGCGGGCCCAAACACCATAAAAGTAATCACCAAAATCATGCAAGTCGTTTGTCAAATAGGACAAATCCCAGAAGACTGTAAAAAATGCATTAATTCACCCACTACACAAGAATGGAGACAGAACAAATGTAAACAACTTACAGAGGAATCTCACTACTGTACTATCGGTCGCATACAAAATTCTATCCCAGTATCTTATTGATGGAGCACAACAACCACTAGAACCACAAATCGGAGAATATCAGGCAGGATTCTGACCAGGGCGACCATATCCAGTGCATATCACGAACCTAAAGCTAATCCTAAGACATCACAGAATTTGTAGCAAAAATTTAGTCTGCACATTTGTTGATTACAAAAAGTTTATGATTCAGTTGAGCGCGAATTACACTTCCAAATATTGAAAGAACAAGGTTTATATATGAAAACACTTGCAATCGTAAAACATACACTTACAGACACTAAGTCCACGGTTAAATTCATAGGGGTTAATCTGAGATCGCTTTGAAATCGGAACGGGTGTAAGACAAGGAGACGGTATCTCTCCTTTAATCTTCAACTGCATCCTTGAAGAAGTGATACAAGACTGGAGCAAACAGAAAATATTCCACAAAATTCACCGACCAATCACTTTAGGCAGAGGAAAAGTGGCAATAGATTGGTTAGCATTTGCAGACGATCTAGCAATCTTAAC
This sequence comes from Anabrus simplex, assembly GCF_040414725.1. NCBI lineage: Eukaryota > Metazoa > Arthropoda > Insecta > Orthoptera > Tettigoniidae > Anabrus > Anabrus simplex. Next base: position 102,572,082 of record NC_090273.1, on the reverse strand, counting down.
CCAGACATTTCAAGAGCCCAAAATCAGGCTGAATTCCTGAAAGAAATTGCGGAAAAAGTCGGCTTCCAGATATATTTTGAAAAGACCTGCAGCAAACAAGCACAAAAATTATGGGTACAAAATATGGCAAACTTAAATGACTATCACAGTTTAAATATCTTGCCGAAACAATTCAGGAAAATGGACTCGAACCAAAAGCCAATTAAATCAGATGCCAAAAGGTTGAAACTACGTATCGACTAAACCGAAAAGCACATAAATCTAATTCGTAAAACCAGAATATCTTTATGGATGAGGAAAGCTAATTTTGAACTGGAAATCAGACATTGAAAACGTTGAGGAAAAGGAATACAAAATCATAAGGAAAAAAATCTAGGCCTATAACTCGTCGACGGACAATACCAACTCAGAGGCAGAAATTAAATCAAACAAGGAAACGTAGGTTAATATTCTATGAACACATTAAAAGAACGCACCTAGGCAAACCTACAAAACAAATGGTCGAATTGTATGAAAACAGGAATAAAGCCAAACAGGCGCATTGAAATGGCCTAACGAAATGAACACTCATATGGAACAGGTATGAATTACACCATCAAATGTCCAGAACCGGGTAATCTTCAAATCCAAAATTCTTAAATGGCAAGTTGAACAAGAGGAAATACCAAAGAAGAAGGCAGGAACAACTTGGTCTGGAGACGAAGAGAAACCCTGCGTAGTAGTCCTAATGGGCTTTTTCGCGAATATTATTATTATTATTATTATTATTATTATTATTATTATTATTATTATTATTATCGTCGCCGTAAGACATATCTGTGTCGGTGCGACGTAAAGCCAATAGCAAAAGAAATTCCTTATTTTATTTATTATTTAGTATTTATTTATTTATTTTATTAGGCATCCACCCATTATTGCATTTCATATTTGTAAATCCACGCTATTCAATTTTCTATTAGAAATTAAGCGTTCTGAATTTTCATATGTGCTTTCTTTCACAGCTTTTGTAATTTACTACTTTCACCTATTGTGATGGTATATTAATTCTAAAATTATTTTTCTATGTTTCCAGATGATTGTACAATGATCCTGCAGTGAGGGTACTGAACTTTCAATCTGGAAATGATGCTGGTGGGGCTGCTGTTTTCGGTGGTGGTCGTTGCTAGCTCCATCCAGAATTATGGTGAGTGACCTTTAAAGTGTATTAGAGTGTAAAATTATGGGCGATCCTCAGATAAATGTCTTAAAATGTAACAGATGTGACATTCTTATATAAAAAATTAACACCATTATCTAGGTTAAAGCCTCCGTGGCTCAGACGGCAGCGCGTCGGCCTCTCACCGCTGGATACCGTGGTTCAAATCCCGGTCATTCCATGTGAGATTTGTGCTGGAAAAAGCGGAGGCGGGACAGGTTTTTCTCCGGGTATTCCGGTTTTCCCTGTCAACTTTCATTCCAGCAACACTCTCCATTCTCATTTCGTAGCATCTATCATTCATTAATATATATCACTTTGGGAGTGGCGACCCCATCGTAATAATAGCCTATATATGATTCATTCATTACATCCCTGACCCGGTCACTGACTGGAAAACAGGTTGTAGGTTTTCATTTTCATCTAGGTTAAAATGCAAACTTATTGAAGCACATAACAAGTATAGTCCACCCTACACAACGGTTATGTCATGAGCCTTGCATAAACCCTAGGGGCATGGCCCATCAGGACCCCTAGAATTTATGTTACTCTTGCTACACCACAGAAGAACGGGCTAATATCCGGAGTCTACTTATCAGTTCACGAATGAATTCTATACTATTGTTTATTCAACTAACAAAGAACAAGTATTTTGATTATAGTTGATCGTCAGAAATAGTTGTTAAACCGAAATCATTGTTGACGTCTATCCGCAGTCATAATTATCACTTTCTGTTCGGAAATAACGGTCCATAAATTCTAGAGAGCAGTGCACCTCTCCCATGGACTTTTTTCCCACAGTGTTTCCGAGGGGAGTGCTCAATAAAAGTTACTTGAACATAGTACACATCGGAGATTTAGAATAGTACCCTACATGTCTACGATTTTTCACAGTAATCGCAAGTTGACAAATACCTAAACTTGTGACTTTTATGGGTGTGATCGTCGATTATTATGTTTATCTCTGAATTCTGCTTCTATCCTCTGTATACAGGTCTGTGGCCAGACCCAATTCGCTACTCACCCAAGTCCGCCTTGAATGCCTGTCTGGTTTCCATGTGTTTTAATACTTGCGGGTACGTATGTGGTAGGCGACAGCCCGTGTGCGTGTCTGCAACTGATAGTTTACACAGCGCTTTGGCCACAACTTACGGGACAAAGGTTTATTCATGAAGCCACGGAAATGTCATTGCGGTTAAACCAATCAACAACTTCGTGTGCAATACAATCACCTCGCTAATGAACGCCGAAGCTTGATATTTCTCTATTAAAATATCAAACAGCAGTTGGGTTACAACTCTTATGGAGTTTGATGTGGGTTCTCATAAAGCAGAAGTTTCTAAAACAAGAGAAACTTCACGAAAAGGAAGACATTTTTCTTCTTCCTCCGCCGTTATTACCACACCCTGACGTGATCGTGGTACGAACTGTATTGTACATGTGAGCATGAGCCTGTTTTACGGCTGGATGCTTACTGATGCCAACACTGTAAGGTGGGATGCGCGCGCGCGCGCGTGTGTGTGTGTGTAGATGTGAATTAAGGCAAATACAAATACTCGGTTCTCAAGCTAGAGAAATCGTACCACACGCAGCTTACCCAGCCGGTAATCAAACCTGGGACTATCAGAAATGAAAGGTGCGGAGCCGAGCACATCCATCCAAGGAGCCGAATGTTTCTTTTTACATCTAAATATTCTTTTAGTAATCAAAAGGTGATTTATCGAAAGGGAAAGTAATAATAATATAATAATAATAATAATAATAATAATAATAATAATAATAATAATAATAATAATAATATTTGATTCAGATCGCTTAAATTACTACACAGTAGATTTTGAGAAACACAGGATTCACATAATGTCGTCCCAAAGGAGTTCTTCAACGTGCCGAACCGTTTAATGCCATCGATCTCATCCACGATCGAACCTGCTATCTTGGGAACAGAAGGACTACAACTGACTGCGCTGCGGAAGTTGAATGCATTATTATTATTATTATTATTATTATTATTATTATTATTATTATTATTATTATTATTATTATTATTATTATTATTATTATTTGTATTCGTTCTTCTCACGGGAATTTGCAGTGAAATACGTGTTTCCTTCAGGAATGTATGCGAAGTAACCTGGCTCTATTCACACTGTAACTTTCCTGTTAATAATAATAACGGGTCATAAATAAAATTACTCAAAAACTTGATAAAATAATTTAAATTAAATGAATTAATAAAATTAATAACAATAATTAATCGAAATGTCCGTAGTATGGGCGTCAGAGTTCACCATAATGGATCCCTTGAATTTTAATAGAGCATGATAATTCTTTCTCTCCCATGGCGTGTACATAAAAGCTGCGTACTGGTACATCTGCTTCAGGCCTTACCAAACATTCTGAAAGTGACTAAATAGGTAGGAACTGCACCTAGGTTCATCAATAACTCTAAAATAACTAACTATACCCTCAATAAAATCCCTGCATGAGCACCTCAACAACACACTAAAATATACATGTAATACACACACAAAAGGTTGCTGCAAGACTCCATAATTACAACAGCAATAATGAAAATAGTGGCAAAACAAAAGCGAGAACTACGCCACCATTTGTAGTTAGTTAGTCCGTTGAAGAATGTACATATATGTAGATAAGTACCCTTCACTGTCTCTGTATCAACACGACTTGCCGATTATCATAATCGGCACTTATTATATAAAACAGATATTGTACCTCATAATGCTATGTTCACTGACTCCAACACTTGTTCTTTTTTTAAGATATATTCACTTGAGCAACACACGCTGGTCGTTCTAAAACGTAAATTCTGGAAAGTCTGAGATATAGCACCTTCCAGCATTCACCAACATGTAATACCAGGCCGCCACAAGTGCTACAATACTTAGTGTCTAAGCACTCCATAATTGTCAGTCAGCCACGTTCCTCAAACATAAAAATACTATGTTCCACAAACGTTTGAAGTCCAGTCTAGTATAGTGCAGCAGTGTCACTCCAGTACCGTATATCCAGAAGTAAGTGTACCCGCACCACTTCATTCCCGTACAGTCTGGCCTCTCACTCGCTTCTTTACGGGGGTCCCCCGTAGCCCGCTCCCCCGCCGTGGCAATCGACTCAATCTACATTCCCTCCGACATGCTATTAGTTTCTAAGTAGAAAGAGATAACTGAGAAGAGTGGGAAATGATACAAGGAGTATCTGCCTGTTTCCATGTTATACACGTTACCAGGCGAGTTTTTATTGGAAGGATGGTGTTAAGGTGTGGTATTGAAGGGTCAGAGAAAAACCACATAGGCAGAAAAGAGAAAGAGCCTACATGTAAAACCTAACATCTTTGGATAGCACACGCAAGGATGTGGACTGGAAAGGTGCAGTGGTAGTGTTAATTGAGAAGAGGTATCATGCACCAGTCATGAGCCATATTCTCGCCATTCCATCTGCCAGGGGATCAGTCCGTCTGGGCACTGCTGTGACTAGCGCGGGCCTTGCCGGTTGCGGAGCCATGCGACAAGTACCACAAGGGCCCGCCGCAGAGCGCTACCCCTTGGAGTCCCTAGTACCCAGTCTCCGATCCCGGAGAATGAGGCCAAGCCCGCCGAGGCGGGGCCTCCTGGAAGGGGGTGGGTCATGACGCCGGGCCTCCTTCGTCTCTGCCCGCGCCATGGCCCGGTAAACTGGGCAGCTGCGATGGGAGGCCGGGTGGTCCCCCGCGCAGATGGCGCACACCGGTGCCTCCTTAAGCGTTGCACAGGCCGTGTAGTGGTGATCACCACCACAGCGGTTGCACCTCACTTGGAGCCCACAGCTAACCTGACGGTGGCCCCACCTCAAACAGCGAAAACACTGCAAGAGCTGTTGAGGGGGACGTTTCGATCTCACCTGATTGCCGCTACCCGCTGAGGTCCTCTCCTGATTGGCTCCTCGGTCGGCTGCTGTCGTGGGAGCAGTCCTGGGTTGCGGCTGGGCGGTCCTCTCCTGGTGGGCCGGCGTCTTCTTCTTCCCCTTCCCGGGGATCTCTTCTTGGCAGGGGAAGAAGCATCTTCCTGATGGCCCTCCTCCCGGCCTGGTGAGTCCGGGGTAGCGGGTGGCTCCGCTGCGTCCCCGTCTTCTTCTTCTTCCTCCTCCTGGCTGGCGGCGGTGGCGTCGGTCTGCACTGACACCCGACTGCGTTCCCTGTCCTGTGGGGCGCACGTCGATGTCTGCAGCTCGACAGACACACTGGCAGGCTGGGTCTGGACAGCAACCTCTAAACGTCAGGGGGCGTCCTCCTCCACTGCTGTGCCGCCGTCCTTCGTCACGGGCGCATTCCTGGATTGCGGCCGGGTAACAGGCCCTTCCTGGTAGGCCTGCGTCTGCGTCCACTTCGCCTTAGCAGGTGGTTGACGCTCCTGGTTGGCGGCCTTGTTGGTCTGTGTGTACTTCGTAAAGTACAGCATTCCAACTGAGGTCTCGCCGTCGCGGCGCTCGGGAACGCCGCCGTCATCCTCTGTCCTCGGCTCCATCTGGGTGGCTGCCTCCTGGTTGCCTGAGACGTCCAGCTGCTCCCTGAGTCCTGGTAGTCGGACCACTTGGTGCCAGCTCCGCGTAGCTCCTGAGGCGGTTTGCGTCCGTAGGGTGGATGATGACCGCCCAGCCAGGGATCACCTCGCCGATGATCTCGAAGAGCGAATCCCCGATGAGCACCGCGATCGCCCTAAAGAGGTCGAATATGTGAATCGTCTCCTCGTGGGTGTGCTTTCCATACCTGTTGTTCACCAACAGCGCCGGGCGTCGAACATCTGGGGCGTCCGTCGAGATGAGCGCCGTTTGTAGTCTCACTACGGCATTCTTGTAGTCGTAGTTGGCCGGTCTTGCTGGAAATGATAGCTTCTCCATCCTGGTCCTCTTGAAAATAAATCCTGAAAGAGGACAGAAAGCGAACACTGAGAAGTGTTCAGCTCTGACAAAAGATCTTTCGAAGTTGTACTAATAAGTACAGCTGCCTGACTAGCACTTAGTCAAGGCAAGGAGAGGGACATTGGAGAGGGAGGCGCGTACGTCCGTCCGCTAGCTCAGGAGACCAAGGCAGCCAGGTATGCAGCTAACCAATCTATCCTACTTAGAACGCAGGTGACAATGGAAGACTTTGCCTCCCACTCCTCCAAAGATGCTGTCGACACGTGATTGGTGGTCTCAAGGCCATGACTTGTGTTCAAACTAGTAAATGAAATGCGTAAGGCTTTTAGTGCCGGGAGTGTCCGAGTACAAGTTCGGCTCGCCAGGTGCAGGTCTTTCGATTTGACTCCCGTAGGCGACCTACGTGTCGTGATGAGGATGAAATGATGATGAAGACACCCACCCCCGTGCCAGCGATATTAACCAATGATGGTTAAAATTCCCGACTCTGCTGGGAATCGAACCCGGGACCCCTGTGACAAAAGGCCAGCACGCCAACCATTTAGCCGGACTTCAAACTAGTGTAGGGGCGAAAGGGCCCAAAATGATACCCTCTGAACTATACCCTGCTCTCATTATTCAGAGTGGAGGTAAGGAAGCACGAAAGTGCTGTAAAATGGGGTTGACACTGGAGGAGACGATCCGTTAGACATCTCATTATCGGTCTAAATCACCGTTGCTATATGAGCCACACTTTTTACTCGCAAATGCACCTGTTGTTCAAAGAATTTTTGTATAAATCAGTGGAAAAGATGTATGTAATGTCTGTCTATATATATATATTTAAAACGCTAGGCTGATTCTTGTGACCGCGAGTGTTGAGAACGGCTGAACCGACTGACATCGTAAAGCATTCTGACGAAAGCTCGGCCTATAGATTTGCAGTGTGTCTTTACAAGCATTAAAATTTCCTGCCGTATTGTGATAGTACATATATCACACCCCCGAATTATATGTAGAAGTTAGAGATATTATTGTCAGTATTCGATTTTTTTTTATTATTATTATTATTATTATTATTATTATTATTATTATTATTATTTCATTTATATATTTTGCCATTTATATTGGTAAGCTGGAAGATATCCACATATGTAGGTATGAGTAATTTGTTTAGCACGAGTGGGAAAACATTGCTTTAATAACTCTGGTAATTTGAATGAGTCATCTGGCTACCCCAGTGTTTGTTGATGTACTTGTGTCAGGAAATTCCATTAGTCATGTATATATCCCAGCCTGATGAGATGAGCTTGTTGTTGTACCAGGGAAATTTGATGATTCATGTAAAACTCCCGAGTGTTTGTTTATAACTTGGGGGAAAGAAGAGGTTTACTCATGATTGGCTGGCAAGCACCAATCGAGACGTATCATCTGAGAGGAGGGGGATGTTGATGTCTATAAAGGTGGATCATACGGCGGCAACGAGAGAACATTATGAGGGTGATTGTAAAGGTGAAGGTAAAGGAACGAGAAGGAAGATAACTACAACTACAACGGACGCACTGTACGGGAAGGAAGTGGTGCTGATATACGGTACTGGAATGACACGGCTGCAATGGACTGGACTTCAAACGTTCGTGGAGCGTAGGCTTGTTATGTTCGTGGAAAGTGGATGATTGTGAAGAGTGCTTGCGCATTAAGTATTGTAGCACTTGTGGCGGCCTAGCATTATATGTTGGTGAAAGCTATCTCAGACTTTCCATAACTTATGTTGAGGATCGACAGACGTGTGTATATATCTTTACAACAAGTGTTAAAATATGTGAACACAGTAGTACAAGGTACAGTATCTGTGTGATGTGATAACTGCCGATTATGAGAATCGGTAAGTCGAATTGATATAGAGACAGTGAAGGGTATTTATCTTCATACATGTACATTGTTCATCGGAATATCTACAAATGGTAGCTTAGTTCTCGCTTTCGTTTTCCCACGATTTTCATTATTATTGTTGTTGTTGTAAATATGGAGTCTTCCAGAAATATTTTATGTGTGTATTATATGTATAATGTTGTATGTTGATGAGGTGCTCATGCACGGAATTTGTTAAGAATATAGTTAGCTATTTTAGAATCAGTGTTATTGATGAACCTAGGTGCAGTTCCTACCTAATTAGTCGTTTTCAGGAGGTTAGGTAAGGCCTGCAGCAGATGTACCAGTACGCAGCATTATGTACACGCCCTGGGATATAAAGTTTATCATGCTCTTATCTAAATTCGAGGGATCCATTCTGGTGAACTCTGGCGCCCATACTACGGACATTTCGGTTAATTATGCTTATTAATTTTATTAAGTTTTGAGTAATTTTATTTACATATTTTATTCATGATTTTATTTATTAGTATTCATCAAAAAGTTACAGTATATCTTTAAATTATTAAAGAAAAAGTAGCATCTTATGGGTTAAAGCGCTCGCCATTACTTCAAGGCCGCCTGAACCTTGAGAGCGCTGAGCGGGTAGTACGATAGAGAAAGTGATAAAGGGTAGGCACGCATGCGCAGTTAGACGCCTTCCTGGTCAGCTGTACTTCGTGAACAGGAATAGCCGCTGTTTAACTGCCCAGTTGTTGAACCGTGCACATTACATTCAAAATTCCTCTAAATTTAAATGAGAGTTCGGTGTTTTGATTAAATCTAAATACCAAAGCAGCTGACTATATTCGATTAGCATGGCTCAATACGAGATAAAGCTCCAATGGCAAATAGTAACCCATTAATGTGTGTGGATCTTTTTCTAAAATATATCACAGCTAACGACATTCTATTCCCTACGGTGGGAAAATTTTGTTCTTGGGGGAGATTTCATAAAGGCTTTGCCACATGCTTACCGCGAAACAATTATTTATAATTCGCTTATTTTTGGCATCAAATCGGTAACGGCGACTACCCCTCTGCAGATGGTGACGTACCAATTGCTATTGAACTACCAACCAGAATTTAGCACATGATGATATTGTGATTGTAATTTATAGCAAAACGTTCGCTTCTGCGCAAGGTATCATTTTCTTTAAATTTGTCAGTCTTAATTAATTAATGAATTTGAAAATAACTGGGCTTATACCCGGTAGTTCAAAACCATACACCAGGCGTTAACAGATTAATACTGAAGATGAAAACTAACTACTTCAATTTCCTACATAATTCTTGAATTCCTTGCATTTAATGGTTTGTCTTCACATATTCTTATTCTAAAAACTGGAGCCATAATTATGCTCCTTAGAAACTGGAACGCTTCCCAATGGAACCAGATTAGGGCCTAATTCTAAGAGATAAGCCCAACAGGAAGTTCTAATCCCTGAATTGACTTAACATCCGATTCTTCCAAGAGGCATCAGTTTCCAATTCGTTCGGTATTTTGTAACTCGATCAATAAAACTCAAGGGACGTGAAGGTCTCTCTATTTACGTCAGAAAGTTTTCAGCAACGGCCGGTTAAATGTTTCAATGTCAAGACAGCGATATTTTAAAGTTCCAATAATGCCGAAAGGTAATTGGACAAGGAATGCAGCGAGTAAGTGGCTACCAGGTTTGGTCACGTACCTAGTAGCTTGCATTCGGGAGATCGTGGGTTAGAACCGCACTGTCGGCACTCTTTAAAATAGTTTTCCGTGGTTCCCATTTTCACAGCTACCAAGCGGCAGGCTTCAGTATGGAATCGTTAAGTAAATTTTGTAAGTCAATCTTCGCTTGCTAACAGCTGCTGGGTTTATTTGTCCATCTCGCGTTAGCTGTAAGACAGTTCAGGCATGTGCTCGATTGAATTGTGCCACGCTCGCTGCATTCCTACTTCTAAACATTACCTACCCCATCGTCACCGTAAGACCTACCTGTATCGGTGCGACGTAAAGAAAATTGTTAAAAAATAAAGTACGAGCAATTTCGCATATAAGGAAATCCCTCAATAAATATTTACCTCATTGACCGTCATGTCTTGACGGGTTTCAACTATCATAATTTATAACTTTCATTATTCCTCAGCTGATTTCCAAGTTTCAGTAACTTTAATTTTAAATTAGGACACTTTCACCTATCAACACTTTTAACATTTATGTAGAATTTTATTCTATCTCATTTATATAGTAGTACCAGTTTGGGCCTCTTACTAAGACCATCCTCAGCTAAAATGCATCACTACAAATGATATAAATGATTAAAAAGACCCATGGCACTATAGCCCTTGAAGGGCCTTGGCCTACCAAGCGACCGCTACTCAGCCCGAAGGCCTGCAGATAACGAGGTGTCGTGTGGTCAGCACAACGAATCCTCTCGGCCTTTATTCTTGGCTTTCTAGACCGGGGCCACTGTCTCACCGTCAGATAGCTCCTCAATTCTAATCACGTAAGCTGATTGGACCTAGAACCAGCCCTCAGGTCCAGGTTAAAAAACCTGATCTGGCCGGGAACCGAACCTGGGGCCTCCGGATAAGAGGAAAGTACCCTGTTCTTACACCACGGGGCCGGCATAAATGATAAAAGCTCTGTATTATAAATTTACATTCCTAACTTTTTATGTTTCGTCTTTCTTAATTAGGAATAATATTTAAATGTCCATTTTTACACTGTAAATACTTTTGTTTTTGTCCTACACCTTTATACAAACATATTAAACGCATTAAAACACATTAAAATACAGTCTCTAAGAGTCTTATCTTTCACTCAAACTTACACCAACTCGAATAGTAACTATTAAAAACTTATGCACTATATAATTTAGTTTTCAATATAATGCTATCGGTGAATAAATCTATAACAAACACTTTCTAAAATATCAAATATTTAGGGAGTCTATTGTCTCTCAAATATTTGATGTTTTAGAAAATGTTTATTATAGATTTGTACTTCATTCAGCGATAGCATTATATTAAAAACAAGAGGCTACATTCACAAGAAGTCAAGAAGACTAAATTAGATAGCGCATAAGTTTTTAATAGTTACTATTAGAGTTGGTGTAAGTTTCAGTGAAGAGTAAGACTCTTAAAACTGTATTTTAATGTGCATGCGTTTAATGTGTTTTTTATGAAAAAAGCTTAGTACAGAAACAAAAGTTTTTACGGTGTAAATAATGGACATTCAAATCGTTTTCTTAATTCAAGAAATCGAAACCTAAAAGTTAGGAATGTAAATTTATAATACAGAGCTTTCATTATTTATATCATTTGTAGTAATGCATAGTTTTTAAGGTGGTTCATTGTAGCTGAGGATGGTCTTAGTAAAAGACCGAAACTGGTACTACTGTAAAAATTAGATAAAATAAAATTCTACATAAATTTTAAAAGTGTTGAACAGGTGGAAGTGTCCTAATTTAAAATTGAAGCTACTGGGTTTCAGCCAGTTATAATTTAAGTCCTTCATCCACAAGGAATTGAAAGTAATCACAGTGTTGGAGTATCATACCCTGGAATCACCATCACTACAAGCTTGGAGCTGACAATTGACTCTGCTGGAAGTTTACAAGGTCGGTGAGGAACGTTGGCCCGCCCCTTGGATGCGATTGATCCCCAGCTAATGGAGTCCCGCCAACACTTTGGACGATTGCCTATTGATTGGTCTCTACCACATCTCAGACAGCGATTCGTCTCTCTTTCCCTGCCGACAGCTCGATAGATTTCTCAATCCTTTTAAACTATAAAACAAATATATCGTGTTCTTGAGTCTACTTTAGATATAACTACCATCCACCATTACTCATAATCAGGCCGGGATTTTGATGGCATGTCATTCTTTAACTGGTGCATCATAGACATTTCAAATGTGCATTTATGAAGTCATTTTATCATTCTTCCCAGTTTTTTATCTTTAGGTTTTTTTCAATTTTGCTTCCTTAGCGTGAATGTTGCTAATTCATTTTAGTAATTTCATATTTTAAGGCATTTTTATTTGTTCAAACTTGTTATCTTCTTCTTCTCTTCTTCTCCTCCGGCCTATGAATAAGAACTTTCGCTAACATTTTCCTGGCAATGAAAATTGGATATTACAGAAAACCATTCTCAGGATAATCGACGATGGGGTTCAAGCCTACTCGTCTTCCGAATGAAAACGTAGCGGCCTCTGCGCACGGTAGTTAACAAACCTCTGGTTGTTATTCATTTGGTAATAGTAGTAGTAGTATTGCTTGTTCGACTGTAGACTTTTGATCTTTGTCCTAGAAATAACAGTATGGGAATAAACTGAAGAAAGTTTATTATTATTATTATATTGGAATAACGCCATTAAGACTGCGAAAAGTACTTAGATGCGTGTATTTGGCTTCCTTTGTGCCCTTACTTCTTTCATTATTTTACTGTGAGCTTCCTTTCTGTCTTCAGACCAGGTTGTTCCAGTCTTCTTCTTTGGTCTTTCCTCTTAGTCAACTTGCCATTTGTGAATTTTGGATCTTAATGTTACCCTGTTTCGACATCTGGTTGGTTCAATTCCTGCCTGTTTCAAATCGGGCTTGATTTCGCCAATCCATTCCATTGTGTTTGCTTTGGCTGCATTCATGTTTTCGTAGAATTCAACTATATTTTGTAAGTCTGACGGGATGCATTGTTTTGATATATCCATAGAATCTTAAACCTGCGCTCTCTAATTACTCTGTGAATATTCCTGTATAGAATGATTTCCTGTCTACCTCTCAGTTGGTATAGTCCGTCAACGAGTTTTGTGCATAGAATTTCCCTTATGATTCTCTTCCTTTTCTTTTTATGTTCAATATCTGCTTTCCTGTTCAAAAATTAGCGTTTTTTACCCATAAAGACGGTATTGTAATGTCGTAATTTTTTGTGCTTGGAGACACATTCTTCTTGTACATATTTTGGATTAGTTGGAATGCAGTTTCTATCTTCTAGCGCCTAATTTCATTGGTTTCGAGTCCACTTTCCTGATTTGCTTCACCGAGGCATTTAAATTGAAATACTCGTTTCACTTTGCCAAGTTTTGTCTGCAAGAATTTTCTGCTTGTTTGTTGTAGATCATGTATTCTTACTTTTCAAAAGGTATCTGAACGCCAACGCTTTCCGCAATTTCATTCAGGAGTTCAGTCTGATTTGGGGCTTTTGAAATGCCTCAGGTTAAGACTGCTAGGTCCTCTGCAAATGTTAGGCAATCTATCGCTAATTTTTCTCGGTCTAAAGTGATTGGTTGGTGAATCTTGAGGACTAATTTCTGTTTGCCCCATTCTTGTATCATCTGTTTCAAGGACGCTGTTGAAGAGTAAATGTGAGAGTCCATCTCCTTGTCTTACTTCCATTTTTATTTCGAAGAGAACTGCGATTTTCCCCATGAATTTATCGTTGGACATGTTATTATTATTGTACCGGGCGGTACACCTCTACACCGTTTATTTAAAAGTTGCGCCAGTTGAAACTCCTCTTCTGGAGGAAGGTTGAACTTTATCTATTCTATTAATTCTCTACTTTCTCAGAAGATGTCACCACGTGGAAAATTTTGAGTTTTTGAACTGTGTCACTTTTGATGTGTTTTTGTTTCGCTTGAAGTAAGAAGTGTGAACTTTCTCTTCTAGAGGACACTACTGAAGATCAACAATAGTGCAACCTAGTGCGGAGTCAAAGAACTATTTTGTTGAAGAAATTTTTATTTCAAATGTTTGTTCTTTGCTAAATTTCTTTCTGTTATTGTTTAAGTTGGCTGTATACCCCTCTCTTTCCCCTTGTTTTGCATGTAGCCAATCCCGAATTTCTTAAATTAATTTCTATCCAATCAGATGTATCTTCCCCCAACTTGAATCGATTGCGGGGTCCTATCCAATAAAAACATTGTGGGCGGGTGTTTTCATTCCCCTAACGCCTAGAAACTTCCGCGAGAGTATATAAACTGCTGATTTTAGGGTCTCCGGGCCACTTCTGTTCCATCTTTCAGTGTATTAAGTACATAGCAGGAGGCGGGAAGCGCCTCTTTCTTCTTCAGCCGTTCAACACCAGGTAATGGCCTATTAATAACTTCTTTTCTTGCTAGGTTGGCAGTTTAACACTCGCGGCGGGTTCGAAGCATTTCCATCATGTAACCTTTTCCTAAAATGTAATTACTCTTTTCATCTTTTTCTTGTAAAGCTACATATTGGGATAGAGAGTGCTACCCTCTCGAGCTCCCACTCACATTTGTTTTGAGGTGAACTTATTTTCTCAAACTATTCTTCGTTTATGTAATGTAAAGTGTTCTTCTCTAAGTCACCTCTGTAGTATGGGATTAGCCCTTGCGTTAGTGGCCCAGAGCCAGATTAGGTTTTAAAAACAAAGTGTATTAGGAGTGCAAGTTCGCCTCCTCTCAAATTGTTATTTTAGAGGTCATGTAATCAACCTTCTTTTCATGTATAGACCTCCGTAGGTTGGGTATTTTACCCCTGTGAATACGTCCTTAGAAGGACAGCTTGAAGGTAGAGTTTGGTGTGGCCTTGTGATAGGCTTACAATTTTGAGAGCGGATCGCTCTTTGAAATTTGTTTCTGTATGCCTCGTGCAGGCTTTATGTGTAATGTTTGGAGCCAGTGCTCCTGGGCATGAATGGGGTTTTCTGCCCCTTGGCTAAAATTTTTTTTGGAGTAAGGCGGGGCTGATTGCCCAAGAGTTATGAAGTAAGGGCACTGAGCCCGAATCCAGTAATATTGTACCTACATTTTTGCTACTCTGTACCTGTTATGATTGTTATCTCTTGTTTTTGAAAAGAAAATATAACCTAGTTAAATTTTAAATTAATTTTACATTGCACGTTAATTTCGTAGCTTGAAACCCATTCACACCCGCACCTTCTTTCACCTCTACCTACCACGGATATCTCCGTAACAATTATTATTATTATTATTATTATTATTATTATTATTATTATTATTATTATTATTATTATTATTATTATTATTATTATTGTTCCGAGGTATCTGTGGAACAGCAGAGGTGAAAGAAGGTGCGGGGGTGAACGGGCCTCAAAGTACGAAATTAAAGTTAAGATAAAATTTAACAAGGTTATATTTCCTTTTCAAAATCAAGAAATAACAAGCATGGCAGGTACAGAGAAGCAAGGCCACTACTTCGAAAGTGTACAGTCACAGTGTTACAAGATTTGGGCTCCGAGAGCCAGACATACAATTCTTGAGCTATAAGCCCAACATTACGATATACAAGATTCAACAACGGGGCAGAAGACCCCAATAATGCCCAGGAGCTTTTGCTCCTAATTACACAGTAAAGCCTCCTCGAGGCACACAGAAATCAAAATTTTCAAGAAAGAGCAACGCGCTCTCAAAATTTAAGCCTATCAAAGGCCACACCAAACTCCACGTTCAAGCTGTCCTCCAAGGACCTATACACAGGGGTAAAAATACCCAACCTACTGAGGCCTATTAAGAAAAGAAACAGGTTAATTAACTGGCCTCTAAAATACCAATTTGAGAGGAGGCGAAGCTGCGCTCCTAATACATTTTATATAAAACCTACTTGGCACTAGGCCGTTACTGCAAGGGCTAATCCCATACTAAAGAGGTGACTTTTAAAAGGAAACAATTTACATTACGTTAAGGAAGAAACGGTTGTGAAAAATAAGTTCACCTCAATGCAATATGAGTGGGAGCTCGAGAGGGTTAAGCACTCTCTATCCCAATATGTAGTTAAAACAGAAAGAATTGACACCTGAGTGTCTTTACATTTTTTAAGGTAGGTTACATGGAAAAGGCTTCGGACCTGCCCCGAGAGTTAAACTGCTGAGCTAGCAAGAAAAGAAGTTATTAAAAGGCCATTACCTCGTGGATGAACTGCTGCCCGAAGAAAGAGGCGCTTCCCGCCCCCTGCTACGTACTTTACACACTGAAAGATGTTACTGAAGTGGAGCGGAGACCCGAAAATCAGCAGTTTATATACTCTCGCGGAAAGTTCGAGGCGTTTTTGGAATGAGAACACCCTCCCACAAGAACTTTATTGGCTAGGGTTAAGCAACATATCCCCTTTGGGGAAGATACACCTGATTGGTCATAAATTAATTAAAGAAATTCGGGATTGGCTAAATTCAACACAAGGGGAAAGAAAGGGTTATACAGCCAACTTAAACAATAACAGAAGGAAATTTAACAAGAAACAAACTTTTGAAACCAAAATATCTCCAAAAAACAGTTCTTTCACTTCGCACTAGGGTGCACCATTGTAGTTCTTCAGTAGTGTCTTCTAGAAGAGAATGTTCACACTTCTTACTACAGGCAAAACAAAAATACATCGAAAACGACCCAGTTCAGAAACTTCAAAATTTCCAAGTAGTGACATCTTCTGAGAAACTTGAAAATTAACACATTAGATAAAGTTCAGACTTGCTCCAGTAGGGGAGTTTCAACTGGCGCAAGGTTTGAATTAGCGACGTGGAGATGTACCACCCGGTACAATTATTATTATTATTATTATTATTATTATTATCTTTCTTTCTTTTTTTCTTCCTTTCTTTCTTTCTTTCTTTCTTTCTTTCTTTCTTTCTTTCTCCGTTAGGCCATTATGGGGACAACGTGCCAATTTCAATTCTTCATCCTATGTTGTTCTTTTCTCTTCCTCCAATAATCCTTCACCCGCTTACTATGTCTCCTTTTCCTCTTCTAGGACCATTTTGAGCCTGTTTTCTTTCCCTACCGACCTTGGAATCCTTCAGTTTTTAACTCTTTCTAAAATATCTCTCTGTTGCTTCTTTTTCTTCTCCTATATTGTTTCTTTCCAAATCTTTCTTCACCTCATGAATCCAGGTTGTTGTTGACTTCTTGTTTTTAAAAAGATATTTGAAGATCTGTTTGATTAACCTGTTGTCATCCATTCTGTATAAATATCAAAAAAATATAAATCGCCTCGTTTGTTTCTGTTAAGTTTTCTATGTTCTGATATACAGGATAAACCGAAATTCGCGCACTCGGGCGTCGCAGCGCGACTCCTCACATGCCAGCAATTAAAAAAAAATGTGCCTCACAAAAGTTCGTCCTACGAGTACATAGGTATATCCGGCAGAAAAAGGACGTTGAAGAATGGCAATCTGGCAACACTGTAACCACATGTAGGGTAACTACCTCTGTCAGCACATATTAGTCGTGCCGTACAATTGGTGCAATGGTTAGAGTTTTGGGTTAGCATGCAGGAAGTCGAGGGGTCGATCCTGGGTTGAGGCGTATGTTTTTTATTTCGTAAATGTAGTGCAAGTGGTATGGTATCTGGCGTCTTAATCGTCAACAGCGATTGCAGCGGGTCTTTTAGAAACCATTAGCACTTACATACTACGATCCTAGAACTGGACGAACAATAGTTTTCATTGGTCAGCATTGAAAGACGCCCTTTCCACGTTGTGGGCGTGAATTTATTGGTGTGCCATCTTCATCATCATTTCATCCTGATCACGAGGCGCAGGTTGCGCAGGTCGCCTACGGCAGTCAAAAAAGACCTGCACCTGGAGAGCCGAAAATGCCCCCCGGACACTGTCGGCACTAAAAGCCATACGCCATTTCAATTCATTATTATTATTATTATTATTATTATTATTATTATTATTATTATTATTATTATCTGACATAGAGATCGTAGATCCTCACTCTACTTTCCTCGATATTTGTGAGAGCTGACTGGCGGACACGTTACTCCAGGCGACCCCGTGTAGCTCAGCTGGTTCCTTTCACATTGTTCCAGCTGAGATCGAACCAGTTCTCTCACATGTATGTTTACGCTAGTTGTGTGTTGTTCATCATCAATAGACTACTTTACCATGATATCTACTAACATAAACAACCAATGGTTAGTTCGTGCACAGTATCCAATTAAGTATCGTTGAGCCATGTAAACAGATCGCCATATCCAGCAGAGAGATAACTAAGGCACCTAAGAATGAAAACCTAATTTGATTTATCATTTTACAAGAGAAGCAGTAATATGTTTCTTTAGAATTCAATGTTTGTCGATACTTATGTTGAGTGACACTTTAAAAACATGCATGATAACTTAAAAAAATGCTTTTTTGTGTTTTGTAATTCACAATTTGCTTTACGTCGCACTGATATAAATTGGTCTTATGGCGGCAATGGAATAGGAAAGGGCTAGAGTGGGAAGGAAGCGACCGTGGCCTTAATTAAGGTACAACCCCAGAATTTACCTCGTGTAAAAATGGAATACAATTGAAAACCATCTTCACACCTGCCTACAGTGGGATACGAAGCAACTACCTCCTAACGCAATGGTCACAGCTGCGTGACTCTAACCGCACAGCCAACTTGCTCGGTAAAATGTTTAATACGCCTGTTATTGGACGTAAGAGTTATTAATAAGTTCGCGGTGAAGCGTTACGAGGTTTTCATTCCACTGTATTTCAATGCAACACCAGACAGGCCTACTCTAGTGTAACTCATATTTCATGAAAGGTGGAAGTAAATTTTACATGACCGAGCGAGTTGGCCGTGCAATTAGGGGCGCGTAGCTGTTAGCTTGCATTCGGGAGATATTGGGTTCGAATCCCACTGTCGGCAGCCCTGAAGATGGTTTTGCACGGTTTCCAATTTTTACACCAGGCAAATTCTGGGGCTGTACCTTAATTAAGGCTACGGCCGCTTCCTTCCCACTCCTAGCCCTTTCCTATTCCATTGCCGCCATAAGACCTATTTGTGACGGTGCGACGCAAAGCAATTTGAAATAATTAGTTGAAATGATTACTTAATTTAGATGACTCCAATAGGTAATGTAATAGTTTTATCGTTCATCAGTTGTTTTATTTCTTTAAATAAGCTTTACTAAAAGCAAATAAATATGAGATGATTAATCAGTGCCAATGGCCAACGAGTACTGCACAACTAAATTCTGCCTACTCAGACTTAGTAACTAGTCGTCGGAGGGCAGTATAGTTCAGTTTTCCTACTTCTCAGCACGAGGTTTTGAAACATTGGCCGAAATATCTCAATTTTTTTTTTAAATCCGACTTGTGATGTTTTCATTCTTAGGCATCGATATGATTTTTGAGAATTTGCTTTAAGTCGCACCGACACCGTGCGATGGTGGGAAAGGAAAGGCCTAGGTGTGTGAAAGAAGCGACCGTTGGCCTTAATTAAGGTACATACCCAGCATTCGCTTGGTGTGAAAATAGGAAACCACAAAGACCATCTTCAGGGCTGCCGACACTGGGGTTCAAACCCACCATCTCCCGAATGCAAGCGATAGCTACATGGCCCATGCCGTGTCGCCACTTGCTTGGTGATATGACTTTTAAATATCGATTCTCGTTTGTAGCCACCAAATAAACCTGAAATATTGAATACAACCCTCCACGTAAGGTTGACGTCAGAAAAGGCATCCAGTCATAATACAAAGTCGCATCCACGTGTGGGGTAGATAGTTCGAACCCCGACGCCACCAGGGTATGGGTAAAACACTGTAGAAGATGATTTTTTTTGTTACTTGCTTTACATCGCACCGACACAGATAGGTCTTTTGGCGACAATGGGACAGGAAAGGCCTAGGAATGGGAAGGAAGCGGCCGTGGCCTTAATTAAGGTACAGTCCCAGCATTTGTCTGGTGTGAAAATGGGAAACCACGGAAAACCAGAAGATGAATTAAATGCAGGTGTGATTATTATAGGTAACATAATGACAGCCCCAAATGCTTGAGTTGTATTTATTATGAATGCAAAGAGAATAACTACAATATTAAATAAATAATAAAACCGTATAAAAATAAATCAAATATGAATTCATAACATATACAGAGAACGAACTTTTCAGCATGGAAATATACTATTTGTATTTATTTATTTATTTATTTATTTATTTATTTATTTATTTATTTATTTATTTATTTATTTATTTATTTATTTATTTATTTATTTATTTATTTATTTATTTATTTATTTATTTATTTATTTATTTATTTATTTATTTATTTATTTATTTATTTATTTATTTATTTATTTATTTATTTATTTATTTATTTATTTATTTATTTATTTATTTATTTATTTATTTATTTATTTATTTATTTATTTATTTATTTGCATTTAAACCCTTTGGGCTGTCGACTTCATAAGAAAAAGACAATTACGTAAAATAGTATTCGAGACAACGGAAGTGTGATATTACAGTAAAGATTGTGCACTATTGTAATGATGTTTTTGAATTGTTATTGAATTTCCCGTTTGGAAAAATCAAATGATCATAAATATGTCTTTCAGTAAAATGTGTGACGGAATATTACCTCAGAGCCATGCAGGCTGTTATGTGAAGTATTGATGGATGGCCATGATATACTGATTCATGGTCTGTGCAGCTCGCAAGGTACTGTTGCTAGGTAACATCGCGTCACACAGTTTGGTACATGACACTGGTTACACGAATTTTCGGATGACTCCCAGCGTTAAGTGCGGTAATTCTAAACCGATCTTTATTTTTTTTCTCTTATTTTATTTGCGAATTGACCACTGAGTATCACGTTACAATTTCATTTTTTTCTTTGTTTGAAGTTTCTTCTTCCTCCAGAACTCCTTCAAATGGTTTCCATGCTGTTTCTTCTGTTAATCCATCCTGGCTCTTCCCGTTTTTGCACTTCCTTCGACTTGGAACCCTTCCAAATTTTTAATCATGGTCCGAAATGTTTTCCTGCCTAACACCTGAACTTCCTGAATGTTGGACTTCTCTAGATCTTTACCAACTTTCTTAGTCCATGGTGTCGTTGTCTTCTTGTCCACAGGCAGTCGGATAGCATTTTCGTTAGTCTGGTTTTGTCCATTCTCTACAAATGCCCAAGAAATGATAACCTCTACTTTTTCATGGTCTCTGAAATTTTCTCCGCATTTTTGTAGACTTCATTGTTATTCCGAATTTTACAGCCGGTTTCAGTCTGGATTGGGCCCAAGATTTTCCTAAGTATTCCTCTTTCTACGATCTCCAGCTTCTCCAACTTGTAATTCATCGAGAGGCATTCGCTGGCATACAGATATTCTGTTTTTATTACAGTGTTGTAATGCCTTACTTTGACATTCCATGAGATGCATTTCTTGTGGTATATGTTTTTATTTTATCTATGGGCTCTCTCTATTTTTCAGATACGGTCGTCTACAGCATCTTTCTCTAGTCCGTTCTCTTGTATAGTTTCTCCGAGGTATTTAATCTTTTTAAACCTCTGAATCCTTCCATTTTCTGTTTCAAGGAATTTGGTCCATGTGTGTCATTCATCATAAACTTGGTCTTCTCTTCCGAGATCCCAAGTCCCGTATTGCTAGCGATCTTTTCTAGGAGGGTGATCTGTATGGCCACTTCCTCTAGGTTTTCTGAAAGCATCGCAAAATCATCAGCGAAAGCCAAGCAGTTGACTTTAATTCCTCCCTATTTTCTTCGTGAGCAGATCGGGGTTATCCCTTGATTTTCAAGTTCGAAATTCCAAATTCTCACAATCTTCTCCAGGACACAGTTGAATAATAGTGGTGATAATCCGTCACCCTGTTGAACACCTGTCTTAGTTTCAAAAGACAGACAATTCTCCCATGAATTTCACCTTAGAAGTTGTGCCTGTAAAGATTTCTCTGATAATGTTTGCCTGTTTGGTTTTGACCCCAGATACTCTGATGGTCTTATCTAGGGTCTCTATGTCCACCGAGTTAAAGACTTTTTTGAAGTCAATGAACGAAAACACTATATTTTTGCCGTTCATCACTCTCTGGCGAATTATTGATTTCAAATTGAGGATTTTCTCAGCACAGGAACCCACCCTGGTATTCTCCAACTTGCTTATCCAGGATTCCTTCAATTCCATTTAGAAGTATCCTGGGGAGGGTTTTGTAAGCGACTGGGAATAGCGACACGCCTCCGTAGTTGTTAACATGTTGTTTGTTACATTTCTTATGGAGTGGGTGGATCAGTGCTGTTTTCCATTCGTCTGGTAGCTTTTCTGTCTCCAATATTTGCTGGAAAATATGGTACAGGTCCTCCCGAATTTCCTATTCAGGCCATTTCAATGTTTCTGCTGATACTAAATCTTCTCCACTGGCCTTATTGTTCTTGGGAATTTTTACTTTTTTTTTTTTTTTTTTTTTTTTTTTTTTGCTGCTATATCATTTTCTGGGTTCATAACAGGAACCAGAAGTTCGAGTTTGTATTTTGGAGGTGGGCAGTTGAGGAGTTTTACAAAATATCTTGCTCATATGTTATTATTTAAGTACAGCTTTTGAAGGGTTGACATTCGCTATATACCGGATTGGTCATGTTAGTCATGAGCTAAATAAACGATCCTCACCTCACCAACTAACCATCAGCGACAGTTCGCTTTCACTGACAGATACTATATGATATGGACATAAAAGAGAACGATAACCAGCTTGAGCTTGTTGATCAATCGCGATTAGTCCTACTGAGTACGGTAAAGTATTGGAACTGGAATTTATTTGTAATTAAATCCTCGTTAGTAAGGAATAATTTCAATTAATTTATCACTTTGTTGCTTAACGAGGATTTTATTTTACTCCCAAAAAAGATGACTATCAATTCAATCAAATTCAGGGAAGATTGATGTTGCTCTTGTTACTTAATTGGAGTAATTTGGAGTATTGGAGTAATTTTCTCATTTTCGTAACATTTCGTTTTTTATGGATTGGCCACTAATGATTGCATGATGAATATTGAAAAACACATTTTCATTTTTTGTTAAGATTGTATACCTTATTCGGCCAGCTCGTTGAGTTAACGCTGAACATACTGGCTTTCGGTTCAGATTGTCCCAGGTTTGATTCCCGTCCGGGTGGGGTATTTTATCTTCGTCTGGTTAATCCCTCAAGCTCAAGGACTGGGTGATTGTTTTCGTCTCATTACTCATCTTCATTTACGTACAACACACCGCATTACAAACCACCACAGAAACACGCAACAGTGAATCTTTCCCTCCGCATAGGATCGCTGTCAGGAAAGGCATTCGGCCGTAAAACTAGGTCAAATCCACATAGTGTGCTGACCCCCAGGAAAATAAGAATAGACCAGCAAATATAGAAGACTTCTTTTAATTGTATTCATACTTTGTATCTGAGTTGATACCTATAGGTGACTTGTGTGTCTGTAAAGATGGGGCCCTACTTATGATTAATTCTAATATTGAAGAAGGCTCACAAACCCAACCCCCAAGCCATTCATTTTAACCAATGAAGATTACACTCATGTCCTTATAAACCAGAACACCTTGAAATACTAGAGGTAGGAAGTTCATATTCACAGGACATGTGCATTAGTATGTTCTGAAGAAATGATTAGCATTTGAACCATGACGGTAGTCAGGTTCAAGGTCCACAGCGATATCTCGGCGCACCACCGACTGGTAAATTGTGCTTGCGGCTCTCGTTGTCGCTATAAACTGAAAGTAATGGATCAATGTGACTTGAGCAGACGTGGATGATGCCTCGCAGACGTATGCGAGAACCGTACCGTCAAATGAATGCGTTTGAAAGAGGGCGCATTATTGGCATGAAAGAACGTGATGCATCCATCCGGGAATTGCTGCTCGTGTGGAACGAAGTGTGTCGGCAGTGCAAAGTGTGTGTACAGAATGGTTCGCACAAATCCGTAGAACATGACGAGATGGGTCTGGTTGCATCACCCAGACCACCCCCACCCCTACCCCCGAGAAGATCGACACCTCATCCAAATGACACTGCAGGACAGATCTGCGTCCTCCTCGGCTCTGGAGCAACAGTGGTACAGAGTAACACATGGTACACTATCAGGAGTGACAGTCCATCGCCGTTTATTACGGGCTGGGTTACCGGCGCGTCGTCCACTTCTCTGCCTTTGACTATGCTTTACTGCAATGCTGTATGGAACGACGTCACTGGGGACTGTAATGGCAGCAGATAATGTTTTCGGACGAATCCATGTTATGTTTGTTTAAAAATGATGGCCGCATTTTGGTTTGCCGCAAACAGGGGAGATGCATCACATTGACTGCATTCGACAAGACTTACAGCGCCAACTCAAGGTCTTGTGGTGTGGGATGTTATTGGGTACAACCACAGATCACAGTTGGTGGGTGTCCAGGGCACTGTGACCAGTTTGACCTACGTGAATGACATCCTAGGACCCGTAGCCATACCCTTTCAGCACGATACCCCAGACGCCATATTTCAGCACGACAATGCGCGACCACATGTTCCTGCACGAACACGTGCCTTCTTGTTGTCACAGGATGTCAGACTGTTTCCCTGGCCCACCCGATCACCGGACTTGTCGTCAGTCGACAATGGCATATGGTGAAACAACGGGTGCGGCGCTGTGACTCATTGCCAATCACCAAGGATGAACTTTGGAACCAGGTGAATGCAGCATGGATTGCTATACCCCAGGACGGCATTCGCGCCTAACACGCATCGATGCCATCCCGCATGGAACAAGTTATCAGTGCCCATGGAGAACCCAGTGTCTACTAGGCAGCGGGACACATGCTGAACCTAGGTGACTGAAATACTAAACTTTTCTGCGGAACACACTAATGATCATGTCCCGTGAATATGAACTTCGTATCTCTAGTCTTTCAAGATCTTGTGTTTTGTACGAACATCGGTGTACAAAGGAAAAAGGATTCCAGCAAGATATAGCAAATATCCTGGATTCAGGAGGTCAATTGGACTACATCGCGACTGACCTATCTAAGGCATTTGAAAGGGTAGATCACGGGAGACCACTGGCAAAAATGAGTGCAGCTGGACTTGACAAAAGAGTGACTGAATGGGTGGCTCTGTTTCTAGAAAATAGAACTCAGAGAATTGGAGTAGGCGAAGCTTTATCTGTCCCTATAATAATTAAAAGGGGCAATTCCTCAATACAGTATTATTGGATCTTTATGTTTTCTTATATATATATATATATATATATATATATATATACACTGACTGACACAGCAAATGCAACACCAAGAAGGAGTGGTCAGAACTTTATGCCAATTGCAGGGTAGACTGACGTCACTGAGGTATGCTCATGATGTGAAATGCGCCGCTGTGCTGCGCACGTAGCGAACGATAAATGGGACACGGCGTTGCCGAATGGCCCACTTCGTACCGTGATTTCTCAGCCGACAGTCATTGTAGAACGTGTTGTCGTGTGCCACAGGACACGTGTATAGCTAAGAATGCCAGGCCGCCGTCAACGGAGGCATTTCCAGCAGACAGACGACTTTACGAGGGGTATGGTGATCGGGCTGAGAAGGGCAGGTTGGTCGCTTCGTCAAATCGCAGCCGATACCCATAGGGATGTGTCCACGGTGCAGCGCCTGTGGCGAAGATGGTTGGCGCAGGGACATGTGGCACGTGCGAGGGGTCCAGGCGCAGCCCGAGTGACGTCAGCACGCGAGGATCGGCGCATCCGCCGCCAAGCGGTGGCAGCCCCGCACGCCACGTCAACCGCCATTCTTCAGCATGTGCAAGACACCCTGGCTGTTCCAATATCGACCAGAACAATTTCCCGTCGATTGGTTGAAGGAGGCCTGAACTCCCGGCGTCCGCTCAGAAGACTACCATTGTCTCCACAGCATAGACGTGCACGCCTGGCATGGTGCCGGGCTAGAGCGACTTGGATGAGGGAGTGGCGGAACGTCGTGTTCTCCGATGAGTCACGCTTCTGTTCTGTCAGTGATAGTCACCGCAGACGAGTGTGGCGTCGGCGTGGAGAAAGGTCAAATCCGGCAGTAACTGTGGAGCGCCCTACCGCTAGACAACGCGGCATCATGGTTTGGGGTGCTATTGCGTATGATTCCACGTCACCTCTAGTGCGTATTCAAGGCACGTTAAATGCCCACCGCTACGTGCAGCATGTGCTGCGGCCGGTGGCACTCCCGTACCTTCAGGGGCTTCCCAATGCTCTGTTTCAGCAGGATAATGCCCGCCCACACACTGCTCGCATCTCCCAACAGGTTCTACGAGGTGTACAGATGCTTCCGTGGCCAGCGTACTCTCCGGATCTCTCACCAATCGAACACGTGTGGGATCTCATTGGACGCCGTTTGCAAACTCTGCCCCAGCCTCGTACGGACGACCAACTGTGGCAAATGGTTGACAGAGAATGGAGAACCATCCCTCAGGACACCATCCGCACTCTTATTGACTCTGTACCTCGACGTGTTTCTGCGTGCATCGCCGCTCCCGGTGGTCCTACATTCTACTGAGTCGATGCCGTGCGCATTGTGTAACCTGCATATCGGTTTGAAATAAACATCAATTATTCGTCTGTGCCGTCTCTGTTTTTTCCCCAACTTTCATCCCTTTCGAACCACTCCTTCTTGGTGTTGCATTTGCTCTGTCAGTCAGTGTATATATATGTGGTATGGTATGTGTAAAGAAGTGGAATCAGAGATAAAGCTTTTTGCAGATGTTATTCTGTACAGAGTAATAAATAAGTTAAAAAATTGCGAGCAACTGCAAAATGACCTCGATAATGTTGCGAGATGGGTAGTAGGCAATAGCATGATGATAAACGGGGTTAAAAGTAAGGTTGTGAGTTTCACAAATAGGGAAAGTCCTCTCAGTTCTAATTACTGCCTTGATAGGATGAAAGTTCCCTTTGGGGATCATTGTAAATACCTAGGTATTAATATAAGAAATGATCTTCGCTGGAGTAATCACATAAATATGATTGTACAGATCTCTGCACAGGGTTATGAGGGTATTTAGGGGTTGTAGTAAGGATGTAAAGGAGAGGGAATATCTCTGGTAAGACCCCAACTAGAGTATGTTTCCAGTGTATGGGACCCTCACCAGGATTACACGATACAAGAATTGGAAAAAATCCAAAGAAAAGCAGCTCAATATGTTCTAGGCGATTTCCGACAAAAGACTAGCGTTACAAAAATGTTGCAAAGTTTGGGCTGGGAAGACTTGGGAGAAAGGAGACGAGCTGCTCGACTAAGTGGTATGTTCCGAGCTGTCAGTGGAGAGATGGCGTGGGAGGACATCAGTAGACGAATAAGTTTGAGTGGTGTGTTTAAAAGTCGGAGAGATCACAATATGAAGATAAAGTTGGGTTTCAAAAGGACAAATTGGGGCAAATATTCGTTTACAGGAAGGGTAGTTAAGGATTGGAATAACTTACCAAGGGAAATGTTCAATAAATTTCCAATTTCTTTGCAATCATTTAAGAAAAAGCTAGGAAAAGAACAGATAGGGAATCTGCTACCTGGGCGACTGTCCTAAATGCAGATCAGTATTGATAGTGATTGAAAGTGAAGATATGTCAAGCCGTGAGTAACAAGAAGGGACAGCCGTAAACGAGTCGGATTCATATTAAACTTACTATGGTCGTTTGGCGGTAAGTCGCGTGCATGCGGGTTAAGAGGTGCCAGGGGTAAGCATGGCTGGCGCGCATGCTCTGATCTCAGGTCTCAAGGCCTGACAATAAACATCTGCTCCGTCCCCGGTCCCTCTTGCGAATTGAGGTGCTGTCAAGAAGTTTCAAAGTGTAATGTAATTGTGCCTTATTTAAATATTTAGTATATGTACTGTATAATGATCAGTTTATAATGAATATGCATTGATTCAGAGAGCTTGCATAGCATGTTACGACTGATGTTTGTAGCTAAGAGTGTAGTGTCTGTAACTCATGACGTGCCACGATTTCTCGTCAGACACAGATAGTAATCTATTCACCTCCTAGTCCTCATGGACAAAGATAAAATATGTAAAATTAAAAAAGGAGAGAAGGAAAAAGTAAAAGATAAAAATGTTAGCCACCCCGAACCAGAGATGCCTGTGTGAACGAAATCGGTGACCCTATAGCTGTGACCTCCCATTGTGGGTAACCCCGTTACCAGCCCTGAGTCCAGAACCCCACACCACGTGTCTGGCCTAGAAATCTTATAGAGATTTCTGTAAATAAGATTGTGAAGCACCCTTCCTAATGAGATGCAGATATATATGCCATCTTTTCAGCAAATTTCTAAATGCTACCGTTTGCGTGAATTTACGAAAGGTAATAACCATGTTTATGCTAAGTAAGGCTATTTCTTCTTCTTCACTTTTGTAGATAAAGCATCAAACGCTCGCTTAGAACTTCTGGAAATGTTCAGGATAATTATGACTCTAACTGTACAGTGAACGCGACAAGAGTTGCGAGAAAATGATAGCGGCAGAGCTGGCGGATTTAAATATTGAACGAAGGAGGTATTCTGAAGACAAGTCTGACTGGGAGTTACAAATGCTACTGAAACATGCCAGATGAGGGTATAAGTTTAGAAGATTCATTGGAAATTCAAATCATGAACAAAGTAACAAGTTATGGGATCCTTATCTCGTTGGCTCAGCATTTAATCCCTTGGAAAAAGATCCACTGTGAGTACAAGGATCTTACGAGCTGTGATACGAAGAATTTTATCGCAAAATAACTGTATAACCATACAATAGTAGTCACAGGTTATGTAGCGCAATCATATCTACGAAATGTCACTGTAATATTTGTCCCAAATGGGACATAATAATTAGTTTTACACAAATGAAGTGAAAAATCTGCGGTAAATTAAGAAATACCGTCATTACTAGAGAAATATGTATACGTACTTACGGGCTGTAGACAGGACCTCCCTTATGTTGTATTCCGCTGCTCATGTCGCCTTTTGTTTATTTCTTGAGGTCCAGGACTTGCACCGACGGATGGGAGTGCTATGTCTGTGAATTCTCATTATCTTTGACCATGTGACTAGCGCGGGCAGATCAAACAGCAAAATAGCATGACCCCTGGATCAATAAATATATCATTTAATGAATGAGTTAGGGCACAAAACGACTGAGCAACATGAAGAAAAGACACCTAATTAATTCAAACAACTTCAGTGAGCAAAGACATCACACACGAAAGTGTTAGACAAACAAAACACATACGGAAGCGCTGCGACGTACCAGAAAGAATAGTTGTAAGGTAGTAAAGTATGTATCCATACTATTCTCTGCAAGTAAAATAAATATTTAGTACTATTTCTTAATTTACCGCATATTTTAGACTTTATTTGCGTAAAAGCAATCATTATTTTCTATTTGGGACAAATATTACAGTGACGTTTCGTAGATATGATTGCGCTACGTAACCGTCGTTACACAATTGTGGAGAAATAGTTGGTTCCATGTAAAATTGGTCTCTAAAAATCAGATCCAAGTAAGACTCATCATTGCTGCCAACGTAAATATGTATCACCAAACATTACCCAAGAAATAGCATTTTAATGCAAGCAGCACTAATGCAAATTCACTTACCTCACCTGTCAGTACAATATTCATGAAACTAATCCTTACCGACTAGGTTAGTAAACACATTACTCGTACAGCAGACGGAACGAAAAATCAGGTTGTATCCTAGGTTTCACCTTTTCCGTTAGCGTAGGAGTGCGCAACTGTGAGCTTGCGTTCGGGAGATAGTGTGTTCGAACCCCACTGACGGTAGCCCTGAAGATGATTTTCCCTGATTTCCCGTTTTCAAACCAGACAAGATGCTGGGTCTGTACCGTAATTAAGGCCACAGCCGATTCCTTCCCACTCCTAGCTCTTTTCTATTCCACAGTCGAAACAAGACCTACGTGTCTCGGTGCGACATCAAGGCAATTAATGGTACGTTTTACCAAGAGGAAAAGTCCTCTCAATTGTAATTAATTTGTTAATGGAGTGGAAGAAACTCACATGGATCACTATTTTTGCTAGTTGTTTTACGTCGCACCGACACAGATACGTCTTACGGCGACAATGGGACATAAAAGGGCTAGGAGTGGGAAGGAAGCGGCCGTGGCCTTAATTAAGGTACAGCCGCAGCATTTGCCTGGTGTGAAAATGGGAAACCATGGAAAACCATTTTCAGGGCTGCCGACAGTGGGGTTCGAACCTACTATCTCCCGAATACTGGATATTGGCCGCACTTAAGCGACTGCAGCTATCGAAC
Organism: Anabrus simplex; assembly: GCF_040414725.1. Classification (NCBI taxonomy): domain Eukaryota; kingdom Metazoa; phylum Arthropoda; class Insecta; order Orthoptera; family Tettigoniidae; genus Anabrus; species Anabrus simplex. The sequence goes on along the minus strand of NC_090273.1, from coordinate 102,542,073 downwards.
TCGGTACGTGGATCACTAAGTACCTAGGTGTTAATATAAGGAAACATGTTAATTGCGGTGACCACATTTACGACGTTGTAAATACAGATTACATATCTCTTCACAGGGTATTTAGAGTTTTTAATAAGGATGTAAAGGGGAACGCATATACTGTAAGTCATTGGTAAGATTCAATTAGAGTTTGCTTCCAGTGTATAAAACCCTTACCAGAGTCACTTGATTCGATATCCAAAAAGGAAAACAGTTCAATTTATCTAGGTGATTTCCGACTATAAAGTAGTATTACGAAAATGTTGCATACTTTCTGCTGGGAAGACTAGGAATAACGAGACGAGCTGCTTCACTAAGCGGTATGCTCCGAGCTGTCAGTGAAGAGATGGCGTGAAATTAAATTAGACGAATAAGTATGAATTGATTTTTTTATATCGGAGGATATGAAGATAAAGTTGAAATTCGGAAGAAAAATGGGGCAAATATTAATGTAAAATAAAGGAGGAAACAGGGATTGGAAAAATTTACTTAGAGAGATGTGCGAAAAATGTTTACCTCCATTCAAATAATTTTAGGAAAGACTTCGTAAAGAAATTGAAAGGAAAGATTCCTTCTGGGTGACATCCCAAACTGCAGATCAGTGGTAACTGGTAATTGATTTCACTTTACTCATGTTACACTCATCTTAAAAGAAAGTGAAATATTTAATTACTCTCCGAATTATGCCAGTAGTGACTTTCACGATATGTCAGTGGAATATTGGCAATAGTCCAATTCCTGTAAAATCACCACACAAAAAAAAGTTGCCAACATGCAATTTAAAAGTTAACAGCAAGATGTTTTAGTAGGAAGCGAATCCTCTTCACTGTGTGGATGGTACAGTTCTCGTACTTTCCTCCTTACGACTTTTGAAGTCCACGCTTAATTTCATGTGGAATGTAGCATATAGTAGGTGAGAAATGGCCTAATTTGGAGAAAAGAAAAACTGACTACACTTCATTCATAAACCACTCGGTGCGTGTAGATTCGATTGGAGGCATCAACGCATGCGCAACAGTACAGATACAAGTCCTTTTTGGTAAAGATCCGATACGATAATCTCTTAATTCCCACTGGCACAGATAAATTACGTTCAGATTTCATTGGACTTCGTTCCAGGCTTTCCTTCACTCGAGCAATGTTTTCTGATGTTCGAACGGTTTTCTGATAGTTACGGATTTTATTCGCTACAGAGTCCGTTTCACGCCATTTTGCCACTAAGTTTTGCATTGCAGACTTTGCTGGAGATTCTGCGAAAACACTTCAAGTCTTAAACTCTTGCGCAAACAGTTCCGGACAGGTTTTCCACACGCGCTTGTTTATATCGTGAGCACCATTTTATGTTGCATTCAACTGGTCACTAACCACGTCTGCTCCTTTCATTCACTCACCCCACATGACACAGCGAGGTATCAGGAGATGTGCACGCGCAGACATGTGACAACAACAGATTGGTGCATCGAAATCACGGTTTCTAGCATTTCCTGTGAAGGACAGTTCTCCTGTTCATTAACAAGGGCTAATTCTGCCTCAGTTTCATAAACATTTTCCGGGTCAGCTTTATTTTGCCCGGCCCACACAGGATAAGAATGTTATTGACCAAGAGTCATCTGCTATCGTTTGACAGTCGAGTCAATCCCAAATAGCCATATATCTGCTTAAAGTTTGCGTCGCCGGTCGCTGACGAAGAAATTATGAGAACTGTTGTATAACGTAAAATGTATCCCAACAGTTAGAAAATAACTGTAAATATCATAAAAACTAACACCAGCCTCAGTAGTGACCGTGTTGAAATGATATGATTTTTTCCTTAAGGAACAACGCTAGGCATTTAATGTTCCTAGCATTTCATATTTTATGAGGTTTAATTTTAATTATTATCAAAATATTATTTATTTATTAAATAATGAACATAACAGGTGTTTGCCCGAATACAATGTCCACAAGACACAAATAAGAATTACTCTACTATTTTTTTAATTATTTACAAAACTTCCCTCACTTGGTTGCCGCAATGGACAAAACAAGCATAACGAAACAAATTAAATTATAATTTTGGTTTACAATAATGTTGTTGATTATATTATTCTCATAATGTCTTTAAACTATAGGAGTTATAACATGTAGCAATGATTTCTCAGTAATGAAATGGAGCCTCGTAAAGATAACAAAGACATAGTTTGTGTTTCAAAACCTCTAAAGTGAGCTGCTTCCAAATATTCATAATGAATCTACGAATAGTCCCTCGAGCTCCTGTCATTGATCCTATCTCTTTAATGCCCTTCAATCCAAATTTTTCTTTATAATAAATGATGGTCGGTTCATAGAGAAGCTTCTTTTCCATATCACATCATCTGTCTGCACTACCCAATTTACATTTGACGATCCCAAACAAGGGAAAGTTGGTAATACAATAAAATAAGAACAGTTACTAAAATATTTTTTTCAGTGGTCCATTATACACAGTTACGCATTTACTTATGAAGTTAAATGATACGAACAGTCCTAGAAGAGGGAGTACGAAATAAACATGACACAGTTTGCAAAACAATATTCTGAGAAGAGAAATAGAATGTTTAACTTACAGGTAATTTAAAAACTCTGAATTCAAATAGAAGAGGAGAAATTTAACAGTAGAATGTAGAGATAAGAAAGAAAAGAACAATTAGAAGAATGATACGAGACATGTACACAAAACTGAGATAATGTTTAACAGTATATGGTTTATAGGAAACTAGCACATGCAAATTCAAAGATGATTTATATAAAAGATACCCACATTATATGTATTTAATGTATTATACAGTTTTAGAATTCTATTAAGAGGAGAATTCTTATGGGCTTCTGTGTTCCCCTTCTAAATGTAAAATAAATTCTTGAATCTGCCAGCCCTTTGAGGAACGTAAAATGGTACTTAGAAGTAACTCTTAGTCATTAATTTTACTATTCAATATTTTATACAAAATATCATCATGCATTTTTTTACGTCTTTGTTCCAAAGATTTTCCACCAAAGAGTGATAACATTGTGGAGTAGGACTGAAATCTCGGGTACACGTGTGACAGTTCCCAGTACATATAACTTGTGACTTGCTTATCTACTCGCCTGTGGATATTAGATATTATATCTATTGGTTCAATCGTTCTTGAGAGATTAATACCGGTGAGGACTTAGACAATACCATGAGGTTTCTTTCTTTTCTCATTTCTTAAGTGGCAATATTAACATCCCGGTCTTAACGCACTCATCGTGCTTCAAATCACAAATCTTTCCCTCTTAATGTTGAATTTTATTCTTCACGTATTTATACTATTAATTTATAAACTTCCTTTGGTATTAAGGATCCAGGCGAATAATTCAAATACCTTCAGTTTCTTTCAACGGTGTTGTTTAGGATCTTCAGCGCACAGTACGACTTTCTGTCGGAGTAACATGATTCATTTATTCTATGCTTTGTTTTGGGTGTAAATCTACCGTAGAGCTCCATATCTCCCACCAAGAGAACGTATATTGGACCCGGCTGACTTACTCTCTGTCTCTAGAGAGTTAATGGCTGGCCGGTAGCGACCAATTGCCTCATTAGTACCAGAACATTATTTGCCTGACCCCAGTCCATAGACTGGCATATAGCTTTAAAGTAATACTAGAAAGCCATGCAACACTTGTACCTATTCCGTTATCGATATTCAAATAATAAATTACTTAATAACGAATTTCTTCTTGAAGAATTAAGCTTAACCATTTAATGGAACGATTTCCCACCGTTGTAAGTTACCAGCATCATTTTCATCACTCAGACGGATTCGATTTATTCTTAAAGCTGGCGCTTAAAATTAGAATATCCTGTGTGTAACCATGACGAAACTCGTTGAAGTGTCATGAAGTGTTGTATGTTACCGGTGTCGTCGAAGGATAAACACTAAAGGCTTCGTCACAGAACTCTCTGCAGGCCTTTGAAATAGGAGCCTATCCCATAATGCTCCAATATCCGGTGAGAAGACCACGTCACCTGATAGGAGGTACTCCTCGATCCACGAAGTCTTAACCATCAAAAAATGCAGGAAATCAGCCTACATCGGCCACGCCTTCAGAAATGACAAAGACAACCTAATGATGATGATAATAATAATAATAATAATAATAATAATAATAATAATAATAATGTCGTGTGGCCTCCACGAAGGGGCCTGTTGCAGGTCTTGTGAGCTGACGCCTACAGGTGAACTGCGCGAGTACAACTGATAATAAAAGGTGATATAGAATGAAAACATGTTAGGTGTATGTCGGCAGGGTTGATTAAGCTGCACAAATAACCTGTGACAGTCGTTCGTGTTTGATATCCACGACATGGCATCTTGAATAAGAATAAGAAGAAAAAGAAAAGAAGAAGAAGAAGAAATTGTGGTGGCCACTGCATCGTTTAAAAAAGCTGTGATATGCAATGGTATTGGTGTTGATAACTTTAGGTACAGTTTTTCGTTTGCGAAAGATGTGCAGGGAACTATTTACAAAATTAATATATTATTCAAATTTGATTTCCAAAATATTTCGGAATTTGTTTCTAGAATAAATTTCGTAAAGTTTTAATAATGCATAAATATGTTATTTTAAGGCAAAATCATACAAAGATCTGTTAAAATGTGTTAATTATTGCGTTATTCATCCATCCGTCCGTCCGTCCGTCCATCCATCCATCCATCCATAGTGTTTCGGCCATCTGACTGGCTTACAGCGTTCCTGGTGATCTCACAGGATCCGTTCGCTACCTTAAACTTAGTAAATGTGTTTTGTTATATAGTTCCATTAGTTCAAATACTACGTTTAGACCGAGTAAGGTGGCCGTACGGTTAGGGTCGCGCAGCTATGAGCTTGCATTCGGGAGATAGTGCGTTCGAACCCCACTGTCGGCAGCCCTGAATATGGTCCTCCCTGGTTTCCCATTTCCACACCTTAATTAAGGCCACGGCCACTTCCTTCCCACTCCTGGCCCTTTCCTATCCCAACGTCGCTGTAAATAATGTGTCGATGCGACGTAAAGCCAATTGTAAAAAGAAAAACATATTTGGATGACATTACGCGTCACCGGATCAGCGGCAGATTAGAGCGTCTTTTCACGGCTGTGGAGAAGATTCCAGGAGGGAGGAAACACTCAACGGCAGTACGGGCAAGGTCGACTATGTGCTACAACCCAGTGTCAGAATCATTATCGTGCATTAAGTTCCCAAAGACTTCCAGCCAGCATAGCACCTGCTCTGACTAGAGACCTCGCAGCAGCCTCGGCGTCACACATCTTCCGCCAAACTGTGTATCGTCGGCTTTGAGAGGTTACTCTCTATGCCCGGCGACCCGCCAGATTCATTCCCCTCACACAAAGGCACCGTGTGGCTTCGAATGTGGTGTCTTGCTCATCGTGATTGGAACCAGGAACAGATGGGTAGGGTCCCGTTCACGGATGAGTCGCGTTTTAGCCTGGTGACTGACTTTCTCCGTCTACTCATCTGGCTCGTCCATCGGACATGTGACAACCATGCCAATATTGCGGAAAGGGACTAATATCGCAGTGCCATTGTTCTCATTTGGTGGGCTGACATCATGTCAGGAGCACGTACGCCACTGCATGTGTTTCGTAGGGATACTGGGACGGATGCCGTCTGTAGGGATGACACCCTACAACAGTATCTGCAACTTTTTCATGGTGAATATGTACCTGGGTTCCATCTCATGGACGATAATGCCCGCCCGCACAAGTTTGGCTTAGGGAACGAGTACTTTAACATGAGGACATTGCACGTCTAGAGTGGCCTGTTCACTCCGCAGACTTAAATCCAATTGGAACATGCATGAGACGCCCAAGGTCGAAAGACTGCAGCCCTAACACCGCCACCACAGACGATTGTTGACCTCAAAAGGACACTGGCTTGGGTTACCGCAGCCATGCTATACAGTATGGGGAGCCGTTGTTCACCTTGTACTGCTACACGCAGTCATCACACCCAGAATTGGCGTTCTGGGTACAACTGGTTGAGGAACTTTACACACCGTCAGTGCCACCCAAAGTCCATGCGGTTTTCCAGCATATATTGTATCAGTATCACTGTGTTACGAGTCACTTGATTACTAGGGCATCTTTTAATGCACACGTTATCGCTCTGCACTTTTTTGCCTTGGAACTCGGAGATGCCTTAACTTATAGACATGAGTGTCAGTTTGTCATATTCGTACTTTGGTCTAGCCCCTACCATTCCTACCACCAGCACTTTCCCCAAAAATCAACTAAACAAGTTCTAGGTGTCGTAAGATGTGACAAGCTTCTCTTCGTCCGCTCAAATTTCCAGAAATCGTTCTCCTAATTTGATTCCGTATCACTTCACTCGTGATTCGATCCATCCACCTCACATTCAGCATTATTTTGTCTGCTACACCACATTACAAAAGGTTCTATTCCCTTCCTTTCTGAGTTATCTTTCATGTTTCACTTCCATACAGTGCCACATATTTCTAATTCCTGTATGAGTGTTCGAAGTGAGCAAATTTCTTTTCTTAAGAAAGTTCTTCCTTCTTTGTGCTAGTCTTCATTCTATATCCTTCTTGATTCTGTCATCATTAGTTAATTTACTACTATAACAATATGCATCTACTTCCTTTAAGACTTCATTTCCTAATCTAATATTTCCTGTGACACCTGACTTCGTTCGACTGCACTTCATAACTTTTGTTGTAGATTTATTTTCATCTCGTACTTCTTCTACAAGTTTGTGTCCATACCATTCAGAAATTTCTGCAGACTCAGCTAAAATAACATACCACTAAAGATATCAGCATGTCACCATTCAAACATATTCGGCTGCCAATGGTTAAAAGTATTCCCATGAACAATATTTTGTGCCTAAAAGTGTATATCAATCTGCATTTCATCTGAATTAATAATATTACTTCCGATATTTTTAGCTGATATAAAATTATGTATCCTATTAACTTTCAAAGCCCATTTTATATGTCTGTAATTATGGCTGATAGCACAGCGGGAATGGAACGGTAATAAAATTATGAGCGAATGGAAATTTTTTTTAAATATTAAAAAGCTAAACAACGTTTTGAGTCCTGTCTAATAGTTATTTATGGAAAATAGCTTCTCTTGATTTTGTTATTTAAAATATTGTAAACGTTTTCATTATGTGACTGCACCAAACCACATCAAACACTCACCAGTTGGCTGCCGGTCCTCCTCTCGTCATTGAATTAATGAGCTGGAAGCGATAATTTGGTCCGAACGGGTAATTAAATTTTAAACGTGGTTCTGTTTGGATTCCATTTACTGGACGAGGTCAATTAACTAGCTGGCTCAGCTAAGGTTTCCGGGAAGGTACTCATCAAAATGACCGTAAAGATGTTCTCTTATAACTAGCAGTTCCCCGCTGGCTCCGCCCGCAATGTACAAAGTATGGTGTTGTTCGTTAGTATCCACACGGATGTATTTGCAAAGTTTCGAGTTAATGAAATAAAGCACATGATCTGCTGTGGTAATAGAATGAAATATTATGTCAACAAAACACTTGAAAATACATCACACAAAGAAATTGAATTAAACGTTCCTTGGAACAACACTACGCGCCGAACTGTTAAATAGTCCTTCAAAGATCTTCGTCATGGATACAAATGTACTAATAACTTTTCTCAGAATCTACCAATTCAAGTAGTTATTGCCTCAAAAGAAAGCACTTGATCCACTGAGTGTTTGTAGACTAAAACGAACTGTGTACCTCAATTAGAACCAAAGATACGATTGCTTCAAAGTGACAAAATATTGAAAAATCAAATAATTTGAGGAAGGCGGAAGTTAAGTGATTTATTGTACATGAATACCTTTCAGTTTAAAAAATAATGAAGGAAATCGACCGGATATAATGGCCGGACTGACTGAATTTAGTTTTCATATTTTTTTTAATATATAGATAATGAATGGTGTACAAGAATGAAGTTGTATGAAAACGAATAAGGAGAAGCAGTATACAGACATGTGTGTACCGTCGAAATCGTTTATTGCAACATCGCTTTTAACGACGTACTGGATGTAACGGTGAAATCTAACGCCCCCGTCTAAATCTATATTTAATATCGTCGCTGGAACGGTAAAAGGTTGTATCCCACAATACTCTCCTATCCATTATTCTCCTTAAGACTGGTCACGCCTCCCAGCCACATATGGATACGCAGTCCATCAGAACAATGTCCGTTGTGTTCGTTTTCCTATGTCGACAATTAAACGAAAATGAACCTTACATGCATTGTACACTAGGAGTGCGTAAATACGTAATGCAAACGTGCATTCCTACAGTACGGTACTGTAAGGTTCATTTTCCTTTACATATGGGCATAGGAAAATGAACACAACAAAATTTGTTCTGACGGACTGCATATACATACGTGGCTGGGAGGCGTGGCCAGTCTTAAGGAGAATAACTGATAGGAAGAGCTTTGTGGAATACAACCTTTTACCGTTCCAGCGACGATATTATAAAGAAAAAACTGTATGTATATTTGTTTGTAATGGATAAAGTCAAAAACTACTGAACCGATATGGCTTGTCTTGTTCTTGCCATTGCTTGATTACTCCCATATTACGTTCCTTCTGGATGGTCATAAGAACAGGTTCATTGCGTTCACTCTGGAAACTTCCTCTCGATAATGGTTCTCCTAGCTTCAGGTTCTTGATGAACTGTCAGCACCTATGTTCAGTTTTAAAAATTATTTAATGTACAGAAAGCTACATTACCAGTGACAACATACAATGTAAGTTCACTTTTCCACGTAGCCCCAGGAGACTACAAACATTTCTCGGAACGGACAACCAACTTTTCTATTCCTCATGCGTAGAAATCATCCCCAGCGCTAGGTAAACACCTGGGAACAGCCGCTTTCACCTCCTCATCGTTTCGGAATCGTCGTCCACCGATATCCCTTTTCAGCTTACCCTACACGGAATAAATTCCATGGCGCTAAGTCTGTACTGTATGGAAGATGTTGTCATACCTCCCACTTGAATCGCTGCAGCAGTTTGGATATTTGACGGGCCGTGTGAGGTGTTGCGTTATCGTACAACAAAATAACACCAGCGCACAATTTTCCCCACCGCTTTTCTTTAATTGCCTTACGCAACCGGTTCAACGTTTAACAATACGAATCCGAGTTGATTGTCATTCGTATCAGGATAAATTTCACGTGCACCACACCCTCCATGTCGAAGAACACTGTCACCATTACCTTTTCTGCTGAAAGTTGTATTTTGGCCTTCTTTCGTGGTGGTGATGTGGTGTGCACCCCTTCCATCGGTGTTCTCTTTGTTTCGGGAGTGAATTGGTAGACCCACGTTTCATACCCTATGACGATTCGCCGCAGAAACTCATTGCCCTCCACATAATACCGTTGCAAAATTTCCAGTGGCGATTGGAAAATCCGTTGTGAAAATCGGTGAGGAGACGTGGGACCCATCTTTGACACAGTTCACGAAGTCGTCCAAGGTGCTAGTGAACAATGGAGATCACACTGCCATACGAAATGTTCGGCATGCTGTCAACTTCCTGCAGTGTTATGCGCCGATTCTCTCTGATGATCCCGTCAACATTTGCAACGGTACTGGACGTGCGGGCCTTCCTTCACGACATTCGTCCGTGAGATTCGTGCGTCCGGCGTCAAATTAAAATATCTGCACAGAGTATGTAAGGCCATAAGATTATTCATTCATTCATGTTTTATCGGCCAACTTTGGACCAAGTCATTTCAACTGGCTAATTCTGACTTTGATGTCTGCCCAATACTTTCGCATGCGTTCTCGCTGTCGTTCTTACCTCTCCTGCATCCATGCCTTTTCAGTTTTAATTTTAGCTTTTCTCAGAAAACCTGGAACTTTTGAAGTTTCTTATTAAGTGGAACACGTTCCTGGATGTCAATATGTGTAATTCCCACTTCTTCAAGGTCTCTATCTACTCCAATGAACCAAAGCCCTTTGGTTTTGTCATGCTGAAAGAATGTAATACGAACTTTATGATTCTGTGATTATGCGGTACTTTATATGTTGGAAATGGATTAACCTATACATTAGTCAGCATTGTGATGGCTGCAGATAACCTGAGCTGCCAATCAGAGACGGTATTTTTTGTGTGGATTGGTAGGAAACCACAGTGCGTAAAAACAATTCAGCAAGTTTAAGTTTGTCGATGCTCCTTGTTTAATAATCTCTCTCACTATCCGTATTTACATTACTGAGAAGCGGAGTTCAACCAACAAGAGATGGTGTCTAATAAAACGTTGCGGAATGCAATTACAGTACGGTAAAGTGTTATTTTCCGTACTCTTTTCAGTAATTACATCATCGTTACAAATAAAGGTAACTTACTGGAAATTCTTCCTGATAATATTTCACCAACGTTTCTAAGGGTACAATATGAAACATTTTCGAGAGCGAGCAGAAAGATTGGACAGAACTGCGTACAGCTGTGCAACACCGGGTACCTGATAAACAGGCCGGCTCCAGGATCGGCACGCTTTTTTAAAGTACTCCACGTGGACCGTCACTGACAGAGCAATGAAATTTATTTTTAAATGCACAATACAATGAGGTCACGAAGCACGCATTAGTAATCCTTCATTTTTTCAGATCAGATAATATTTTCCCACCATGCACAAATATTTGAGACATTCCTCAGTATATTAAATATTTCTCACCTCCTGCAAGAATACATTCTTCATCGATTGTCTTAGTATGAATACCTGAAGTCCTTGTTTAAGTAGAGATAACATCCCATCTCCACCATAGTGCCATCGTATAGCGCAGTGTTTCCTAACCTTTGAGAGATTGTGGCCCAGTAAATTATTTTTTATGAGGGATAAAATCCCGTCCCCACTATGGCGCCATCGTATAGAGCGGCGGTTCTTAACCTTTGAGAAACTATGGCCCAGCAAATTCATTTCCTATGAGATGATGACTGTGTCCGAAAAACGTTATTCGTAAATACGTTTCCTAAATATCTTCTTTACGTCTTATTTCCCATATTCCAGCTTCTGCTGTCCACAATTGTAGCCTGGCTTTCTGCAAGTTCTTGTTGATGGTCTTAATAAACTCTTTCTGGAGTTACATCTTCGCGCAGGTGATTCATGCCCATGCAGCGGGTGGGTACTCCCATGCCCCACTTTCACCCCTTCCTTGTTCGCTACTACTTCTCGACGGACGGAGGATAGTGCTACTCCTGCGAGAGGATAAAATCGACTTATGCAGACGTAAAATAGCCTCTTACCACTCTATTAGTGACATTATTTTTAAGGTTTATTAAACACACTCTGCACCGAATTAATCTACAATATATAGATCATAGAAAAATGTTGTCGACTTCTTGTCATTTTAGTATGTAATACTATTGACAACGCTCTCCTCAGAGAATAGAAGAGCACTGTGTCAATGCCTGGCGATATTCTCTTTGGCCGCAGAGAGGGTGGTGGAACCCGTGGACAGCAGTTCCTGTGTATACGTATCGGAGTACGAAATTAGGCTGTTTCTCTTCCGCATTGTCCATGACAGGTGTTCGGTAAAGGTCTGCACCAATAGACGCTGCTTTCTGTTCTCTTTCTGGGATATGAGCTTCGTACGCAGATGTGATATCAACATTGTCCTTCAGCAGTAGTTCTTTAAGAAAGAAATTGGTCTCTGCTAGTATAGTTATTGCAATTTCCTCGTTAACGACCGGCACGCGTTTGAAGCCTAGCTGGCTGGCTGTGTTTACATTCCATGTCCGCAGAGTGACAGGATTTCCCCAACTGGAGGCACAGCGTCGTCAACTCTCCACCGAACACTGTAGGTTGGACTAGAGTGGGAATAACAGTTGATGGCTAGCTACTGAGAGCGAGCAGAAAGATTGGACAGAACTGAGTACAGCTGTGCAACACCGGGTACCTGATAAACAGGCCGGCTCCAGGATCGGCACGCTTTTTTAAAGTACTCCACGTGGACCGTCACTGACAGAGCAAGCATGTTATTGGTAAAGAACATCTGCTAATGGTCACATCATAGGCGAATGTAGACAGTCATAAATATGGTTGCTGTCGCGTGGTGGTATTGCTTAACGCTTGAGCCACCGCACCTGCCGTTAAAAAGGAAATTGAGAGAACTTTACATATATATTTGGGGACAAAATATGATGGCCTCAGTTCCCAGAATCCAGCAGTCAATCACACCCTACACTCTCCTGAGTTAACGAGTTCTTAGTGATCCTTGTTTGGTGCCGAGAGGTTGCCAAACCACTTTCTTCCACACTCCCTTCAGTCTTTACCCTTTCTTCATGTCGAGTACAATAGACGATTTGGCAATTCCGGCTACAATAGACTAAATCCTATAAGCCGTTAATAGACACCAGGCTGTCAGTAGAGAGTAATGGTTTGAGGCGAGGTCGTCATGTTTTGTCCCCAAGTATACTAGCCTGGTCCGTGTGGTTCTTGATAACCGCCGGGCTCTTTTTATGTAGAACACTTGTATTGTTTCCACTCTCTTCAAGTTTGCAGAAGGTAGATAGGTCCAAATTGAGCTTACCGCGTAGCACGCTATTGGTACCAAATTAAAGAGGCGTGAAGCTGCCCCACGGGACAAATTTTCTAGCTTGTTGATCCCTCTTACTTTTTTACTTTTCATTTTTTATTTTTATTTTTTATTTTTTGCTTTACGTCTTACCAACACAGATAGGTCTTACAGCGACGATGGAACGGAAAAGGTCTATGAGTGGGAAGAAAGCGGCCGTGGCCTTAATTGAGGTACAGCCCCAGCTTTTGCCTGGTGTGAAAATGGAAAACCACGAAAAACCATCTTCTGGGCTGCCGGCAGTGGTGTTCGATTCCACTATGTTCCGAGTGCAAGCTCACAACTTCGCGCCCCTAACCCACAGTCAACTCGCCCGGTTTGTATACTTCAAAAATCGCCTTTCCTCCTGCTTTATATCTATCTTGAATGTGCTTAGTAAGAATTCTCTCTGTTACCTGTAAAATTAGTCCTAAGGAACGATAGGAGTTTACAAATTCCAACTGATCATTGCTGCAAGAGGAGATGATATCTGTCGTGTTGAGTTCATAGACAAATACAGTAGAAATACCTGTCTTTTGCGTGACTTACTGTTAATAAATTTCTGTCAATTTATTTTCCTATAATATCCTAATAATATTGACCTCTACAAACGTTTTCAAACGTTTAAAAAATGAACATGTAGGATCGAACCTGGACCTTCTCGATAAGAGTCTCAAAACTCTACCAACTAATTTCCAGAAGAGCGCATAACATTGTTCCCATAAACGCGTTAATCCAGAAGTGTAAGGAAAATGTTTAATAATTTTAGGCCCTTTCTATTTACCTTCAGTATGTTTTGAGCGCCATTCCGTATTTCGTATTTAAAGGGCCCTCAATTAGGTTCTGTTTTATAGCAATATGAGGGAGGGGGGTGTGCGATGGATATGTTCACGTATCCGATTCATGAGAGAATGTCCACCTCCGATAATGAAGGTTAGTATTAGAAAACTTCCACAGTGAAGTGTACTAGTCAACAAGCACTGATGCGAACCACTAGTTTGGTAACTTTCACTCACCCAGAGACAAATAACGATTTGATCCGACCCAATAGTTAGATTGCAGGCAGTCGATTTCACACACCACTCGACTGTTTTATCTCAGCTGAGCGGCACACCAGATACGAGAGTTGGAATGGTCACACTGAACTCCAATCCTTATTTATCTTCACAGTAACCAGATTAAAAGATACGGAATGGATTTAACCTAGTTTAGATAACAAATAGGGCATTCTTTCCATTAAAAAGAACAATCTACTGAATCATAAATTTTAAGACCGTAGTGTTTATTTTAGATAATCGGACTTACCTTGACCTAAATGTATAACAGTAAAAATAATATCTTCAGTTATCGGGATAAATGGCTACGTGGTACGAATCGTATGGCTCTGAGCTTGCATTCTGAGGGTACGGATTTCAATTAACAGAGGTGACAGCCCCGAGTATAGTTTTACGTTGTTCTTTAAGATTATGAGTACTATTTTCACATTCTAGCACATTCTGTCGCAACTCGGCTGAGTGACTGTTCCATCCCGCCCCAGTCTGGTTCTCAAATACGTCAGCCTCCGTTTGGAAGAATAACCGTTACGTAAAAGAGCTCCTGAGGGACAAAATTCCAGCCTCCTTTTGGAAGATTAACCTTTAGGTAAAGGAGCTCCTCAGGGACAAAATTCCAGCCCCCTTTTGGAAGAATAACCGTTAAGTAAAGGAGCTCCTGAGGGAAAAAATTCCAGCCTCCTTTTGGAAGATTAACCGTTAGGTAAAGGAGCTCCTCAGGGACAAAATTCCAGCCTCCTTTTGGAAAAATAACCGTTAGGTAAAGGAGCTCCTGAGGGACAAAATTCCAGCCTCCTTTTGGAAGAATAGCCGTTAGGTAAAGGAGCTCCTGAGGGACAAAATTCCAGCCTCCTTTTGGAAGATTAACCGTTAGGTAAAGGAGCTCCTCAGGGACAAAATTCCAGCCTCCTTTTGGAAGATTAACCGTTATAAAGGAGCTCCTGAGGGACAAAATTCCAGCCTCCTTTTGGAAGAATAGCCGTTAGGTAAAGGAGCTCCTCAGGGACAAAATTCCAGCCTCCTTTTGGAAGAATAACCGTTACGTAAAAGAGCTCCTGAGGGACAAAATTCCAGCACCTTGGCGTCTCCAAAAACCGCATGGGTGTTCAGTGAGCGGTAAAACCGATATTATTATTACTATTTTTTTTTTACACTACAGCCCCAACTTTTGGCTGGTGTGAAAATGGGGAACTTAGTTGGACCCAAGCCTGACAGGCAGGTAATAGGGAATCATATTTACTACAGAGCGAGATCCTGTTGCGATGGTATTGGGACGTTCCTCGAGCTTATAGAACATCTGTTTCAGGGAGAGACTCGGATAGAAAGCGCCCAGCAGGTTCTAGCACTAATAGCTTGACACCACATTGGAGCTGAAGATTACAGATCTTTACTTCCAGCTTATGAATAAATTATCCGGGAGATAGTAGGTTCGAATCCCACTATCGGCAGCCCTGAAAATGGTTTTCCGTGGTTTCCCATTTTCACACCAGGCAAATGCTGGGGCTGTACCTTAATTAAGACCTATCTGTGTCGGCGCGACGTAAAGCCCCTAGCAAAAAAAAATGAATAAATTATCTTCAGTCCACCCAGCTTTTACTGTCGTACAACGAAATATTTCTAAGAAGAGATCGATGTAAAACTTATGTCGTCTGAGTTTCATTCTTAGAAAAGACAGTTAATTGCAACAGCTTTTACCTTTGCTAGACCACTATTCGATTTCACGTAGTGTGCTAGCATCCTGGGAGAATACATATCCAAAGTACAGTACTTCAAATGATTTACTTATTTTAATTTTATATTCCTTACTGGCGTTAAATTATCGTATTTTTTCCTTTCAATTAACATGACTTTAGTCTTGGGAATGCTAGTTTTCATATCGTACTCACTGCAATTCATTTCAAGCTCCTAGAGATTAGATTGCAAGCTGTCAGCACATTCAGCAGTTTAGATAAAGTTTTCGGCATCTATCTTAGATGTGAAGCTTAGTGTTTCTAACGTAAGGAAGATCGGCAACATAGATAGATAGATAGATAGATAGATAGATAGATAACGTATTTATTGTCTGTGGCGAAATTAGGGTTTCTGGGCCTTTCTTACACTTAACAAGACATATTATTATTTATTAGTACTATGAAACTGATAAACCTAAAATACTAAGAAGTACTAATGTTTAGGATAAAAATATGAATATACGCACACAAAGAAAAAAAAGGAACTGCCTGCATAATACAGATTTGAAAAATACTCATTTCAATACATAACGCAAAGAAATACAAAAGTAAAAAATACTAGTAAGCTGTTTTTTTGTCCAACCCTTGTCTCGTTTCCCTACGAAGTCAGGTATGAGCTGAGATGAATGTGTCGTGCTGGGTTTTTATGTCCGGATGCCCTTCCTGACATCAACCACATCGGAGGAGTTAATGAGTTGAAATGAATGACGTGATATATGAGTATATGACAGTAGGAAGGGGGAGGGTGAAATCCGGTGCCGGCATGTGGCCTACTTCTGTCGAATAACACCAAGGGGTCTGCTCGAGGCTTAATGTCACCATCCGACGGACGAATCACCATCAATAGCATCGTACGCCTTCACTCCATATGAGCACTGCGGAGAGGTTTGGAATTTAATCCAGGCTTTTGGCACGCAATCTAGTGAGAAATTGTATACCACCACTTTCCTAACCCTGCCGGCCAACATTCTGATGGTGAAAATGTTTTCGACCAACGGGACTCGAACCGGCTAACCATGGTTACAGACTGTTTAAACTTCAACGCCTTAACGATGATGGGCACCAGGCTGGCTACTAGTAAGTTTAATAAAAATGTTAAATGAAATTTAACTAAATGTATACTTGCATTAGTGTATCTGAATTACATACTGTAATTACTGTTCCGGGGTATTTGTGGACCACAGAGGTGAAAGAAGGTGTCGGTACAATGCCAAGAAAAGAATTTAAAACTTAAATTGAAGGTTATATTTTCGAAAAACAACAAACATGACAACTTTTCACTTAGTGAGAAAACAATGACCTTTAAGGTTCAAAATGGCAATTAGGAACAAGACTTAGAAAAATCCAAGATTTCAGCACCTTAACACTCTTGGGCTACAAGCCCCTAGTTTTACAATTTTTGAGCTCCCAGCTCAAATTTTAAAAATACCACAAATAATACAAGGGCAGAAATCCCCTAAGTCATGGAGCACTGGCTCCCAACATACAATATCCACCCTTCGAAAGGCATTCAGTAATCTTACTTTGAAAAAGAGCTAACAGGCTCTCAGTTTTCAAGCCTACTCAAGGCAACACCCAAAATATCTTACACATTTTGGCCTTCCCTGGCTGAACTTACAAATTGAAACAGGGGTATGTCGTACCCAACCTATAGGTCCTTCGTGTAAAAGGATTAACAGTTAAATAAATGGCCCGAACACAAAAGGAAAGGAGGCGAATGCTAGCACTCCTGGATATGAACCCTTAAAACCTAAGGGGCACTAGGCTGATGAAACAGGGGTTATTCCCAAACTATGGAGGTGACTCTTATTAGAATACATTAAGACATTACGGAAAGGAAGAAAATCAGTTACAAAACGTAGTCACCTCAAACCAATATGAAGGGTAGCTCGAGAGGGTACATTACTCTCTATCCCCGATTTACAGTTAAAGATTTTATGAAGTTATTACATAAGCCGGCAGAAAGTTAAATTTTTAGAAAAGAAGGTTACATGGTTAACGATTTCGGACCTTTTCCTCGGGTTTAACTGCAGAGCTAGCAAGAGATAAAGAAATATGTTATGTGGCCATTACTTTATAGAAGCTCTAACAGCTGACGAAGAGGCCTCCCGCCTCCTGCTTGACGCGCCCACACAGTAAGATGATGATCAATTGGCCAAGAGACGTGAAAATCCGCAGTTTATGAACCCTCGGGGAAGTTCGAGACCATTCCAGTTTATTGGGTACTTTAAAAGTTACACTCAAAATCGAAGAAGAAGGTTGTGATAAGTGGAAAATTAATTACAGAAATTTGAGATTGGCTAGATTCAAAACTGGCAGAAAGAAAATATAAATATTGCCAACCCAAAAATAAATGAGCATCAATTAGTAAAAAAACTTATGGATACAAAATTTATTTAAATCAAAAGTTCTTTCACTTCGCACCAGGGTGCATGATCATAGTTTTTTTAGCAGTGACATCTATGGAAGAATGTCCAAACTACTTGATGAATGGTTAACAAAACAAGTAGAAATTCACACAGTACAGGAAACTTCAAAATAACAAAATTCCATCAGATATTAGTGGTGACATCTTGTGAGTAAAGTTTTAAGTAGGTCTAGTTTCAAGTTCGCGGTTTCTCCAGTAGAGGAGTTATTTTAGGCGCTAGATTTAAATGCGCGGCGTTGGGGTGTACCTCCCGGTACAATTACTACTAGCTATTTTTACTTTTAATTGGTAAATACACTACGGATGTTTTTAATTTAATTATTGATATGCACTATTAAATCGGAAAGTCGTTAAGTCCGAAAGAATGAAAGTTGCAGATTGAGAAGTTACAGAACTGAACTTAATTTTAAATATCGGATTAACTCAATATTTTGTTTAATTATACAGTAATCCCATTACATCATTTTCATACACAATCACTCATTCCACTCATACAGGTACCTTGCTGAAAGCACTTAACGAGGAACTGCTGGTAAGAGGTTTTAAATATAATTTTTGATACAACATCCTTAATGTCTTTTGGGAGAGCATTCCACCGTCCCGCGGTGGTGACAGTGAATGATCGATGGTATGTGGTTATTCGGTGGACAGGTATTTGTAGGAGGGACACTGAGCGAGTATCATGGACATGTAAAGAACCAATGTAACGAAAATTGCTGGAGAGATAAGCAGGAATGTCTTCCAAAAACACCTGGCACACAACAGTATTTGTATGTACTTTACGCCTGTCGTCTAGTCGTAGCCAAGATAATTGTCGAGCGTCGTACTGTAAATCCATAGCATATCTAATGCAAGCATTAAGTGCGATGTAGTTTAAGGCTTAATTCATTTATTTTCGTAAAAATTGCATCACAGTAGTCGAAATTGGGCAATAACAATGCCTGTCGATACTAGACAAGTATGACTTAAAGACCGTCTATAAACGATACCGAATTAACCTGTCATTTACTATCAGTAAAAGACATAATAGAATTACATGCTCCTGAAATCTACCGCACTGAAATTTACCGTAGCTGCGGGACGTGTTACAAAACGAAGCGTCTGATCTCTACCCGACTTAAAGAAAATATCCGACACACCAAGAACCAAGGCACAGATATTTCAGCTGTAGCCAAGCATTCCTACGAAACAAGACACGACATTTCATTCGACAGGACCAAGATCTTAGCAGCTATCCACTGGATTATCGAAAGGTAAATGCTTGAGAATGAAATTGTTCAATCATCTCAATCAGATCGGAAGGGTGTCTTTGTTAGTGATTTCTTGTTCTACACGTCCTTCGTTAACTGGTACGCTAATTCCATCTTCCTGATTCTTGCTTTGATTGCCTCCTATTCTAAGTCATTAAATTGGATCATCTCACCAAAATATTTGAAGTTCTTGTCTTTTGATATCTTTCCTTCTGTTGTGTTTATGATTGTTTTGAGCTGTTCTGATGTTTGTCATAAATTTTCTCGTTTTTCAAGTATTCGCGATAAATATTGATTATTCTACATAAAAGACTAATAACTAAAGAAATCAACTTTATCTTCAGTCTTGTTAAGAAATTGATTTGCAATGAAGTCCTTTGTTGCATGGCTTCAAGAGATAAAATTACGCAGTTAAAATTATTCTATAAGATCCTCTCCTCTCCTCACCCCTTCCTAATAAAAGGCACTAAATCTCTTAAATGAATAGGAGAGAGCATTAATTTTAATAGTAGCAGTCCATTGTGCACTGTGTCCGTCTCGGAGTATTTCTCTTGTATTTTATACGAGACCTGAATATCCAGCAAAATGTTCCTCAATCATACACGACAGCGCAGTGATTTCTCGTTAAGTCCCATTGTCTGTAACCACTGGCCTAAACAATGCACTTCTACCAAAAACAAGAGGAAATAATCTCCAATCTTCTATTTCGAATACAGTGTTAATTTAATTACATTCTAGAAATTGGCTTTAGTTTCCATTCATTGTCTTTTTAAAGTTCAATATTCTGAATAAATACAAATAAATTCTGCAAAAGCAAATGATAGACGCGATTACTCACCATCACAAATTGTTTTGCCTTTCAGCCATGGCTGTCACCTCCATGTCTCTAATGTCTTGTGCCTTTTAATGTTGCAAACATTTCTTAGAAGACAAAATAACGGGTCCCCATACTAAGAAAAACATAAAATTAAGCTTTTTTTCTCAATTGTGCCGAAAATTAGAGGCCTAAAGGGCCCGGGGAGGTTTCAAATTGTGAGTCTTGGATAGCTCTTTTAAAACAAGAAAAAAATTGAAAATCACTTCCGGCCTAAATGCTGTACCAGAAAAACAGCCTAAAATTGCTTGTTTCTTTACTCTTTTCATTTTTTATTCAAATTCTAGCCAAATTAACTTATTTACATAATTATTTCTGTAATGTGTTCTTTCATTCAATACCCTCAGGCGTTTTTTGGATTTTTGGAAACTGTCCGCACCGAAGGGCTTATGTGAAACTGAATTGACTCACATTAGTGCTCGTATTGGTACTTAAGTGAAACAATGCAATGTCACATTAGTGCACGTAGTGGTGCTTAAGAGAAACAATGCAATGACTCACATAAGTGCTCGTAGTGGTAGAAAAAGGCAAACAGCTAATCTAGTCGACCGGATAACGATTATTAAACGAGAACACAACACAAAAATCAAGTTGCCTCAGAATCAAAGAGTGTATCGGACAGTGTTCAACTATATATTTGCTTTTGCTGTGCGCCGCTCCGCAGGCCGGTGAACTAAGGAAACACGAGTAGCTGTGACGTCACTGCGCTGTAAGCGCTGAGCGAGCCATCCAGTTGATTATTGCAGTACGCGTTCAGCCGCTCTTCCGTTTACTTGAAGTGTTGTTTATTATAATAGTGCGGTGACTGTTTGTCGAAATGCCTTCCTGTAGTGTGTACGGCTGTAACAACATAACGAGTAGAAACCGAAAGTATAGAGAGAAAGAAATACATTTCCATAGGTTTCCAAATCGAAGTAAGTCGCCTCGAAGGTTTAGCAGCAGTTGAGTGCAATTTTGCAAGAGGAAACACTTTTCTCCCGGTAAGGGAGCTACTGTGTGATCAGTGCATTTTAAAAATACAGATTATGATGAAACGCAACTTTTGAAAATGAAGGTGATGCCTACGGAAAAGCTGCAAGGTCCGAAATTGAAGCCAGGCTCTGTTCCTTCAATAAGATGTCTGG
This sequence comes from Anabrus simplex, assembly GCF_040414725.1. Lineage (NCBI taxonomy): Eukaryota > Metazoa > Arthropoda > Insecta > Orthoptera > Tettigoniidae > Anabrus > Anabrus simplex. Next base: position 102,520,984 of record NC_090273.1, on the reverse strand, counting down.
CGTGGACAGATGGAGATACTTATCAGGCAGGAATGCTAATTCATATGGAAGCCGTTTCACAAAATACACTGTTGGAGTACTCGTCAGAAACTAAAAAGAGCAGGACGGAAAGGTATGAGGCTAAAAGATGAAGGGAGTTTGTTGACACAGTATTAAACGAAAGTGATAACGATAATGATGTACACGACGTTCAGAATGATATGAGTGAAAATATTTCACCGGACAGACGCGAATGTAGTGTACAAATACAGTGTTAGTTAGGAAGTGAAATAGTAAGAAAATACTTGGACGTTGCAACTTCCGGCAGAGCCTTGAACAGTGACGTAATGGGAGAAAAGTTGAATGACAGTTTCTATGAACCAGATGAAGGTGACAGTGAAAGTTATATTAGTGAAACTGTAACGAACACCCTCAGGACGATGTACATGTTACAGGTTCATATTTCTTTGTAGCGGGGACACGTTTGCTCATACTCTTTGAAATTTGTTACATTAGTAAAAGTAAAGTGAAAAACATTTCACATTACATTACAGGGACTATGTTGTGCGTAAAATCACTTTGCGATTGTGCCAATAAAGTCGGTTGGTATTCTCAACCTATGAAAGGAAAGAAACCGGAAGCAAATGTTCTAATTTCATCAGCATTATTGTTGTCAGGCATTCTGTTTGAACCTTTTCGGTCGTTCTGCAAGTCCATTAACTTACATATGATGTCACGAACTGTATATGACAGAATTATTCATAGAGTAACTGGTCCGATAGTGGAGGGTGCTTGGTATCAAGAAAGGACTAATGTTATTGATTGTTTGAAAAGCAGTGCCAAACCCATTTGGTCAGCCGGAGATGGCCAGTACGATTCTCCCGACTTTTCAGCCAAATATTTAGTGTATTCACTAATGGATATAAATACAGGCCGCATAGCTCATTTGGAACTTGTTCAGAGAGTGATAGTGAAAGGTGATCTTGAAAGGGCTGCGTGTGAAATCGCGATGAAGAATATTGTGCAGGAAGAAAATTGTAATATAAAACTCTTCCTTTCCGATAGACACAAAGGAGTAAGTTATTTACTGGGAAAGCAGTATCCTGATATTGAACATGATGTTTGGCACATATCAAAAAGTCTAATGAAAAAGATGAAAGCTCTCGATAAATCTCATCCAGAAGTTTAAGCGTGGAAGGCCAGTACAAATAATAATTTATGGTGGGCAGCACAAACATGTGATGGAAACAGTTCTGTGTTAATCGATAAATTTACGTCAATTTTGCACCACGTAAGAAATGAGCATAAGTGGTTAGAAAATGGTGAATGAAATTCCTGTGAGCACGATACATTAACGGAGGAGGAAGAGAGAAAGAAAATGTGGATTAAAGGAAATTCAAGTTCATATGAAGCCTTGAAGAAAATAGTTTTAACAAATATTTTTTTTAAGATGTGGAACATATAAAACACTACGTTCACACCGGAAGCCTTCGTTTGAAATACGCTCCTAAAAGAGATCATTTATCGTACAAAGGCTTAAAGCTCAGGTCAGTGATTACTGCATTGGACTATAATTGGAACATCAATCAACTGAAACCTGGTATCAAAACTCAGTACTCAAAATCAACAGGAGCCTGGGTGATAAAACAGAAATATGAGGCGTCAAGCGATGGATGGAAGAAGGCACTAATGAACAAAATAAATCTCTTGAAAACTAACTATAGCCTCACCTGAAGATCAAGCAATGGATCTGTTAATGCCTAAAAACATCGCTCCAGTATCTCGACCTTCCAATGACGAACTGATCAAGAAGCACTTCTCACGATTTCACTCGCAACAATAAATGAGGTACCGTACTTCATGTCAAAATAAAACATTATCTATATTTATCATACAAACAAGCTTAGGAAACTCTTACATAATTCTACTGTTTTAATTTCATTTTTTCATGTACAGCTTGAAGCCCACATAGGTGCCATCGGGTTCAGGAAATGTGTTCCTTATGGTGTTGACAACACATGATGGTATGACAACTCTGTTCTTTTTACCAATCGCAGTCCATGAATTTACCCACAAAGTGAACTGTTTGTAACAAATAAAACGCCAAGTTCTATTTTATGGATTTAAAACTGTCAGTAAACGTTTCCTTGCCATGTTCTTTGTTTTTAAGCTCATGTTATGCCTTGTCATTGTCAATACTTAACGGTCTAAAATAAGACTTGTAAACGAGGGATTTCTTGTTATACACATAAATTTCTCAGATTTAACTGCTTTTACAGTGTCTAATTCACAACGGCATACACTTTCTTCATCCGTATCCATGACGGTACACTCATTACATTGACACCAAATTCGCGTACCGGCACGGCCTGTAGTGTTCAGCATATCCATGTCAAGATCGCCATCTGAATGGACATCAGCAAACGTCGTTCGTTCTGGCTCATATTGATACGGACGAATGATATTTACATCCATTGCAAATAAAAATAAGCCCACTAACACTGGCAACAGAAGAACACGGCAGTAGCAGATGGAGTGCGGGGAAAAACTGCGCGAGTTTACTCCCAGCGTCAAGGCTGCCGAGTAGACTCTACAGCGCAGTGACGACACGACCAGTTACTACTTCCGCATATAACTTGAGAATGGTTGGACATAGAGGCACCGGATTAACGACATTGTTATTACATTCCGATAATACATATTTAGCAATGAATAACGAAATATGTGTTTTTGTGTTGTGTTCTCCTTTAAGTGAAGTATTGTAAATTTTAGGAATAAATAAATAATATATTCTCATACTTCATTATATTTCATTTACCTAAATTTCGTAGCTCAAATCCCTAGGATGCTTTCAACATTGAGTTGCTTGCCTCCAGGGCTACAACTGTGAATATTTCCTTACCTCTGCATATCCTTCATTTCCTTTCCGAATGTTGTCTAATGGCTGGTATCTCCACTTGCCACCTCCTCGTTTCCATTTTAACATCCACCGAGCGGGTTGGCCCTGTGGTTAGGGGCGCGCAGCTGTGAGCTTGCATCCGGGAGATAGTGGATTCAAACCCCACTCTCGGCAGCTCTGAAGATGGTTTTCCGTGTTTTCCCATTTTCACACCAGGCAAATTCTGGGGATGTACCTTAATTAAGACCACGGCCGATTCCTTCCCACTCCTAGTCCTTTCCTGTCCCATCGTCGCCATAAGATCTATCTGTGTCGGTGCGACGTAAAGCCAATTGTAAAAAAAGCATAGTTCTAGCCGTTCAGACAAGCAAATCAATGATGAAAACATCCAAAGGGATATAAGCTACGAATTTTACGTACATAAATTGTAATGAATTATGAGAATATATTCTTTATTTATTCCTAAAATTTACAATCCATTCCTTAATCATCGTTATCCAGTCGATTAGGTTAGCAGTTTGTCTTTTAATAACAATAATGATATTTTCTTTACGTCCCACTAACTACTTTTGCGGCCTTCGGAGACTCCAAGGTGCCGGAATTTAGTCCCGCAGGAGTTCTTTCACGTGCCAGTAAATCTACCGACACGAGGCTGTCGTATTTGAGCACCTTCAAATACCACCGTACTGAGCCAGGATCGAACCTGCCAAGTTGGGGTTAGAAGGCCAGCGCCTTAACCGTCTGAGCCACTCAGCCCGGCAGTTTGCCTTTTTCTACCACTGCGAACGCTGATGTGAGTCAATGCATTGTTTCACTTAAGCACCACCACGAGCGCTAACGTGAGTCAATGCAGAGTTTCACTTAAGCCCTTATAACTACATTCGGTGTGAATATTTTTCAAAAAAATTAAAAAATCCTGAGGTTATTGAACCAAGGAAAATATTACGGAAAGAATTATATAAATAAGTTAACTTGGTTAAGATTTTAATCAAACCGGGCGAGTTGGCCGTGCGGTTAGGGGCGCGCAGCTGTGAGCTTGCATCCGGGAAGTAGTGGGTTCGAAACCCACTTTCGGCAGCCCTGAAGATGGTTTCCGTGGTTTCCCATTTTCAAACTAGGCAAATGCAGGGGCTGTAAGGTCACGGCCGTTTCCTTCCCTCTCCTAGCACTTTCGTATTCTATCGTCGTCATAAAATCTATCTATGTCGGTGCGACGTAAAACAAAATGTAAAAAAAAAAGGAAGTTAATGCGTAAGACCTGAAACAAATATGTTATTACACGCAGACTTATGTTTTTCGTCAATGTCAATTGATCATTCTCACATTCTTCCAAATACATCAAATGAAAGTGTAAACAAGAACTGCTTTGATGAGTATGAATGTGTCTAATTGACTGGATCAAAACTTGCCGTTCTTGGTTCGATAATATTTTAATATGACTACTCATCCTCTGCCTACCTCGTGGAGTGATCGTTAAAGCACTAAGTCTTTATGGTTTGACACCGTAGTTAGCCACTTCGAGCCCTGTTGTTGGAAAAAATCGCCATCAGAATGTTGGCCGGCAGGGTAGGACAGGTGGTGGTATACAATTTATAATCACTAGATTGAGTGCAACGCTGTAGGGATAGCGTTCATGCCCCTTACACGGAGACCCCGGGTGCGATTCTCGACCAGGCCAGGGTTTTATATCTGTATCTGAGGGCTGGTTCGAGGTCCACTCATCCTACGTGATTACAATTGAGGAGATATCTGACGGCAAGTTACCCGCCCCGGTCTAGGAAGTCGTGAGGATTCGTCGTACTTACTACACGACACCTCATAATCTGTAGGCCTTCGGGCTGAGCAGCGATCTCTGGGTAGACCATGGCCCTTCGGGGCTTTTGCGTCATGGTTTTTGGTTTGGTTTAGAATGTGTGCAGAAAGCCTGGATTCAGCTACAAACCTCTCCGTATTTGTTCTTATGGTGTTGGATGTTTCGTCCGTCGGACTTGAGCAGACTCCTTGGTGTTATTCGACATGAGGAGGCTATGTGCCCATACCACATTTTACCCTCTGCCTTCATCATCATGCCACATCCAGACACGCAAGTCACCCATGGGTGTCAAACAGAAAGATCGCTATGTCCTCGAACACTCCCAGCAGCTCCACCCGCCGTCCGATGGCGTGAGCACTACACGCTGATTTTCCAAATATGGCTGACTGAGTTTATTTATTTGTATAGCGCAGGGCCTCTCAGGGTGCATGCGCCTGGTGCATGCACTGTGCACGGTGCAAAAGACGACTTCGCTTGGTTGACCAGAGTGCAGACCTCCACTCCACGATCTGGAGGAATAGCGCTTACTCTCTCTTTCCTCACGCCTGTCTCGCTCGCTCTCCCTGTCTCCCTCTTCCTCACTGGCTCCGTAGCGCTCCAAATCCGAGCTGAGTTGAGCCGAGCTTAGCCGAGTAGCCCAGAGACGAAGCGTTGGTACGAGCCGTACCGAGCGGGACCGATGCACAGTGCACGGAGCTCTTGCGCCTCGATTTGCACGCGTGAGATTTTGGGCGTTTGAGAGGCCCTGGTACAGCGCATGGATTATTTCGACCAATTAGTTCCTGCCACATGTCTGCGCGTGCGTATCTCCCGCATCTCCATAATACGTCGCTGTGACATTACATGTGAGCGAGAGGAGCAGACGTGTTTAGCGACCAGTTGAATGCAACACAAAATGATGCTCACGAAAAAACAGCGCGTGTTAATTATCGAGCGTGTATCGAAACGTTATCAAAAAGGACGTGCATCTATTTCCTTACAAATGTACTGTTGTGTATGCATTAAAGCGTCCAGACGAACCTTCGCGTGTTGAGTTCTGCCGGTGGTTTCTGAGTGAAGTGGAGTCAGAGCTTTTGAATCATTAGTTTTTCATTTCTTTAGATCAATCCCGCCTCAGTCCTATTGTAAACATTTCCTGGGCCAGTTTCATTTCGGCCAGCCGGTACTTCGTACTGAGCCCTGACGATTTGTAACACTCTCGGGTACGTTCCTTCAGCGAATGTTAAGTGTTAGCACTGCTATTGTGTAGACTTAACACACAATTTAATAAAATGGCCATCTCATCAACAGTTGTTAACACTAACAAATTGTTAATACTACTGTATTGTGTTAATTTGTATTTATTTTTTAAGAATTTGCTTTGCGTCACACCGACACAGATAGGTCTTATGGCGACGATGAGATAGGAAAGGCCTAGGAATGGGAAGGAACTGGCCGTGGCCTTAATTAAGGTACAGCCCGGTGTGAAAATGTAAAACCACGGAAAACCATATTCACGACTGCTGACAGCGGGGTTCGGACCCACTACCTCCCGGATGCAAACTCACAGCTACGCGCTCCTAACCGCATGGCCATCTCGGGCGGTAATTATGTGTTAAACACCTTAAAAGCTGTCCGACTCGTTGGCTGAACGGTCAGCGCACTGGCCTTCGGTTCAGAGGGTCCCGGGTTCGATTCCCGGCCGGGTCGGGGATTTTAACCTTAATTGGTTAATTCCAATGGTACGGGGGCTGGGTGTATGTGTTGTCTTAATAATAATAATAATAATGTTATTTGTTTTACGTCCCACTAACTACTTTATAAGGTTTTCGGAGACGCCGAGGTGCCGGAATTTAGTCCCGCAGGAGTTCTTTTACGTGCCAGTAAATCTACCGACACGGGGCTGTCGTATTTGAGCACCTGCAAATACCACCGGACTGAGCCAGGATCGAACCTGCCAAGTTGGGGTTAGAAGGCCAGCGCCTTAACCGTCTGAGCCACTCAGCTCGGCGTGTGTTGTCTTCATCGTCATTTCATCCTCATCATGACGCGCAGGTCGCCTACGGGAGTCAAATAGAAAGACCTGCACCTGGCAAGCCGAACCCGTCCTGGGATATCCCGGCACTAAAAGCCATACGACATTTCATTTTTTCTTAAAAGCTGTTAAAATTTCAAAACGGTAACATCTAGAAGTAAATTTGAATCTATACTGCTATACTAAAGCTATCCCTAAAGTGAAGAAAGAAAACGATGGCTCATACTAAGAAAGAATGCCTTTTTAGAGTTGGCGAAAATTTTCTACTAAGGTATCTAATTAGCAAAATCATAAAAACAAGATACTAGAAAATTTTAAAATAGGTTAGAGTTTCGCAAAGATTGAAACTTACCAGTGTTTCCAGTGCAGTAGTTCCGTATAGTTCTTAGATGATATGCTTCAGACTCTTTTCATGTGGTTGTAAGCGACTACGCTCATGAATGCCAGACAAGAGTGTTTAGAATTGTGCAAAGAGTTTCCGCTGCATTGGTAAGGCATTACAATAGTTTTCCCCGCAGTAAAAGAATGCTCGAAAATCATTGAAGATGTATATCAATTATCACATTTTCCCGGTGTTTTTGGAGGCTTAGACTGCACTCGTATATTTAATGTTGTGATATAACCATCCGTTCTTTTATTTTTCAAACACACCCGCACACTTTCAAATTTAATCTATAATAACGTTTGTCTCATAGTCATTGTAATAAGACTTCTTTGCCTCTTAACGCACATATTTATTTCTTTGAAGACTCCGCTAAGCATAATCTATAATAATGGCAACCATGTGTGACAAAATACAAGTCCAACATACCGCTCTGAGCGCTTTATGTAAAGAAATAAAAGACATGCACTGACAAACGCGTTTAGAAGTCTCTCGTAAACGACTTTATTTCCACGAAACTACGCTGGCGTAGCAGGGGGAGAGGTGATACTCCCACGTGGCGCGTCCCAGGTGGTGGATAGGGGGGTCCTAACCGGCTTGCCGGCGGACTTGAGGGAAATAAAATATCTCTCGCGGACCAAACGCACAACACCCTGTGGGTGGGGGACGCCGACGAAGAATACACCAACGGTATCCCCTGCCTGTCGTAAGAGGCGACTAAACGGGGCGACCAAGGGATGATTGTCTTGGAACCATGAAACTACTTGTGATTAGTACCACCACGCGGAGAGCATCATGGGTAGCATTTACTTGCGCGTAGTACCACTATATTAGGTACCAAATAGGTTTGTGATTAGTAGCATGCAGGAGCACCATGCGGTCGGCTTTTGCAGTACCTGTGATTAGTACCACCATATGAGCAGGACCATGGGATGATAGCTACCGTGGTTCTGCCTTGCCTGTGATTAGTTCCCACTATATGAGGAACACCACGGGATAGTGGAAGGTCCCTGTGGTTAATACTCGTATGTGATGAACACCTTAGTTTTGTGTTGCCTGTAACTGGCGCTGCAAAGTGAGAAAAACATAGGTCTGTATTATATGTCGAATTTCATAACCTCTGAGTAGTACAATAATGTAAGGAAAGCCGCAAGTCTCTCCTACTTTTGATTAGTACCGCAACAGGACAAATACTTTTTTTTTTTTGCTAGTTGCTTTACGTCGCATCGACACAGATAGGTCTTATGGCGACGATGGAACAGGAAAGGGTTAGGAGTGGGAAGGAAGCGGCCGTGACCTTAATTAAGGTACAGCCCCAGCATTCGCCTGATGTGAAAATGGGGAAACCACGGAAAACCATCTTCAGGGCTGCCGATAGTGGGGTTCGAACCTACTATCTCCCGAATACTGGATACTGGCCGCACTTAAGCGACTGCAGCTATCGAGCTCGGTGGGACAAATACCATGGTTCTACTTTCCTAGCGATAAGTACCGTTATGAGGGGCCGATAACTTGGATTTTGGACCCCCTTTAGACTGCAAGCATCATCGTTTCAGTGTTATGCTATAGCATCAGTCCCTTGGTCAGTAATCCTATTGTTTTACGTCAGTTTGTGTGAATGTAAAGCATTGCGGTCGCATCCACTGATTGTTTTAAATTCATGTCCATCCATGCATTCTTCGTTCTCACGCTTTGAATTCTGGTCAGTGGAGAATTTTAATTTGTCATTCCATTTCGTCTCATTTCGTACCATTAGGCGCCGATGACCTCGATGTTAGGCCCCTTTAAACAACAAGCATCATCATCATCATCATCATCATCATCATCATCATCATCATCATCATCATCATCATCATCATGGACTTCATCTGTCTTAAACAATAATTATTTCGTAACAAATTTTGAAAATGTATTCGTGGAACAGGTGACTTTTAACCGGTGTGTTAAATTAATAACAATATTGTTAGTTAACATTTGATAAATAAAATTTAACACAGAGTTGAATAAACCGAACATAGGTTTCACTTGAGGAACAACTATCGCAAAATGAGACCGCCTGGCATCCTAATGATTGTTTCATCAAGTTGAAAGAATGTTGGAGAATAATCGCGAGGAACTCGCCAGGGGAACCACCACTCCGGGTAACGAAACTAAGGGAACTCAACACACGTTCAGGAAGAAAGTTGTATCGTTTAATGTGCTGTTAACAGTTTGGCCAGATTCCAAGCCGCAGATGTATCCGTAGGGAATAACACACTTGTTTTCTACTCCATTGAAAATAAATCAGGGAAGAGAATAGCCCATCCATCTTTCTCCAGCAGCCAGCTTCTCGGCCGATATTGATGGATTTAATACGGTATTAGCTTCGCCTGCTCATTCATTTATAATATCGCCTTCTGAAAATAAAATTGCAGATCCGTGAGAGCTTACAGCAGGATAAACGCTTTTACTGTGATGAACTCTTAATAATCCTTTCGCACTTTTTGTAGTTTCTTTCAAAAAATGAACCCTTCTTGAAATATAATCCTTATCTCTCTTCCTTCTGTTCTCTTTACTTTGTTTTTCCTCTTATCTTCCCATCTCTTTTAACTTTTCATATTTGAATTTTATATTTTATCTTTTCTTTATACTCTTTTCTACTTTCTTCCTGTCTCTCATCTTTAGTCTTTATTTTTCTACTATCCCTGTTCTCATTTCAGTTTTTTTCGCCTTTCTCTTCTTGTACCTAATATTTTTGCTCCTCTCTTTTACTTTCGTATTTTTTTATTTTTCTCTTTTCTGCTCACCTTTTATCATTCCTCCTTTCTCCTTTTATATATATATGCCTTTGCCTTATTTTTACTTTTCTCCTTTCTCCTCAGTTCTTTTCATTTTTTCCTTCTCCTTCCATTCTCTTAACGTATATTCCTTTTTCCTTCTCCTGTATCTTCTCTTTACCTTTTATCTTTTCTCCTTTCTATTTTCTCTTCTTTTTCCTTTATATCTTGTATTGATTCTTTTTCTTCTCCTTATTATCTTACACTGTTCCTCTTCTTCTTTTATATTTTCCATTTTATCTCTTTTATTTTTTCTCTCCTGTTCTTTTAATTTTTGCTTTCTTCTCTTCTCTGACATTATTTACTATCTTATCTACTTTTTCCTCTTTGTGTTTATTTATTCTCCAGTAATCTATTTAATCATGAGGAATCGGGAAGATCACTTATGCACCGATGCGTACCCAGATGTTCACTTTTGTAGCGTAATTGTTAACGCTATTAACCGCTGTTCTTGGAGGCTCAGATTCAGCTCTCGCCAAGTGAGAAGACTGATAGATGTGGTTGAAAATGTACATACACATCACTTGCATTAGAGGTATGCTCTGCTTTCACATCGCGTGATTCATTTGAATTGTGTTTCTTCATTGAGTGTTTCGCTCTATTCCAAGCGATCAGCCAACAGGCACTGCCGAAAAACATACTGCGGCTTGCACATCACTGGTACTGAGATCACACCACACCAGCCACTAATTAAATACTTGACACTATTGAAATTCCTACCTACACGTATGTACAAGGTAAGAATGTCAGCTAAGTGTGGCTAGTATCCAGTATTCGGGAGATAGTGGGTTCGAACCCCACTGTCGGCATCCCTGACGATGGTTTCTCGTGGTTTCCCATTTTCACACCAGGAAATATGCTGGGCCTGTACCTTAATTAAGGCCAAGGCCGCTTCCTTCCCGCTCCTAGCCCTTTTCTCTCCCATCGTTGCCATAAGAACTGTCCTTGTCGGTGCAACGTAAAGCAACTTGCAAAAAAAAGAAAAAGAATGTCAGCTGCAAGTACGGTATCTACAGAAGAATTTTTAAAAATCGACAGTTCTAGAACTTCAGGCAAGCAACTCAGTGTTGAAAACATCCCAGGGATATGAGCTACGAATTTTAGGTAAATAAAATGTAATAAAGTATGAGAATATGTTCTTTATTTTTTTTCCTATTCTTAATTATCGTTACCCGGTCGATTAGATTATCAGTTTGTCTTTTTCTACCATTACGAGCGCTAATGTGAGTCAACGCATTGTTTCCCAGAAGCACCACTACGAGCGCTAATGTGAATCAAGGCATTATTTCCCATAAGCACCATTACGAGCGCTAATGTGAGTCAACGCATTGTTTCCCAGAAGCACTACTACGAGCGCTAATGTGAGTCAACGCATTGTTTCCCATAAGCACCACCACGAGCGCTAATGTGAGTCAACGCATTGTTTCCCATAAGCACCACTACGAGCGCTAATGTGAGTCAACGCATTGTTTCCCATAAGCACCACTACGAGCGCTAATGTGAGTTAACGTATTGTTTCCCATAAGCACCATTACGAGCGCTAATGTGTGTCAACATATTGTTGCCCATAAGCACCATTACGATCCCTAATGTGAGTCAACGTATTGTTTCCCATAAGCACCATTAGGAGCCCTGATGGGAGTCAACGCATTATTTCCCATAAGCATTACTACGAGCGCTAATGTGAGTCAACGCATTGTTTCCCATAAGAAGCATTACTACGAGCGCTAATGTGAGTCAACGCATTGTTTCCCATAAGCACCGCTACGAGCGCTAATGTGAGTCAACGCATTGTTTCCCATAAGCACCATTACGAGCCCTAATGTGAGTCAACGCATTGTTTCCCATAAGCACCGCTACGAGCGCTAATGTGAGTCAACGCATTGTTTCCCATAAGCACCATTACGAGCCCTAATGTGAGTCAACGCATTGTTTCCCATAAGCACCACTACGAGCGCTAATGTGAGTCAACGCATTGTTCCCCATAAGCACCACTATGAGCGCTAATGTGAGTCAACGCATCGTTTCCCATAAGCACCACTACGAGCGCTAATGTGAGTCAACGCATTGTTTCACATAAGCACCATTACGAGCGGTAATGTGAGTCAACGCATTGTTTCCCATAAGCACCACAACGAGCGCTAATGTGAGTCAACGCAGTGTTTCCCATAAGCACCACTACGAGCGCTAATGTGAGTCAACGCATTGTTTTCCATAAGCACCACTACGAGCGCTAATGTGAGTCAGTGCGGAGTTTCACTTAAGCCCTTATAACTATATTCAGTGTGGACATTTTTCAAAACATCAAAAAACGCCTGAAGGTATTGAACCAAGGAACATATTACACGAATAGTTATGTAAATAAGTTAATTTGGATAGGACTTGAATAAAAAAAGAAACTGAGTAAAGAAACAAGCGATTTTGGGCTGTTTTTCCATAACTGCGTTTAGGCCGAAAGTGATTTCGAAATTTGTTTTTCGTTTGACACAGCTATCCAAGATTCACAATTTGAAACATTTTGGGTCCTTGTCCCTTCCACTTTCGGCACAGTTGAGGAAATTGTTGTATACAAGGAACTTGGTATACAGTAACACAACATAAAGTATATTGCTTCAATAGTTTTATACAGTATTTACCAGAAATACAATTAAACTTGTCTTGAAGCTTGATTGATTGCACGCAGTTAATACTGTTATTAAATGATAGACTGAAAGTCTGTGGCACAAATATATATTTACAGAGAGAGAGAGTCCTATATACACATTTACACCTATCTTGAGGAGATAGTCTATTCCACTGGGAAATGTCCTTGGATAGTCGAAAACTATCTGTTGTGGGATAACAAGTGTAACTTGTAGGGAGAGTCGCTTTAGTAGAATGCTAGTATTGTACTTAGACTTGCAAGGAACTTGCATCAATATCTTAATTCGCAGAATGCTAAGATAGTCGTCGGAGCACTGGTGAGGACTTGGGAGTGTAGCAGAATGCTTGACTCGGGGCTCGACGTGGCTACGGGAATCAGGGAATATGAGGCAATGTCCGGAGGTGAGACCTCACGACCAGCAATCTGTCCACCTGTTCAAGACACATTTTTAAGAGGAATGCCTCCGTGTTTGACTTGCGGTGTGGGCTGGCTGTTGCACACTGGGGTAGTCCTCGGTAAGGCGAGGAATTTCGCTCCTTATATAGCACTGGCTGACGTCACAGACGAGCATGCCAGGCGCAGTGCAGTCCTCTCGTAGGCTCTGGAAACATCGGCGATGCGGCAGGTTGCGGAGCTTGTAGGCGCGGAGCTGAGCGCGGAGGACACACACAACACAAATTCCTTAATTTTACGTTTTTCGTAGTATAGGGACCCCTAATTTGTCTGCAAAGAAATGTGTTCAACATTAAAAATACTGCCATTCTATTTTCATGTTCTTAAACCCTCAACACTCATTACTGAAGTCCTTTTCCTATATAATGAAGGTATCTAAAGTCAAACTTACAAATTCGATTACAAACCTACGTTTGCAGAGCTCCTACATATATCAGAGTTCCACGTGAAGTGAGACTAAATCTTAACCTTCAAACACACGCGTATGGGGTGGAATCCACCCCAAGTCATTTTATTTGCTAGTGAAATGTAGAAATAACTTTCCTGTGCTCTCCCCGCTCTTGTACCTTTATGGCTGGATCCCCGCAGAAAGAGTCATTCTAACATTAACTATCTTAAAGTCTCCAATTAAGACAGTAATTCATATCTTAAAATACAATGATACGTGGGGTGGAAAGCACCCCCAAGCGTGTGTCTGTGTCGTAAGATCTGGTGCGTGTGCTTGAGGGTTAATGCTGGAGAGCATGAAAGTGATAAATGTTCCCAAAGAAGATGAGGCATCTGCCATAAAAAGAGCGAGAATTATATGCAGGAAGTTCCAAGTAGGACTGCGAATTCAGTGCCGGTTCGTCACTATTTTCTTCTTCCGGCTGTCCTCCGTTATCGGGAGGAATTAGTTCAGAAGTCGGTAATACTGTCGAGCCTCTATGATCTCGTGAACCTCCAGCGTAAGGAAGAAACTAACAGTGTGCCGCAACTTTAATACTGCCACAAAGAATCACATGTAGAACATATAACGCCTGGTGGTGTCACCTCTAGGTGACACACTGAATTCGTCCATACTCATACCCCATCCCTCTCAAATCGATTCTACCACAAGAAAACGTAAATATATGCCAATTGCAGCCTATTATCTGGAAGTTATAACACACATAAAGGTTAGACTCGCCGTTTGTTCCAGCTTTATTGACGAAAAATTCGAACTGGCAGTCTCTTGATCACAAGTACGAGTACTTGTAGACATCATAGAAAACTAATCCACAGAACCAATTACAACATTCTCTAAGATAACATCCATACAGAATATCTTGTGTAAGTTTCAACAATGGTTCGGGAGCGAAAACAAGCCTAAAAACACAATTCATTTTGTGACTGTTACCTTGTAAATGCAGTGCACCTGTAGGTGACATTGGCATTGACGAGTTAAATAAGATAAAGGGGCTTATTAAATATTATATTTCCCTTTTTTCTATGGGTTATTAATAATGGAGATATCAATATCAGCTTCACTATACATGTTTTATCCCTCAGCACAGTAGTGTTAAATGAGGTAAATTCATGGTGTGCTTATTTTTAACCTACGAACACAATCATTTTCTTAAGGAGTAAATCAGTGGTCCAGACTAATGGCGTCCAACGCGAGTCCAAGAATATTCCGCCTGGTGTGCCGGTAAGTCCGCAAGGCACGGTAGCTAACCAGGCGCATTTGACGACTGCGGGGCAGAGGAACAGCATGATCCGTTACTCGCTTCCTCGCCGAATGCTCAATATCATCTCGGGTGACCAACCTTCCCACGTTATGTGGGACGTCTTGTGTTTTAACGTATTTAGTAAATGTCCCGCAATTGCTTCGGTTTTTTTTCTTTTTATGTCTGAACGAATGTTCGTGTTATTGTCATCGGTACGACTTTTCACAATACAGAATTGTCCAGCCATCTAACTTCAACTAAACATAACGTAACCGATGCCCACAGTTTAAAGCATCTTTGAAGAAGCGTTCCGGATATACCTTCCGTCTTCCGAGTTACCGTTAGTCCGTGGCGTGGCGTGTGTGGCCATTCTGTAGTACGATGCTCATCAACATAGACGTGGTATATTAACTGGTGTGTTTCTTTAAATCTTTGTGATTTTTGAAATGAATTCAGCGTCGGATAATGGTGATTGTACTTCTACCTCGTTACAAAAAATGAAAGCCATCGTTTAAACCCGACAAGGCAAAAAGGAAAACTAAATGCGTATGTACATATAATGCAAAGTGGGAAACCAACACGCCATGCATAACTCCTAATTGAAGTAATGTCCAAGAGACGGTTTGTAGACATAGCAAGAAGGTTCTTCAAAGCACAGACTGGAAAAGAAACTGTACAATTGGAATGAGTGAAATGCATTTTTCTGCGTTATTACTTCAGTAAGAGTAGTTGATCAGAAAAAAGGAATGTGGCAAAACAATGCTTTTCAATATGTTAAAAATTTTGTCGTTTTAAAATGACAGCCAAAAATGTAGCTATTTCCCAGAATTGTGGAATTTTCTCCTTTCTCGACTGTTTTCTCTCTCGTTCATTCCTTCCTTCAAGAGTTGGCCTCTCTAGTACGAGGGTCGAGTCATAAGTCATGGCAACTATTTTTTTTTTCTCGCGAACAGGAGACAACACGGAAAATCTAAGATATGCATTTGGAAATATAGGACATGTACTAAAGCATAGTGCTGAAGACAAATTCTGACTTCAGGAGATTCTCGTAGGAAAATGACAGAACACAGGCCATTGATAAACATTGTTTTATTATGGTATAGACAGCAAATACAGATGACTACGTACAAAGGAGGGGTCAACACTGGTTACAGACCTTCGAAATAATCACGCAAGGTTTCCACTGTGCGTTGCCAGCGGTGGGGCAGGCGCTGAATACCATTCGCTGCATGTGATGTGACACTTCTCTCCGAAATGCTGTTACGTTGTCTTCTTTGTTAGCAAACCGTTGTCCACGTAATGGCTTCTTGACTTTGGGGATTAGATCATAGACACACACCCAAAGCTTTCCGCAGCTCTGCATGGAATTGGCTTGCGTCTCTGCCGTGGAGAACTGCTATATCAATATACGATAGTTGCTCCCGCTTCTTGACTTCCATTTTGTGATGCTCTCACTCACACACTGAACTTGGAGGCATGCATAGACCCACACTGTTGTTTACATACACCATCTAGTGGCATCATACGCAAGTACGTACCGTGCGTTTCCAAATGCATTTCTTAGTTTTTCCGTGTTGTCCCCTGTTCGCGAGAAAAAAATACTCGCCATGACTTATGACTCGACCTCCGTATTAGTACAGTGTTAGTATACAGGGTGGTCGTAAACAACGTGAACCGGGTGTACGAGCGTGAAAGAGTTGGTCATACTGATAAATAATTTGAAAAAAATAATTCATTGTCATTTTATCAGCTGCTGAAGTTAGCTAACCAGATCGCTTCGTGGGCGAATTCAAATGGGTTTTGCGAGATGATGTTGCTAAATCTGCACGTTGTTTAAGACTGGATTCAGCAGACGAACAGAAGATAAACCGACAGGATCGCACCTTAGCAGTACGTTACGGTGACACCGTGTGTTTGTATTTAACACTGACTTCTCGGCATCGGAATCTGCAGGGCGATCGCTCATTTTCGGAAATGTTCATTAAGCAGTCATGTGACCTGCGTAGAGTGGACTTGGACACGCATTGCAACGCAAGCCTTGTGTAGATTCAGCAAAACCGCCTCGCAAAGTCCGTTTCAATTTGCCCCCGAAGCGATCTGATTAGCTAAATATTGAGCAGATGATAAAATGACAATGGCAAAAGATACCGAATTATTCTTTTTAAATTATTTATCACAAAGACCAACCCAACCCGTTGTTTCCGACCACCCTCTAGGTGCGGCAGTCGGCATCTGGTTATCTACTCTCAACCATAGATGGAGTGTCATCAGTGCCATTCAAGGGACATTTTAAAGTCACATTTTAAGGGCTAAAGACAAATCTATGGGAAAAATTAATGTTTGGAAACATTTCATATTATGTTAGACGAAAATGAAGTAGCAACTGGATTTGTACAGTATATACATTTCATATGAGAGCCTTCATGGCTCAGACTGAAGCGCGGCGGGCTCTCACCGCTGGGTTTAGCTTCAGTTTACGTCCTCCTTGGCAAAATGGGGTAAGAATGGGAAGACATTTTTTTAAATGAAGAAAGAGTCGTGTTCAACCGTATTGAATAATTAGGAATAGATGAAAGGTAATATACTTACATTAAATCAATACTGTTAATACTTACTATTTATAGCATGCATGTCTCGCCTTGTTTAAAGACATCTTCAGGGCATAGCCCTATTCATCGACAAGGTATACATCAGCATAGTTAAATCATATATAAAAAGAAACACTGTACATTCCTAGTGAAATCATTTAACCAAATGATTTTTCATTTAAAGTGAGGGACTACTCTAATTAGAAGTTAAACCATTGAAATTAAAACTAAATCAAAGTATGTAAAGTGGACTCCGCAGATTCTAGATTGTCATCAAGTCAACCTAAACTGTAATGAAATTAAAATATAACAGTCTATTCTAATCAGAAATTAAACGATTAGAATTAATTATAAATGAAATTATAAAATGTATCTTCCTCTTCTTAATCTGTTTAGTCTCCAGAGTTGGGTTTTCCTCGGACTCAGCGAGGGATCCCTCCTGTACCGCTTCAAGGGCAGTGTCCTGGAGCGAGAGTCATTGGATCGGGGGAAACAACTGGGGAGCATGACTAGTACCTTTCCCAGGCTACCTCACCTGCTATGCTGAACAGGAGCCTTATACGGAAATGGGAAGATTGGAAGGGATAAACAAGGAATAAGGAAGGAAGCGGACTTGGCCTTAAGTTAGGTACCATCCCGGCATTTGCCTGGAGGAGAAGTGGGAAACCACGGAAAACCACTTCGAGGATGGGTGAGGCGCGAATCGAACCCACCTCTACTCATTTGACCTCCCGACGCTGAGTGGACCCCGTTCCAGCCCTCGTAACACTTTTCAAATTTCGTGGCAGAACCGGGAAACGAACCCTGGCCTCCGGAGATGGCAACTAATCACACAAACCACCACACCACAGAGGCGCACTATAAAAATATACGGTACATTTTTAAAAATATCATTAAATTAAATGAAACCGCAATTAAATTTGAGAGACAATTCTTAGATTATATTAAATCAATATAAATGAAATTAAATTTAAAACAGAAAACGAAAACTGAAGGATTTTAATATGTCTAAGGGGCATAAAATATGTTATATTCTTTCAGTTCTTTAATTCAGTGGCCATGATCGTTAAGACGTCAAATATACCGGGTGGTGCGCTAGCCCCTTGCGATCCAGTTTTATGCACCCCTTCACATTTACTACAATTCTGAAAGACATCGGTCCCTCTTCCCTAAACCGGGGAAATATGTGTGTTTACGGGCTAGAAGACAGCAGAAATCGTGAGCGCCACTATTAATTAATTATGGGTACCCCAAATGAACCCCTAAAACGAGTACAGATACGCAGAACACGTATTTTAAAACAGGAGGTGGACACACAAGCCGGGAGCATGGTACTGTATAGGCTGGGATGTGGGCGGAGTAGGTCAAGTGTCGCAGTAGCTCACATGGCAAGCGGGCGGGGAGACATGTGATAGTGAACAGTGCTCAAGGTAGGAGGTTCGTATTCCACATAAGATTTTTTAACAGTCAGTTGCGTGGGATGTGGTAAGGTTGCATACTTGATAGTTTCAAATGACTGATTTTTTATTTGACCCTGTAAAAGACCGTATGTTTCGTTGTATTGGGTATGATGCTGGGTTGGACGAGAATGAGGAGATGATGGTCTGTGGCCAGTTAGCTACGTCTTACATGTTCCAAGCTTCGTAGACCACATGTAGGGCAAAGTATGCCCCACTGGAACGGTAACAACATGCGATGGCAGGTAAGTATGTAGCTGCGCGAACTCCCCTCCTTCGAAGCAGTTCGCAACACAAAGGACATTCGCTGCCTCGAGATGTATTCTAGCGAGAGTATGTGGATATGTTACTTATCTATGGAGAAGCTAGACAGTATGCATACCAGGCACAACGCCTGTACCGAGAACGCTATCCCGATAGACGACAACCGACAGGAATGACATTTCGGAGTGTGGAAAGACACCTGCGGGATACTGCATCCTTGGGAAGGACGTGGTCTGTTCGAAATCATCCCGTGACGTCTGTGGACAATGAATCGGTCGAATGTTTTTTTTTTTTTTTTTTTTTTGCTCGTGGCTTAGGAGTTGGAAGGAAGCGGCCGTGGCCTTAATTAAGGTACAGCCCAGCATTTTCCTGGTGTGGAAATGCGAAACCACAGAAAACCATCTTCAGGGCTGCTGACAGTGGAATTCGAACCCACTATTTCCCGGATGTAAGCTCACAGCCGCGCGCCCCTAACCGTAGGTCGTGTTTGACGCTAACCGGCGTAACCCTGATATTGGCATACGGGCCATTGCACAGGAGATGAACATCAGCCGAGCGTCTGTTATGCGGATATTGCATACCCACCAGTTTCGGCCGTACCATCTGCACTTATACCAGGAGCTCCATGCTCATGATTTCGATGCCCGGGTGGCGTTCTCTCAATGAATCCTACAGCATGTGGACACTGATCCTCGTTTTCTAGTGGCTCTGTTATTTAAGGACGAAGCACGATTCCACAAAAATGGAACCCTTAATAGCCATATTATGCATTACTGGAGTGTGGGTAATCCCCATTGGGTGTGACTGACAGCTTTTCAGGTACAGTAGGACGTGAATGTATGGTGTGGAATCATGGGTG
The DNA here is from genome assembly GCF_040414725.1 of Anabrus simplex. Lineage (NCBI taxonomy): Eukaryota > Metazoa > Arthropoda > Insecta > Orthoptera > Tettigoniidae > Anabrus > Anabrus simplex. The sequence continues at coordinate 102,501,128 of NC_090273.1, read as the reverse complement.
ATCACCTCATCGGTCCCCATTTCTTTGGGGCCATCTGATCAGCTAACGCTATCTGCGGTTTCTCCAAGATGAAATGCCATCGTTTATGGACCATGTGCCACTCCTTGACCGCTGCAGGTTTAGTTTCGCCTTGACGGAGCTCCACCGCATGCAGCGGTGGTCGTACGGAATCATCTCCATGCGACGTATCCTGATAAATGGATAGGAAGGGGAGGACCTGTCTCCTGGCCCAGCAGATCGCCCGATCTTACGATCCTGGATTTCTTCTTTGGGGCCATGTAAAACAACTGGTATATGCACCGGAGCCGGCCAGTCGTTGTCACATTAGCCAGCTCATCACTGAGGCATGCCGATCCGTTTGACCAGATATGTTGAAACGGGCTACACTGCCCTTACAACATCGCGCACAGCTCTGTATCGACCACGTTTGTCGTCAGTCCGAGCAAGTGCTGCGTTAAACGACATGGATAACTGAAATCCTGCCACATGTTTCCGAGCCTCTATCGACCCAGCTCCATACCAACGGCCCTTTTCAGGGTCAAATAAACAAATCAGTCTGTGAAAAGTATCGGTATTAAGTATAAAACCTTGCCACATCCCAGGCAACTGGCTTAAATAAATACCTGCGTGGGACTTGAACCTTCTAACCCTCGAAGCACTGTCAACTATCACACATTCTATCGCACGCTAGCCATGTGAGCTACTGCGACACTTGACCTACACCGCCCACTTCCCAGCCTGCACTGACGACAGACCATCACCTCCACATCCTCGTCTAGCTGCGGAAATTCATTTCACTTCATGCCCGAAACCATAGGAAAACGAGATTAGGGTTGGACACACATGCTTAACAAATTCAGTGTCTCAGAGTACGATAAGAATGTACACAATATCATTGTTTATTTTGGGCAATTATAACATTCTTGAGCAACCAAAATTCTGACGTAAAACACAATAGCTTGGTATTTCTATGAAAAATTTGCATTCACAATGACTTCGCTTTATTTGAAGTGAAACTCTAGATCTGATGTTTACATTACTTTGTGTTCGCCAGGCCTCTTAAGAAAGGAGATTTTCTGTCATATTTCGTCGTGGAGAATAAACTGTAGAACTCTCTGCTTTACCTTCATACAAACTTTATACGTCTGCATCACTTACCTTTGTTTACCGACAAGAGATGTAAAAGCCACTCTCAGTAATGTTGCAGACAAAAGCTCTTACTCTTCTGATACGCGTAGGAACAGGCCTTCCCTTTGTTTCTGAGATTAATATTTAGTTAAAATCTCACAAAGTGGGTAGGATAAAGTAAGTTATTAAACACGTCAACCCTTTGCTGTTTTTTCTCTTAGTTTATGTAAAATATATATATATAAAAGAATCTTATTTGTAAGCTTTGGCTTTCTCTTGTTCCAAGTTTCAGTATGCGAGAGATAAATTGCAAAAAAAAATCTTGTGAGGGAAACTCGTTTCAAAAATATAAAGAGGCTAAATTTTGTTTTCAATTTACTTTGCGTTGCACCAGCACAGATAGATCTTATTGCGACGATGGGATAGGAAAGGATTAGGATCTGAAAGGAAGTGATCGTGGCCTTAATTAAGGTACACGCCGGGCTGAGTGGCTCAGACGGTTGAGGCGCTGGCCTTCTGACCCCAACTTGGCAGGTTCGATCCTGGCTCAGTCCAGTGGTATTTGAAGGTGCTCAAATACGTCAGCCTCGTGTCGGTAGATTTACTGGCACGTAAAAGAACTCCTGCAGGACAAAATTCCGGCACCTCGGCGTCACCGAAAACCGTAAAAGTAGTTAGTGGGACGTAAAGCAAATAACATTATTATTATTAAGGTACAGCCCCAGAATTTTCCGGTGTGAAACTGGGAAAAAACGGAAAACCATCTTTAGAGCTGCCAACAGAGGGATTCTTTTTTTTTTTGTTATTTGCTTTACGTCGCACCGACACAGATAGGTCTTATGGCGACGATGGGACAGGGAAGGGCTAGGAGTGGAAAGGAAACGGCCGTGGCCTTAATTAAGGTACAGCCCCAGCATTTGCCTGGTGTGAAAATGGGAAACCACGGAAAACCATCTTCAGGGCTGCCGACAGTGGGGTTCGAACCCACGATCTCCCGAATACTGGATACTGGCCGCAATTAAGCGACTGCAGCTATCGAGCTCGGTCAGAGGGATTCTAACCCACTACCTCCATAATGCAAGATGACAGTTACATGAACCAAACCACGCAGCCACTCTCTCCATAAACTGAAAATTGCATGAACGTGTTGGCATAATAGAGATCTATCAATCCTGAATCTATATATATATATATATATAAGAAACTATTGTTTCCTTTCAATAGTATGCTTGCGATTTCTTCTTAATCGATTTACGTAATTTCTTCTTTCTAATTAAAAGACACTGCTCACTCTACATATGTGCAAACATACCTTTTATCGACATGTTCATCATCATAATCGATTTTGGCCAACTCTGAACCACGGAAATAACTCTTCATGATTTCAGTTTCCTTTGGTGTCCGTATTCTTTCATTCTCTTAATTACAGCTTCTTTCTTTTCATCCTCCCAGTGTTGCTTCTTCTTGTTCGCTGTTTCTGGCTCTAGGAACCCCAAAAATGCGTGTATCTTGTTTCTGAAAGTGGTTCTGTTGTGGATGTCTTCACCCACGATGTTCATTTCTTGCAGATCCTTCTTCGTGTTAACAAACCATTTGCCATAAGACTTGCCTTTCCTATTGGGTTTGTTGAAATGGTTTAAGAAGTTCTTAGTGAGTCTTTCGTCGAGCCTTCTTGAAATATGTCCAAAGAATTTTTAACCCTTCGTTTGACTCGTTATTGATTGTCTATATGTATATATCCACGCTACGTCTCTAAGGTGACTGCAACGAGTTCCCATTCACACCCAAGAACAACTAACATCTAACTTAAGGATGAGAGATTGAGTTACACTTTTTTCGTTATACTTCTCCATATTATTTGCTTCTCCAAATACTACCATGTACTCAGTCACGCTTCATGCAGTGGTAAAAGGTCCCAGTATCCACAGAGGACGCAGCACGCAAGAAACGAAGAATAAATGTCCTATAGACATTGGTCGCAACCCCAATATCTTCGGAGTTATGGTCCACTACCACCACCATCAGTGATCACTATGTCTTTGGTCTACTCTTCGAAACATGTGCTCGATGTGACCACCATCCATTGCAATGCAACATTCCACCCTACGTCGCATGGTATCACGCATTCGTTGGAACATCTCTAGCTGTAGACAGATTGCATCACAGGCATTGATGAGTGAATCCACATCATTTATGGGAATCATGGCATTTACAAGCCATAAAGCCAAAGGTCTAAGGGCTAAGGTCAGGCGAACAGACAGGCCAAGGTATTGACCCTCCCCGACCAAACCGTCGCTCATAGAAGACCCACGTTAGGTGTCACCTAACCCTACGATGAAAATGGGCCGGTGATCCATCTAAATAAGACCATAACACAACACCCCAGTAGGTTTACGACCAATGTTAGGTAGGAATGTTTTTCCATCTTTTGTTTCATACGACCCTCCATAAATTATTCGAACATCCTGATCATTGATAGTAGTGTAAGCGAACCCTTACTCTGGTTTGCGACCAATGTTTATAGAGCTTTTTTTCCTTCTTTTGTTGCGTGCTGCCCTCTCCTGTAAATATTGGAACCTCTTTCAACGAGACCCTGTATATCGAATTGCACTTCCAAGAATCATCGTGTAATTTCATGTAATACTAGTGGACCCGCGCTGCTCCGCATCATTCCTTATAAACAAGTCAGAAAACTCGTCTTGGTATGCCCGCCGTAGTCACATTGTTTTGCCTGCCCGTTTCAGAAGTTTTATGAACATTTAATACCGGTACATAATAACTGACGCATTCATTATGTAGTTTATAACACTTTTTTCCATGCAATATTCACCGTGCTTCGACCATTCGGCCGTATGTGGATCTTAACATTTTTAAACGATTTTACTCGAGATAGTTCAACATACAATTGGCCGTGACTGAATGCTGGTTCGGGTAAGTAGATCCCCACTTTTTCAAGAGGATGTCCCTGCGCTTTATTAGTGGCCATACCTAAGACTAGTCGACTTGATACTTTCCCTTCTGATCGTGCATCGATTTTCTGTTAGCAACATGTAAGTTTATTAGGAAAGTTCTGCCATCTGTGGAGTATACTAAGAAGCTGCATAAGGTCAAATAATCAAAGATTATATAGCACAGAATATTATTATTCCATGATCAGAGGAAGAGTATATTCTGAATTGACAGTAATCAAACAATGCTGCATGTAATGGCATTACTAAGGATGAAAATCACATAAATAAGAATATTAATGAACGTGTTAGTCACTTAACAACCTCATAAGTATAGAATGTATTGCGGGCTAGGGAAAGCCTTCGCCAGCAATTATTGCAGTGATCATTTAATGATTTGAATTTATGATTACTCAAAGTTGGCTGAACTTAGAGACCTATCAATGTCTTATGATTCACCGCAGGTAATTCCGGAGAGAGTACAACAAAAATGAAGCAGATCGGTCCAGTAGAACGGAAGGACAGATTTGCCAAAACTGTTTTCAGTTAACTCTTTTAATATAAATTATATCGAGTGGAATGGCCGAGCGTGTTAATGAGCTACAACTATGGAGCCAAGCTCTGAATTCGGGAGGCGAGTGGGTTTTGAGGCCCAGGATTGGCGGCTGTCCTGAGAATGTTTTTTCTGTAATTTCCCACTTTCTTTTCCCGCCAAAAGCAAATTCATAGACCACAACCGATTTCTTAAAACTCCTTACTCAGTTTGATTCACCATCATTCATTTCATCTTCATTTAGCTCTTCAACTGATGTTGGCGACAGAAGGGCATCGCGCCGTAAAAATATGCCAAATAATTTCATGTCACCTCATCACCGACCCCATATCTGGAAAACGGAGCTAAAGGGAAACATATATACCTATATTACCCAAAATATTATCCAAAAATTACTCCAAACTCTCCTCAATATCCGTCGCCCAGTTTAAAGGAGTATATGGTGCGGTAATTTATACTGTCTCTTACGATTGTTGTTGTCGATGATGATGATGATTATTATTATTATTATTATTATTATTATTATTATTATTATTATTTAAAGGGGCCTAACGTCTAGGCATTGGTCCAGAGTGTTGACACTACACACTAGAAATGTTCCTTGATGATTTTATACAGTCTCCTGAGAAAACTGAAATGAGAAAAAATAGGCCTAATAATTCCATACCTCAACGAGTGTTCAGCAATAGCTAAATAATTAGCTTCCTGGCCTTTGTTCCAGAAGGTTCCGGGTTCGATTCCCGGCCGGGTCAGGAATTTTACCCTTCAATGGTTAATTCCGATGGCTCGGGAGCATTCGAATTCATCTTAGGCAGAGCCCTATCCTCAAGTCGCCTATAGGGCGTCAAATCCAAAATCTTGCACCAGGTCTCTTCAGAGGCCACACGCCATTATTATTATTATTATTATTATTATTATTATTATTATTATTATTATTATTATTATTATTATTAATCATGCATGAGTCTGCAGAATCCGCTCGAGAGATTATTTCAAGAGAGACCGAGCTAATTGGCCATGCGGTTAGGTGCGCGGCTGTACGCTTGCATTCGGAAGATATTGGGTTCGTACCCCACTGTCGTCACCCCTGAAGATGGTTTTTTCTGTTTTCCTATTGTACCTACCCAAGGCTTCAGTAAATAAACAAGTTACCGTGGTTCATAAACATGATATTACAATGGAGCACCTCCTATGAGCTTCGAACTCAGCCCTGTATCTAAGTCTCATCTTCCCCTACTAGAATGATTCACTAGCTGAGCCGGAGAACATTACGGGTCTGACTGGACCGTCCGATGGGGCGATAATCTTCTAATAATCTCTGTAGTAGGGGAATATTATTTATGAGAGGAATACTAGTTCACTACTAATGAGAAGAGAAACAATATCTTATATAATAACTTGACTATACTAGTGAAACACATCTTATTCACATGGATATGCCATACAATACACTTAAAAATTATCTTTAGGGTGGTCTTGACGTGATGAATGTCGGTAGTCTCTTTCTACACTTCATTTTACATTCAATAATTTCAAACTTAAGAGGCGTTTCCTCTTGAATTATTTGCACTCTACACTTACACTTACCACATTGCGCATTACCTATCACAATTACACACATTTAATTAGTATGGGCATACCCTGCTATAATTATGTTTACCTGTCGAGAATTAATATATTCAAATTATATCAAGTTACAATATGCTATGAACTGAAGTGAACGTATGTTTCTATGACTACATTTCCAAATATTTGAAAGTCGTATCACATCATTTCCCTAAATTAATCATTGCTGAATATGCAATATAATACACACGCTTGTTTCATTAGGATTCCAGCAAATATATCCACATGGCATTATGTACAACATTGCAACCCTGTATACAAAGAAACATGGAACGACTTCAACATCCAGTATCTCATGAATATATAATTGGCACTTCCTGTAATAAAATATACAAAAACATATGCACTTTAAGTACACTAGATGAAGGTGCAGGAGGTTCAATCTATCTGTCGGTAGTAACAGTGAACACAAACTTTCACTGTATCCAAGGAGCGAACCTGGGTCTCCTGAGACATGAATATGCTAATCTGTAACCCTATACGCTTTAATTAGTTAAAGAAGAAATTGGGGGATCGATCATTTCAGAACACTGTAGCTTAATCAACGGTGTCAATAATAAATGGTAGCTTGGAATCTTTGTTTCGAGGGAATTACGACAGATAATTCTCCTTCTAAACCTCACAGACAGGGCGAGCGGGTCGGCCTGCCTTCGTCCTCTCGCCGGGTATCATAAATCACGCTAACTATAGCCTAGTCACTTTCACATACAAAAGTCTGGCCCTTTAACTCTGTCTCCGCACAGCGAAATACATTATTCTTTTCCTGGCGGGTTATTTCAACTTATCACACCTTGTATCTGCTTCCGGCATTAATTCTTCATCTGCAGCGCGGCATATGCCTCGCGCTAATCAATTTTACTCGACAGGAGCTTCATTTACATTTCTCAATACCAGTCTGAACGATAACCTGGATAATAGTCTGTCTCTTAGCCCTCGACACGCTGAAAACAAGCCACCTAGCAGATGATTCTATTACATGGGTCAGGGTATTTCAAGCACTTCCGAGCTAAATAGGTAGGTACAAAATGCATATTCATTTCTCATGTCTCGTTCGTTGTCTCCGACGTCTTAAATTCAAAATGGGGTTTACCTATATCATTATGCGAAGCGTCCAATCAACATATTGAGAAACTTGTGATGACTCTTGATATCTAGTGAATCGATGATGATCTGAGTCATTTATACAGATTATATACGCCCTGTTATTTTACGACACTTCGCACTTAGTTAATCTAGGGTTCTTAAATCTAAGTGCTGCACTATAATCCCTTGTAAATAAACAGAAATGAAATATGGTTGCCCCATCCATGAAGAAATATTTCCTATAAAACCCATCAAATAAAATGCTGTTATCCCGCTGAAATAGCATATTGGTGATCTACGTTATATATACATGCAAATTTACTCCGTATTTACACTATGATACGACGTTCAAAGCTACTAATAGTTGGAAAAGTACTCATCCTTCAGGAACCACGAACACAGCTTTACAGGAGGGCACACCCATGGATTTACTCGGCCATCATGATGCCATCAGCGATATGAAGTACTTTGATCACCAACTGCTGAATCACGAACATGATGGCTTGATCTCGTGCGAAGTTCTGGACGATCTCTGCTACACCAGGTGAAATTCCGGCAGGCAGCTAGATGTCTCGTTCTCTCTGCTACACAGTGCGAAATTCCGGCAGGCAGCTAGATATCTCGTTCACTCCGACGTTCTTGTAGACTCGTTATGTAAATGAGGGGAAGTTACTTCATGTGAATACGTTAGTTTATATTACACATCACAAATTAAATATATGGTTGGGTCTGTTCAATGACACAAGTACCCGAGTCTAATGATGGTTATATCTCTGAATCCCGACATTATTCCCTTCTCATCGACATATCCTTGTTATTGACAGCTTCTCTAGGTTCTGAAGCTCCACTGGTTCACTTAGAAACGTCACTGGATACGCTAATAATGTGTTAGCACTCTAGTATTACACAACAATAATTCAGGCAAACTCTACTGCACTTAGTAATACGTAAGTCGAGCTCTCTACTGCGTTAGGGATTGATCTAACGTGACACTGCCCTTACTCATGCCGACAATGAGCCGTTCACTCACTTTTCTAACATTTCACGTTCATATCGAATACATTCGCTCCACGCGCTTAGTTAAATACGTGCCAATTTATGTTAATTGAGACGTATTAGTTTAGGCATATATGAGGCTCGATGCACGACCTCTTCGTCACACAGACAGCAATCATCACAGTTTCGTACCGTTTTTACTATACTTGTTAGCAGCACACTGTACGCGCAAACAGCTTACTCGGATTGTGGTTATTTCCACATACATTCACTAACTTTAATCAATCACTGTATTACACTGTTCACACTACAGAATGATTTCTTTATAAAGGACTCGCACACAAATCACGACGAACTGGTAACGAACTGACGTCGAACTGAAATTGAACTGATGGTGTCTGTTCCCCAGCTCCGTACTATATAGGCAAGATGCCCTGAAGCTGGCGGTGGGGGGAAAACACACTCCCTTCTCAAAATGTGCTCCGGTTATACTTAACGTAGAGTAACGAACGGGGTATCAAATTGTAGCTCCTGTATTCCCGTTTTCACTGAGTGAATGTTATTAAAATAGCTTCGTGGATTCTCAAGCAATCTTAAAAGAGTCCTTTTGTCTCTGTCGATGGCTGATGACGAGCGCTAGGGGAATCCATGAGCTCTTTGCCACGGTTGAGACCCAACATCTGGTAACCATTAAGGCGCGCCTTTGTTACGGCGTAACTACCGTTCTTTCAATTATGTAGAGCACTTCTCGGCTTCATAATTATGTGTAAAATTCCCTGATTCAAATGAATGTTTGCTTGTGACTCTCCGTTGAGTATTTTGCGATTTATATTACTTATCTGGTGAAAAACAATTGAATTCGGCGAGTTGGCAGTGGTGAATGTATGAGGGAAATACGGTACATTGTTAGTTCTTATGCTGGATATCCTCCATGAGCTCTGCTATTGACCTAGATTCTCATTCACGTGATAACGCGTCTCTTTTCATCTCGCTCGTGGTTGGTGTGAGAAAACTTCAAGTACAAGCGCTCCTGTAATGCCTCCTGTAATTACCAGCAACTAGAGTTGGGTCGCGCGAGTCAACATACTGCCAATCGTATCCCGGAGCGGGTGGAAAAATCCTAACTTGGACAGTTTTTACCGTAGAATGACGCGGAAAACGGCATATTTCATCTCCTGGGTATCATGACATACTATAGGTGACGTTGTGAACGGTCACACAATTTACATACTAGGCAAATGCCGGGGCTTTACCTAAATTAAGTCTACGGCCGCTTCCTTCCCACTCCTATCCTCTCGTCGCCGTAAGACCCATCTGTGGAGGTGCAACGCAAAGTAAATTGTATATATATTTCAAGAGAAGTTCCAAGGTGTTCGCTAGATCCTAGACAGCCGAGGTAATGAAATTATTATAATTATGTCCGGCTACATGACTAAATGATTAGTGTGCTGGCCTTTGGTTACGGGGGTCCCGGATTCGATTCCCGGCAGGGTCGGGAATTTTAACCATAATTGGTTAATTCCCTTAGCACGGGGACTGGGTGCATGTGTCGTCTTCATCATCATTTCATCCTCATCACTATGCGCAAGTAGCCTACTGGAGTCAAAATCAAAAGACATGCACCTGGCGAGTCGAAGTCCTCGGACACATCCCGGCACTAAAAGCCAAAAGCCATTATTATTATTATTATTATTATTATTATTATTATTATTATTATTATTATTATTATTATTATTATTATTATTATTATTATTATTATTATTATTATTATTATTATTATTATTATTATTAATGCTGTTGTATTGGTTCATCTTCACGTTAACTCGATAGGTTTTCGGGGATACAGAGATAGGAAAGAGCTAAGGCTGGGAAGGGAAGGGTCATGACTTAATTAATGTAAAAAAAACCTGACATGAAAATGGAAAAGCACGAAAAGCCATTTTCAGGGCTGCCGTTGATGACATTCGAACTCATCAGCTCCAAAATACAACCTTACGATCACACGATCCATGTCATGTAGCCAACTCTTCTTCTTCTTCTTCTTCTTCTTCTTCTTCGCCTTTTTCTTTATCTGTTTACCCTCCAGGGTCAGTTTTTCTCTCGGGATCAACGAGGGATCCCACCTCTACCTCCTCAATTGCAGTGTTCTGGAGCTTCAGACCCTGGGTCGGGAGATACCACTGGGGAGGATGACCAGTACCTCGCCCAGGCAATCTCACCTGCTATGCTGAACAGGGGCCTTGCTGAGAGATGGGAAGATTGGAAGGGATATACAAGGAAGAGGGAAGGAAGCGGCCGTGGCCTTATGTTAGGTACCATCCCGGCATTTGCCTGGAGGAGTTGAAAACCACGGAAAACCACTTCCAGGATTGCTGAGGTGGTAATCGAACCTACCCCTACTCAGTTGACCTCCCGAGGCTGAGTTGAGACCGTTCCAGCCCTCGTACCACTTTTCCAATTTCGCGGCAGATTCGGGAATCGAACCCGGGCCTCCAGAGATGGCAGCTAAACACACTAACCACTACACTACAGAGGCGGACATGTAGCCATCTCACTGGAAGAAATTATTATTATTATTATTATTATATATATATTGCGAATGAGCCCATTAGGACTACGCAAAGTACTTAGAGACAGGCATTTGCCTTTCTTTGTGCCCACACTTCCTTCATTCGTTTGCTGTGTGCTTCTTTTCTCTCTTGAGACCATGTTGTTCCGGTCTTCTTCTTTGGTTTTTCCTCTTGGTCAACTTGCCACTTATGAACTTTGGTTCTGAAGATAACCCGGCTTTGGATGTCTTCAGGTGTAATTCCTGCCAGTTTGAGATCTGTTTTAATTTCGCCAATCCATTTTATTGTGTCCGTTTTAGCTTTACTTCGGTTTTCATAAAATTCAACTATTTGCTTGGTAAGTCTATCTGGGTTCATCCTTTTTATATGTCCAAAGAATCTTAATCTGCGCTTTCTGATGTCGCTGTGAATGTTAGAAAATTGTTTGATTTCCTGTTTCCCTCTAAGGCGGTACTGTTCATCTACGAGTTTTGGGCCTAAAATTTTTCTAATGATCTTGCGTTCCTTTTTCTGAATATTTTCTAGATCAGTTTTCCTGTTCAAAATTAGTGTCTCTGATCCATAGAGGCATTCTGGTTTAATAACTGTATTATAGTGTCGTAGTTTATTATTATTATTATTATTATTATTATTATTATTATTATTATTATTATTATTAAAAGCATCAATTACTTCGTCTTGAACATCTACCGATTTTACTGGGTGATTTGAATGCAACACCTGATTTAAAGGAGCTCGCTTGCCAGGCACTGAATAGAGCCGCAGTAGGAAATTGAAAATCTGAAAGGCCGCTAGCCATAGTAGATAAGGAAATTGAAAGTTCTTTGTTGAAGTTGATCGGTACGAACCGCAGCTCTGGGTGTCCGACCTTTGATGTGGTCAGCCCTAGTCTGTGACGTCCACGACACGCTACTACAGCCTGCGGGTAACAGCCTGGTCAGGCTACTGCGTGTGTGTGTGCCTTAAAGCAGAACTAACCCAGCTCAGGAAATTCACACAAGTTATCATGTGTATCTCTCTCTCTCTCTCTCTCTCTCTCTCTCTCTCTCTCTCTCTCTCTCTCTCTCTCTCATACTGAACCCTTTTGCCATGTTTTTTTATGGTTGCAGTACTGGCACAGGCCAGAGCAGAATGTAGCTTCAAAAGAAGTCCCTTTCTCATCCCTGGCTGTTACAATATGAAAGCTTGCTGGTGTATGGATAGTGCTGAGTAATGATGTTCAGAGTCGACCAGTGGGTCTGGATGTTATGAAAGAGGCTACTCATATTGCTGGTCTTGCTCGAAAAGTGAGGAAAACAATGGAAAACTACCTCATTCCTCAACTTGCCTCATTTTGTTGTCGTCATTGATGGTTGCAGTTTTCTCTTAACTGCGTAACCTTTGGTGGTGCTATTTGAGGATCCAAACAGCCTCTATTCTGATGACTAAGGTTCTGATATGAAGGAAAATTGCATCTCATTCCTGGGCTCATTTTACCCTACTTCTGAAAAATAACTCTGAATTACGGAACCCTGACTCCATTTAAAGCAATTTTATGTTGCATATAAATGCATACTGTATTTCGACCATTTAATTGCTTTCGTCATATTTTGCTCATTTGTTGATACAAGGTCATATTAGGTTATATTTTGAGGATTGTTGTTTGAATTGAGGCGTCTTTTTTAACAAAGTACATATTATCTGTGTCGATTTTCAAGCACAAGATTTCAAAATACTGTAGTAGATGAAATTTTCTTTCTTTTCCCAAAAAAGAGGTAGCAGGTTTAGAAGACATGATTCCGAGAAAGACATGCTGTACGAACTACGCCGGCAGATACCAAAAAGTATGCTAATACTTCATTCTTTCATAGGGAAACAGAGTGAGAACTGCCCCTCAGGGCTATGATACTGAATGAATGTATACAGTTTTAATTTACCTACTGCAGCTCTGTCAGTTTTCACGATAAAATATGTTTCCTGTATTATCGCTTATCACTGTTTGGCACGTTTAATGTTCGTAATACTCTAGTACTTGCTACCTGTCCCTAACATGCTTAAGTTACATTTTACCTTTTATGGGGTATATTTAGCTAGCTTTTAAGGTATATTTGCTCGCATAATTTGTACTTCTTTAGGTCATACATTTCTAAGCCTTACTGATGACTAGAGCCTGGATTTTGATGCATTTAATAGATTAGAATGCAAACTTAGTGAAGCGGGTAGCACGTATCGTCTACCTTCACAACGATTATGCTATAGGGTTTGCATAAATATTAGGGGTACGGCCCATCAGGACCCCTGTAGTTTGTTACTCTTGCTACATTATGGAAGAGCGGGTGGCCGGCACTTCCTAATAACCAAATTAGTTTGCAATCTAACCTGTTACTGCATAAAAATCCGGGCTTTAGTGTTGACCTACGGTTCAGTAACGAGTAGAAGATTTTGAGTGAGTATTTCTTCGTTTCAGTACAGTTTAAAAGAGAAAATGTCTTTTGAAACTAAAGTTTAAGTACATCGAGAATGGATATTTATGAATATTTACACCTAAAAACTTCAAGCCTTAATAATATTAAGAGGAAGAGTGAGGGAATTCAGAGCTCAAAAGAAAGCGGAGTTCACTGCCAAGTGTAACAAGACTTGTTGCTAATGGCTTTACGTCGCACCGATGCTGACAGGTCTTACAGCGACGATGGGATAGGAAAGGCCTAGGAGTTGGAAGAAAGCGGCCGTGGCCTTAATTAAGGTACAGCCCCAGCATTTGACTGGTGTGAAAATGGGAAACCACGGAAAACCATCTTCAGGGCTGCCGACAGTGGGATTCGAACCAACTATCTCCCGGATGCAAGCTCCAGCGAATAATAATAATAATAATAATAATAATAATAATAATAATAGCGTGTGGCCTCCGAAGACGCCTGGTGCAGGTCTTTCGAGATGACGCCTTATAGAAAACCTACCCCCCCTCTCACTCTCTCTCTCTCTCTCTTTCTCTCACTCTCTCTCTCTCTGTGTGTGTGTGTGTGAGAGAGAGAGAGAGAGAGAGAGAGAGAGAGGGGGGGGGATGAATTCCTATACTGAAAAAAGGCAAACATCCCCAGCTCCGAGCCATGGGAGTTAACCAGTTAAGGTTAAAATTCCCGACCCGGCCGCGAATCGTACCGAGCATCCCTTGGACCAAAGGCTAGCACGCTAACCGTAATACGTGTGTGACCAACCGTTTTCCTGATTGTCTACGAGGTCCGTTATGATGGTGGTGGTATTGTTGTTTTAAGAGGAAGTAGGCCTACAACTAGGTAACCATTCTCAAGTCGGATAGATTTTCGTAGTGAATATTTTAGACCGGATGTCCTTCCTGGTGTCAATGTCCTCAATGGACTCAATCACAATCAGCCAGTTCTATCAATAATGATGTGGCCTCTTGAAGTCTGAAACTTAGGTAAGTATTTAGGTGTTGCCTCCACTTCCAGCGATCTTGAGCGATGTTTTTCCAATTAACTCCGGCAATTTTACGGATGTCCTTGTCCCAGCGATCCAGTGGCCTTCCTCACGGACTCAGTTTATCTCTTGGGCTCCATTCGAGAACAATCTTGGTCCATCTGGCATCCCTTCTTCGGGCCACATGTCCTGCCCATTGCCACTTCAAGGTTGAAGTTCTCGTTATGATGTCAACGGCATTTGTGACTGCTCTTATGTCATAGGTCCTCTTTCTGTCTCTTCTGATAAACCCAAGCATAGACCTCTCCATTCCTCTCTGGGCACTTCTTAGTTTCCGTTTAGTGAATTCATTCATTGTCCAGGTCTCACAGGCATAGGTCATGACCGGGAGAATGCATTGGTCATGAACTTACTTCCTCAGGTACAAATGAATTGAAATGAATGACGTGATATACGCTCTCCCGGATTCGGCATGTAGCATTCTGCTGTCGAATAACTCTAAGGGGTCTGTTCAAGGCTTAACGTTTCCATCCGACAGACGAATCACCATCAACAGCGTCATGTACCTTCACTCCATATGAACACTGCGGAGAGGTTTGGAACTAAATCCAGGCTTTGGACACGCAATCTAGTGATTCGAAATTGCATGCTACCACCTCTCCTATTCTGCCGGCCAACATTCTGATGATGATTTTCTTTTCTTCTTTTCTTTTTTCCGACTAACTGACTCGAATCGGCTAACAACGGTATCGGACTTCACGCATTAACGATCATGTCCTCCAGACGGGTACTAACCATTTCTAAGATGGTACAGAAATAAGAGACAAAGTCTTTTTTTTTTTTTTTTTTACATTTTCTTTTACGTCACACCGACACAGATAGGTCTTATAGTGATGATGGAATGGTAAAGGCCTAGGAGTGGGAAGGAAATGGCCGTAGCCTTAATTAAGCTACAGCCCCAGCATTCCCCTGGTGTGAAAATGGGAAACCACGGACAACCATCTTCAGGGCTCCCGACAGTGGGCTTCGAACCCACTATCTTCCGAATACTGGATACTGGCGGCACTTAAGCGACTGCAGCTATTGAACTCGATAGATAAAATCTTAGAATTGTCCGAATACTCTTAAACGTCCCCGAAATGTCACTAGACAAGTGTACCTGTACAAAAATGATGCCGTAACCGTTGCGAACATCGTCGTTCAAGGATTTAAAGAAATTATACTATTACTGAGTGCGTATAAATCGATTCTCATTAGCACTGTAAAGGGGAAAACTGCATCTCTCTTCAGTCTCTGTAGATTTAGGTTACGATATTCATTCCATTAAAGAATCTGAGATCATTAGGTAGCCTATATTCGAGTAAAATTTTCAGACACGTTGGTTTTTGAGGAATAAAGAACAGCGCATGCAATTAACACCCACCGGGCTGAGTGGCTCAGACGGTTGAGGTGCTGGCCTTCTGACCTCAACTTCGCAGGTTCTATCCTAGCTCAGTCCGGTGGATTTCGTAGGTGCTCAAATGCGTCAGCCTCGTGTCAGGAGATTTACTACCAAGCTCGATAGCTGCAGTCGCTTAAGTGCGGCCAGTATCCAGTATTCAGGAGATAGTACGTTCGAACCCCACTGTCGGCAGCCCTGAAGATGGTTTTCCGTGGTTTCCCATTTTCATACCAGGCAAATGCTGGGGCTGTACCTTAATTAAGGCCACGGCCGCTTCCTTCCCACTCCTAGCCCTTTCCTGTCCCATCGTCGCCGTAAGACCTATTTCTGTCGGTGCGACGTAAAACAACTAGCAAAAAAATAGTAGATTTACTGACACGTAAAAGAACTCCCACTCGACAAAAATTTCGGCACCTTAGCGTTTCAGGAAACCGTAAAAGTGGTTAGTTGAACGTAAAGCCAATAACACTATTATTAATTATTATCTTCTTCCACTAGTCAGCAGATGTCATGAAGCAATAGCAGAAGGTTTCCGTCATTAATTAGTTATCCCTCATTAATGTATTGCTTTCTGATTTTAAACAAGTTGAAATTACCTAAATCTTTTCTCGTAACTTCAGAAAAAATTATGAAAAACTCAGTCAAGGAAATTTTACATTTACTGGCGAAGTAAAAGGGCTTGGTATCTTCAGAGTTCAATAATTAGAAACCTTGATTCTGCAAGGCATTGTACTATAAGGTCTACGCCATTGAAAGATTACTTTGAGAGGTTAAATATATATTTCGAATTAATTTTAAAAATGGTTAATATGTTTCAAACTTGTATGTACTTTCTATCAACCGCTCGCGTCGAACCTTAGTTTGAGGATCGCTGCCTTGGAGAATCTGTAATATGATGATCACTTTACCTGCATCTGTTACATCATATCTTCTTCAAAATGTCCCTCTTTCAGCTGACTCGACAGGCCATTATCTGAAAAAGGCATCGTGCCGTGCGTTGAAACACGCCAGATTTTTGTAATAGTCTTGTTAACTCTCATGCTGGAGTAGACGGACGAATTTCCTCCCACATCATCGTTCCGCAACGATGGATGCAAGAGGCTGTGGAAGGTCGTCCTTTTTAAAGAAGCGTCTCTCTAATAGCGCTGCTATTTTTACATGGACGTACTCTGTGACTGAAAAGACTCGAAACTAGATTTTTAGCTATGAGATTCTTGAAGAGTATTACGTAACCGAGTAACTGTAACACATATGAAGTTTATAAATACGTCCTGACTTCCCTTAAACTCTTCAGAGTCATAAATAGAACAGAATACTCCCACCTCCACCTTCCAGGTCGCCAGGAACGGGGAAGAGAGAAATAATTTATTGCAATCCAAATTATTTTCGATGCATACATGGTTTTGTTACCATTAAAGTATCGATTACTACCGTAAATATTACAGTTACGCCTACTTACTGTTTACACCCTGTCTATAATTTGTAGTTTATAAGACGAAAAATTAAGCAACTTCCTCAATTGTGCCGAAAGTTGAAGGGCTAAAGGGCCCGAAAAGGTTTGAAATTGTGAATCTTGAATAGGTTTGTTAAACTAAAAAAAAGTCGAAAAATCACTTCCGGCCTAAATGCAGTTCCGGAAAAACGGTCTAAAATCGCTTGTTTCATTACTCGTTTTCTTCTTGATTCAAATACCAGCCAAATTAACATATTTACATAATTCGTTCTGTAATGCGTTCCTTGGTTCAATACCCTCAGGTTTTTTTGATTTTTTGAAAAATGTCCACACCGAATGTAGTTATAAGGGCTTAAGTGAAACGATGCATTGACTCACATTAGCGCTCGTAGTGGTAGAAATAGGCAAACTGCTAATTTAATCGACCGGATAACGATGATTAAGAAAAGGATTATAATATTTGGAAATAAATAAAGAATATACTTATTACATTTTATTTAGTTAAAATTAATTATCTCTAGGATGTTTTCAACATGTGAGTTGCTTACCTGAAGGGCTAGAACTGTGGGTTTTACTTTTTTATTTTTGTCCGTGATGTTAACAGTGTTATATACTCTCAGACAACATGTACCTTACCCTTATTAATTTGTGTTAGTACAAGTATTTATTTGTATCACGAGTCTGAACAGTGATTTTATTTAAAGCTGCTTTACGTCGCACCGACACAAATAGGTCTTATGGCGACGATGGGACATGAAGGGGCTAGGAGTTTGAAGGGAGCGGCCATGGCCCTCATTAAGGTCAGCCGCAGCATTTTCCTGGTGTTAAAATGGGAAAACCACGGAAAACCATCTTAAGGGCTGCCGATAGTGGGGTTCGAACCCACTATCTCCCGAATACTGGGTACTGGCCACACTTAAGTGACTGCAGCTGGGTGGTGTTATCCTTAGCTTACAATAGATAGTATGAATTTTTTTTTGCTAGGGGCTTTACGTCGCACCGACACAGATAGGTCTTATGGCGACGATGGGATGGGAAAGGCCTAAGAGTTGGAAGGAAGCGGCTGTGGCCTTAATTAAGGTACAGCCCCAGCATTTGCCTGGTGTGAAAATGGGAAACCACGGAAAACCATTTTCAGGGCTGCCGATAGTGGGATTCGAACCTACTATCTCCCGGATGCAAGCTCACAGCCGCGCGCCTCTACGCGCACGGCCAACTCGCCCGGTATAGTATGAATTAACTGTATGACTGTATTGATGGGATGGGATGGGATGGGATGGGATGGGATGGGATGGGATGGGATGGGATGGGATGGGATGGGATGGGATGCTCCCCTCTCCGAACCTTACTGTCACGTGCTTTTGTAGAAGAATATCAGTTTAACATGCCGTATACAGGCATGTACCTTCGCATAAATTCATGAAGGAATTGTGAAATCGATTACCAATTCCCGTGCGAAGAACGTGTATAGTACGCGAACCTTTTCTTGAGCTCAAGTTCCCATTCGCACTGTGGAGCTCAGGACTCAAGAAAAGTTTCGCATACTATACATAAGCCTATGTTAGTTTGAGATAAAAAATCCCAACCCATGATCCATATATTCACCGTTGAGTGTCGCTGTGGTGGTAGGAAGTGTGATATGTTGTGTTTTTATAAGAGGTGTGTATTAAGTCGGACACTAACACCCAGACCTAGAGGCAGATATTTTTTTATAACTAGTTTTACATCGCACCGACACAGATAGGTCTTATGGCGATGATGGGATAGGAAAGGGCTAGGGTTAGGAAGGAAGCGTCCGTGTCCCAATTACTGTACAGCCCCAGTATTTACTTGGTGTGAAAATGGGAAACCACGGAAAACCATCTTCAGGGGTGCCGACAGAAGGGGGTTCGAACCCACTATCCCCCGAATGCAAGCTCACGGCTGTGTGTCCCAAACTGCATGGCGAACTGGAGGTGGACCTAACCCTATTAAATTATTATTATTATTATTATTATTATTATTATTATTATTATTATTTCCAAAACTACAGAGTTGCAGACCTTCGTAAGTGGTGCCATCTAGGTGACCTGTCTACCAATTTCGGCATTGCGTTCGTGCTGCAATCTAGTGATGGAAGCGGGTTTTTTCTGGAGTGTTCCTATGGCTGAGCTGATTTAATGTTGTCACGTCACCCACTCTGAGTCCTCCACCAAAGGTCTTCAGCATGACAACATGACATGGAGTGCAAAGACTTTTTGACCGCCCTTCAAAAATTGATTACCTCGGCTGCGATCGAACCCTCGAATTTCATATCATGAGTCGGAAACACTACCACTGATCCATCGCTGCATCTTCGTCCTGCGATGTGTTATATGAAACAACAAAATGCTTTCATGTCTGAGATATATTTTTTTCGACAAGGTACAGGGCAGTGAAAGCAGGATAAAAGAAAGTTGAACACATTGTGCTCTAATATATCGCGTCCAGGACACACACGGTTGCATGTCTACACGCTAGGAAACAGAAGCTCGTAGTTTACTTTTTTCATTTGAAGCAGCAATAGGTTACATAAATCAAGAGCTATATTGCAAAACAGTCGGACTGGCGTCAAAAGAGGGGGAAAAAAAGGTTAGAAAGAGGATAAAAATATTAGCAATACGTGTAAGTTCCGCTTTGTGAAAGTAAATTTGTGTGCAATATAATATTAGCAGAATGCTGGTTGGAAATGAAGCACAGTAAATGGCTGTTGTTTACTGTGAGGTATGCGTGATGTCTTAATCCTGTTTCAGGCGATACTAAATAATAAATAGTTGTTTGTCTCCAGTCCGCCTCTGTGGTGTAGTGGTTCGATTCCCGGCTCTGCCACGAAATTTGAAAAGTGGTATGAGGGCTGGAACGGGGTCCACTCAGCCTCGGGAGGTCAACTGAGTAGAGGTGGGTTCGATTCCCACCTCAGCCATCCTGGAAGTGGTTTTCCGTGGTTTCCCACTTCTCCTCCAGGCGAATGCCGGGATGGTACCTAACATAAGGCCACGGCCGCTTCCTTCCTTCTTCCTTGCCTATCCCTTCCAATCTTCCCATCCCTCCACAACGCCCCTGTTCAGCATAGCAGGTGAGGCCGCCTGAGCGAGGTTCTGGTCATTCTCCCCAGTTGTATCCCCGACCAAGAGTCTGAAGCTTCAGGACACTGCCCTTGAGGCGGTAGAGGTGGGATCCCTCGCTGTGTCCGAGGGAAAAGCCGACCCTGGAGGGTAAACAGATGATGATGATGATGATGATGATGATGATGATGTTTGTCTCCGGAGTGGTCTATGAGCTGCCATCGTAACGTACTGTATGTGCAAAATACTGGTTTTGAGATAACTGACATTTTAGATTTTGAGCTGTTTTCTGTCTTACGGTTATATGAACAAATCCATGAAATTTCACTATAATTTTTGTCCTAAATGGAGGAGAGTAATTGTTCTCAGACAATTCAACAGTAAAATTAGCGGTAAATTAATAAATACCATTATTATTAGAGAAATATAGATACGTAACTACGGCGACGTACGGCCCCGCGGTCTGGAGGGCAACGTGTCCGCCTGTCAACCAGCGGCCCCGGGTTCGATTCGCGGCCGGGTCAGGGGTTTTTAATTGTAAACGATTAATATCCCTGGGTAACGCTACGCGACCCAAGAGATGATTTAACCTAAAGGAGCCCCAAAGGATTTTTATAAAAGGTCCTCACAAACCGAACGGAAGTCGATCCCTACTATGACTGCTAGTGAGTACCTGACAATGACTATCTGACTGTGTACATTGTTACGCTATGGAATTTAATTTCCTATGTAACCTAATCATCGTGTATTATAGTGTGTATGGCCATTGGCTGCAATAAATTATTATTATTATAAATTAATATCCCTGGCCTTGGGACTGGGTGTTTGTGTCGTCCTTAACCTTCCTTTCCTCACATTCAACACTTTACACTTCCGCCATTTACAAATTACACGCAGGTTCCTCACATATGGTGCAAGTAAGGGCAAAAGATCTTTCTAGCTCAACACCCCGAACAATTAGCATTATTTTAAAAAAACTACGGCACCTATTTCGCTGTAGTCACGACTCTCGAGGTTGACCTAAAACGGATAAATATCTGAATAATTGGCAAAACAAACGAAATTACAGATAGATGATCCCTACAACATTATTTATATAGATGAGCATGGACACGTCTAGCAGTGGGATGGGATGGGATGGGATGGGATGGGATGGGATGGGATGGGATGGGATGGGTGCTTTCAGGGTCTTAACATGCTCAACTCCCCTATAAACAATTATGAAACAGAATAATGCCGAATAGTCCGCCGCTACTTCCTCGCTTCTGTAGCAAAACGTCACGCTTTTATAAACTCAAACAAAGAAACAGGTACGTTAAAATTAGTTTCACTTCAAGAACCGTGTTGATTCAGAAGTACACAAATGCAAACACACATTAACAAGTTACCTATCATTCATTATGTTACAGCCTATGTAGCTGTGTCAATAATTACTTATAGAGAAAACAAGTGACTGGAGTCTATCATCGGTAGGAGTGCACAGCCATGAGTCAGTGCAAGCCGCCTGAGGGAACCAACTTGGGCCCGAGCGCACTGGCTCTGTGAGTACGGCAGGCTAGGTTTGACACCCGTGGAATAGACCAAAACTCAATTAGGGACACTTGCCTGTTCTCACACATCATGATGTGATAACGATTACATTTTTTGTTTCACAGTTCACAAATGCACCGTCCATATGGACCTTGTTACTGCAGCATCTGAAGTACAATAGTTTCATGTGTTATTGCTAGCCTGCTTCAGCCTTTGTAAGGCAGACCCTCCGGCGGAGGGTGGGTATACAGGAAACGGCATGTAACTGTGGTGGAGGATTGTGTTGTGTGTGATGTATGAGTTGCGGTGATGTTGGGGACAACATAATTCCCGAGTCAAGGGAATTAACTATTTGTAAGGTTAACATCTCCGACTCAGCGGGAAATCGAACCCGGGGCTTTCTGAACCGAAAGCCACTACGCTGACCATTCAGCCAATGAGCATGACGGTATCAGAAGTTAAACCGGTGTATTGCAAATTGCATATCGCAAACTGCTTGCCCCCATGCTGGTGTCACCATTGCGTCCGTTGAGTAGAATTCACTCTATATTTCTTTAGTTTTTGTTTTTTGTTTTTAGTTTCCGTGCTTTCCCATTTTCAAACGATCCAATTGCTGGGGCTGTAACTTAACTAAGTCCACGCCTGCTGAGGCGCTTGCAGTTGCGTACTTTCTACAACATATGCCTAAGGTCTTTGAACGTGTACAGACAGCAACGGCACATGGTAGCAGAGCGTGTATTGAAGCAGGAAAAGTAACTTCAGAACAGTTTTTACAAACGATTAAAATTAAATTATTTTCAACCTCCTCGATATACCATACACTTCAACTATTGATTTCTAATCAATAGTTCATCATCATCATCATCAGTGTCCCACTCCAGTCGCCCGTGTGTGGTTAACAAGCCTCCTCCATTCCTTTCTGTCTTTCCACTTTTCCTGCTCCATTACATCCGCCACACCCAATCCAGCTTCTCTAATGTCCTTCCAAATCTGATCTATCCATCTTCTTCTTGGTCTTCCAACTGGTCTCTTTCTCTTCTCTTTCCAATTTCCGTCTTGGTACCCGTTCCTTTCTCATTCATTTTACATGGCCGAACCATCTCAGTCTTGCTTTCTTTATCTCCTGTACTAACGGTTCTATATTTAGCCCTTCTTTGGTTTTAATATTTTGAATTCTTATCTCTTCTTGTCTTTTTAACCGATGTTCTTAAAAATTTCATTTATGCTGCGTGGATCTTACTGTCTTGTCTTTTATTTAGTAAAAATATTTGTGTATTTTTATTTATTTTTTGTCACTTCTACTATCTCGAAAAGTTTGAGAAATGAATGTTGGTACACCTTGTGTTTCCACAGTGCAAATGTTGAAGCGTGTAGTGGTAAGCAAGGAAAAAAGAAATTCGTGAGTCACGGTTATAGAATCTCACCTTTAGGTCCTGTGCAGCAGGTTAGAAAATGGCTACCATCCTTTCTAGACTTTAGAGGCTGAAATGTTATAGGTTAAAGTCATGTAATCCATCACGGCTGAAGTATTTCAGCTCCAGAAAACAGAGCTGAGCGATCAATCATATGTCAGCTGTATGGGCACGCGCAGAGTCCGGATCATTGTGGAAAGTAGTGAGTGTAAGAGATGCAGTAAAGAGCACAGAGCTGTCTTAAATTATATCTCTTATGTTACCGGCTGGAGATCACGAGAACACCAGGGAATCAAACTTGAGGAGTTCGAACATGATCAATCAGTCATCAATAATCTGCATTTAGCGCCGTCGCCCAGATGACAGATTCCTTTTTTCCCTTGTTTACAGTACCTAGCTATTTCTTAAACATCTCAAAGAAATGTATCGAATATTTCCGTTCCTATAAGTGGATATTTGCCCCAATTTGTACTCTTGAATTCCAAATGTATCTTCACATTATGATCTCTTCTGCTTTTAAAAGCTCCGTCCAAGCTTCTTCGGCTACTAATGGTATACTTTCTCAAAAGGTACAGTAAAAGACTCCACCTAAAGTATTTTTGTTTAATTAGCAATGAAAAATGAAATGGTGCATGGCTTTTAGTGCCGGAAGTGTCCGAGGACATGTTTGGCTCGCCAGGTGCAGGTCATTTGATTTGACTCCCGTAGGCAACCTGCGCGTTATGATCAATATGAAATGATGAAGACGACACATACACCTAGCCCCTGTGCCAGCGAAATTAATCAATCATGGTTAAAATTCCCGACCCTGCCGGGAATCGAACCTGGGACCCCTGTAGCCTAAGGCCAGCACGCTAACCACTTATCCATGGAACCAGACAATTAGCAATTAACAAATGTCAGTACATGTTTCGTCCTTCTTGGTGGACATCATCAGCCGATATAATTGTAAGATTAAGTAAAACAGACGAAGATAAATACAAATTCAGTTACGATTGGGGTTACCGAATACGTCGGTTAAATGTGTGATACGATTTGGAGAATGTTCTTAAAATGCAGGAGCACAAATGTTTGGTTCTGTTAAAATGAAGATAAAGATGTTAAACACACATGACAGTTTCAATAGAATACGATGTTCGAGCTCTTCTTGTTGGCGTGGTAATGTTGTTGATAATTCCTTGTTAGGTAATGAGGCAGGCAGAATATTGGACTGTCAAGTACGTATATGGAGAAAAATTATGTTGTGGTTGAGTATTCGTCCTTGTCTCCCTAAGAGTGGTTAGGCTCGATACGTGTGTTACTGGCGACGGCAACACAATTTTTCTCCACCATCTCTCGATCATCGGTACAATTTATTTTTTTTTTTTGCTAGGGGTTTTACGTCGCACCGACACAGATAGGTCTTATGGCGACGATGGAATAGGAAAGGCCTAGGAGTTGGAAGGAAGCGGCCGTGGCCTGAATTAAGGTACAGCCCCAGCATTTGCCTGGTGTGCAAATGGGAAACCACGGAAAACCATCTTCAGGGCTGCTGATAGCGGGATTCGAACCTACTATCTCCCGGATGCAAGCTCACAGCCGCGCGCCTCTACGCGCACGGCCAACTCGCCCGGTCATCGGTACAATTATTATTATTATTATTATTATTATTATTATTATTATTATTATTATTATTATTATTATTATTATTATTATTATTATTATTATTAGATGCGAAAAAGACCAGAAAACTGATCACGCAAAGCTCACGTAAAAGTTGTGCATTTCCTTCTTTACCAGGCAGCCTTTCTCTCATCGTGGCTCTTCGTTCTTCTGTCCACTTAGCTCCTGTCTTCTTCTTGTGGTTTCTCTCTGACTCTACTTCCCACTTGCTGATTTTCGTTATGTAGTAGGTTCAGTCAGCGATGTCGGCCACGTTTATTCCTGATTTTTCCAGGTCTTGGCGGATTCCGTTGTCCACCTGTTTGTTTTGATATGTTCTGTTGCCTCAAGTAAGATTCTTGTAAGTCTATTCCCTGGAAGGCGTTTGATGTGTCCGTAAAATTTCAGGCATCTTTTTTCTGATGTCGGCCGCAAGGTTTGAGAGCTCCTCGGTTTTAGTACGAGATTTAAGTCTCTATCCTTCGTCAGTCAGCCTTGGCCCGAGAATTTTTCTGATGATGTTACGTTCCTCTTTCAGGATATCTTCGAGTACTGTTTTTCTGTGGAGATCCAGTGTTTCACTCGTGTATAGTATTTCAGGTTTGATCACATTATTATTATTATTATTATTATTATTATTATTATTATTATTATTATTATTATTATTATTATTCTCTGCAACAGAGAAAAACTCCAACTACAGCAGGAGTACAAACACACATACCAATAGGCTACATTAAATGTAAGACGCAATATAAGATCATTACGATAATTTTTTTACAATATTGTCTGATAATAAATTCTGCACAAAATTTGGTTTCGCGTTGTCGAAAATAATCATTTCAACGACGATGATACTAATGAGATGCAGATAGAATAACGATCTATCAAGAAATTATTTCTGACATCATAATATTCTGTAGAGAGGGAAATTAGTAATCATATATAGCGGCATTTGCTTACTGAATATCTCTTTAAACAAATGCGAAATTACCGGGCGAGTTGGGCGTGCGCGTAGAGGCGCGCGGCTGTGAGCTTGCATCCGGGAGATCGTGAGTTCGAGCCCCACTGTCGGCAGCCCTGAAGATGGTTTTCCGTGGTTTCCCATTTTCACACCAGGCAAATGCTGGTGCTGTACCTTAATTATGGCCACGGCCGCTTCCTTCCAACTCCTAGGCCTTTCCTATCCCATCGTCGAAATAAGATCTATCTGTGTCGGTGCGACGTAAAGAAATAGCAAAAAAAAAGCAAATGCGAATTTTTTTACAAAATTGTAGTCAAACTCCCCTGTATTACAAAATTATTTTAAATGTTTCACACATTCTCAGTACTGGTGAAAGTTTTTGATACAGAAAGTTAACCGCATAAGTAAATTAGATTTTCTGACACTAACGTTTCATTGAGAAGTGTGTATTCAAAATTTGCTATTTCCACTTCCAGAAAATAAGTCGAAATTTCATCCACATGCATTACAGTAGTTCAATATTATCTATTGCCATGAGCAATTCATACCAGAAAGATGCAATTCCTTAGAAACCCGATCATGCGTAGGTTCCATGTGCCTTTTATTTTACATTTCTTGTGCTTTTTCTACAACTTCCTTAACGTGGAAATAGCACCGTTTGAACAAACACTTCCCAATTGTTCCCAAAATGTGCGGTTATATGTTGCACAACTTACAGTTTTATATAGAAATATTTCTTGATATATTTCTCTACGGTTTTTGAAAGACACGTAATTAAATTCCATTAATAGGCAAAATGCAGTGATGCAAAAATAAATTTTGTACAAAATTCGGTTTTACTTTTCCGAAAATAACATTTTAATAATAAAATAATTAAATACGATGAACAACTGTATTGCTTGAAATAGAGATCTCTTAAAAGTATTTTGTAATCTCTCTAATTTATTGATGATTTAGAGAGTGGCACTGAAACATATCTCTACTTATTTCAAATTAAGGAATTAAATAGCGCTGATATGAAGTAAATGTCATTCATGTCTCTACTATTTCCGGAAAAAAATCACATTAGTGTATATGTCTCGTAACACATTTTCTCACTAAGCAAATTAAATGGAAGGTTGCAAGCAGTGGCGTGCACTGAACCCCAGCTACCCCAGCGCAGCTAGGGCAAAGAATTTTGTATTTACAGGTTCTTTGTCAAGTTAAAAAAAAAACAGCTAAGTCAAAGCAAGTACAGCTGTTTCTTTGCCGTCGCGAAAGAGCTAAAACCAAACCAAACCAAACCCCATGACACTACAGCCCTTGAAGGGCCTTGGCCTACCGAGCGACCGCTGCTCATCCCGAAGGTCTGCAGATTACGAGGTGTCGTGTGGTCAGCACGACAAATACTCTCGGCCGTTATTCTTGGCTTTCTAGACCGGGGCCGCTATCTCACTGTCAGATAGCTCCTCAATTCTAATCACGTAGGCTGAGTGGACCTCGAACCAGCCCTCAGGTCCAGGTAAAAATCCCTGTTGACCTGGCCGGGAATCAAACCCGGGGCCTCCGGGTAAGAGGCAGGCATGCTACCCCTACACCTCGGTGCCGGCTGCGAAAGAGCTACCCCAGCGAAATTCATTGGCGCATGGCTTTAATCCTCCTCATCTCGAGAAGGCGGGGTGATAGCTCTTGGTCTCGCTCGAAATTTACATCTTACGGCGAAGGAGCAGCTAGCTTGGGTATACGTTAGTTGTAATAGCTAACACTCGAAGTGCTAAGGCTACAAGAGAAAATAGTATAGCCACTTGAACATAGTCTTGCTAATAAAAATAGCAATTTTAAGAAATCAACTGTAATAAAAGTTTTTATTTTATTTTTCGATTTCGGCATGTATGAAGTTTATGGGAGCGATTCATTGATGGCACGTGTGGAGAATGTTCTTTGATAGGGCCTACACGCGGATAAATAATTAGGTTGTCCGGCATGAACACAGAGCCAAATACAAAAAATATTGTATTTGATTGCTCAGTACGAGTCGATTTGCCTGTAATGGTGGTACATTGTGAATTATTTTTAGCGTCCCTCTTGGATTATAGGTGAAGTTTTTACCAATTCTGTGGCGTTCTTCGTAAATATAATAGTGGTATATGTCGTGAGGAACATTTTCCCCAGTTTGTCATTGCTGTGCCTACGCTCAGTAAGCGACTGACTGTAAAACTTCGGGGACCGTAAAATACCTGCTAAAATTTGTTCATTCAGTTTAGCTTAAGATTTTTAAGTTAAAAACAAAGAATTAGTGCCAGAATATTTCTGTGAAAACCATGACTACTTTTACTAAGCGTCGGCAGGTGAAACTGAAAGTACAATGTTTAAAATGTGCTGCAACTTTAGTTATGATGGTGCCGTTACCAATTTCGAAATATGTGCGAGTAGGTATGTGGTTGAAAATATTCTCATTCAAGTGAGTTAAAATTCCATCACTTCTTAACACGTAAGTTGTATTATCCATCATCTGATCTGTTTGCTTGTTATATTTCAATTTAGTTATCGAGTGAGTTTATAAATTATTAATCCTTGGTTTAGATAGAGTGGTGGGGCTGCGATTGTTTTTTTTTTAATGTAGCTGGGGCAACGAATGTGTTTACCGCACGCCACTGGTTGTAAGTTAATGTAACACCCGGATCCTTCATACTGGTTATCCCTTCCACCTCGTATTTATTTATTCCCTATTGGTGAGCTTGCGTCCGGGAGATAGTGGTTCCGAACCCCACTGTCGGCAGCCGTGAAGATGGTTTTCTGTGGTTTCCCATTTTCACACCAGGAGAACCTTAATTAAGGCCACGGCCGCTTCCCTCTCCTAGGTCTTTCCCACCGCATCGTCGCCATAAGACCTGTCTGTGTCGGTGCGACGTAAAGCAAATAGTAAAAAAAAAAAGTATTCCCTACTGGTATTACGTCCTGCTAACTACTTTTACGGTTTACCGAGCCACCGAGGGGCTGTAATTTTGTCCCTCTTGAGTTCTCTTATGAATCTTCTTCTCCTCCTTCTTCTTCTTCTTCTTTTTTTCTCTTTACCCTTCAGGGTCGGTTTTTCCCTCGGACTCAGTGAGGGATCCCACCTCTACCGCCTCAAGGACAGTGTCCTGGAGCTTCAGACTCTGGGTCTGAGGATACAACTGGGGAGGATGGCCAGTACCTCGCCCAGACGGCCTCACCTGCTATGCTGAACAGGGGCCTTGCGAGTGAATGGGAAGATTGGAAGGGATAGACAAGGAAGAGGGAAGGAAGTGGCCGTGGCTTTAAGTTAGGTACCATCCCGGTATTTGCCTGAAGGACAAGTGGGAGACCACGGAAAATCACTTCCAGGATGGCTGAGGTGGGAATCGAACCCACCTCTACTCAGTTGACCTCCCGAGGCTGAGTGGACCCCGTTCCAGCCCTCGTATTACTTTTCAAATTTCATGGCAGAGCCGGGAATCGAACTCGGGCCTTCAGGTGTGGCAGCTAATCACACTAACCACTACACCACAGAGGTGGACTCTTATGAATCTACCGATACGATATTGGTGTATTTCAGCACCTTCAAATACAACCCGACTGAGCCTGAAATGAGCCCGCCAACTTAGCCTCAGAAATTCCATGCTCTACAGTCTGTGTCATTCGGCGTGGCAACTTTGTATCCTGTATACTGCCTGAGGCTAGAATTCTGTCGCTGCTATCTTGGACCCCACCTCTTCCGCTGCAGTTGACAAAGAACTATCTTTGATCACGCCATTCATGAAATGCTTGTGTTACAAAGGAGATAAAAAAACGGAATCATTGTTCCTTTCTAGAAGTAAATTATCTTCCCAAATGCTAGAGTTGCGATTTTCAACCAGCAGAGACCCCACTCTTCTCTTTTCAACAGCCGGTATCGACAGCGAAAGGAGAGTAGGAATATAAAAAGTATGAAATGAGGTCACATCATTTGAGAAGAAGAAGATAGAAATCCGACCATCACATTATAGGACTAAAGGAAGAAAGAAAAACTTGCTGGCACAAGATCAAACGAATGGCCAACTCGTAGACAGAGTGTATAACTGGACGGTATCAAGGGATAAATCCGATTGTGCGGGAGAAAAAAGATCTTTATGTATGCGACATAGACCGCTTGTAGACTGTCAGCAAATTGATAGAGGCATGGATTACATTGATTCAGTATAAAATCGGGCGAGTTGGCCATGCGGTTAGGGGCGCGCAGTTGTGAGCTTTCTTCCGAGAGATAGTGGGTTCACCGGGAGAGTTGGCCGTGCGGTTAGGGGAGCGCGGCTGTGAGCTTGCATCCGGGAGATAGTGGGTTCGAATCCCGCTGTCGGCAGCCCTGAAGATGGTTTTCCGTGGTTTTCCATTTTCACACCAGGCAAATGCTGGGGCTGTACCTTAATTAAGGCCACGGCCGCTTCCTTCTAACTCCTAGGCCTTTCCTATCCCATCGTCGCCATAAGACCTATCTGTGTCGGTGCGACGTTAAGCCACTAGCAAAAAAAAATAATGGTTTCAAACCCCACTGTCAGCAACCCTGAATTTCCGACTCGTTGGCTGAATGGTCATCGTACTTGCCTTCGGTTCAGAGGGTCCCGGGTTCGATTCCCGGCCGGGTCGGGGATTTTAACCTTCATTGGTTAATTTCATTGGCTCGGGGGCTGGGTGTTTGTAGTGTCCCCAACATCCCTGCAAATCACACACCACACATAACACTTATCTCCACCACAATAACACGCAGTTACCTACACATGGCAGATGCCGCCCACCCTCATCGGAGGGTCTGCCTTACAAGGGCTGCACCCGGCTAGAAATAGCCACACGAAATTATAATTATTATAGCAGCCCTGAATGTTTTTGTTTTGTTTTTCGTGTTTTCCCTATCTGTGTCGGTGGGACGTAAAACCAATTGCAAATAATGATTCGGTATGAAAATGGATTTCTCCTAATTTCTACACAGTAAAAAATGCTGAAATGTATTTGTTA
The DNA here is from genome assembly GCF_040414725.1 of Anabrus simplex. Lineage (NCBI taxonomy): Eukaryota > Metazoa > Arthropoda > Insecta > Orthoptera > Tettigoniidae > Anabrus > Anabrus simplex. The sequence continues at coordinate 102,470,300 of NC_090273.1, read as the reverse complement.
TGTCTGTGCAGACTTCTTCTCCACATTCAGCAGACACTATGCATGAAATTAATAAATGAATGGCTGCACGAATTAATGAATTAATAAATGAATTGCATTCATGCGTGCATTAATGAATGAACACTTCTGCTCCAGTCTCGGATAACCACCAACTGGGGAGAGAGCATTCCTAATTGAATGAATGCATGGATGTATTTATGAATGAATGCATGAACGGAAGAATTAAGTGCGTTCCGCTTATAACTACGAAGCACTAGCAGCTACAGAGAGACTATCCAATTCTGAATGAATGAATGAATGAATGAATGAATGAGTGATGGAATGAAGAATGAATGTTCTCATTCTACAGCTACGGAACACCAGCAGCTGAGGGCATTCCATCTATTGGACCCTGACCTATTACATGCAATTTAACAATTAATTACATTATGCAGTACTAACAACAACGACAGTACAATGATGATAATACTAATACTCATTATACTAATTACCACTTTTGACCGATTCTTAACTAACCGACTCACAGCTCAAACGTCTATCTATCCGTAGTCTGCTCTGCCCGCATTACAAGATCTTGCAACTTTCTTCTATATAAATTTCTAATTACAACTCATAACTTACTGAGATTACTAGACTTACATCATTCTTTGCTTACCATCCACATAATTCTTTAGCCATTCTCATGCTTACTTAACATACAGTACGTCGTTCATAGCTATTCAAACATATCCTTCCAACCGCTAGGGTTTCTTTACAAGATTTCAACATGTTAATTTCTTCTCTATAGTATACTCACAACAGAGAAGGCACCTTACTGAATCCTTCCCCCTAACCCATTCCTTATTTTTATAAATTCCCTGCCTGGCTGAGTACAATGGGGTCACCACTCCCAAAGTGATTTATGAATGACTGATAGATGCAATGAAATGAGAATGGAGAGTGTTGCTGGAATGAAAGATGACAGGGAAAACCGGAGTACCCGGAGAAAAACGTATCCCGCCTCCGCTTTGTCCAGCACAAATCTCACATGGAGTGACTGGGATTTGAACCACGGTATCCAGTGGTGAGAAGCCGACGCGCTGTTGTCTGAGCCACGGAGGCTCTTCTAAGTCGTATAATACAAATGCTAAAATGTGCACCCGGCTTAATGTCTACCTTTTAAAAGAGCTTAAAATTCACAAATAGTATCCGCTTACCCTGCCATTTATGTCACGCAACTGGTTAGTGCGTATGAAGTCTGCCTGGTTAATTTGTAATAATGCTGTGTGTGTGTGTGTGTGTGTGTGTGTGTGTGTGTGTGTGTGTGTGTGTGTGTGTGTGTGTGTGTGTGTGTGTGTGTGTATTTGTGAATAAGTAGTTTAAGTGGCACAATCTGGGGCGAAAGTTCTTAAGACCGCAGCCAAAGCTCTGCTGTTATGCTAAAGAGTATGCCTGCCCTGTATGCTATAGATAAAATTACGTCAGAAATATAGACCGACCTCTGAATGAGACATTAACCCTTATCACTCGAATTTGTTTAGCTGTGTCAGTCGTACTTATTTTTCTGTAAATGTATTGATACACCGACAGCTATCTGTTCTTAAGGAAAAAACAATAATTTATTCTAAAAAATTCAAGCTGGAATAAATGCCATGACATGCTTACACAAACACTGAATATGTAGTATTTACAAATGTCCCTGTGTGTACTCGCTTGTCAAATTATGCGGCATCTCCATAAAATCAGCGTGGGTAGGCTTGTAGGATATTTACTTGGACTCCATGGTCTTCCTCACACACTTGAAATCATTTATAAAGTAGCGAATGCGCCATAGACGACTTGATGTTGTGATGTCTGCTGTTTCTACAAGCTTCACCAAAGGGACAGTAAGGGTAAGGGTAAGGGTGTATTCTGCCCGAAGGCAGGTCCGAACCTCCGCAGAGGTGTGCCTGGGCCGGAGTTTACGTACGGTAGGGTGGCCAGTTCATTTCCGCTCCTCCATTCCCTTACCCCGCCCCCCACCAACAGCGCGTGGCAACCCATCCGAATCTTGACCACGCCAAATGTTGCTTAACTTCGAGATCTCACGGTATCCGTCCGTTGGGACAGTGCGCAGGTTTATAACATTTAGTTCGTATATTCCATCAGTATATATATAGCTAGTGATTACTTCAGTTGATCGATCCCCCTGTGGTTGAGGGTCGCAGACGAAGAATACACCCACGGTATCCCCTGCATGCCGTAAGGGATGATGAAATTAGAACCATGAGACTACTTGTGATTAGTACCATTAGGCTACGTGAGGAACGCCAAGGGTTTACGTTATCTAGCAGCAGTGCCATTAGGTGCGACACACCACGGATCTAGGCATTCCACCATGGCAGGCAGCGTGTGCTGGGTTGCATAGACCAGCGCCTAGCGAGAGTAGGTGCCGAACGCTGCGCTTGAATAGGCTGGTTCCACTCCGTTCAGAATGCGTCTACGTTACCTACGAGTAGCACCACTATATGAGGAACACCATGGGACTGCGTTGCCTGTGATTAGTACCTCTATGTGAGGAACATTAAGAATACAGCAGGCGCCCGCGATTAGTCCCACAATGTGAGGAACACCATGGTCTACGTTGCTTGAGTAGTACTCTTATGTGAAGAACGCCATGGGTCTGTGTTACCTGTGAGTGGTGCCCTTATGGGTGACATACCATTGGTCTGCATTACCAATAATCAGTACCACAATGCATGGGATACCATGAATCTGCGTTACCTGTGATCAGTACACCTAAAGAGGATCACCGTACTGAGCCAGGATCGAACCGGCCAAGTTGGGGTCAGAAGTCCAGCGCTTCAACCGTCTGAGCCACTCAGCCCGGCACAAAAGTTTATATCCTATAGCATAATTAGAAACCACAAAGAAAGCACAAATAAAGAAATGTCTGGAAAACGTCATAAACCAATTTTAACACTTAAATGATTTAGGAAATGAACAGAGAAAGAATGGCCTGAAATGAATTTTAGAAACATTATGTTAATAAATGGAACTTTGATGCTTGTTGTTTTAAGGGGCCTAACATCGCAGGTTATTGGCCCCAAATGGAACTTTCAAACAAACAAACTAACAACAAGAAACAAAACAAAAAGGAAAACACGAGACTTTTAGGACGTGCTGTAATCATCTCAAGTCCCTGCATACCACGTCCGACATCTCAAATGATTATTATTATTATTATTATTATTATTATTATTATTATTATTATTATTATTATTATTATTATTATTACGATTTACTTACATTAAACATCTCGTATTGCATTATCGCCTCTCTCTCTCTCTCTCTCTCTCTCTCTCTCTCTCTCTCTCTCTCTCTCTCTCATATGTACAGTTCCGAGCCTGGTCATTTGCCATGAGTGCTCTTACGATATTCAACATTCCGCAGCTTTACACTATCGAAGGTAAATAAACGTTTGTACAAGCAACAAGGAAGAAAGTGCCGTAAGTGACTAGAAGTGGTGGAGCACAGGGCTTTTTTAAAAAATGCTATTTGTTCGGGGCGTCGACCCATGTGGATCTTTTGCCCCTACTGGCACCATGTTGTATGAACCTCCGTGTTATTGGAATGGGGGTAGTGTGGAATATTGTGTGCGAGGAAAGGAAGATTAAGGACGTCACAAACACCCAGTCCCCAGGCCGGAGAAATTAATTATTACAATTAAAAAACCGACCCTGCCGGGAATCGAACCCGGGTCCGCCGGGTGACAGGCGGACGCGTTGCCCCCTACACCGCAGGGCCGGACAGAGCACAGGGCTACTCTGCACGAAACTCGCAATACGCCTTAAGTAGGATATTGTAAATGCTCGCTCATCTTGATGTTGCGAGTTATCGATAGACTGTTTCCAAAGATTAAAAGCTTAAAATTTTCGGCGGTATTGATTACGCTGCCATTCTCGAGCACTGACTGAAGATAAGGCGAAAAAAACATTGCCCCAGCATTTTTAGCAGCAGCTCATGTGGCCATTAAATCGGTCATTTGGCATCTTAAATGTTAATACAGTAAATCCCAGACTACCACGGTTATACTGACATATTTCGTAAGCACGCAGTGTAATTCTGTTCTTATTCATGGTGCGCTGCCTTCACGTTTGTCTTCTCTTAATTTTGCAAAAGCAAATATTTTTCATCACTCCTTGACGCCTCGGCGTGTCTATTTCTGACGCAGCTCCATATCTCACGTATTTTTATTCTCATCCCCCTGTGGTGAGGTTTCCCGCACTAGAAGTATTTCTCTCTTTTCTGTATATGTACTGTGTGTATATGTACACACATAAAGCTGACAAGTTATTTGCCTTCAGTGAGCGCCAGAAATGCTTCTCCTTCTTGTATTCATCTGGGGGAAGAAATGGAGTCCTGAGTGGATGGGTGGGTGGGCTTTATAAAGATTTAAAACCACTTCGTCTACAGTGACTTCCCTTCTGCAATCCTACTTCATATGATGTTAGCAAAACCAACTACAACTCGATCGTGCGATTCATATTTTTTATTACGATGAATTTGAATTTTGTCGCCGATTTCTCCCCTATGGGTACTAAAATGTAAGTGCTAATAATAATAATAATAATAATAATAATAATAATAATAATAATAATAATAATAATAATAATAATAATAATAATCTGTTTACCCTCCAGGATCGGTTTTTCCCTCGGGCTCAGCGAGGGATCCCACCTCTACCGCCTCAAGGACAGTGTTCTGGAGCTTCAGACTTTGGGTCGCGAGATACAACTGGGGATAATGACCAGTACCTCGCCCAGGCGGCTCACCTGCTATGCTGAACAGGAACCTTGTGGAGGGATGGGGAAATTGGATGGGAAAGGCAAGGAAGTGGGGAGGAAGCGGCCGTGGCCTTAAGTTAGGTACCATTCCGGCATTTGCCTGGAGGAGAAGTGGGAAACCATGAAAAACCACTTCTAGGATGGCTGAGGTGGGAATCGAACCCATGTATACTCAGTTGACCTCCCGGGGCTGAGTGTACCCCGTTCCAGCCCTCGTACCACTTCTCAAATTTCGTGGCAGAGCAGGGAATCGAACCCGGACCTCTGGGTGTGGCAGCTAATCACGCTAACCACTACACTGTAAATAATACGTGTTAACATTTTGCAGGCGATGAGATACTAAACTAATGGTGCCGTAGTTTGCGCACTTGTCTGCAACGACTTTTTTGAGAGTATGTATAACAACATACTGCCGAAAATCGCATGGCAATTCTCCTGCATCTTACATCTTACACATGCGCCACACCAAGTTACCTTTATGTTGTACATTCTGACATCGCGTTCTTTATCGATGCCATAGATTAGTCTGACTGTTTTATATTCTCAAACTTGACGCGTAGTTCATCGCAATTAGACAGATGGCACCTCTTGTTATGAAAGATTCCCGAAGCATTTCTTTATTACTATTCTTCGATTCTTTTATTCTCTGGGAGAGAGGAAAAAATGGCTTGGAATGAAAAGATGGAGGCGTTGGGCTGTGAGATGATTCTTATTTTTAACTGGTATTTTAAAACGATTCATTATTTGCCCAGTATGACTCTCTGTTTTGAGTCAACGTATATGATTAAATAGAATCTACGGATTCTACTCCTGATGGTTTCAGGTATTTATCTCATTTTCCTTTTCTTGGCTTGGCATAGTTATGCTGGTCTTGTCTGCTGAGAGATCCCTGTTCTATAGATTGTTCTTTATTTATTTGCTGCAGACTTTTTTCAATGTCTTCCATTTTCTTCACGTCTGCTTGTTGTGTATTAATCCCTACATAGGGGCGGAGTATAACACTGGTCCATTTGATCTGTGTGGATGATGAGTTTGTTTGTGATTTTGGTTGGAAACCTTTTATTCTTCTCTTCGGCTTCGACGTCTGGCTTGAGCTTATGTTCTGTTAAAGTGGTTTAACGCTAATTGTACAGCATTTAATGTTCGTTGTTTCGGGCGATATGAATATGCTATGTAGCGTGTGTGTTGTGGTTTGGTTATGACGTTGATTGGGTGAGCCTGACCTATACTGCGGCGACTTAAATTTCTGATCTGTGTTTTCGGATCAAGCTCACGAACCTTTGATTTACTCTTGTCATGCTGTTAAAATTCTCATCATAACGTGCCTCGATACTATATTATTTATTCTACCTTGCATATTTGGTCTCTGCGTGTGTATGTGTGGGTGTTGGTGTTGCATGATTGCAGGATCTGTGTTATTTTTCAGTATCTTACGGATGTTTCTTTATTACTAATGTTTATTCATTTATCTTACTGTTATTCTCGATTGTATCTGCCTGTTTATTTGCTTATTTTCGGGATTTTACTCTCAACGGACAAATGACAATTCTTATTCTTCTCGACCTTGCGAAGGCATTTGATTGCGTAAATAAAGACATTTCACTAGCCAAATTAGAAATGATGAAATTTTCTAATAATGTATTATGCTGGGTACGTTCCTATCTCAGTGGACATAAACAATGTGTGTCAGTGGGAGACAATATGTCTAGATGGCGAAATACTGAGATGGGGGTAGCACAGGGTGGGGTGTTATCACCACTTCTGTTCTCCCTATACATGAATGACCTATCAGAACAACTGACGAACTGTAAATATCACCTTACGCAGACGACATCCAATTGTATATTCACACCAAGCCGAATGACACACAAGAAGCAACCATGCAATAAAGCGAAGACTTACTTAACATTAACGAATGGACTAGTAGCCACTGCCTGAAGGTAAACCCATTAAAATCGCAAGCCATCATAATACGATCTAAAAAAGCGCATGCCAAGTTAGAAAGCATCAACATACCGGTTGTCAAGATCAATGAAACACCTATAGCACTGAAAGACTCTGTTAAGAACCTTGGAATAATTAATAAGTATTTAAGTTGGTCACAGCACGTAACAAAAATTAGTCAACGTGTATTCTTTAATTAGCTTATGAAAACACTGGTACCAAAAATCATGTCCCTAACTTCCTGGGAAGCGAGATATTTAGTGATACTGTGTTTGGGGTATTTATCTCACTTTCGCCTCCCTTTATAACAAAACACCAGAACGAAATATTAATTATTTCATAAGAAACCCTTGTGCCAAAATTCAGCCCCATACATTTTTTTGGGAAAGTGTGCGACTTAATTATATTGTCTTTAAGGCATTTACCCGAAGTTCACCCCTTTTATAACAAAACATTGGAATAAAGATTCTCTGGTCTCCCTAACTGGATTATATGGAAAATTTGTGCCAAATTTCAGCCGTATAGCTTCCTTGGAAGTGTGAGAATTAATGATAATGTAATTATGGTAGCTACCCTAGTTTTACCCGTTAGTCACGGAATATCGAAGTGAAACATCTTCATGTTTTGTAATTAGCTTATGAGAAACATCATTGCCAAATTTTAGCCTTCTATCTTTATGGGAAGTGTGAAAATTAGTGATCAGTGAGTTGAATGAGTCGGGCTTTTGCTTTTATATAGACTCTAGCAAATGTACCCGTGCTACGCTACGGTTTCCCACATTTTATAGGGATTTCCACGTAAATTGTTGTACAAACAGTGGTTTGCCTAACTGAATTCAACAAAAGTCATTACAAAATCGTCAGTAGGAAAGTAGCGATTAAAAGCGATGTTATCATATAAAATACTCGATCAAATGAAAAACCGCACATTTTCTCACTTTTAACGAACAGTACTACCGTGCTGATCTAACAGCCCAAAGTTCCAGAGCTGGAATGACCAGGCCGCAGACAGATATGAGCACTCCTTTGCCATTATTCCGTTAAATGTGCACACTGATCATTTCAATCAGTGCCTCAGAGTAGGGATTATATAGCTCGAATGCTATGACGAACCAGTGTATTACGTACCAGCAGTATCAGAAAATTTATGAACCAGAGGAATGGCATGCTAAAGAAGAAAGTTATCTAACTCCCCAGCCACTTACCGTCAATAGTCAGGCAGACTGTTACACTCGGTACGACCGGGAGAGTTGGCCGTGTGGTTAGGGGCGCGCAGCCGTGAGCTCGCATCCAGGAGATAGTGGATTCGAACCCTACTGTCGGCAGCCGGGAAGATGATATTACATGTTTTCCCACTTTTACACCAGGTAAATGCTGGGGCTGTATCTTAATTAAGACCAAGGCTGCTTCCTTCACACTCCTAGCCCTTTCCAATCCCATCGTTGCCATTAGACCTATCTCTGTCGGTGCGATGTAAAGCATTTTTTTAACTCGATACGCAGCAGTAATCCTATCTATCGTAGATGAGGGACAACAGAAGACAAAACACATCACAAGAAACAATGGTCAATGTAATGTTATTGTTGATCAATTTTATAAGCTTTCTATATTGTAGGCCTTCACATGCAGTTTTCTTTCGACTCTGTGATATTAGGGCGTCGTATAAAGATTTATAGCGTAGACTGCAGTTCTTTATTCTCCGACTACACATACTGATTTTCATTAAATTCCGTTTACCCATTTCCTCACGACTCGGTGCTTATATCGACTTAGCAACAAAAATCGAAATTCATGAATATCTCTGCGATCATAACCGGTACGGTAACAATGTATAAGATATAAGGGATCGAAAATGTAATACTGTATAACTTCAGATATGTACTATTTTTCGATACGACCAATAATAACATAAATATTTGAGAATTAAATTTTAGGCCTTCCCGTAAACTACCATTTCACTCTGTGTGAACACAATTATTTATGGCCCAGATTATAGCGACTTATTCGCCGACTTTGCATACCGATTTTCATTAAATTCTCTTTAGCCGTTTTCTCGTGATGCGTGTACATACAGACAGATAGACAGACAGAAATCACGGAAAATTAAAAAGTGCATTGCCTTGTTAATGTGGGCACGACTAATACAGAAATACCATCCTTTTAAAATTCTGAGCAATGTACAGACAAAACTCGTATTTTATATATATATAGATTCCATGTCCCTTAGCGTTATCCGAGAAACTCCACTGAGAGGACCCCATACGTTGTTTGCGATGTACTAAGGTGCGCGTTGGGAAGTGTTGCTGAAAATGGCAGGTCACGTTTCCTACCGCAATTCACAAGCGAGTTCGTGAGTTTCTACTATAACGGCAGGCACACTTGCCTACTGCCATTCACAATGGAGATGCGGAGTTTCTTTTCCTAATACAAGTCAGAATCGTGTTTTGAATATAATCGCGAAAAGCAGCTCTACCTAAAGTTAAAACTAAGTAGATTTATTGCAAAAATGAAATTTTCCTCACTAAATTGTGTTGATATGAGGTATGGATGTAATAAAGCGGTAACAGAGGATTTTTTTTTTTACAATTGGCTTTAAGTCGCACACCAACACAGATAGATTCTACGGCGACGATGGGACAGGGCAGGGGTAGGAGTAGGAAGGAAGCGGCCGTGGCATTAATTAAGGTACAGCCCCAGCATTTTCCTGGCGTGAAAATGGAAAACGACGGAAAACCACCTCCAGGGCTGCCGACAGTGAGGCTCTAACCCACAATCTCAAAGCTGTGCGACCTTAACCGCACGGCCAAATCGCCCGGTGAGGAAAATTTTTTTTTTGCTAGGGGCTTTACGTCGCACCGACACAGATAGGTCTTATGGCGACGAGGGGATATGAAAGGCCTAGGAGTTGGAAGGAAGCGGCCGTGGCCTTAATTAAGGTACAGCCCCAGCATTTGCCTGGTGTGAAAATAGGAAACCACGGAAAACCATCTTCAGGGCTGCCGATAGTGGGATTCGAACCTACTATCTCCCGGATGCAAGCTCACAGGAGGAAAAATTTATGCGCAAGGATTCTTACATAAGAAGATGACTCATGGTGTTACTGCTTAAGCCTAACGAGGCAAGGCATAGACAAGAAACAGGAGAGAATGAAAGTAGAATAGAAATACAATAGAATTTATATCAGATGCCATAAAACACCTTAAGGTTCGAAATAATCGCCTACAGATCGCAGTACTGTTGAATTATGAACAGCCTCCCTTACAGCTATTCGAAGAAGATTGCAACCCCCAAACGTACTCCGCAAATATCCCGCAGAATGGCAGCTTGACGTCCCTCTCGCCGTTTACCCAAAGAACAACCACGAGTTTACAGGAATAATGACGAAAATGTAATCAGATTACTTCACTGCTGCAAGCAGAGACGTTGCCATGGTAACCGGTAGGTTCGTTGTAGGTCACAACGCAGAGCATGAAACCCGCAGAAAATCGAAATTTCTCTGTAACTGTAAGAGTAAGTGAAATTATTTACGTAACAGAAGTTGTTTAAAATGAAGGGAAGTTCCACATACGGTCTTCGGATTTTGTAGAAAATCAATAGTATAAGAGAAAATTGAAGAAACCTGTTCTGTTTTTTCGTGTAAATCCCCAGTCTGTTCAATGACTTTTAAATTAAATTCTTATCTAAACCTACTTCTGGATGAGTAAACTCTAAATATGAAGTTTGATCGAGATTTAACCAGCCTTTTGGCCGTGATGGTGGAACAGCTGGACAGACAAAGAGACACGAAAACTAAAAACCATTGATACGATCTTGAGATGACCTAAAACGGATAAATATCTGAAAAATTGACGAATAAATGAAATTACAGACAGGAGAATCCCCCACAACTTTATTTGTATAAATATTAAGTCTGATAAAATATTAAATGCCGGGATCATACAATCCTATGCCCTCATTTTTTCTTTGAGTCACTGTACAGAATATAATTCACCCGGCTACTCTTAATTGTGCTGAACTAACTTTTAAGACACCGTTCTAAGTTTTTATGTAACAGAAGTTAATGCAACCGTAAGTAAAACCGGCAGAAGTTATTACTGCCCTACTCTTTCCTCCGCGTTCTTTAAGAAGACGCACGAGCGAACTAAACCGCTCGGGAATTTTAAAAGGAGGACATGCATGTAGCAGAGGTCGTAGAAGTACTTACAGCCGTGGAACGGTCAACATACGAGACGTCCTATAAGAAGAACAAGGCTCATATATTCTGAACGTGTCCTCGCTCATGCACTTGGGATCCGAAACCGTTGCTAAACTACTACTTCTTCCTCAAGTGAAATATAAAATAATGTGCTTGATGTCACAAAACTAGAAACTACTTTCCCCTCGATACGCCTGTCGTCTTGAGTTTAGACTTTACGTTCGTGGGGAGCTCGCAGCAGTCACTAGGTATCGACTTAAAACATGTCACAGGGTGGCCCTCCGGGAATTCCTCGTGGTTTACGACTACACGTGTGACTTCTTCCAGCCCACCTCCTGGGAGTTAAAAAGGTTAAAGAAATGTTTCTTCTCCTCTCTTCCTCCGTTCATTCTTGTTCAGTTCCAAAACATTTATCTTAATTGAAATACACCTGAAGGTTATTTAAACCTATATAGACCGCTTTTTGAATAATTAGCCACCAATATTCAGTCATGCCGGCCCAGCGGTGTAGAGGTATCGTGCCTGCCTCTTACCTAGTGGCCCCGGGTTCGAGCGCCGGACAGGTCAAGCATTTTTACCTGGATCTGAGGGCTGCTTCGAGGTCCACTCAGCCTACGTGATTTCTGACGGTGAAATGGCGGCCCCGGTCAAGAAAGCCAAGAATAACGGCCAAGAGGATTCGTCGTGCTGAACGCACGACACCTCATAAACTGCAGGCCTTCGGGCAGAGCAGCAGCCGCTTGGTAGGCCAAAGCACTTCGGGGCTGTTGAGCCATGGGGTTTGGGTTTGGTTCATATTAAGTCATAATTTGCATCATCCACATACTGACCGGAGTGGCTATTCATGTTAACGCGTTTTAGCTAAAGAGTCAAGCTGTGCTTTAGGGAGGTGACAGGGTTCGAACTCCACCGTCCGCTGTCCTGAGAATGGTTTTGTAAGTTTTCCCATTTTCGCATCAAGGCCAATGCCGGGCACAGTTCCCATTCATAGACGACAGCCTGCTCCTTCCATCTCATTGAAAATCCATATCCTCTTTCCATTCATTCGACCAGGTCCGGAATGGAATGAATGAAGGCCCCATCTAGTGGCAAGGATAGGAATTGTGCCGGCCGCCGAAGCCTGTTGCACTCTGCGGCAATAATTAATGCCTGACAAATGAAATGAAATGAAATGAAATTAATGAAATGAAATGAAATGAAATGAAATGAAATTGTGTTGGAGAGTGTTGCTGGAATGAAAGATGACAGGAAAACTGGAGTACCCGGAGAAAACCTGTCCCGCCTCCGCTTTGTCCAGCACAAATCTCACATGGAGTGACCGGGATTTGAACCACGGAACCCACCGGTGAGAGGCTAAATTAATTCACCATAATTCACTTCATCTTTATTAGTTTCCCAATTGACGTTGGCATCGTAAAGGATATCCGGCCATAAAAAATACCATAAAATGTAATCTCACCTCATCGCCGACCCCGTATCAGGAAGCTAAGTGGTGCATACATTCTTCTTCATCCACATGAACAAAACAGAAAAAAACCAACCCCATGGCACTACAGCCCTTGAAGGCCAAGCGACCGCTGCTCAGCCCGAAGGCCTGCAGATTGCGAGGTGTCGTGTGGTCAGCACGACGATTCTTCTCGGCCGTTATTCGTAGCTTTCGAGACCGGGGCCGCTATCTCACCGTCAGATAGCTCCTCAATTCTAATCACGTAGGCTGAGTGGACCTCGAACCAGTCCTCAGGTCCAGGTAAAATTCCGTCCTGGCCAGGAATGGAACCCGGGGCCTCCGGGTAAGAGGCAGGGACACTACCCCTACACCACGGAGCCGGTCAGCCACATGAAACCGATTTAAAAAAGAGACGTTTCAAACACGAAAGGTAAATTGTAATTGATGTTGATAAAGCAAAAATCGTTCGTTTAAACATTTGGTATCTAAAGTGGAGAACACTAACTAGTGTATGTATGTTGGGTATTCAGCCCGAAGGCTAGTTTGATCCTCTACAGCTATGCCAACATCTGTCATAGATGGCCTAAGCATCACTGAAGAGGCGTACTAGGGAAATTAGGAGTGAGGTAGTTACCCGTTTGGAATAGGAAAATGCCCAATAATGTTAGAGGAAAATATATATACGCAACGACAATTGGCTCAGAGTGCTGGCAACTTGAAAGGGCAACAAGCACAAAAATTCCATGTAGCATATTTTGCTGAGTAGAGTTGTCAACAGGAAATACCACATTGAGTTAAACATGTGTGTGAGAGAGGTCAGTTGAAGAAAAACTTAAAGAATATCGACTGCGGTGGTATGGACACATTATGAGAAGGGACCCTCATGATGGGCTCCATTCACTATCTACACAACAAATCATGAGAACACGTGGGCGCCCCCGAACTATGTGGAGGATGAAGATCAGAGAAGACGTACGTATAATGTAACCTCTGACATGACGCTGGACAGAATATGCAGGAGAAATACGATGAGGAGGTCAACTCTCGCATGGGGATAAACTGATCGGGAGATACAGTGAGATGTTCCTAACTCCTTTACTAATTTTACAAATATTATAAAACTGCATTTATATTGAAAAATCTGAATATCTGCATTTAACATGAAAATTATGAAAATTAACATTCATTAAATAAAATACACAATCGTCGAACCCTGGACTCACACTTACTTCTTACCTGCTTACTTACACATACGTTATTTGAAGGGCGCCAGCTACCACTCAGTGCAGCAATAATAGAATGAGAATCTTGACTATCTCCAGAGTGTGGGGTAATAAGCTTACTTTTGACAACATACCATATAAGTTCTGGGAAAAGGAGATTGGCGTTGGGTTTCCCAATTAATTTTGAGGTTAAGATATTTTACTGTCATTGAAATAAAACTATGAATTCGTTTGATAGGACAAAATATATTCTTTAAATAATATATTAAAAAAATAGTGAGTCTTGTTGCGATAAAACAGATGAGAATATGAAATTATGACATTGCAACTGAAAGAAACTAGGCATGAATTTGAGTTCTTCTTGACCGGACATTTAACAATTTATACAAAATATATCCCTCACTGTTTCACTTGACTGTACCTTCAACACTTTGAGTGTAATTACGACGTATTCCTTAAATCTGGTGTTTACTGTAGATGTGTCACGCCTAATTTGGTGATGTATCCATGTGACTGCTTCTCCTCCATATCATATGACTTCTTTGTAAGTCTGGATGGTATTACTTCATTGCAAGTGGTATCCTTCGATGACCCCATGGTAAGCCTTTGCGTCCGTATCTTCAACTAGGTGACCGACCAACTTTGGCCTCACTCTCTCAATGACCAAAGACTAATGCTTCACTGAGTCTTCTCCATCTCGTTCCCTTAATGACCAACTGTGGCCTCTGCTTCCAATAGAATTATGACTGTCCACTTATCCATTTGACTTCTTCACTGTTCAACTTCCGTTTAAATAATGACTCCCGTTGACTGACTGAGGCCACTCCATCTTCGTTCACTCTCCGACCAACTGTGGCCTCTGCTTCCGTTTAACTAATGACTGACGCTACAATATGCAGCCACCTTTTATAGACGTTGCATGGCACAGCTACGTAACCCCCAGAAATAACAATGACCTACACCCACAACGGGACAAGTATTACATGTAGGCCTAATGGTGAAATCCCCTGGGGCTCCCTAGGAAAATCAAAGGAACTGAGCTCGGTGCTAAGTGAGCACGATGACGTAGCCATGACGTGGCGATGACTTGGCAGAAATTCCAGCAGAATTGCACAATGTAACAATATCACACTCAACATCTGATATATATATTCTCACTGTACATGTCTTGAGTGTTATTCTACACATACATATATATGCATACATCTAAGTACAATCCTGCAAGCGACAAGCATTGCAAAATTGAATTGAATAAGAATGATAATTACAATGATAGTAATAATATCACAGATAAAATAATAATAATACTGACATATAATAATAATAATAATAATAATAATAATAATAATAATAATAATAATAATAATAATAATAATAATAATAACACAGATAAAATCATAAAATAATAAAAATACAGATATCATCTTGTAACGGGATTTGAACCGTTACAACAGAGATACTGACAACTCTAGGTACGATTCTTCATATAGATTAGGCTTACACGACCGGCGTCTCGATGGAAACTGAATAAAATTTCTAGATTTTTAAGCCGTAGTCCAACTGGGTTTACAGCTCCCAGGTTGTTTTTTGTAAAACTGCGCCCGACAATTTGGAATTCCGCTCTGGTTGTATACATGATTGTGTTGCGGTGTTTTCTGCTCAGTCCGAACACCTCGACACAACAGAATTTCTCCGAAGAGAGTTGTCACTTCAAAATGCCGGGTGCACTTTCCGGGGAATCTTTCAAAGTGACCAATAAAAAAAATCATCTATTACTACAGCAGTATCGAACATCTGGACAAAGTTACAACAGAATACACTTCCATGAAGAACTGAAAGAGAAATGTTCTCAAAAATAGGATATTTCCCTCACAGCATTTAATGTTATTCCTACCACTATGCAGCCATTATAAAACAAATTCATTCTCTGTTAATACGTACTTCTGCCCGGTTCTTTATTGAATATCAGGATACCGAACGTTCGCAGGAAAATATACAAGAAGTCGCCACGTGTGAGAAACTTAGAGAGTCAAAATTAATCATTCGTATAGTGCACCGCCATATTTTATATTGATCCTTGAACTATCTTTTCTCTATCCGTTTGGCTCACACAGGATTTGGTATGATATTTACTACCCCCTTCGCATCAAGTTACCAAAGCTCATGGGAGCGAAAGGATGATTAACAAATCTTCTAGTTCTCACAAGGATTCTACATACGCCATAAACTTCAGAACTTCAGAAAGGACAGGCCAAAATGTACACTCTTAAATATTCTTTCTTGCAAATGAAAATAATCTGCACACGACTGGCAAATAGCCACACCTCCTGTAAAATGAGGACATACGTGAGTTATAGCCGTATGTCCACCTTATCAATAAGAACAAGAGAATGACAGCCCTTACCACGACTTGATTCACAATGAATAAATAATATAATTTGACTTTTTTAAAATAGAAGAGTATTGGGTTGTACATTTGCTATATGTTGTAGCGTTCTCATATGTTCTTTAGAGATATTCAGTCAGTGAAACTATTAGAAACGTAGAACTCATAAAATAAAATAAAATAAAATAAAAGAATTACCGGGCGAGTTGGCCGTGCGCGTAGAGGCGCGCGGCTGTGAGCTTTGCATCCGGGAGATAGTGGGTTCGAATCCCACTATCGGCAGCCCTGAAAATGGTTTTCCGTGGTTTCCCATTTTCACACCAGTCAAATGCTGGGGCTGTACCTTAATTAAGGCCACGGACGCTTCCTTCCAACTCCTAGGCCTTTCCTATCCCATCGTCGCCATAAGACCTATCTGTGTCGGCGCGATGTAAAGCCCCTAGCAAAAAAAAAACTCATAAAATATAAAATGATTCAGTTCTATGTTTCCTGAAAAACATACTTTTATCTGGAAAACTGCAAATATTCCACATTCAGTTCGTCTGATTTAAATAATGCATATGTTTCATGTCCTCAAACGTGCATTTGTTTAGTTCGTCCATAGTACTCACAACATCTCATGTTTTTCTGTTTGTTGCCGAACGAAGAACAGTTTCTAGAAAATACGTATTGAATTTGCGTCGGTGCAAAATTTAATCTTGCATCCTAACTGATACTCTAATGTCCGAATCGATTACATTGAGCGGAGTCACTACATTTTCCTTTCACCGACCGAGTTGGCCGCGCAGTTAAGGGTGCACAGCTGTGAGGTTGCATCCAGGAGATGTTGGGGTCGAATCCCACTGTCGGCAGTCCTGAAGATGCTTTTCCTGATTTCCCATTTTCACACCAGGTTGTACCTTAATTAAGGCCACGGCCGCTTCCTTCTCACCCGGAGCTCTTTCCTCTCCCATCGTCGCCATAAGACTTATCTATGTCGGTGCGACGTAAAGCAAATTGTAAAAAAGAAAAAGCCGGGCTGAGTGCCTCAGACGGTTAAGGCGCTGGCCTTCTGACCCCAACTTGGCAAGTTCGATCCTGGCTCAGTCCGGTTGTATTTGAAGGTGATCAAATACGACAGCCTCGTGTCGGTAGATTTAATGGCACGTAAAAGAACTCCTGCGGGACTAAATTCCGGCACCTCGGCGTCTCCGAAGACCGTAAAAGTAGTTAGTGGGACGTAAAGCAAATAACATTATTATTATTATTATTATTAAAAAATAAAAATCCTTCCCATTTTCTACAACTTACGGATTTAAAAATGTTGTTTTCTAGTTATTACCACTATTAAAATGCAAACTTGTAATTTTAGAATAAAAATTAAAATACCTATTCTACCATTTAGGTGGCATAAACTTGTAGCAATATCATAGCATTTTGTCACGTTTTCCACTTCTTCTTTCATGAAATTCTCTTTTTTTACGCTTTTTTTCGATGTTGTTATTGTTGCTTGGCGTCCTTACGTAGGTTTTGTTCTGTAAATCATTTGGGTGGGAGAAATAAAACAGGCCGTTAGACTTCGAGCAGAAGGCTGGGCAGCAGTTACTCGTGCACCCACAACTACTGGAGAACTCTGCTCATATTGTCGGTGGGAAAGTCACTAACATGCTGACAGTAGTACTCTAGCAAATAATTAAGAGAGTGGGTTCGAAACCCATCGTTGGCAGACCTGAAGATGGTTTTCCGTGGCTTCCATTTTACACCAGGTATATACTGCGGCTGTAATTTGAGATCACGACCGGTACCTTCCCAGTCCTAGCCCTTTCCCATCCTTCCATTCTTCCTTCTCTTCCTCCCTCCCTCGCTTCCTTCCTTCCTTCCTTCCTTCCTTCCTTCCTTCGCTGGGAACCTTTGTTCTGTTGGTGCGACGTCAAACCACTAGCAAAAACCAAGCTAAGAGAGTCGTACAGCTTTTGATGTAAACGTTTGCGAGGACAAAACCCAAATCCTTATTGAAAAATACAGTGGTATTCAATAGTTATCGGGACCAAGCCTTCACACGTATTTTATACTGATTTATGAAAATAAATTATATTTGTGATTCTGATGGTTATACAGTGTTCCATCGAGGTAGACAATCAGTTCCGTCCAACGCTCAATAAGAGAATCCATTTTCACACCAGTTAATCCAGAAAATATGCAACTCGGAAGCACCCGAACTGATAAACTAGTGTATTCTAAATATCAATGTGGGAATGGATTACCTGTTAGAGATCTTATTAGGCTGATCAGTTTCCCGCTTGTATATGGTACGCATTGAACCATCCTGTTTTCATTAATCATAAGAGAGAAGCTTTACACGCAAGGTTTATGATCAGTAAATAGCGGATGGACAACATTCGTTGTGGAAGAGATAGCAATTGTATCTCGTCTGAAACAAACGTTCTCCATATTCGTATAACCATAATTTGTCAATAAATTCCCGAATGTAAATTCATAACTTCAAACCTGGTTGCGCGTATTGCATACATTATTTCACCAAACTGATGTCACTGAAGGAGAATACTCGACTGGATCCAAACATTTGCATAGTATATATGAATGAAACACAATTACTTGTCCCTCAGTTCGATTTAAAATACTTGCTGGTACTTAGATATGTTATGATAAATATGCATTGTACAGCTGGCAGTTGTACATAATAGGCGGAACTTGGCAGGATCGATCCTTATTATTTGAAGGTTTTGAAATACGGCAGCCTCGTGTCGGTAGATTTACTGGCACGTAAACGAACTTCTGCGGGACAAAATTCCGGTAACACGACGTGTCCGAAAACCGTTAGTGGGACGTATAAAGATTATTATTATTATTATTATTATTATTATTATTATTATTATTATTATTATTATTATTATTATTATATAAAGGTGCGGTTTTTTGCTACTTGCTTTACGTCGCACCGACACAGATATATCTTATGGCGACGATAGGATAGGAAAGGCCTAGGAAGCGGAAGGAAGCGGCCGTGGCCTTAATTAAAGTACAGCCCCGGCATTTGCCTGGTATGAAAATGGGAAACCATGGAAAACCATCTTCAGGGCTGCCGACAGTGGGGCTCGAACCCACTATCTCCCGATTACTGGATACTGGCCGCACTTAAGCGACTTAAGCAGTTATCGAGCTCGGTAAAGGTGGATATTATGAATTCTATAATCATCAGTAACATGTATTTGCAAGTTTGATCAATCCACATGGTTTCTTCATATTTAGAGAGTCATATTACATGACGTATTTCATAAATTATTTATTGAAAATTAGAAATATAGGCTGATTGATTGTACAATAGAAAATGTAATAGATATCTAAAATAGCAAATTAAATGAATATTTTAAATATTTGAAAATATTTACAAAAGACTAAGCCTTATTTAAATATAGCAAGCTATCATGGCACTTCGAATAACACAGCTTGTCACTTCTTAGAAATTAATTTGGTTTAATTGCTTGCTCCTTTTCTTCTGCACCTCTGATACCCATTCCCACTTGAAATAGAAGATTTTCTTGCACACACCCTATATCTTATTTTATTTTTATGACTGTTTCGCTCTTTTGAACAAATAAATTTAAAAACTACCTGAAAAAGAAAACGTGGGGTAACAGAATTATACCGGATAAAGGAAGGATTTAAAATAGCAAACAGAACGAACAACATATTACAAAAACAAATTAGTAAATGTATCTAAATCAAAAATATCATTATGCTAAATCAGGAATATATGAACTCAAATGCCAATAACCAAACTGTCACGCCAACGTACAGACGCCAGACGAAACGTAATTTCCCCACCGAATACAGAGAACACAAAAAACGCAATTAGATACAAAAGACACTCAGCATTCGGCAAAAATATATAGGACAACTAACACCACTTAACAGTTATCAACACAGATCTAACAAATTTTCACATCGAAAATCAAATCAAATCATTGAATAATAAAGAAGGTATCGAAATTTATATCGCTAAGAAAGCTAACCATGCCAACCTCAACGACCATACGCATTTAAACTTTCACCCCTATTCGCAATACCTCATTTTTTTACAACATTCCACACTCACTTCACTAGCGCTCTAATGAATCTCACAGTTGTTTACTCTGACTTAAAGGTCTGGAATGTGGGTTAGGATATTCATATCTGTGGTAAATTCTGAATTTACGGAGTGACCTGGCCACTCCAAACGTTTTAGTAGGTTATCATTTTTCGATAAAGTCTTGTAAGATACGCTTTAAATCATTTCATAATCTACTCAATAAAATCATTAAAATAAATCTCAACCGGGCGAGTTGGCCGTGCGCGTATAGGCGCGCGGCTGTGAGCTTGCATCCGGGAGATAGTAGGTTCGAATCCCACTATCGGCAGCCCTGAAGATGGTTTTCTGCGGTTTCCCATTTTCACACCAGGCAAATGCTGGGGCTGTACCTTAATTAAGGCCACGGCCGCTTCCTTCCAACTCCTAGTCCTTTCCTATCCCATCGTCGCCATAAGACCTATCTCTGTCGGTGTGGCGTAAAGCAAACTGCAAAAAAATTATACCTATGTACCTCGGATAAACAAACTGTTTTATAGAAGAATATTGCACGGACCATATGTAGATTACGTGACCTTCAAAACGACTATCGACTGATACTGTATTTTCCATTAAATTTCTCTATATTTAGCAAGACTAAATTCACGTCACTGCATTACTCCAGCAGAGACATGAATTGTAATACACACGCAATGACATCATATCACCTCGTGTCCCATTCAGTTATTGAATTATAGTTCCATCAGGGTATTAAATGAGGGCAGTCAGATCCATACTAATGATGTTATCTCTGACACATGGTGAATTATTGACAGGTAGATCAGATCTTGCCATGTGATTTGAATTTCATTTACGCGAATATCTGAGGAATAGTAGGAATTGCAGTAGATAACAATGAAGTAAAAATACTTTCCGGTGGATATTTCATTCATTACTAGCTCTATTGACGGGTTATAGAACAACTCATGACGATCGAGTTAACAGAAGAAGCTAACTGGTCACCACTGTTTTGATATGAATTAAACACAATCGCTATTGACAGAGAAAGTGGATTAGAGTCCTGCATGATCAAGCACGAAGGAATGAAACACTCTGACGCTGGCTATATCGGCAAACCTCCAAACGTTTATGTTAAGCGGTAGTGCATACTACAGGAGAGTATGAAAGATCTGGTCAAGTCTGTTTATGTTCGGTCCTTTCTATCTGTATTTTTCATTGTCTGTAATAATTGTAGAAGTGTGACTGCAAATGAGATAACAAATTAAATAAAGTACATAAATTATAATATTAACTAGTTTTCTGTTTTAATTGAAATTCTGCTTGAGAAGAATATTTTTATTATTATTATTATTATTATTATTATTATTATTATTATTATTATTATTATTATTATTATTATTATTATTATTGCCTGCTAGGGACCACATGCCAATTTCAATTCCTCAGCCTTAGATGTTCTATCATCCTTTCTTTCCAATGCTCCTTCATCTTTTCGCTTTCTTCTTGCTCTTCTCCCCAGATCACTTTGTACCAGCTTTCTTTACGATTTTGCCTTGGAATCTTTCTATATTTAATATTTTATTTCTAAAAGTACTTCTTTACTTCTCACGTTGTTGCGACCAGGTGTTGCCGGTCCGTTTCCAATTAGTGTGGTCTTGGTTTATCGTTTGATCTCAGAATCCTGATATTTTGATTATGGTAATCTTGTAATAATGACTATTATATACACTACATACTTTGGTATGATCTTTCCCTCTACATCCTCCTTGACCCCTTTAAGCTAATTAGTTTGTGTCTTCCTGTTCTCCAACTATTCCAGAATTCTCATAGCTGCTCTCTCTGGTTATATTCTTTTGATGTGTCCATAGAAACAAAGACTTCTCTTTTTAAATGATGTGTCTTTGTCTTTTTTTATAATTCCGCATTTGATCGCAGTCGAAATTCTTGTCCTACTTTCCTAGGCCCTAGTATTTTCCTGAAGATTTTTCTCGCTTCTTCTCAATTTTTCTGGTAAGTTCTTCCTGTCCAACGAAATACATCCGATCGCATGCAAACTTTCTGGCTTTATCGCAGGTTGAAATGTATGAATTTTACAGTGATTGAGATTACATTTTTCTTATATACACTGCGGCATAGCTGATAGGCTATCATTCTTGCCCTTTCCTGTAACGCTATTCCTGGTAGCCCTTTTAGATATGGGACAGTATTATTCGTTTCATTTCCTTCCAGGAACTTCACTGCCTCTGTTCCTGATAGGTGGAACCTCTTCGAGGTTGACATCGAATTTGCAAAAACGAAAAATCCGCAGAAGTAATCTGCCGCCGGAAGGCCCCTTTGTTATTTATTATGTCATCTGCGATCTTGAGTCTTTGTAAGTACCATCGTATCTCTTACAGATGTGCTTTAATTTGGAGATATAACCTAAAATACTCTTAGTCTGTCGTTGTTCATTCGGTGAAGTTGACCATAACATTGCCGTTTTCGTCTTCTAAGTGTTTGTGTGTGTAATGTTCTCTTTGTTGCGGTAGAGGTATTCATTTTTCTTTTCATCCAAATATTATTATTATTATTATTATTATTATTATTATTATTATTATTATTATTATTATTATTATTATTATTTCGTTTGGCCACCTGAGTATCACGGTGCTTGTGCTTTAGTTGTGTTGTTGTTGTTGTTGTTGTTGTTGTTTTCTATGGTTGCTGCTTCTGGTGTTTTTAATGGTAGGTTTGGCTGCGGCTTTCTTCTTCGTACCTTAACATTTTCTGTTGGCCCAGTAATCCTTCATTTTCTAGCTGAAGTCCATTTTACGTTCCTCGGATCATTTCCTTGTCTCATTGTGGTTAGTTTCTGTAAGTGGTGTTAGGAAAGGTGTTATTTTGATAGGTGAACGGTAGTTGCTTCAGTTAACTAAGATGGCATTATTAATATTAAGCTCGGTTAGATCCTCCTCTTCCTGTTGGATCCACAGCGATCCAGTGGCTTTGCTATTGCTGGCCACTTGGAAGATCTTACAGGACAGGCTGTGTAAATCCATTCTTTAGAGGTGTCCGTAGAAAAGAAGCCGTCTGTGAG
Organism: Anabrus simplex; assembly: GCF_040414725.1. Classification (NCBI taxonomy): domain Eukaryota; kingdom Metazoa; phylum Arthropoda; class Insecta; order Orthoptera; family Tettigoniidae; genus Anabrus; species Anabrus simplex. The sequence continues at coordinate 102,447,159 of NC_090273.1, read as the reverse complement.
GGTTTCTTGGTGTTGGTAGAGTTCACGGTTTGGGTTGTACCATCGCCTTCGATCTGATAGGATCATTGGTCCTACAATCTTTCTCATTAACGTCCTTTCTTGTATTCAAGGGCTCTTAGTGGGGTATTATTATTATTATTATTATTATTATTATTATTTACTAGCTGAAGTACCCGTGCTTCGCTACGGAATTCTACATTGTATACAGAATTCTAGGTTAGGTAGTGTACACCTTGTGAGTAAGATTGTATTATATTGCATAGCTCTTCACGTTACCCTAGAAAAGCGACGGGGAAGTCACCAAACGTCTTTTCTCATTTGAAGACTGGGTTAAGGAATTTTCATTGTAATGATAGGCCTGCTTGCCTATCATCAGTCACAATCAGGTTGGGAAGTTTTCATTATAATGGCAGACACTCACTGTCCACCTTTTTTAACATCCTCAGAAAGACTGCCATAGTGGTTTTCCCAAGTGAAATGAACATAGGTCATTAAAAAGACGTCGGTATAAATGGCATGATTTTAAGCAATATGAAATATTCGATCAAATGAAAAATCACTTCTAACGAACAGTACTACGCTGCCGATCTAACAGTCCAAAGTTCCAGAGCTGGAAAGACCAAGCCGCAGACAGCCGTGATCCGTGAAAACTCTTTGTCTTTCTTCGGTGGGGGTTGGGGGTCGAATAGTGGAGAGTCCCAGTGCAAATCTATGTCCATTCACTAATCTGTTTCCTAGGAATACCCGATGAGTCGGAAAAATCTCATTTCACTACACTGGCGGCGGAAATATCTGACTTAGAGGCAAATTTTTCCTCCAAGCCAGAAGAGAAAACCCCTCTTCACTGCTAATTTGGAATAACATGAATGTAGAATTTAATAAAGGTGGAGAGGAAGAAGCTTTTCTTAAGAAACGGCTCTTTTCAGGGTTGAATTTTGAATTATTTAGTGAATTGTAGTGCTATAATTTGGAATAGACGTAAATTGTAATTCTAGACCACGTCATACTACTATTACTAAATGAGCCTCTGCCAAATGTGCACACTACTCATTCAAAACAGCGCGTCAGAGTAGGGATCGAATAGCTGGAATACTATGATGAACCGGTGTGTTACGTACCAGCAGTATTAGACAATGTATGAACCAGAGGAATGGCATGCTAAAGAAGAAAGCTTTCTAACTCCCCAGCTATTTCCCGCCAATATTCAGTCAGGCTGTTATACTCGGTACGCAACAATAATCCCATCAATCGGAGTTGAGTGGCAGCGTAACAAACAATAGTCAATGTAATGTTATTGTTGATCAATATTATGCGCTTTCGATATTGTAGGGCTTCGCATTTAGTTTTCTTCCGATTCTGATATACTACGGTACTCTTATCATAGTCAGTACGGTAAAACTGAATAAAACATAAATGATCGGAAGTTGTATTCTCTATAACTTTTGTTATGTAGTACTTTTCTATGGAACCAATAACAGAGGTAGGTTATTTAAAAATTAAATTTGAGGTGCTACCCCTAAACTATAATTTAATCCAGGGTCAGTAAAATTGTTTATAGCTTAGGCTACAGTTTCTTCTTCCTCGACTCTATATATCGATTTTGATTAAATTCTGTTCACCCTTTTCTCGTGACTTGGCGCTGATATGGACTTAGCAACAAAAATCGAAATTCATGAATATCTCTGTTATCATAACCGGTACGGTAAAAATGTATAAGACATAAATTATCGGAAATTTAATTCTATGTAACTTTAGTTATGTAATATTTATCGATAAGGCCACTAATAATATAAATATTTGAGAATTGAATTTTAGGCTTTCCCCTAAACTACCATTTTACTTAGCGTGAATAAAATAATTTATAGCCTAGATTGTAGTGACTCATCCCCCGACTTTACATACCGATTTTCATGAAGTTCTCTTCAGCGGTTTTCTCGTGATGCGTGTACAGACAGACAGACAGACACAGACAGAAATTACGGAAAAGTAAAAAATGCATTTCCTTGTTACTCTGGACATGACTGATACAGAAATACCACTTTTTTTTCAAATTCTGAGCAATGTACAGACAAAACTCTTATTTTATATATATATAGATTTATTTGTGTTTCGTGTGGCTATTGCTAACCTGGTGTAGCCCTTATAAGGCAAACCCTCCGACGAAGGTGGACGTCATCGGCTCAACTGCGTGCTGTTGTGCTGGAGAATAGTGTTGTGTGTGATATATAAAGTCCGGGCTGAGCAGAGTTGCCCATTAGCCACCCTCCTCCTCCTCCTCCTCCTCCTCCTCCTCCTCCTCTGGATCGATTAGAGACATTGTACTCCGATCGATTGAAATTGAAAAGACGTTAAAAAGCAATAATGAAAGACGTTCTATCACATTTATTACAATTATTCCTCTGTTTTTTTACTTGTGTATTCATGTAATTATTTCGTCTGTCCAAAAAATCAGGGTACAGAAAAACTTTGCTTCTTAAATAAAAGGAGTTTTAGGTGATACAAATACCAGCATTGTGAACATAAGAACCATACGTCTGCGATGATTAGATTCGGTGCTACGCGTGCTTAAATATCTCCGATGTTCCAGCGTAAACGTGACACATTGTTTGCTTTTGGTTTACATTTCAGCTGCAGACAGTGAGAACGGACAAATGTACAGTACCTCAAAGCAGATGTTCAAAATGTCTCCCTCAAACTTGCCGGTATAATTCACATCGACGCAAAAATGATTCCCGTATTCTTTGCAAAATTCCCGGCGCTTCTCAGACGCGGTGTGGAAGAGTAGCGATGAAAAGACGGAACAACACAAGGAAGGTCATACGGATAGCAGCTCAGTAAAAACAGTGTGGCTCGTTAACACTCAAGTGTCTGGGAGGTGGACAGCCGGTATTAATCACCGCAGACCTATGGTTCTTATGTTCGCAATACTTGTATTACTACCACCTAACATTCAAAGTTGTTCTGCACCTTGTTTATGAAAGAAACACTTACCTGAAAACCATTTGTGTATACTGATATCATGTTGTTATAATACTCCACATCTTCATCATTGTTTATTATTATGAATATTGTAATATTGTGTAACTAAAAGGTTTTATTTGTATTTATTTTAATGTGTGCGTGTTTTAAGTTATGTATTTCATAACCGTTTATTTTCTGATTAGATGGAAGAAAGGATCGAACGCCCTAACCCCCTGTGGGTGGGGACGCAGACGAAGAATACACCCACGGTATACCTTGCCTGTCGTAAGAGGTGATTAAAAGGGGCGACCAAGGGAAGATGAAATTAGAACCATGAGTTACTTGTGATTAGTACCATTACATGCGGCATCCGGGAGATAGTAGGTTCGAATCCCACTATCGGCAGCCCTGAAGATGGTTTTCCGTGGTTTCCCATTTTCACACCAGGCAAGTGCTGGGGCTGTACCTTAAGGCCACGGCCGCTTCCTTCCATCTCCTAGGCCTTTCCTATCCCATCGTCGCCATAAGACCTATCTGTGTCGGAGCGACGTAAAGCCCCTAGCATTACATGCGGAACACAATGGGTCAACGTTACTTGCGACTAATACCACCTTGCGAGAAAAACCATGGGTCTACGTTACATAGGAGCAGTACCATAATGCGAGAAACACTACAGATCTGGGAGTTGAGTGTGATAATGGTCATCGTGTATATTCCACCGGTCGGTTCCGCTGTGTTCAGAATGGGGCTGCGTTGCTTGTCATTAGTGCCACTAAGTGAGAAACACCACGGGCTTGGGTGGTGCCCATGATTAGTACAACTATGTGAGTAAAACCATGGGTCTGAGCTTCCTGAGAGTAGTAGTACCATTATGTGGGGAATAACCTGAGTGTACGTGGCCTGTCATTAGTCCCACTAAGTGAGGAACACCATGGCTCTGCGTGGCTTGTGAGTAGTACCCTTACGTGCGAAACACTATAGGTTTGTGTTACCTGTGAGTGGTGCCTCATTGTGTGTGAGATACCATGGGTCTACATTATCTGTGATTAGTACCACTGTAGGTGGAACACTATGGTTCCGCTTTACCAGTGATTAGTACCTGTATGAGGGGCCGTCCACCTGGATTTTGGACTCCTTTAGATAATGAGTATCATCCCAGTAATGAAGGCATTGTGAATTGGATCCACTGATTGTTTTCTTTCAGTATCCTTTTTCATCATCAGCCGGTTTTAGATTCTAGTCAGTGGATACATTTTGAAGTTTTAATTTTCGTTTCGTTCACCTTGTACCATTAGGGGCCGATGACCTAGCTGTTAGGCTTCTTTAAACAACAAACATCTTCAACATTTAACGCCCTAACCTTGCCAGACAAAATACGTCTAATGTAATCTAAAACAGACGTCGCCGGGCTGAGTGGCTCAGACGGTTAAGGCGCTGGCCTTCTAACCCCAACTTGGCAGGTTCGATCCTGGCTCAGTCCGGTGGTATTTGAAGGTGCTCAAATACGACAGCCCCGTGTCGGTAGATTTACTGGCACGTAAAAGAACTCCTGCGGGACTAAATTCCGGCACCTCGGCGTCTCCGAAGACCTTAAAAAGTAGTTAGTGGGACGTAAAGCAAATAACATTATTATTAAAACAGACGTCATCAAGTAGTTGCTCTAGGGAGCAGGCGCTACATTCTCCGCTCGGGATGGCTGGCTGCCGTGTGAGAAGAGAGCAGCGGAGAGGCGGGTTGTATACCGTGGTGGTGCTTGCAGTAACCGGACGGAGATAATGTTACCATATGAATAATAATAATAATAATAATAATAATAATAATAATAATAATAATAATAATTTGGAGCATGGATCATGTGGAACGAACAGGACACACATTACGTAGTATAACAGGGTAAGAAAATTATTCGTCGACAAAGGAAAAGTACTGCAGTGTGCAATATGTCCTGAACACTGTAAATAAATGTTCACGATTAAGTAACTTAAGCTTTGGGATGCTTGCATTTATTGAAAGAAAATATAGGTTTGGACATCGTGTGGTGTGAGAATAATGTGTATCCCCCACTGGCCTTCAGTACGTATTACGTCATGCACTTCCCCTCCACGCTCTCACAGCTGCTCTCGTTCCTCAACAGCGGGGAGTAAACTGGCTCCGAAGTTGTTTCGCCCTGACTTGACGCCAGCTGATCTAAATCACGGCAGCTCTGCCTCTGCTTTCTATGACATCTGATCCAACTATTCAGTATGAGAACTCAAAAGTTGTATTATTATCATTTTATTATTATCAAATATTATTGACATTGTGTTTGGTTCGATGCCCAGCTGTTTTACTATTGTATTTCGTATTTTTCCTTGAAAAATAATTGTCAGCATAATTATCACTATATCTACGCCCTGCCGCACTAGTTCCATAAGTTTTTCTACTCATATCTCTTTAGACTGAATAATCCCATATGTGTAACTGTGTATAAGTAGAGTGTCGGCATCCGAATCCTAACATCGTGGGTTCGATCTCGGAAGAGGTAGTTAGATGTTAAAGGCCGGAAACGTCCTTCCAACACTCTGTATCGTACGATATCAGCATGTAAAAGATATCTGGTAAAATGTTTGGTGCTTTGCCCCTGGTGCCATGGCCTACCACGCGATCGCTGCTCAGCTCGAAGGCCTGAAGATCACGGGATTATGCGTGGTCAGCTTGACGAATCCTCTCGGCTGTTATTCTTGGCTTCCTAGACCGTCAGATAGCTCCACAATTGAAATAACGTAGGCTGAGTAGACCTCAAAGCTGCCCTCAGATCCAGGTAAAAGTCCCTGACCGGGCCGAGAATTGAACCCGGTGCCTCCGTGTAAGAGGGAGGCACGCTACCCCTGGATCATGGCGTTGGCATTTTTGGTGTTTACTCGAAAAAATTCATTAAACTCAACCATACATAAATTGTCCAACAAAGGTCTGGTTTCTCTAACATTTGGCCTAATAAATTGGAGCGCCGAAATTGACACGCAGGCAGCCTAAGTGGCATAAAACTAAAACGCCTGCGCACGGCAGCTGAAGCCATATTATTATTATTATTATTATTATTATTATTATTATTATTATTATTATTATTATTATTATTATTATCCGCAATCATGTGCCGCTTCCAAATAATAATATTTGCTTATGTTCCACTAATTAGCCTACTTTTACGATTTTCGGAGGCACCGAATTGTCGAAACTTTTTTTAGGTGTAGGTACATTTACTGACATGAGGCTGGCGTTTTTTATCACCTTCAGGTCTGAGCCAGGATCGAACCTGCCAAGTTGGGGTCAGAAGGTCAGCGCCTCAACCCTCTGAGCCACTCATCCCGGCTCCTTCAGGACTGAGCCGGAACTGAACCCGCCCGAGCTCCGAAATTCAGCGCTCTACCGTCTGAGCCACTCAAGCCAGCTCTTTCTAAATAAATCATTCGGTTAGGTAAACCTTTATCCAATAAAATGTTATTATTTCATGCGAAAAATGGAATGAATACAGCCTATGGTAACAGTTCAAGTTGGTCCATATCTCATTATACAGCCTACGTTCAGCAAACCGTTTTCTATACGCTCCAACAAGCAGTGCTACAAGTTAGGTGTAATTTTCAACCTCACGCAATATTTCTACCTTGTGGAATGCTAATGAGCGATATGTGTGCTAAATTTAGCTAAATTGGCCATATTCGAGCCGTAACCCACACTCCATCCATCCACTCTGCTATTTCCGACGTAATTGGCGTGTGATGTGAACTGTTCCGGAGTAAACAACGGTTAACTTTGAAAATTCTTGATAGAAAACAGGAAAAAATGGGATTTGTTGTATCCATTGAAACTTAACTAGATTGATTTGGAACACAAACTATAAGAAAAGAAAATTTTATGAAAGAAATAATGTAGTCTACGCGCGGAATATTAACGCTGAAACAGGAATGTTTACACAAACTAGATCTATCAAGCAAACAGTGCTATTCAGATCTCCTAAGAGTCCGGCAGCTAAGACAAGAACTACACCTGAGAGAATATTAAAGATGGTATTCTCGACGCCACAAGACTTATCTGTGTCGGTGCGACGTGGAGCAAATTGTCAAAAAAGAGTGGTATTCCTTACCTCTATTATGGCCAAATGAGTTATACTCTTCAAGGAACATACAACAACCAACAGATCGGCGATAAATTCCTGAGGGATTATCTAGCAGTGAATGGACGAGTGAATATACTAACATATAAGGGCCAGTCAAATGAAAACTGAACACCCGCTACAACGTGACAATGGAATGGTCTTATTGAAAAGTAATCACCAATATCGTTAATACATTTATCCCGCTGGGAGACGAGACGATCAGTACCAATTTGGTGAAAAGAGGTAGGCCGCTGACAGATTCAAAACCGCACCCATTCTTGCACTTCCTCGTCCGAATGAAACTGACGTCCACAAAGTCTTTTTTATTTCCTCCGTGATTCGTCGGTTTTCCAGGATAAAATGACCAATCCGCCCTATCACATCAGGAGCAATGGCTCGATGGACCTGTCCTGGGCGCGCATCGCCTACTCGGAATCTCCTGTCACTCGTGCACACTCGTCATGTACATGCAGTGTTCGCCATACACAACAGACATGCGACGATCAGTTTCGCGAACTCCAGAACCCTAATCCACCAGAAAACCAATAAAGTAAGAAAAGCTACACCAACTAATACACAAATAATTAATATAATAACCCCTAATATTCTTATTAATAATAATAATAATAATAATAATAATAATAATAATAATAATAATAATAATGTTACCGGGCGAGTTGGCCGTGCGCGTAGAGGCGCGCGGCTGTGAGCTTGCATCCGGGAGATAGTAGGTTCGAATCCCACTATCGGCAGCCCTGAAAATGGTTTTCCGTGGTTTCCCATTTTCACACCAGGCAAATGCTGGGGCTGAACCTTAATTAAGGCCACGGCCGCTTCCTTCCAACTCCTAGGCCTTTCCTATCCCATCGTCGCCATAAGACCTATCTGTGTCGGTGCGACGTTAAGCCCCTAGCAAAATAATAATGTTATTGGCTTTACGTCCCACTAATTTCTATTTCAGTTTTCGGAGACGCCGAGGTGCCGGAATTTTGTCCCGCAGGAGTTCTTTTACGTGCCAGTAAATCTACCGACACGAGGCTGTCGTATTTGAGCACCTTCAAATACCACCGGACTGAGCCAGGATCGAACCTGCCAAGTTGGGGTCAGAAGGCCAGCGCCTCAACCGTCTGAGCCACTCAGCCCGGCCTAATATTCTTATTAAAGTTTCTATTAACGATACTACCTGTCATACTCCTACATTTTTGAATTCTAAATCCAATACACTTCTCTGCCAAAGTAGTATTAATATTTGTCACTAAATTAAAAATTGTTTTAAATATTTGGTCCTTTCGTACTAAAATATTTACTTACTATAAAGGTAGAAACCGGCCTGGCTTACGCCGGTCTGAACTCAGATCATGTAAGGATTCAAAATTCGAACAGACTTATTAATTAAACTTCTACACCTAATCATATTCCTTAATCCAACATCGAGGTCGCAATCTTTCTTGTCGATATGAACTCTCAAAAAATATTACGCTGTTATCCCTAAGGTAACTTTATCTTATAATCGCTATTAACGGATCAAGTATTCATAAATCAATGTTTAAATTACAAAGAGTTATGCTTATCTTTGTGTCACCCCAACAAAATACGATAATATACATATTAATAATAGCGCTAAACAAAATACGCCCCTTCTCTGCTCTTCTTTGCTTGCCCTCATTTCTACAGCTTGACGAACACACTAGACCAGTCCCCGCACCAACAAAGACATAACCCAACAACTGCGTGCACCTGTGAGATGCCACTATACAATTCTCCTACCACAGCGATGGCAGTATCGATACAAATCGACAGTGTTGCTAACTTTCATGCGAAGTGTGTGTTAAGGCGGGTGTTCGTTTTTCATTTGACTGCCCCTTAAATATTTAGTTCCGCGATTACCAGGCAGGTCCCAAATCGGATTCACTGTCGGCGCTGCCAAAGTGCATGGCACACGTCTTGAGTGCCTGTAAGCATGGTGAACCCATTAGAAATACCTGCCATCACCGTGTTTGAACCATGATCAAGGGAACTTACACATATAGTATACCACGAAATGTGCGTGGATTTACGCTCGATTAATTCTCTAAGATAGTCTTTCCAAATACCTCGACTCGTGGATTTACAGTGAGAGCCTCGGTCGAGTTGCCGGTTATTTCCTATGTCGTGTCTGGGCGAGTGGATGATGTAGATGTCATAGTCTCAGCTTGTTTGCTTCGTACAGTGTGATTTCTTATACACCGGGCGAATTGGCCGCGCGGTTAGGGGCGCACAGCTGTGAGCTTGCATCCGGGAGATAGTGGGTTCGAGCCCCACTGTCGGCAGTCCTGAAGATGGTTTTCCGTGGTTTCCCATTTTCACACCAGGAAAATGCTGGGGCTGAACCTTAAAGCCACGGCCGCTTCCTTCCCACTCCTAGCCCTTTCCTATCCCATCGTCGCCATAAGACCTATCTGTGTCGGTGCGACGTAAAGCCACCAGCAAAAAACCTTCATTATCGTCTAACATAATATAAAATGTTTCCAAACATTAATTTTTCCCACAGAATTTCTTTAGCCCTTAAAATGTGCCTTTAAAATGTCACTTGAATGGAACTGATGACACTCCAGCTATTGTCGAGAGTAGATAACCAGATGCCGACAGCCGCACCTAGAGGGTTGGTCTTAACGATTACTAATTTGAAAAGAATAATTCGTAATGCAACTTGAAAAGAAAATTTCTTATACAGCAGTAATTGATCAGTTTGTGCGTTTCATGATTCTGAATTATGTGCTAAACAGAGTATTTCCATATGCTTGTGGATTGAGAAAACTGCAAATAAATTCAAAACTGCGGCGTTGGTACTTTAAAAGAAATCCACACTTGTAGACCTGCAGGCAAGCAACTCAATGTTGAAAACAAACTAGGGATATTCGCTGCGAATTTGGGGTAAATAAAGTATGAGAATATATTCTATACTTATTCCCAAAAATTACAATTTTTTTCCTTAATCATCTTTTTCCGGTCGATTAGATTAGCAGTTTGCCTTTTTCTACCACTGCGATCACTAATGTGAGTCATTGCAGAGTTTCACTTAAGCCCTTAAAACTATATTCTGTGTGGTCATTTTTCAAGAAATCAATAAACGTCTGAGGGTATTGAACCAAGGAACACATTACAGAAATAATTATTTAAATAAGTTAATTTGACCAGGATTTGAATCGAAAAGAAAACGAGTAAAAAATAAGCGATTTCAAGCTCTTCTTCCTGAACTGCATTTAGGCCGGCAGATAGGTCTTATGGCGACGATAGGACAGCAAAGACCTAGGAATGGGAAGGAAGCGGTCGTGGCCTTAATTAAGGTACAGCTCCAGCATTTTTGTGGTGTGAAAATGGGAAACCACGGAAAACCATATTCTAATACTTCGCCTGCTGTGTAACTTCAAGTTAGAAGAAGCTGAATGGTATTTGCTTTTGAAAATAAATACGAACCATTTGTTATCCCTTCTTATTGCTTAAGATCATAATATCTCGGATTTAATTTTTTTTCTGCATAACAAGCTCGATTCCCCATGGCAGTGCGAAGTTAAAAGTATTGTCAGGTTGAAGAATTTATCGTTCCGTGTAGGAAGATTTCAGAGTGAAATCGATTTATTTATTTTTTAGAATGATTCGGATAGTAGAGATGTTTACATTATTCAATTTTCTTATTATGAATTTTTCCCTTTCATGCACCGGTCTTGAAAGAAACTCATTTAACCTTTCCTCTTCAACAATTCTAGCAGGAACCCTATCAGCATAATAATAACAATAATCGTATGGCCTCAGCTACCGTGTGCAGACATTTCGATTTGACGCCATCTGGCTGTCTGCTCGTCAATTTCGACGTTCCGTTTTACTCTAGGCCCACTAAATGGCACACAGAGTAAACCGGATCTCTCTTGGGCGTCAATGGCTGAGATATAATGAATTTTGTCGGGTAAACACCAAATGTGTCACCAGAGATCTTTTACATGCCGACATCGTACGACATGGAATATCGAATGGACATTTTTCCGCCCTTCAAAAATCCGACTACCTCTGCCGGGTTTGAACCCGCTATCTTGGGATCCGAAGGCCGACATGAACAATACTACCTATATTACAGATTTATGTCCGTATGGACAGAATATTTTACAAGGCCGATACAAAAAGTAAATAAATTAAATCGATTCAATGATCTTCTTTCCTTTGCTGAGTCCTCCATATTTCGAAGTATCGAACATCCCTCCCTTGTTGTTGTTTTTGTTGTTATTGTTAAAGTGGTGGTGGTTGTGGTGGTGGTTATTGTTTAAGAGTAAGTACAGCTCTGCAACCATCCTCTCTTGACACTCATCTTTGGGAAAAAGTAAGATTTTTAACTCTTCGAAAAATGAAGGCAACGGTAAGAAAAAGTCTACGAAGGGCGTGAAAGTGAAAGATAGCCTAGGGCTCGCAAACCTAATACATTCGGGATCGGAACAGAACGAGACTTGACCAAGGGAGGTGGGGTACAAAAGATAAAATCCAGGAGCTTGGCACAAGTAAGGGGGAACATTGCCGGACTCAGCTAGGACTGCGTCTCCACTGTTCGTAAAATATTAATTCCAAACTAATAAAGTTTTCTCATTTGAGGTACAGTTCTCTCTATGTCTGCGGGGTTCTTAAATGAGGACACTTCTTTTATTTTTAAAAACAGCAAACAGCAAACAACTTTCATGATTTACCTACGATCTATAACATTAAGACTTTTTTTTCATTTGCGAAAGATTTAACGTCGCACTGACACAATAAAATAAGAAGGGCAGCCAATGTATGCGGCATTTGAAGCTCTAGAAACGGATTTGATAAAGTTAATTGGACCAAGTTATTTAAGATTATGTGTAAGTATTCGGGATCAAAGGTCGCGGATTATCTAATCTATACAAAAATCAGTCTGCAGTGATAAGAATGGAGGGCTACGAAAAAAAAATATTCCCATACAACAGGCGCCAGAGTAAATCAAAGTGAAATTAGGGAATGGAATTAAAGTTCTAGGAAAGGTAATCAAAATTCTAAGAATTAATATTATTGACTTTACGTCCCACTGTATGTTCTCTCCTTGTCCCGTTTCTCTAAGGGGACGGGTATAAGTGAGATGAATCTTCGTAGCAAGGTTTTGTGACCGGATGCCCTTCTTGACGTCAACCTCATCAGAGGAGTTAAGAGCTGAGACAAAATGAATGACGTGATGTATTATAGCCTACTCCCGTCGAATAGCACCAAGGCTTTACGTCTCCATCCGACGGACGAATCACTATCAACAGCGTCATATGCCCTCACTCCATATGAGCAATGCGGAGAAGTTTGGAATTTAATCCAGGCTTTTGGCACACAATCTAATGATTAGAAATTGTACCCTGCCGACCAATATTCTGATGGGAAAAAGTTTTTTTCGACCCACGGGACTCGAACCGACTAACCATGGTGTTAGACAATGTAGACTTCAACGCCTTAACGATCATGGCCACATGGCTTTACGTCCCACCAAAATAAAAAAGTATCTAAGATTTGGCGACGATATTGTTATTGTTCTTGAAAGGTATGGACACAGTACTGGGGGGGAGGGAAGATAAGATTAAAATAAATAAATAAATAAATAAATAAATAAATAAATAAATAAATAAATAAATCGAAAACAAATTTAACTGAAATAATTGAAGCTGGAAATATTATATTAGAAAATGAAATTCTTAAGGAGGTAGAAGAATATTGTTACTTGGGTTGTACAACAACTAACGACGTGCGAAGAAAGGAGAACATAAAATACAGATTAGCAAAGGCAAGGAAGGTCTTCGTAAGAAAAATGTACTCACATAAAAAATAGGGAGGGTAAGTGCTACAGTAATTGATCACTTAAGGACTATAAAATAGCACTTTCACATTTAATAATCGAAATTTATGACCTAAGAATACAAAGTTTTTTCTCAGTTAATGTCTGAAGAATGGGAGACTTTAATTACTTGGTTTAGTACAAGAAAAATATTGATAAACTTCTTATTTATTTCACCGCAAATGAACAACCATTTCGTTCTAATCGTTGACTTTGCTTCTTCTTCTTCTTCTTCTTCTTCTTTTGCTACTGCGTTTCCCACACCTGTGAGGTCACGGTTGCGAACTATGTCGCACATGTGGATTTGGTCCTGTTTTACGGCCGGATGCCATTCCTGACACAACCCTATATTCAGGGATGTAATCACTATTGCGTATTTCTGTGGTGGTTGGTAGTGTAGTATGTTGTCTGAATATGAGGAGAGTGCTGGGACGGACACATACTTCCAGTCCCCGAGCCAGAAGAATTAATCATAAGCGATTAAAATCCTCGGCCCGGCCCGGAATCGAACCCGGGACCCTCTAACCGATGACCAGTACGCTGACCATTCAGCCAACGAGTCGGACTATTCGCTGACTTCTCTATCACCGGTAAATGATAATAAATAAAAGCAAGTTATAAATAATTCATTTTTAATTCCTATAATCTCTCTATTACATCAAATAGCACCGAACTCGATAGCTGCACTCACTTAAAGGCGAGTGGACGTATAAATCACTGGTAAGACCCCAGTTACAGTATGATGCTAGTGTGTGTTACCCTCGCCAGGATTATTTAATTCAAGAACTGGAAAAGTTCCAAAGGAAAGCAGCGTGATTTGTTCTGGGTGATTTCTGAAAAAAATTGTAGTGTTGCGAAAATGTTGCAGAGCTTCGGCTGGAAAGACTTGGGAGTAAGGGAATGAACAGCTCGACTAAGCGAAAAGTTCTGAGTTGTCAGTGGAGCGATGTGATGGAATGACATTCATAGATCAATAAACCTGAATAGAGATTTAAAAGTAAGAAAGACCATAACATGGAGCTAAATATGGAATTCAAAAGGTCAAATCGGTGGACATTCTTTTTTCTTGGAAGAAGAAGGAGTTAGGGATTATAATAATTTACCACCTTCCAATAGAGATGGCCGAAGTGACACTGCTGGCTGTTTCGAAACCTTCGATACGGCACAGCTAATTGCTTCGAAGCATTGTGTCGACACACGGCACACTTCCGTCTCGGACTGCAAGAGAAGCAGTGTGACGGCACACGGCACACTTCCGGCTCGGACTACAAGAGAAGCAGTGTGACGACACACTTCCGTCTCGGACTGCAAGAGAAGCAGTGTGACGACACACGGCACACTTCCGTCTCGGACTGCAAGAGAAGCAGTGTGACGGCACACGGCACACGTCCGTCTCGGACTGCAAGAGAAGCAGTGTGACGGCACACGGCGCACTTCCGTCTCGGACTGCAAGAGATGCAGTGTGACGGCACACTTCCGTCTCGGACTGCAAGAGAAGCAGTGTCACGGCACACGGCACACTTCCGTCTCGGACTGCAAGAGAAGTAGTCTTTCGCGATGGGGTGGTGAAACTTGAACTAGCTGGCTAAGTTCAGTTCACTGAATAAACTGTTCGACGTTCTGATAACGATAAAATATGAGGTTAATTAAACATTTACTGTTCAAATGTACCAAATACATTACAATAAATAAATAATGGACAGTATATAGTAAAAAGTGTCGGTAAGCGCTTACAATGATACTACAAGGGATCAGTTTTACAGTTAAAAGCACTCTAAAGCAGTAACTAATTTGATTGATTGTAAAATGAGTAATTCAATAAGAAGATTTCAAGACCTAATCCATTGAAAAATCTACTACAAATTGAAATTTAAAAGACATAATTTTCAAAACTTTTGTACTTGACCAACGGAAACGTCTTTCTGTTATCGTATGACAATGCTTTGAGAACAATGTCATTTTTCTATGCAAAATAAAAGAGATAGTAGGTTCGAATCCCACTATCGGCAGCCCTGAAAATGGTTTTCCGTGGTTTCCCATTTTCACACCAGGAAAATGCTGGGGCTGTACCTTAATTAAGGCCACGGCCGTTTCCTTCCAACTCCTAGGCCTTTCCTATCCCATCGTCGCCATAAGACCTATCTGTGTCGGTGCGACGTAAAGCCCCTAGCAAAAAAAAAATAAAAGAGCTTACATTGCGGGGCACATTGTTCTTTAAGTAACTTGAATTGCGGATCGGAATATGAAGCGTTTATTAAAGAGTGTCGGCTCATCTTCAGGGCAATGTCACGCGGAGTGTTTCTATTGAGGCAAGAGAATAAACAAAGCACCGTCACTGTTTCAAAGCTTTGCTGTTTCGAAGCATCGATGTAGTTGACATGTACGGAACGACTGGGATTTCTGTTCACCCGACACGACACACGAAGCAATCTCACTGCTTTGAAACAGTGAAGCGTTGTTGTGTCCAGACATTGAGACAGGTGATAGCGCCGGATCAGTATTTCGAAGCATAAACACACTAGCCAACTCTACCTTCCAACTTACCAATTTACAACTTCTTTGATATCATTTAAGAAAAGATCAGAAAAACAGCCGATAGGGAATCTGCCACCTGGGCGACAGCCCTAAATGCAGTTCAGTGGTGATTGATTGATTGATTGATTGATTGATTGATTGATTGATTGATTGATTGATTGATTGATTGATTGATTGATTGATTGATTGATTGATTGATTGATTGATTGATTGATTGATTGATTGATTGATTGATTGATTGATTGATTGATTGATTGATTGATTGATTGATTGATTGATTGATTGATTGATTGATTGATTGATTGATTGATTGATTGATTGATTGATTGATTGATTGATTGATTGATTGATTGATTGATTGATTGATTGATTGATTGATTGATTGATTGATTGATTGATTGATTGATTGATTGATTGATTGATTGATTGATTGATTGATTGATTGATTGATTGATTGATTGATTGATTGATTGATTGATTGATTGATTGATTGATTGATTGATTGATTGATTGATTGATTGATTGATTGATTGATTGATTGATTGATACCGAGCTCGATAGCTGCAGTCGCTTAAGTACGGCCAGTATCCAGTATCCAGGAGATAGTGGGTTCCGACCCCACTGTTGGCAGCCCTGAAAATGGTTTTCCATGGTTTCCCATTTTCACATGACGGCCGCTTCATTCCCATTCATAGCCACTTCCTGTCCCATCGTCGCCATACGTTTTGAGGAAAGTGTAGGTGGTAAGAACAGTAGTGATAGACCAAGGCATGAATATTTTAAATAGCCTCCAGATAGGTAGACAATAATAGGTTAGAAGGCAAACTAATTTGCCTCGTAGGAAGTGTCTTCTAGCTGGCTCTTTCGTAATGTAGCGAGAGTAACATAACTTTTAGGGGTTCGGACAAGCCGGGTCCCTAATATTTATGCTAATGTCAAAGCAGAGCTGTTGTTCAGACTAGAGTGTACTTGTTATTCACTTCAGTGTGTTTTCATTCTAACCTATAAAAGCTATATTAGGGTAGATGTAGAATGAAAAGATTACCACAAGATAGAGTGACATGAAAAGCTGCATCAAAACCTTCTTTTTCTTATTTTTCTTCTTCTTTAGAAGGTCAGTGGCCATCATGGAATAATTCTTCCTACTTTGGGTTTCCCGTATCAGAGTTGTCGTATCGTGTATTTCGAACTATGACTGTTGGAGGTTCAGTATCCAGGATAATCTTCTTCGCCCGTTTCCCTTCTATCTTGTCGTCTGTGATCAATATTATCAGGTTGTATTAGTAATTTCAGAAGACGTGCTTGCTTGCTTGCATTTTTGAGGGTTAAAATGTCTCATTTCTCGGCACGTCGGAGTACTCCTTCGAAGGTGACGTGGTATATCCATGGGGGTCCTGAACGTTCTGCCGTATAACCACATGTCGGTGCACTGATGAAGCCTTTCGTGACCATTCTTCGTCG
The DNA here is from genome assembly GCF_040414725.1 of Anabrus simplex. Classification (NCBI taxonomy): domain Eukaryota; kingdom Metazoa; phylum Arthropoda; class Insecta; order Orthoptera; family Tettigoniidae; genus Anabrus; species Anabrus simplex. The sequence goes on along the minus strand of NC_090273.1, from coordinate 102,430,216 downwards.
CCATAAAGCAGCGCCTGTAACACGACACGCTAAAAAAAATTCAGCGAAGGTGGGATGGGACAGTGCCAGGATTCGGAAGGTAGTAGCCATTTTCTTAATTAAGGTTCAGCCACGTCATTCACCTGTTATGAGGTTTCTGAATCTACATTTAGCATCACGAAATTGAGGAGGGAAGAATTTCAAGAAGAACAAGACCACGGAGATGACATATCCCATTAATAAGAAGAGTATAGTAATAAAACTTCGACTTACAAACTAATTACGAGCCTAGTCCGGATATCTTCGAAAGAAAGAAACCTCGCTCTGGCTGCACCTCAATAAAGTTTCAGCCGAGCCGAGTGAATCGCCCGCAAACATTCAACTTGAGAAAAAAATGTAATATTCTACGACTGAAGGAAAGAACTCTTATTGTTGATAGCTATGGAAATCTGAATAATTCGAATCAAGAGAGAGTGTATTTTGTGAATATCAAAATTAATACTTTCTAAGGCGCCTTTTCTCAAATTATTTAATATCCCGTTTGAGACAGAAAATTGAGGAATTTTATATTGTAGTCATTCCCGCCTAACTTTGGTCTCTAAGGGCCAAATTGGTGGGTTCGATCCCATGATAATTGAAGGAACTCAAATACGCCAACCTCGTATCAGTAGATTTAAAGGTACCTAAAGGAATTCCTGTAGCACACAATTGTAGTACATGGATTTCTCCAAATAAACAAAAATATAGTTACCGGGACGTAAAAATTATTATTATTATTATTATTATTATTATTATTATTATTATTATTATTATTATTATTATTATTATTATTATTATTATTATTATTATTATTATTATTATTATTATTATTATTATGAGTAGAGGGTCCACGCACCAAGCTTCAAATTCGAGAAACGAGTGGGTTTGAATCCCACTGTTGGCTGCCCTGAGAATGTTTATTTGTAGTTTCCCATTTTCACTTCCTCGTACCACTTTTAAAATTTTGTGGCAGAGCCGGGAATCGAATCGGGGTTGGCAACTAATCACACTAACCACTACAGAAGCGGAACTGATGATTTCTGCCTGTCAAAACCGCCGGAAAACCGCCGGACTTGCACTTTCAGTTGCCGAGGGCGGCTTTTAACTATAGCTCTAGAATTTGAAAGTTACTTACTTCGAGATATTAGGGAATAAACATAAAAACGAAAAGAGAATAAAACAGTATCACACTCAGTAATTGCAGCAATAGCAGCAGACAATTCGGTAACCGCAGCTAGTCGCACACTTATGATGTGACCATCTTGGGGGAGTATTATAATATACACACAACCTTGAAACTAAAAAACGGGCGAGTTGGCTGTGCGGTTAGGGGCGCGCAACTGTGAGTTTGCATCCGGGAGATAGTGGGTTCGAGCCCCACTGTCGCAGACCTGAAGGTAGTTTTCCATGGTTTCCCATATTCACACCAGGCAAATGCTAAGGCTGTGCCTTAATTAAGACTACGGCCGCTTCCATCCCATTCCTAGGCCTTTCCTGTCCCATCGTCGGCATAAGACCTATCTGTGTCGGTGCGAAGTGAAGCCAATTCTAAAAAAACAAAAGAAAAATTTTGTAATTCAAAGTAACCACATCATTTTATCAAGAATGTGTAAAGGGAAGGTACACAACCTGACGGTTATCTCTGTTGCATGCAAAGCTCATGTGAACCAAAATCTAACGCACAAGGTCTAAAAGTCATGCGCAGCTACTATAATTAAGGGCGAGGCAAAAATAATATTGTTTGTGTCTTTATTCATTGTTATTCGACACTAGGCGGTGAGATCTAGTGTCCACGGTGCACTATGCCTTCTGGTATGGGCTATGACAAATGTATCACCTGCATTGATATGTCTCAATCTCATCCTTGACTTTGACAACAAGGAAGTGACGGAGGTATGAGCAGTGCTGCATAGTAATGCAATTTCCTATGCAGCCAGTCCCTGCTATGAATGGCGTGAACAGGGGCGATTGGTGTGAGCATTACAGTGGGCTTGGCAGACTGATACGTAATAGCAATTTGCGGCTCAGTGAGGAAAGCAACGGGAAACTCTCTCACTCCCCATTGCCCTACTATGCCACTTCAGTGACGCCCAGGTCATCCGTGGTAACTTACGGTGGAGCTGTATAGGATCAAACCAACCTTCGGCATGAATACTCAACATACAATTACGAGCCAAAAGTCATGAGATAGAGGTCTAGTGTCGATAAGACCCTCCTCTAGTTCGGCCAAATGCAGCAACTCGTGGCGGCATCGATTCCACGACTGGAAGAAACGCCTGTGGAGAGATTATGAACCATGGCGTTTGGATAGCTACCGACAGCTTCCTGCTATTTGTAGATGCAGGATGTTGGGTGTGAATGGACCTCACCACCACATTCCATAAATTCCCGACAAGGTTTACATCAAGTAAACGATGTGGCTACAGGAGTCATTGAAAATCTCCAGTATGTTTCTCGAACCGATTCTTGACAGATTGGGCCCGGTGACACGGCGCATTACTCTGCTGGAATATCTCATCGTCATAGGGGTACTTGAAGTCCATGAAGGGCTGCGAGTGATCATCAACCACATGAATGTATCAGTCAGGTGGATCAGCGGATCTAACCCATTCCCCGGGAACACACCGCACACCATTATAGAGCTATCTCCAGTCTGCATAGTGCCTTGTTGACAAGTATGATCCTTGTATTCAAGGGGCATGCGCCATATCCGAACCCTAACATCAGCTCGAAATAACTAAAACAGTGACTCATAGGACCATGCTACATATCGCCAGTCCTCTAAAATCCAATTAGAAACGTCACGCGCCCAGGTGAGAGACTGTACCCAGTGGTGTGGTGTTAACAAGGACACCCTTGTAAGTATTCTGTTTCCATATTCAATGACGCTAGAAAACGCTGTACTAACCTACTGGACATGCGTCTGGTACCTCCTGCATTGAATATATATGTGACTTGAGCCAGTGTGGCCTATCTGTTACCTCGGATAATTCTAGTTAGATGCCTCTAATCACAATCACAAATCATCCGTAGTCGGACAATGTGCTCTTCTCCGTGGTTAGCATTGCCTTCCATGAGATATTCTCGATACATATGTGACACCATAGATCAAGGAATTTTAAAAACCCGCTCAACGTCGACAATGGAATGTTCCATCCATCCGGCCCCAGCATCATGCCCCGTTCGAAAGACGAAAATTCACGTCGCCTTGCCACGACGAGCGCAGACGGTGTTACCACTCACTCTCAAGATGTCCTATCATACCTTACGCAGGTCTGGGCACTTCCAGTACGTCACGGTGCGGTGGCGTTATCGGAAATTACTTTTAAATAATGCTATCTAATGACTTTTAGCATGTCAGTATCCATTCAGCACTAGTAAGATTGTCGCTAAGTTCTCAATAGAATGAGAAAACATTTACGGGTGCGGTGTGTTAAGATAGGCACAAGGTGCCGTGCTTTCTTGTGCACTAGAAGCAGCTTCGTAAAGCTTGTATTTTTTGGACCAGACTGTACTGTCCCTCAGCTGACTGCACGCGCTTCCAGACGTGTAGACTTAATAACGAAAGATACGGCCCAAGCAGATTATTCATAACGCTCATTTTAGAAAAGAACGGACATTAATAAATCATTCTTGATTAAATTCTGTTGAAATATCTGCCAAGATAAATTTAATAAAACCGAATTTTTCAAGTATTGGACAAATTCTTCTTATTTGAAGGAAGCATATTGTCTTGAAGTACTTGAATTATGGAGGTTGCATATCACCGTGAACATGCGTATTCTACTTCAGTAAAGATTTGTATTCCGATGGTCTGCTTTCACGATCAAAATTGTGTATATTAAAGAAGCCGCACGTACTCTACAAATAAGACTGACTGACTGACTGACTGACTGACTGACTGACTGACTGACTGACTGACTGACTGACTGACTGACTGACTGACTGACTGACTGACTGACCGACCGACCGACCGACCGACCGACCGACCGACCGACCGACCGACCGACCGACCGACCGACCGACCGACCGACCGACCGACTGACTGACTGACTGACTCAGATAGGTCTTATGGCAACGATGGGATGGCTAAAACGCTGGGAGTGAGAAGGAAGCAACTGTGGCCTTAATTAAGGGACAGCCCCACCATTTGCCTTGTGTGAAAATGGGAAACCAAGAAAAACCATCTTCAGGGCTGCTGAAAGTGGGGTTCGAAGCCACTAACTACCGATTGCACGCTGATAGCTACGTGACCCAAACCTCATATCTACTTGCTCGGTCAAGAAGAAGAAGAAGAAGAAGAAGACATTAAAATATTCTGCCGCTTTTCATTACCTTGGTGCATCGTGGGTGCAAACCGTGTCGAAAATATGGACTTAGCGAAATTTTCAGCCAGTTTCCCTTGCTGACGCCAACACTTTCTGAAGGGGTGTTACTATTGCGTATTTCCATGATGGTTGGTACTGTAGTGTGATGTGTTGTGTTTATAGAAAGAGAAGTGTATTGGGACGTACACAAACACCCAGATCCTGAGTTAGAGGAGTTAACCAGAGGTGAATCAAATTCCTGATCCGGCCGCGAATCGAACCCGCAATCCGCTGAACCGAAGGCCTTTCACTCAGCGAACGAGCCGACATTAAGAACGTAGTATCTAATAGAAATCTGATTTTTTTTATTACAATTTTAATTAATAATATATTCCTGTACATTCCTGGTGAACAAAGTGGTCATCATTTTAGTGACTTCGGGTTCGATTCCTGCCCGGGCCGGCGATTATAACTGCGTACCTACGGTAAATTAAAGACTGAATGTATTTAGGTTGGGGATAAAAGTCCGTTCGTATCGACATGTAGAATGCCTGGAAGGTATGCATAGCCGCTTAACGGCATGGACGGGCAAGTTGCCAGCTTAACTCCTGGCCATTCGTTGCTGTTGGTGGGTTGTGGCCTCCCCAGGCTGAATATCTCTGCTGTGTGCGAACAGACTTGTATGCCCCCAGTAAACGATGAAACTGCCATAAACAAAAAGTGAAGGAATCTTGCTGAACGGTATTTTTTTTCCACAATTATACCACTTCCTACGTTCTCCATTTCCAAAATACCTCTTTACCTTATCGCACTAAAATTAATACTGTGTCTTACGCTTTGTGAGTATTGTTATCGAAAATATAATGAGCGTTATAAATACACTCATCTTCATAAAAAAAAACAGAACACCTTGAAAGACGAGAGATAGAAAGTTCATATTCACAGGACACGTTCATTAGTATGTTCTGCAGAAGCGATTAGCATTTCAGTCACCTAGGTTCAGCGCGTGTCCTGTTGCCTAGTAGGCACTAGGTCACCCATGGGCACTGATAACTTGATCCTTGCGTGATAGCATCGACGCGCATAAGGCGCAAGTGGTGTCCTGGGGTATAACCATTTACGCTGCATTCACCTGGTTCCACAGTTCATGGTTGGTGGTTGGCATTGAGTCACAGCGCCGCACCCGTCCTTTCACCTTATCCCACACATTTTCGATTGGAGACAAGTCCGGTGATCGGGCAGGCCAGGGCAACAGTCTGACATCCTGTGACAACAAGAAGGCTGTCCGTGCAGCAACATGCGGTTGCGCATTGTCCTGCTGAAATATGGCGAATGGGATGTCGTGCAGAAAGGGTATATACCGAGCTCGATAGTTGCAGTCGCTTAAATGCGGCTAATATCCAGTAATCGGTAGATAGTGGCTTCGAGCACCACTGTCGGCAGCCCTGAAGATGGTTTTCCATTTTCACATCAGGCAAATTCCGGGGCTGTACCTTAATTGGCTAGTTGCTTTACGTCGCACCGATACAGATAGGTCTTATGGCGACGATGGGATGGGAAAGGCCTAGGAATTGAAAGGAAGCGGCCGTGGCCTTAATTAGAAGAAGAAAAGTCAAAAATTATCTCACTTTTGCGTGTCAACCTCAATCACCTCCTCAATGTCGCTTTCAGAACGTGACGATGATTATCCGCTCTTCTATTTGATCTCGTAAAAGTCGCACATATATTTTACCTTTCTACAATATAAAATCTCAAAGAAATAATACTATACCTACATTTTTCCGGCCCCGCGGTGTATGGGACAACGCATCCGCCTGTCATCCGGCGCCCCCGCGTTCGATTCCTGGCTGGGTCAGGTGTTTTTAATTGTAAATGATTAATATCCCTGGCTTGGGACTGGGTATTTGTGCCGTCCTTAACGTTCATTTCCTCACAATCAACACTGTACACTTCCGCAATTCCAATTACACGTAGGTTCATATCATATGGTGCAAGTACGGAAAAGGATCTCTATAGGTCGACACCCCGAACAAATAGCATTTTTAAACCTACATTTAAACTCATATTGTATAATATGAAAATCATTATAGTTAACAATACTAATATTAAACTACAGTCACTTCTAACATTGTTACATGTACCCATACAAACCACATAAACAAGCGTACTGCTCGTTAATAAATAATGTTATTTGCTTTACGTCCCACTAACTACTTTTGCGGTTTTTCGGAGACGCCGAGGTGCCTGATTTTAGTGCCATAGTAAATCTACCGACAAGAGTCTGACGTATTTGAACATTTTCAAATACCACCGGACTGAGCCAGGATCGAAACTGCCAAGTTGGAGTCAGAATGCTAGCACCATATCCGTCCGAGCCACTCAGCTCGGCGACTGCTGATTAAAGCTACAGTGGTGCGGTGCCATGTCCACTAGAGGTGACTCAGGATTTCAAACTATATTCTTACCAAATTTCAGCTCAGTTGGTCCAGTAATTTTTGAGCCTATCCACAACGAACAAACAAACAGATCCCCACGTCCGGGGAGCCATCTGGTGACGAATGAACGTACCATTTCCACTTCTATCATAACGTCTAAATTCAAAGGCTCACTGTTTAAGGAGCCTTTCCCGTGGACAGTCAAGATTTTCTTCTGATGACACAGAGCACAGTTCTCTGCGAAACGTAAAGAATTTCACCTTATTTTCTTGACACGGCATAAGCCCAAAAGACTACATCATGTCTATAAATACGGGCCGTGAAAGCATCAATGGCAACAAACAGATCCCATCTTCTTTTTATTAATAGTATTGTATTTCTTTGAATTATTCTCATTTTATAACTACCTACCACTCATCTCCAGATTGCTTACGAAATCTCAACAATAAGTCATGTTGATGTTCTTGCCACAGATCTAGTTTTGTCACTCATGCTTACATTATAATAAATTCAAAGCGTACTTCTGAGGTCAGAAGTCGACTCCGTTCAGATTTCTAAACCACAGTGGCAGCTGACAAATGTCTTCCCTCCAGGGATGAAATATGCGACGCTTCACGCAGAAGAGCACATTCACGGGTTTAAGCTAACAGATTGAAATCTTGAATGACGAAGTTCTAAAATCCAAGATGTCACTTCTCGTTGAGTGGCAAATTTATATCCTCTGTCTCTGAAAACGTTCGCTTTCATGACCTGTGGGATGAGAATTAATGGGCACATATAAGATAATATTAAAGATAAGTTGCTTTACGCGCACCGGCACAGATAAGTTTATGGCGACGATAGGATAGGATAGGCCTAGGAGTGGGAAGGAAGCGGCCGAGGCCTTAATTAAGGAATATCCCCAGCATTTTCCTGGTGTGAAAATGGGAAAACACGGAAAACTATCTTTAGGGCTGCGGACAGCGGGGCACAGACCCACTATCTCCAGGATTAAGATAATATAGGCTCTAGAGAAGCCTTCAAAGAATTCTCCACATCTGCCTTCTTGCAAGATTTTGAATCTTAAAAGACAAGCAAGCTTGTATTTTTACGTGGCTGTCTATATTGTGATCTTAGCCACAGGACCTCCAGTTTTAGGAGGGTTGTAAGTAAAATAGTGGCAACGTAGTCCAGACACAAGCAGGAGATCGAGCACGCGCAAATAGGATATGGGAGCGGTCAGGTGGCGCTGTTGTCGATGTGTGTTGTGCATTTGAGGGGCATCCAGTTGGGAGTGTTGTTCCTGTGTGGCGTTGAAGTAAAGGGTGTCGATTTCACCGCTCTAAAGCAAATTTTCAAAAGATGATCAGCGTTCGTGTATTAAAATCGATGTTACCCGTGGCAAAAATGCATCAGAATGTTATCGAGGATTGCGTGAATCCTGTGGTGAGAAAGCATTACCGTATAGGACGGTTGCACGATGGGTCGAGGCGTTTCGTGCGGGTCGGAATGAGGTCTTGGAACACCCTCCGTACTCACCAGACTTGAGTCTTTGTGATTTCGAACTGTTTCCGAAGTTGAAGGAACCCCTCCGAAGCCACCGTTTTCCTGACGTGGCATCTGTACTCCGCGCAGTAGGAAGCTCCGTCGCTGTCATCAACAGAGGATGCCTTGCCAACGGTCCCCACCGGCTTCCCGACAATAGGAGAAAGATTATAGAATTTGCGGCTGAATACACTGAAGTAATGCACATGGCCTTGAAGTTCACTCAGCCTACATCAAGAATGAGTACCAGGTTAATCCCTGGGGACAAAGGCCAACCACTTTACCCTACTAAGTGCCGAGGTTACTGATAGTGGAAACCTTTACCTTTCGCCCCTCCAAGGGCCTTCATGGACTGTACGGAGATGGCTTTGCTTTTCACGTTGAAGGACTGTAATGCAATTCTACTTGTTAGTTTATTATTTACAGCCCTCGTGTATGGAATTCCAACCACAGGACTGTAACTTTCATTTCAAAAATCCCACACGCATTGGCCGCCTTGTTGAGAAGCGAGTGGCGATGTCACTAAGCCGTCACGCCCCATTTCTATATCCCAACCCTAAATATCACAAACTAGATATCTCCATTTGAGTAGTGTTTTTTGTTGTTGTTGTTATTATTTTTGCTAGTTGTTTTACGTCGCACCGACACAGATAGGTCTTATGGCGACGATGGGACAGGAAATGGCTAGGAGTGGGAAGGAAACGGCCGTGGCCTTAATTAAGGTACAGCCCCAGCATTTGCCTGGTGTGAAAATGGGAAACAACGGAAAACCATTTTCAGGGCCGCCGACAGTGAGGTTCGAACCTACTATCTCCCGAATACTGGATACTGGCAGCTCTTAAGCGACTGCAGCTATCAAGCTCGGTCATTTGAGTAGTTTGATCCTACTAACTTGACTGATAATATTTACTATCCCTGACGCCTAGGGGAACACAGGGTAGCAGGTAAGACCCTCCACAGCCATCTTGATAGCCAGAGACTTCACTTCGTTTCACATTTCACTAACTTCGTTTCGTTTCTTTGTTTTTTCTTCGACAGTCATTCTTTTTCATGTCGCACTCAATAGCAGGTAGATTATGTCGACTGGAGTTGGTCAAAAATTTAACCTGGTACTCCTGTTCAGTGTAAGTTGAACGAAACCCACGGTTATGTTCCTCTCAAAAAGTTGAAGTCTCCTTCCTGATTTCTTCTGTCCTGATTATGAATCGAAAATGGTGCTGGGTGAACCGAACTCGCCTTTACCTCCACGATTAGACAGCCTCTAACATGTCCAGAATTTGACAAAATAATGTACTAAAAATGACTACTTTATACCAGAAGCAGATAAAATACCCAACCAGCCTAGAAACCAAACCTTGAACCGTGAGATCTCAACGTTGACCATCCAGTGGAACTGGACAAATTAAGTTCTCATTTCATCAAATTATTCAGTTGTATACGCGTGCACACACACACACATACACATATTCCGCCGCGGTATGTCCGTCGTACAGATTATTTCTTCTCATTTTTTAATTTATTTTGATTACAATTTAAGTCGCATCGACACAGATAGGTCTTCTGGCAACGATGGCATAGAAAAGGCCATAGCAGGTAGATTATGTCGACTGGAGTTGGTCAGTGGGAAGGAAGTGGGCGTGGCCTTAAGGTACAGCCCCAGCATATACCTTGTATGAAAATGGAAAACCACTATCTCCCGGATGCAAGCTCACAGCGGCGTGGCCCTAATCGCACGGCATATTTCTTCTTATAGTCCCCATTTATGTACAGGCATTTGTAGTAGAGGTAAACCGAAGCATCCTCCAGACACAGAACAAAGCAGTACCTAGCACCTGAATCCATAACGTGATGGCTTGTTATGACCTTCCCCTTGGTACAACTGATCGTAGAAGGCAAGAGAGAAAGAAAACATGTATGAGGTCGGAGAACATTATCCTAAACGAGGAATATCAGACTATGACTCGTCATTCACAAATGTGAACCCTGATACGGGAGGGGCAAGAAAGAAAATCATACCACGATGGTCGTACAGCTTGAGTCCAACTCCTTGGCTCAATGGTGAGCGTAGTGTCCTGCGCTTCACAGGGCTCTGATTTCGATTCCCGTCCAGGCCGAGGGTTTTTAACTTTATATGATAATTTCCGTCCACCTTTGTGGTGTAGTGGTTAGTGTGATTAGCTACCACTCCCGATGCCCGGATTCTATTCCCGCCCCTGCCACGAAATTTGAAATGCGGTACGAAGGCTGGAACGGGATCCATTCAGCTTCGGGAGGTCAATTGTTTAGAGGGAATTCGGTTTCCTCCTCAGCCATTCTCGAAGTGTTTTCCGTGGTTTCCCCGCTTCTCCTCCAGCAAACGCCGGGATGGTAGCTAACCTAGGTCCACGGCCGCTTCCTTCCCTCTTCATTGTCTATCCCTTCCAAACTTCCCATCACTCACAAGGCCCCTATTCAGCCCACCAGGTAAAGCAGCCTGGACGAGGCGAGGTACAGGTCCTCCTCGCCAATTGTATCTCCGACCAAATGTCTCACGCTCCAGGTCACTGCCCTTGAGGCGGTAGAGGAGGGATCCCTCGCTGAGTCCTAGGGTAAAACCAACGCTGGAGGGTAAATATATTAAGAAAGAAAGTTCACTAATGCCATTCGGAACAAAACTTGAGCATCTGGATGTTATGAAAGGTGCTATACGGCCAGACAGCTGCAATAGCACTTTCCGGATCAGTGACAAAGTATCTCACTTATCATCAAACTCAGTACGCCTCAATATGATATCGCCTGCATTTTCATTTTTTAAATTTTTATTTATTTATTTATTTTTGCGGTTTCCCTATAACCGCATAACTATTTGAAATACAACCTTAGGGCAGAAGACATAACAGACCAGCTGCAAAGAAAACCGATAATGCGAGAATTCATTGCCCAAGTTGTTTCCGATAGGAATCCATGTGAAAAGTTGATTTCTCCACAGGATAAGTACGGTAGAAGCGTGAAAGGAGAAGCCACATTACTTCAAAACTGCATGCAGCACTATCAGTTTTAATCATGTTACATCTTATATCCTTATTAATAAAAGTTGACAGGCACAGAATTTATTAACGATATACTATGCGGGATAATTACAGCTTCCACAGTCGAGCTCCAACAGAATACAATTTTCTACGGGGAAAATATTCCTGTGAAATTCAATAGATGAGGACACAATCGCATTATAATGACATCGGTGGAATTATGGCGATATAATTATGATGCGAGCCACATCCATCAGAGAACGTGAGTGAAGCGAATCTCTTTCATTAGCGGATTTAATATGATGCTATATAAAAGGGTTATACACTATGTGTGGGTTAAACTGGCAATCAAAGTTGTTTACTCGTAAAGCTTTGTAGATGTATGGCTGTTCGACAATTAATTCACGCCTGATAAGATACCTATGTAGATGGCTGCAGGTTGTTTGGGTTTTTACGTTAGTTAAACCTGTAAACAAAGAATATTTGTTTAAGTGGTGTCCCCTACTGTGACTCAGGCTATATTTGATCATAATTCAAATGTGTGCAGATGGTATCAAATAACCTGTCTTATGGCAGGGTCTGTAGGGGTTGTATTAGTTATGTAACGTTTAATCCTAAATATAGGATGTATGTCCTAGTACCTGCAACAAGTTATTTTGGAGGAGGTGTGGGAAGAGATGGCTGTTGAAATTCAAAGTTCACCTCTTCTAAGTACTTTCCATTGAGACATTTTTAAATCTTCATGTGTAGTTTCTGAGGATATCATTTTAATTGGATGAAGCATTTCACAGTAATTTAATATTTAATTTTCACGATCTAATAAAGCTAAAAGTTTAATTCAAGCATTTTACAATATATTTTAATGTTAACTTTTCTAACTTTAGGTTAATTTTATCATTTGTGTTCGTACGACTGAAATCGACTGAAGTCGGCACTGAAAAGCAAAATGCTACCATCTGTCGCATTTTTCTTAACATCATTTACTGAGATAGAACTGTTATAGTTTGTTGCATGGACAATCATTCCGCATCTTCATATGTTTACACTGAGTTTGAACCTAGGACCCTCGGACTGCTGACCAATCGACTAAAGAACGACTCGCAAAATAAATTAACGAAATGATTAAAATTTCAATAATAATAATAATAATAATAATAATAATAATAATAATAATAATAATAATAATAATAATAATAATAAGGTTGTTTTACGTCCCGCTAATAACTTAACGTCTCGGAGATGCCAATGTTCCGAAATGTTCTCCTACAGGAGATTTTACTGACACGAGGCTGGCATATATGAGCGCTTTAAAATCCTATCGGACTGAAGGCCAGCGCTACCGTCTGATCTACTCAGGCCGGTAAATACCGGTGAATGACCATTTCGGTTTACTTGTTGACTTCTCTCTCTCTCTCTCTCTCTCTCTCTCTCTCTCTCTCTCTCTCTCTCGTGTTCGTTACGTTACAAATGCCAGGCGTGATGAACACATAACACCCTATTACATACAGCTACAATGGTTGAAACTCCATGAACGTCGGGATATCTCAGTAGCTGTTGCTACGCAGAAAATTCTCAAACTGAAGACACCATCCTACCTTTATAATGCATTTAAACCTATGGAGTCGGTACATAACAGAGATAATAGGTTTACAAAAACCACCCTTCAAATTCCCCTTCATCGTACCACTAAATTTAACAAATCCTTTGTTTGCACTGCATCACGTATCTTTAACGTCTTTAATCTTCACCGTTTCGCAAGTAACACTAACTGTACCCAACTAAAGCAGTTCTTAACATCTATCTTTCTGGAGGAGTACGCAAGAGGCTGAGATCAGGCATTCTTGTGTCGAACAATCAGGAATATGTATATTTCGAAGAAAATTGTTTCTCTGCTTTAGCTTTATATCCTTTAAACCCATGTAGTCCAAAATAACAGAAGGGCTTAATGATTTACTTTCTTACTTATTATATAATGTATGTCTTAACCTTACTGGTTTTGGTATCTGTATTTTCATTTTTTTAAAGTTTCTTGTTTAGTTTAATACCTTAATATTATAAAAATGTAGTTGCTGTTTTCATAAATCTGCATTGTATTATAAGAAGACGCTGCATAAAGGGACTTTTCAGTCTCAGTGGCATGTAAATCATGATCAATAAATTCAATTCAATAAATTCTCTCTCTCTCTCTCTCTCTCTCTCTCTCTCTCTCTCTCTCTCTCTCTCTCTCTCTCTCTCTCTCTCTCTCTCTCTCTTTTGTAAATTAAGAATAAATCCAAACTATAAGGACTTCATTTTCTTATTTCAATTTTTTTAACGTTTCACTCCAGTTTGAAAGAAGCCTATATAAGGGACCGTGCCAACATAAATGCATCTATAAATGTTTTACGTATCTGGAAACATCAGTAAAGCGTATTTATATTGTACCAGTCATTCAGTCACAACAATTTTTAAACTAGTGGAAAACAAACATTAACAACCTCTACCCATGTGATGGGACTAGATATAATATTGGTGACACTTATTAAACGCTAATATCTAAGCCTGCCTTCGACAGTCGAAATTACTACCGGCATATGAAGAATCATTTAACATTTGAAATGAGCATGACAATGTATCTTTGACCATGATGTTGCTACTTGCATCAGAATGACACTTATCTCAATGAGTGAAACATTATATTGCGAAAGTACGAAGCACGCGGAATTCCATCATGCCTGAATCAATCTCCACGATTTAAATACCTTCAATAAAACATCCAGGATCAAAATTTGCCGAAACTCAATTTCAAGAGTTCTATCTCATGGCTACAGTTGGGGAGAATTCCGTTGCATACGCCAGAATTGTCATTGTTTGGATGATCACTATATAGTCCAGTTTGATGCTGCCCTTCATGCCCCCCTATCCTATACTGACCTTTTCATTTCTACGTCACAGCTACATCCTATATCTGCTCTAATCTCTTAGTCATATTAATGACTTGGTCTACCCCTATCGTTCTTACCACCTATACATCCCTCAAAAACCAACTGAGCAAATGCTGGGTGTCTTGAGATGTGTCCTATCACTCCGTCTCTTCTTCTTGTCAAATTTAGCCAAATGGACCTCTTCTCACCAATTTGATTTAGTATCTTTTCATTCCGGATTCGATCTACCCATCTCACCTTCAGCATACTTCTGTAACATCACAATTCAAAATCTTTATTCTCTTTCTTTCTAAGCTAGTTATCGTCGATAGTTCACTTCCATACAATGCCACACTCCAGACGAAAGGTTTCAAAAATAACTTTCTAATTCCTATATCAATGTTCGATATGAGTAAATTTATTTTCTTAAAAAAGGCCTTCCTTTCTTGTGCTAGTTTGTGTATTTTGTCTTCCTTACTTCTGCCATTACTTTACTATCCAAATAACAATATCCATCTATTCCTTTAAGACTTCATTTACTAATCTTTTTTTTTTCCTGCATCGCCCGAATTCGTTCGACTGCACTCCATTACTTTCTGTTTTTATTTTTTTATTTTATCTTGTACTCCTTCCCCAAGAGTGTCCATACCATTCAGAAATGTCTCCATATCTTCCGCAGATTCAGACAAAGGAACAATATTATTGGCAAATCTCAGGGCATTGATTTCTTATCCTTGGATTGTGATTCCCCTTCCAAATTCCTCTTTGATTTTCTTTACCGCTTGTTCTATATAAATATTAAAAAGGAGTTTTGAATATATATTCACTTCAGATATTCTTAATTTAAATGTGTGGGGTTTTTGTTTGTTTCTTTCTTTGCTTTACGTCGCACCGACACAGATACGTCTCATGTCGACGATGCGACAGGAAAGTCCTAGGAATGTGAAGGAAGCGGCCGTGGCCTTAATTAAGGTACAGCCCCAGCATTTGCCTGGTGTGAAAATGGGAAACCATGGAAAAGCATCATCAGGGCTGCCGACAGTGGGGTTCGAACCCACAGTTGTGCGCACCTAACCACACTGCCAACTCGCCCGGTAATTTAAATGTTAAAATACGCATTGTTCTTGTGACCCATACAGTATAAGACGCCAGTTTCAGCCTTCTAAATGTTCTCATTTTCTTAGTATGACTGACCATAACGACACCAGTCAGAGCACGGTTGAGGTAATGTACCACCCCACTTACGGAAACCATAATATCCCCCAGTCGGTGGGGGTGGTAAAATAACACCCCCGGTATCCCCTGCCTGTCGTAATAGGCGACTGAAAAGAGCCCCAGAAACCCTTAACTTGGAATCGTAGGTTGGCAACCACGGGGCCCTTCGCTGAGTCCTGGGATTACTTCCACTTACTTGTGCCAGGCTCCACAATTTCAACTATCCTATCCGACCTTCCCTGGTAAACTCTTGTTCTTTTCCGACCCCGACATTTTTCTTTTTTGCTAGTTGTTTTACGTCGCACCGACACAGATAGGTCTTACACCGACGATGGGACAGGAAAGGGCTAGGAGTGGGAAGGAAGCGGCCGTGGCCTTAATTAAGGTACAGCCCCAGCATTTGCCTGGTGTGAAAATGGGAAACCACGGAAAACCATTTTCAGGGCTGCCGACAGTGGGGTTCGAACCTACTATCTCCCGAATACTGGATACTGGCCGCACTTAAGCGACTGCAGCTATCGAGCTCGGTCCCGACATTATTAGAGCACTCGAGACCTAGCGAATCTTTCATTTTCGTGCCGTTAGTTGCCCTTTTCTTCCTTTGGCCGATACCTTCATTTTTCGAAGTGTCGGACCCCTTTCTTTTTTTCTCTCTGTGTAGAGGACGGTTGTCAAATTGTACTTCATCTTAAAACAATAATCACCAGCATCACACCACCTATAAGACCAATAACATTTTCATCACTCTAGTTAGCCCTAGATCTAGTTGGCCGTGCTTAAAGATTCGTAGCTCGAACTCCGATCATTAGATAGAACTGTGCAGAGCTGTGTGCGTCAACATGACGAAAATACAACCACTTCTAAAAGAAATGCATTCTTAAAATTGTTCAAAAATTCTGGTCGTGAGAGGTTTGTTACATTATTTTTAATTCGTGATCTTTATCGTGTGTTATAGTTTTCTTGTAAACGGGAGATAATGAGCTATATTTGGTGGAAATTTCAAGTGTTGGAATAGCCCCTCCGGGTACTCCGGTTTTCCCTGTCATAATTCATTCCAGCAACACTCTACAGTATCATTTCATTTCATCTGACATTCATTAATCATTGCCCCAGAGGAGTGCGACAGACTTCGGCAGCCGGGACAATTCCTATCCTCGCCGCTAGATGGGGGCTTCATTAATTCCATTCCTGACCCGGTCAGATAACTGGAAACAGGCTGTGAATTTTCATTGGAATTTCAAGTGTTGAGAAAATTTCTCGTTTCGTCAATATCGCTGTGAAAGACAGACGGAAATGTGGGATTATATACAGGGTGAAGCCGAACTTTCGGAGGTGGTTCAGAGTACCTTCTGAGTATATTGATGTAAGAGACCCGTGATCTCCGGTGGCTCGTTATAGAGTAATTATGATTTATTCGGTCTGTTACCCCAATCATCCTTGATTCTATTAAAATATCTTCATATCAGTGAAAAAGCCTGTAGTATGCAATAACCAAAACGTGCAACACAAAACACAGAGTAATGCAACAATCGGACTAAACACGTACAATTTTAACACAGTGTGTTCAATCTATTCTGTTAGTGTACAGTACAGTACGTAACAAATGTAGAACTGTTCCCTTACAGGTATTATTCAAAATGTCGACCACATGATCACGGCATCGTTGGCTTCCGGCACGTTAAAGAACTCTTGCGGTACAGAATTCCGACACCCCAGCGTTTCTGAAGAACTAGCATTTATTATTTTCAGGGCAATACAGGTTGAAAGCTAACTGGGGCAGGAAACCACGACATGTTCATTAGTATATTCTGCAGAAACTATTAGCATTTCAATCACCTACGTTCAGCATGTATTCCATTGCCTAGTACGCACTGTGTCCTCCATGGGCACTGATAACTTGTTCCATGCGTAATGGCATCGATGCATATAAGGCACGAATGGCGTCCTGGGGTACAGCCATCCATAGTGCATTCACCTGGTTCCACAGTTCATCTTTGGTGGTCGGTACTGGGTCTCAGCGCCGCACCCGTCGTTTCACCATCTCCCACACATTTTCGATTGGCAACAAGTCCGGTGATCGGGCGTGCCAGGGCAACAGTCTGACATCCTGTGACAGCAAGAAGGCAGCAACGTGTGGTCGCGCATTATTCTGTTGAAATAGGGGCCTATGGCGTCTGGGATGTAGTGCAGAAAGGGTATGGCTACGAGTCGCATGATGTCATTCACGTAAGTCAAACTGGTCGCAGTGCCCTGGACACGCACCAACTGTGATTTGTACGCAATAGCACCCCACACCGTAATGCCTCGAGTTGGTGCTGTATGTTTTGTGCTAATGCAGTCAATGTGATGCCTCTCGCCCTATCTGCGGCGAACCTAAATACGGCCATCATTTTCAAACAAACAGAACCTGGATTCGTCCGAAAACACTATCTGCTCCATTCCTGTCCCCACTGACGTCGTTCCATACACCATTGCAGTCTATCATGTTTATGCAAATTAGCCAAAAGTATGCGGAGAAGTGGAAGATGCAATGGTAACCCACACCGTAATAAACGGCGACGGACTGTCACTCCTGATAGTGTACGATGTGTTACACTGTACCACTGTTGTACCAGAGCCGAGGAGGATGCAGATCTATCCTGGAATGCCATTCGGGTGAGGTGTCAATCTTCTCGGGAGCTGGTCCTGGGTCGTGCAACCAGACCTATCTCGTCGTGTTCTGTGGCCTTCTTTGAACGATTCTGTACTCACCCGTTGCACTGCCAACACACTTCGTCCCACACGAGCAGCAATTTCCCGGGTGGATGCATCACGCTGTCTCATGCCAATAATGCGCCCTCTTTCAAAGTCACTCATTTCACAGTACTGTTCTCCTCGCATACGTCTGCGAGACACTCTGCACGTCTGCTCATGTCACACTGTAGCTTTACCTTCCGTTTATAGTGACAACGAGAGCCACAGGCACATTTTACCAGTAAGTGGTGATGCGCCAAGATACCAATGTGGACCTTGAACCTGAGGGCCGACATAGTTCAAATGCTAACTATTTCTTCAGAACATACCAATGCACATGTCCGGTGAATATGAACTTCCTATCTCTAGTCTTTCAAGGTGTTCTGGTTTTTATGTGCATGAGTGTACTTAGAAGATATCCCTGAATATCATCCGAAAATGTTTCGGAGGAATTCGTCTTTACTCTGTTTAGAGTGAGAGAGAGACGTTTGAAATTGAATCTGGCCATTCCATAGTTCCACTCATTAGCTAGAACACTCACCCTATGTGCATAAAACAGCCAGTAAATTTGTTTCTACCACCCGTTCAATTTGTGCAGTTGTTCCGTAAGATATCGACAGATTTGTTTGCTATCGTGCTGTGCTTGTCTGTCTCACAATCTGCTATATATCTCTGTCAGTGGCTATGTTCGTGTCGTGCAGTGACATTAAGAACAAGGTTGATATATGGCACGGAACCAGCAACAAGTGAGGACCGCTCGCCATAAATGGACGTGCTAAAAAGAAACACACACACTCGATGCACGATTCTCCACAAGTCACGGTATTAGAAAGAACCTTCAGTTTAGGGGAATTTTTTATTTATTGCGTGGATATTTACATATTTACAGCTGTATCACATAGAAGGGAAATGAATACAGTACGTGTTGTGACTTGGCAGGTTTGGTCACTACTGTACGTGAGTACATTTCTTCATTCTTATGAAAGCAGAGTAAGAAGCAAAGTCATCTCTATACAGGCTATGCAGGACCTCGGAGGGGTGGAGGGTAAAGGCTCCCACTATCAGTAACCTCAGCACATGGTGGGATGGAGTGGTTACCAGGTGTATGCAGAAGTTTTGTCGGTTTTTGCGGTAAAGAAAACTCGTAGTTTTAAGAGAAGTTCTTGTTTGTTTATTAAAAATATTGACTATCGGCTTCTACACACTCCGCCCACCTTTTAGGTAAGACATAAATGTCATGCCATAAAAACTGCTTGTCTTTTGCGGCAAGCCATTCGTTGAGCCTTTTTCCAACTTCCTTGCAATTCCTGAAGTGCTGCTCTGAGATCACGTGCCCCATTGATGCGAAGAGGTGATAGTCAGATGGCGCCAGGTCGGGGCAATACGGCGGGTACAGAAGGATGTCCCATCCAAGCGATTTCAAGGTGTCTTTCACTGGTTTTGCTGTGTGAGACGGCGCATTGCCGTGTAACAAAATCACTTTGCCACGTCTTCTAGCCCATTTCGGTCGTCTTTCGATCAATGCGTGATTTAAATTAATCATTTGTTTTCAATAGCGTTGTGCTTCAACGGTTTCTGCGGGCTTCAAGGGTTCATAATACACAATACCGCTCTGGACACACCAGACACAAAGCATGGTCTTCTTGCCGTAGCGATTTGGACTTGATGTTGAAGGACCGGCTTTGCCAGGTGACAACCACGATTTTCTCCGTTTCAGGTTTTCAAAATAAATCCATTTTTCGCCAGCCGTCACAATTCGGTAACAGAAATGAGTTTCTTCCGTGGCATTGAAGCTGCATTTCACAAGTACTTTTGCAATTTTCTACTTGCCGTTCATTCAAATCGCGAGGGACCATTTACAGAGTTTACTGATCTTCTGCTGATTGTTTCTTGTGACACATTTAATGGGTGTGCCAATTTCTGTTGAGTTTGAGTTGGGTCATCAACCAGTAACGCCTGCATTTGCTCGTCTTTGCACTTTTGTGGTCTACTAGAAAGCGCACTGCCGTTCACAATGACATCACCACGTTTAAATTGTCAAAACGATGTCTCACGTGCTCTAATTGATAGAGCGTATTCACCATATGTTTCTATCAGCAAACGATGACTTTCTATTGCCTTTTATTTTCATTAAATAAGGAAAGCAATGCGAGCCGCAAATGTTGTTTTCCGGCACAATCGTTAGCATGATAACTGAACGACACAACACAGACGCTAGTGTTTGGCGGACACAACTTCTGTGTGTTGGTATGCTAATGTCAGACCAACAAACTGACGTATGTATCAAATTCATACGCTGCGTACTGTTCGCTGGCGCCATCTCTTAGTGAAACCGGAAAAGACTTATGCCTACACCTGGCAGGTCTACGCCCGGTCGCCTTTGCCCCCAGAAATCAACCTGGAACTCATTTTTGGTGTATGCTGAGTGAACCTCAGGGTCATGTGGTTCTCCAAAAGTGGAAATCTCAAATGTTTCGATTTCCTGATGGGGAATCGAACCCACGTCCTTCCGGGTGAAGCAAGCACGTCTTTACTGTTACAGCAGGCAGCCCTTTCTTTATTCTTATACTTCACATGTAATACTTCATCCCGAGGGACGTATTCACGCATAGAACTTTCGGCTGCTTCACCAATCCAGCCCATTCCGCTTTTCACGTAGATTCATGTTCCTCGACAATGGGTACATGGAAAGAAAAATTGTAAGACTTTCTATGTGTATTTAACTTACAATTATGTTTAATATCCCCATTGACACATAAAAGAGGAGGATGCCTGCTGCGAAAAGCAAAAATTAAATCTGAAACTTAGTTTTCATGTAATAGCGCTTCAAAATTAAGGCAAATTTTGTGCTAAATATGTGACGTCACACGCATACTCATTTACAAGACGGCGCTGTGTTGATTAGCGCGCTCAGTTGGAGATTAGCTGTCGTTGTGAATATATCGCGGTCAGTTGTATGGAATGACAAAAACTAATAATGGAAAATAAAGATTTTATTAGGATTAAATTACGTCTCCTAATTCTCATATCTCAGACCCATACTACTTTCTTTCTTTCTTTATTTCTTTCTTTCTTTCTTTCTTTCTTTCTTTCTTTCTTTCTTTCTTTCTTTCTTTCTTTCTTCGTCTGTTTACCCTCCAGGGTTGGTTTGCCCTCGGACTCGGCGAGGGATCCCACCTCTACCGCCTTAGTGGCAGTATCCTGGAGCGTGAGACATTGGGTCTGGGGATAAAACTGGGGAGGAGGACCAGTACCTCGCCCAGGCGACCTCACCTGCTATTCTTAAGAGGCCATATGGAGGTGATGGGAAGATTGGAAGGGATAGGTAAAGAAGAGGGTAAGAAGCGGCCGTGTATTTAAGTTAGGTACCATCCCGGCATTTGCCTGGAGGAGAAGTACGAAACCACGGAAAACCACTTCGAGGATGGCTGAGGCGGGAATCGAACCCCCCCCCCTCTACTCAGTTGACCTCCCGAAGCTGAGTTGACCCTGTTCCAACCCTTGTACTACATTTCAAATTTCGTGGCAGAGCCGGGAATCGAACCCAGGACTCTAGGGGTGGCAGCTAATCACACTAACCACTACACCGCAGAGGCGGACAGACTCATACTAATCCGAGTTATTACCACGTTCTATAGAATACAATTTATTATCCACATATTTGTCTTTCATTTCTAATAAGTAAAGTCTACGAAACCCTCAAAACACTGCGGGTCGTACAATACCGCTAATTCGTTCCCTGTCACTAGGGGCGCCACAAGTAGCTACAAGATCATTCGCTTAAGATCTATTTTAATGATAACCGATGTGAACATTGAGGTTCTTGCCTCACATCTTCGTACAGCGAGATATATCAGATCTGTCGTTTGTGCGTTCATCTACGATTGCTGGCCAAGGTAGTTAATATTCGTCTTCTAGACAGGCTTACGTCGATATTGAATAGAACAGGTGTTTACCTTATTATCATGCCGTTGCTGCCAGTATAGTGCACACTGCTTCGTCAAACAACTATTCCCCAAAGTGCCTTTAATTAATACGCTGTATTAGTCACTACAACTGTACCTGCACGTCCCTCAGGAAAGTGATGGCATCACCGTTTCTAATTAGTTCGGGATTTGAAGTACATGCACCTTAGGTATACACAGGTGTATCGTATCTTATTCCAGATGGGACTTGTCATACTAACTAACATGTTGTTGAAATGAAAAAAAAATGAAAATCCACAACCTGTTCCAGTCATTTGACCGGGTTAGGAATGGAATGAATGAAGCCCCCTTCCAGAGGCGAGGATGGGAATTGTGCCGGCTGCCGAGGCCTGTCGCACTCCTCTGGGGCAATGATTAATGAACGATTAATGAAATGAAATGAGATTGGAGAGTGTTGCTGGAATGAAAGATGACAGGGAAAACCGGAGTGCCCGGAGAAAAACCTGTCCCGCCTCCGCTTTGTCCTGCACAAATCTCACATGGACTGACCGGGATTTGAACCACGGAACCCAGCGGTGAGAGGCCGGCGTGCTGCCGCCTGAGCCACGGAAGTTGCAACTAACATGTTGTTATTTTTTATAATAATGTAATTGGTTTTTTGGACCCACTAACTATTTTTGACGGTTTCCTGAGACGCCGAAATGCCGGAATTTTGTCCCGCAGGATTTATTTTACATGGCAGTAAATCTGACACAAGGCTGACGTATTTGAGCATATTCAAATACCACTGGACTGAGCCAGAATTGAACCTGCCAAGTTGGGTTCAGAAGGCCAGCACCTCAACCGTCTGAGCCCCACTGCGCGAGTTTTGTTGTTGTTGTTGTTGTTGTTGTTGTTGTTGTTGTTGTTGTTGTTGTTGTTGTTGTGCACCTTATTCCCGCTTCTTGTTAAGAGGTTGGAAATCAGGTGAGATGAATTTATATGCTATATTTTACGGCTGGATGCTGTTCCTGACGTCAACCGCAGTTGAGGAGCTGAAGAAAATTAAATGAATGATAATAAATGAAACTGGGTACGAAAGTGAGAGGAATCGGCTATGCCTTAAGAATTGGAACATTGGAACTGTTCCGGCAATTGCCTGGAAGTGAAAATGGGAAGTCATAGAAAAACACTCTCAGGACAGCCGACGGTTGGGTTCGAACCCACGTGTCTCCGGAATGCAAAGCATGTCTCCATATGCGTAGCGCCTTAACACGCGCAGCTATTCCGCTGGATTATTATTATTATTATTATTATTATTATTATTATTATTATTATTATTATTATTATTATTATTATTATTATTATTGTAGTATTGCCTCAACCCGCAGTTTGGACTGCTAGCGTGTCAATTTCGACATTCCGTTTTACTTCATAGCACGTTTATCAGGAGAGATGTAGGGATTGGAGTGAGAGAGGGGCCCAGACGGGGAGGGGTGCGACTGTCACAATCTTGTAGTTTAGAACCCGCACTGCGTTAGTGGCCCAGCGTTTCACTACGTGCCGCCATCATCGCCATCTTGGCAGGGAAAATTTATTCCAGTGCAAGGGAATTTTCGTTCCATCAGGTTAGAAGCGAGAGAATCTTTTGCCGTCAGGTTGGCAGCGTTGCGCCGCCATCTTGGTGGGATAAAACCGCACAGGCGTGTGGTCGTCTCGCTAATAGATTACTGTAGTAAATTAAACCGAATCAAGGTGTAACAATGCCAACGTTTTGATTTTTCAGTTGCGATCAACGGTATTCCGTTAGAAGGAAGTCAGCTCTCGGATGAAAATATCTTTATATCAGTTTGTTTTCAAACCGACATTGTTGTACGGGAATGGAGACTGGCAGACTCTTGATACTGTACCTTAATCTTAATTTAGAAGTAACACACTTGAATTTTGCGAGAATGTTTGCTGGTACAAACAGATGGAAACAAAGGCAGGACGGCATTCAGAATGAGATGGAAAAGGAACTCGAAAGAACTCGACTGATAAAGCTGTGCACATTAACCGGCTTCGGTGGCGAAGTGATGGGAGACGAACAGAGGAGGAAAGGTTATCAAGGAGATTATTAGACAGCACCATCAGTTATCACCTCAGAACCCGGAAGTTCACTGAGTGTGTATGTATGTTCAGTCTTCAGCCCTAAGGCTGGTTGGATCCTCAACAGCTCTGCCATCAGCTGTCATAGATGGCCTAGGCATTGCTGAAGAGGCGTACTAGGGAAATGAGGAGTGAGGTAGTTTCCCGTTGCTTTCCTCACCGAGCCAGAAGTTGCTATTACATATCAGTCTGCCAAGCCCACTGAAATGCATGCACCAACCGACCCCATGAGCAATGTTTTCACACCAATCAGCAGGGACAGGCTGCATATGGAATGGCATTACTAGCATCGCTCATACCTCAGTCACTTTCATATAGTCAAAGCCAAGGATAAGACAGAGACAGATCAATGAAAGTAACAAAATTGCTCTAGCCCATACCAGAAGACATAGTGCACTGTAAACACTAGGTCCCGCCAGCAAAGGCCTGTTCACTGAGTAACAGGCTAGAATGCAAACTAACCTACTGCCGCCTACCCGCTCTTCTGCCGTGTAGCGATAATAACATGACTTTTAGGGGTTCTAATAAAACGAGACTCTAATGTATATGCAAATCTCATAACAGAACTCTTGTCCGGGTAGAGCACACTTGTTATTTGCTTCCGGGCTCTAGACTTATCATCATCATCATCATCATCATCATCATCATCATCATCAATTAGTACTGATCTGCATTTAGGGCTGTCACCCAGGTGGTAAATTTCCTTAAATGAGTTCAAACAAGTTGGAAATTTATCGAACATTTCCCTTCATAAATTATTCCATTCCCTTTCCTATCCTTATAAACGATCATCTACCGCAATTTGTCCCCTCAAAATTCCAACTTTATCTTCCTTCCTTTTTTAAAAACACCACTCAAGCTTATTCTTCTGCTAACGTCATTCCACGCCATTTCTTTGCTAACAGCTCCGAAAATACTGCCTAGTCTAGTAGCTCGATACTACTCGTTTGTCGGAAATCACCCATATCAAACCGTGCTTCTCTCCTTTGGATGTTTTCCAGTTCTCGATTCAAGTAATCCTGGTGAGGGTCCGATATACTGGAAACAAGGAGAATAACGGAAGCAGAGAATTAGAAGGCGTAAAAAATTAATAACTGTTAAATCATGCATCAGTGGTACGGTAGAATTTCGTTATTAAATTTGTAGACAAGAACATTCGATTTCCTATGCTTGTCTTACCTGTCAGCTAAATACAATATACCCATCGATCGATGGATCGTGAGAGAGAGAGACCTGCTGTCGGAGCAAGAGGCACCCTTTCTAGTCAGACATCAACCTTATTTAAAAATGTGCATGTTCTATTCAGCGACCTAGAAAAATTGCAGATTCTGAGGAACTCTCTCTGCAGATCTTTTGTTTCCATTTATACCTGAGAACATGATTATCACTCCTCCCCAAAAGCAGAAGACTATATATAATAAAAGTTTTGTCTGTACATTGCGCATAATTTAAAAAGAATGGTATTTCTGTATGTCATGTTCACAGTAACAAGGAAATGCACTATTTAATTTTTCGTCACCTCTGTCTTTATATATGTATGTATTGCACCCATAATCGAAGCGCATCACGAGAAAATAGCTGTAGAAAATTTAATGAAAATCGGTATGTAAATTCTGGGAATAAGGCACTACAATCCGGGCTAGAAATAATTTGATTCACGCTGAGTGGAAAGGTAGTTTAGAAGAAGACCTAAAATTCAATTCTAAAAAATATGTTCTTAATGGTACCAATCGATAAATTCTACATAATTAATGTTATATAGAATTAAATTTCCTATCATTTTTGTCTTATACATTTTTTTTGCTAGGGGCTTTACGTCGCACCGACACAGATAGGTCTTATGGCGACGATGGGATAGGAAAGGGCTAGGAGTTGGAAGGAAGCGGCCGTGGCCTTAATTAAGGTACAGCCCCAGCATTTGCCTGGTGTGAAAATGGGAAACCACGGTTATACATTTTTACCGCATTGCCTATCATAACGGAGATACTCATGAATCTCAATTTTGTTGCCAAGTCCATACCAGTGCCGAGCCACAAGTAAATGGGTGAACAGAATTTAATGAAAATTGATATTGTAAAATCGAGGAATAAATCTCTACAGTGTAGGCTATAAATAACTTTATTGACGCTGGATAAAATTGTAGTTTAGGGGAAGGCATCTAAAATTTAATTTTTTAAATACCTAAGCTATTAAGCAATTTCACTAAATCTTATTCACAACGTGTACACGACTTCATCTAGAATTCTGTATACTATGTAGAACTTCGCAGCCAAGCACGGGTACCCTAGCTAGTAACATTATAAATATGTACATTTTGATGTTTGTGAACTCTGTTGAAACTGTAACTTGATTGTATTTCAGATCCGAATGGTCACCCGCATTGGACGACCGATGATTTATCCATTTATTTAACAAACATATCTCTCAGGACTAAATAGGATACTGCAGTTCCGTTTTATTAAACCGGGTAGGACATGATATACAGGATGGTCGGAAACTACGTGAACCGAGTGTATGAGCGTTAGTGTGTTGGTCATACTGGTAAGTAATTAGAAAATTGCGTCGATATCTCGCCCCGTTGACATTTTATCAGCTGCTGAATTTAACGAATCAGGTCGCTTCGCGGGCGAATTCAAATTGTATTTAAGAGACGGTGTTGCTAAATCTGCACGTGGCTTGGTTGGGCTTGAGAGCCATCAAACCGTGGGTTTCAGACACCACAGCGTACTTGCTATGGGCCGATCCTATCAGCCTTCTTCAAGTCTCTCTCCCGGAGAGGTTTATTTCTTCTATTGGCGCTCTCAAACCGGTCATAAGCCCCATGCAGATTTAGCAACACCGCCTTGCATAGCCCATCTGAAGTCGCCCGCGACTTCATCAGCTGATAAAATGACGACGGTGCGAGGCATGTAATTATTTGTTTCCAATTATTTATCAATATGACCAACACTCTAACGATCATTCATCCGGTCCACGTTGTTTTCGACTACCCTGTATATGATGGTGGTTGTTGATTTATCAACGTCAGGTAGTTTCAAAAGTCCAATAAGCGAAAGAAAAAATCCAAGCCACTTGGAAGTTTGGAGTGCACAAGCTTCTACTGTGTGTAACATCAGCACTATATGAGATAGTCATTAGCTCTATTCCCTGATCACCAGGCGAGTTAGTCGTGTGGTTAGGGACGCGCGACTGTGAGCTTGCATCTCGGAGATAGTGGGTTCGAACCCCACTGTCGGCAGCCCTGAAAATAGTTTTCCATGCTTTCCCAATTTCACATCAGGCAAATGCTGGGGCTGTACATTAATTAAGGCCAAGGCCACTTCCTTCCCACTCCGGGGCATTTCCTATCCCTTCTGCCGGTACGATGTAAAACAAATAGCAAAAAAATCCCGGATCCCTTTGCCCCTAGGAATTATTCTGAAACTAATTTTCACGTAGTCTTTGTGAACCGCAAGACTGTATTCCTCTCCAGAAATGATCCCATATGTTAGCTTTTTGGATTTCAAGTCAGGGACTCGAATCCACATCCATTCTGCCTTAGGTAGGCAGACCCTGCCAATAAGCTGAAGGATACAATTTTTTTGAGATGTGCCCATTTCATTTTTATTATGCTTTGCCCCAATAATCATTTCCTCGCTAGTGTTGCGGGTTGCTCTGAATTCATGGTGGATAGGCTGAGTGTAAAATTCATGGAGTAAAGCTGCCATGTTCGAAGCGAACGTGCTACGCCCATAAATAAACAGTAGGAAGACGGAGTGTAAAGGTTAATATATTATGAACTCCAAAGCCGTGGCATGGTGAAAACAACGGCGTGGGGGCTTGGAGCATTGATTAGCAGTTGATTGGCCGGGGAGTGGTGCGTACTGTAGAAGAGTCGCTCTGCTTGTTGAAGGAAATGCACATTCCCCACAACACAATAGCACTGGAATACAAGTGTGTGAATAAGTTATTGTGAACTGGACGAAACAATACCGTATAATTTCAAGACTGATTTGCTCATATTATACATAGACATAATTATATCGGCTGGTCCACCCACCCCTTGCAATCTAGTTTCATGCAACCCGTCACATATACTACAGTTCTGAAGTACAGGATGACTCAAAAGTCTGTTAACATTTGACGAGACAATACTTCACGGAATATTGGAGGTAGAGGGGTAATAATTGATACACGTGACTGGCATGATATGGGGTTTTATTGACACGAAAACAGAGTTCACAAAATGTCAAACAGATAGTGCTGGACAGCAACATGTCAGGTACAAATGGCCACACATGCTTGACATTACATGGGGTTGTATTGACACCAACAACGAGTGCATAAACAGGCCAACAGATGGTGTTGTACAGCAACACATCAGTGATGCCGCATGAGACCCATGTACGGTAAAAAGGAAGCTGTCGTGAGAGAGGGCGTTAGATGTGCTTGCAATCGCGGTATGTCATCCTTGGCCTCCCTGGTCCTCTGGCCTCAATCCTACGATTATTGGTTGTGGGGTTACCTGAAGTCGCAAGTCTACCTCGATTGTCCGACTTCATTAGGGATGCTAAAAGACATCCGACTAGCAATTTATCACCAAACCTACGGATAAGCCGTCAGTGCTGTTCATGACATTGTCCCTTCACTACGGGCATAGTTGATGAATGACGGCCGATATGCTCAGCATGTGTTATAAAGTAAAATCCTCTTTGCTAAACCTCGATTGTTATGTTAATTATTGCTTTGTATCGCATGAAGCGCCATCTGTTGGTTATTTTGGTATCAATAAAACCACATGATATCATGTGGGTTCATGTGTGTCAATTATTACCTTTCTACCTCCAATATTTCGCCAGAGGTTAACGGATTTTTTGTTCACCCTGTACATCGGTCCCTCTCCGTAAACCGGGATCCATACATAGCTTCACACATAAGCACAATACAAATGGTCCGTTTCAGGGTCGAATAAATTATTGTCTGCGGGAACTATGAAGTATGCAACCTTGTACTTCTTGCGTAAAATACAATAATTCTCTTCAGTCAGTTGTGGTGAACGCAAATCTAAGTACATAGTTTTCATCAAAAAGAAATGAATTATTTTGTTACATAATTCGCAACAAATATGTCGCTTAAGGCATTACAGGGCTAGTTTCAAAGTTATTCGCTATTCAATTATTGTCTTTTATTTCTTTTCTTTTCTTTTCCTTTCCTTCCCTTTCCTTTCCCGATGGCACTAAAACCCTGACGGGCGTCGGCCTCCCAAGCGACCGCTGCTCATCCCAAGGCGTGCAGATTACGAGGTGACGTATGGACAGTGCAATGAATCTTCTCGGCCTTTATTCTCGGTATTCTAGAAGGGAGTCGCCATCTCAATGTCAGATACCTGCTTAATTGTAAGCACGTAGGCTGAGTGGACCTCAGGATCAGATAAAATTCCTCGACTTGGTCGGGAACCGAACCAACGCCTGCGGGTGAAAGACCCCGGCCAGAAATTATCTTTGTGTACTGAAATACGGATATTTCAAGGAATTGTGACTCGCTCTGTAAGTACTGAATCGAAGTTACCGAGCAAGTTGACCGTGCATGCCGTAAATGTGAGCTTACATCCCGGAGATAGTGGGTTTCTAGCCCCACTGTCCGCAGCCCTGATTTTCCGTGGTTTCTCATTTTAACACCAGGCAATTGTTGGCGCTGTAGCTTAATTAAGGCTACGGCCGCTTCCTTCCAATTTTACTAGGCCTTTCCTGCCCCATCGTCGCCAAAAGACCTATCTGTGTCGGTGCGACGGAAAGCAAATGGCAAAAAATAATAAACACATAATATGGCGGAGCATTATCCTTGTAAATACACAATAAACATACTGTAATGCTCTTCAGAAAATCTGTGACCCCTTTCAAGTCTCCTGATGTCGATCCAAGGACTTCCATACCAGTCTGGTATCGAACCACGCTATCTTGACTTCGAGGTGCTATCCGAAAAACCCTACTACGATCTTATTTAAATATCCTAAGTGGAGGAGTGCATCACCTATCGGTTCAATGAAACACACAAACTTACGATGGTAAAAGAAATTATCAACAAGTAAATATTTCAGTACAATGTGAAATGAGCAACACTCTATGCAGGTTACATTGTGCAGGCTACCGACAGATATCTAACGGAACAATCAGCTGAGGGTCTAGAATTCACTCTCACTTATCCACCATTCTGAGGCCATAAATCGATTGCTTCGAAGACTGCCGGGCTTCCAACACAGCTGATCAGCCACAACACTTTCATCCGGAACAAACAAGTAATTCTTAATTAAATTATCGTATGCTTTCCGGGCATATACCCTCATGCGTGCTCTTCACATATAATCATTTTACCTTAATATCTCGGCCAATTTCAATGCTCGCTTATCTCAATAATACTATTATTCCTCATTCCCGTCCTGCACGTTCTCGCATATTCGGTTTGACCTCAATTTAACGCACGCGTACATAATATCCACATTATTATCATATAGACTTTCACAGCCCGTGTAACTATTCATTGAGGTATATTTTGGGCTTATGACGTGTAATTAATTGTAAACACACTCAAGGCGTTTCGAAAGTAACCTTGCCTTTCTTCATCAGGAGACAACAGAGAAATGAAACAACGAATTAATGGTTGCTAGGAGAAAGCAACAAGGAACTTGAAATGGTGCCCTAAGATGTAAAAGGGACGCCATTTTAGCCCCATGCTAGAGACAACGAATGGCAACAGTAAAGCATTACTCTCTATCGGTTCTGATAATAGGGAGCCATGATTCACTGAGGTTGTAACCTGTATCGCGGTTGAAATTATTTGGATGTTTACGTATTTCAACCACCTCCCTGATAATTCTTGGGTGATATTGCTCTATACGGGCAAGAACATCCACTTCTTGGAACAAGACATCATGACCAGGTGTTAAGGCATGATCAGCAACAGCTGATTTATCAGGTTGGTTGAGTCTGATACATCTGGTATGTTCTTTGATGCGAGTACACACCGTTCTCGAAGTCTGTCCAATATAAACCTTGCCACAAGTACAGGGAACTCTGTAGATACCAGGTTGCTGGAATTTAGGCAAACTCCATGCCATCCTATCATGAGCTAATCTTTTCATTTCTACGTAAGTACTACATCTGCTCTAATCTTCTTGTCATATTCATATCTTGGCCTACCCCTACAGTTCTTACCGCTTACAGTTCCCTCAAGAACCAACTGACCAATCCCTGGGTATCTTAAGATGTGTCCTATCATTATATTCCTTCTTCTCGTCAAAGTCAGACAAATCGATCTCCTCTCACCAATTCGATTCTGTTATCTCTTCATTTGTGATACTATCTATCCATCCCACCTTCAGCATTCTTTTGCGGGCGTATACAAAATAAGAAAATAGAGTTCTCATTTAATAGCAAATAAAAATTAAAGATGATTTTATGAACAACTGCGAAAATCTTAAATCCAACTTGCATACACCTGTGGGTTTAGAAGCAGTTCTGGGGAGAATATATCACCCTACTGTGCTGTTCTTTTACAGTACCAGGAAATTCCACATGGATAAGAATAAAATAGGCTTTTTAATTCGTTGCAGTAAGATACCCATATAATGTGTACTATTGGTAAAACCATGAACGATGCTTCATTTTCACTAACCAATTCCCATCCCGAATGTTACAAGAAAGATAAAGGAGAGAGAAAGCAACAAAATCGGGATGAAGATAGTAGTAAATCCAAAATGGGAAGGTAGTGGTCAGAAAAAATTAAAAAAATTAAAGATGGTTAAAGAGACGAGATAGAAAAAGTGGTTTCAAATTTCCCTATGGAAATTCAAATTATCATAATCTATGTATTAAAAGAGTTTTAAAGCATTAAATGATCACTCCAGTATTTGCAGGCAAAGGCTTACCCTAACCCGCAATACATTCTGTACTTAGCAGGTTGCTAAGCGACTAACACTTTCATTAATATTCTGATACATGTTATTTTCATCCTTAGTAATGTCATTGCATGCAGCCATGTTTGATTACTGCCTGTCAAGCCAGAGAGTATACACTTCCTCCGATCGCGGAAGAATACTATTCCCGGCTAGATACTCTTTGATTCTCTAAACTTTCCCAGCTTCCAATTATATTCAACAGATTGTTAGAGAGTTCGTAACAAGTTACATGCTGCGGAAAGAAAAATGTCTACGTACAAACAGACCTCATCATGACATACGCCTTAGACATTATTTGGGAACACCTATCGAAGTATAACCTAGCTAGAAACTAGAAACGGTGAAGGCCATGTACACTGACTGACAGAGCAAATGCAACACCAAGAAGGAGTGGTCAGAACTTTACGCCAATTGCAGGGTAGACTGACGTCACTGAGGTATGCTCATGATATGAAATGCGCCGCTGTGCTGCGCACGTAGCGAACGATAAATGGGACACGGCGTTGGCGAATGGCCAACTTCGTACCGTGATTTCTCAGCCGACAGTCATTGTAGAACGTGTTGTCGTGTGCCACAGGACACGTGTATAGCTAAGAATGCCAGGCCGCCGTCAACGGAGGCATTTCCAGCAGACAGACGACTTTACGAGGGGTATGGTGATCGGGCTGAGAAGGGCAGGTTGGTCGCTTCGTCAAATCGCAGCCGATACCCATAGGGATGTGTCCACGGTGCAGCGCCTGTGGCGAAGATGGTTGGCGCAGGGACATGTGGCACGTGCGAGGGGTCCAGGCGCAGCCCGAGTGACGTCAGCACGCGAGGATCGGCTCATCCGCCGCCAAGCGGTGGCAGCCCCGCACGCCACGTCAACCGCCATTCTTCAGCATGTGCAAGACACCCTGGCTGTTCCAATATCGACCAGAACAATTTCCCGTCGATTGGTTGAAGGAGGCCTGCACTCCCGGCGTCCGCTCAGAAGACTACTATCGACTCCACAGCATAGACGTGCACGCCTGGCATGGTGCCGGGCTAGAGCGACTTGGATGAGGGAATGGCGGAACGTCGTGTTCTCCGATGAGTCACGCTTCTGTTCTGTCAGTGATAGTCACCGCAGACGAGTGTGGCGTCGGCATGGAGAAAGGTCAAATCCGGCAGTAACTGTGGGGCGCCCTACCGCTAGACAACGCGGCATCATGGTTTGGGGCGCTATCGCGTATGATTCCACGTCACCTCTAGTGCGTATTCAAGGCACGTTTAATGCCCACCGCTACGTGCAGCATGTGCTGCGGCCGGTGGCACTCCCGTACCTTCAGGGGCTGCCCAATGCTCTGTTTCAGCAGGATAATGCCCGCCCACACACTGCTCGCATCTCCCAACAGGCTCTACGAGGTGTACAGATGCTTCCGTGGCCAGCGTACTCTCCGGATCTCTCACCAATCGAACACGTGTGGGATCTCATTGGACGCCGTTTGCAAACTCTGCCCCAGCCTCGTACGGACGACCAACTGTGGCAAATGGTTGACAGAGAATGGAGAACCATCCCTCAGGACACCATCCGCACTCTTATTGACTCTGTACCTCGACGTGTTTCTGCGTGCATCGCCGCTCGCGGTGGTCCTACATCCTACTGAGTCGATGCCGTGCGCATTGTGTAACCTGCATATCGGTTTGAAATAAACATCAATTATTCGTCCGTGCCGTCTCTGTTTTTTCCCCAACTTTCATCCCTTTCGAACCACTCCTCCTTGGTGTTGCATTGTCACTGTCAGTCAGTGTATCTTAAAAATGTTCCCTGCCTGACAAAGAACTCTCCTTCAGGGCTAAACTATGAGCTCACAAGACAACAGTTCTATATAAAAGAACTGCGATTAAAAATACCATTGCCTTCTACGACACAATACCAAGCTTTACATCAAGAACTCCAGAATAATAATGCGAATATATGCATAGACTTTTAACAAGCAGATGGCATTATGATGTCAGAATGGAAGAAATCTGACTACTAACTGCGCTTCGTATCAAATGTTCACAAAATCAATTAAAAGGGCAGGCAAAACAATATGACTACGACAGGCACATCAAGCCGACTCGTCTGACCTACATACAACGAATAATGCGGAGCAGTAAGGGTCCTCTAATTATCATAAATAATTATCAGTCATGGCCATCCATCAACGGTTGATAATTTCAGATATCCTGGCACTATTTCCGTTACAACATTTTTTAGATAACCCCCTCCCCCCCCTAACTCTTAGACATATTTTAGTCAAAATAAATCTATTAATAATAACGGGTGCTCACAGGCAATTAGTATACAACACATTCAGTGTACAATCTAGTAATGGGGCGACTACGAATTTGGAAAACCAAAACGAAATTGAGACTGTGAAGGACAGGGAAGGGAACTACCTACCCATATATTTAATTTCTCTCAATCAAGTATTTCTGAAAACCAGTGACTCAAAACTTATAAATATCTATATGTGCCAATTTTCGTATCTATATATAAAACTAGCAAATGTACCCGTGCTTCGCTACGGTATTCAATATTGTATTCGAATATCGAAGTAAATAGTGTACATGCAGTAAATAAGATTGTTTTAAAATTGCATGTCCCTTAGCGTTATCCGAGAAAGAGCATGGGGAGGTCCCCGTACGTTGTTTCCAATGTAAAGTGTTTGTTACGGATTTGTGATATAACGGCAGGCTCACTTGCCTACTGCCATTCACAATCGAGTTGGGAAGTTTACATTATAATTATAATTATAATTATAATTTGATTTATATAGATAAGGAATCTGCTCCATGAAAAAACACCTTTCGGGCTATGTCCGCTGGACTTAACCTGAAAAAGTGACCATTCATGATAGCTCCCTAATTAATCCTCCTGACGAAAAATTGCACATGAAAAAAAAGGTTTAGAGGTGGAATTCCATCACGTTTGGTCGATTTGCAGTCAGGTTGGTCTTGTTCCGTATATATTGTGGAAGAGTAAAATCACCATTTGCGTTCCCTATAAACCGCCAGTCCATTCCGGAACATGAAATGTTGTTTACGTTTAAAACCTACCTTTGGACAGGTGGATGCTAAATATAAATTTTGGTTCGAATGTCTTCAGTAGTTTTCAAGTTGTAAGGAACCGCTCGTGAGTCAAGTCCGATGGGACTTGTACAGAAAAACGGTCCGTTAATGATATCTCCCTTATTAATCCTCGTATCGAAATGATGCACATGAGAAAAAAGGTTTAGAAATTAATTTCTACCAAGGTAGGTAGATTTCCATTAATTTTGGTTGTGTATATTTTGTGGAAGTGCAAAAACACTGTTTCGGTTTCGTATAAACCCCCAGTCAGTTCAGGGATTTAGAAACAATATTTGCCCTAAAACCTATCAAGGACAGGTGTATTCTAAATATGAGTCTTGGTGGAAATACATCCAGTAGTTTGTAGCACTCGCGTACATACGGCGTAATTAAGGAAGAAAATAATACAGTTAAGAAAGTTGAAAGTAATAGAAAATGGATTATAACTGAGGACAGCCGGATAACGACAAATATGTAAATGCCAAGTGAATGTATTGGAAAATCAAATGCCCCTCAATAAATTTAGCTGGTGTGAGTTATGGATATAATAAAGCGGTAACAGAGGAGAAATTTAGGCGCAGTGATTCTTAGGTAAACAGATAAGGAGAAGACTAATGGTGTTATTACTTAATCTATTCGAGGGCGGTTGTAAACTCCAACGATATTCCGCCAGTATCCCGAAGATAGGCCGATTGACGCCTCTCTTGCCTTCTACCCAAGGAACAACCACGAATTTAAAAACATAATGAGGAAAATGGCAATACGTTACTTCCCTGCTGGCATGCAGTCAGAGACGTCGCCATGGTAACCTGTAGGTTCGTTGTCGGTCTGTCGGTCACTCAATGCAGAGCATGATACCAGCGGAAAATTGTAAATTTCTCCGTCATGTGAAGAGTAAGGTAAATTATGAACATAACGAAAGTTGTTTATAATGAAGAGACGTTTCACGTACGGTAAACGAAGTTTACAGAAAATCAATAGTATAAGAGAAAATGGAGGAAAACCATTCTGGTTTTCCTATAAACCCCCGTCTATTCAAAGGTGTTAAAATGATATGTGTTTGACCGAGATGAAAATGTTGTTTATTTTTCGATCAAAACTTTACCTCTGGAGGTCGCGTATGATAACCACACATAAAAACAATGAATTACACTTTCGGAGGACCACTTAAATGTTATTAAGGCAATACAGTATATAAAACATAAAAGGTACACAAGTCACATATATTCAGATGTACGTGAATTACAAAAGGCACTAGTACTGAACGTACTTCGTGTACATATACAATAAAATTTTATTTACACATGCGGTACGTACTGACACAAATTAACACTCGAAATATTCTTTACACTTGTGTTCCTAATTGTTATTGTGCCAATGGTTTGGCTGCACCTGAAAGGTTAGCACTGTTGTGCTAGTATTTTGTGAGACTGCTGTCTCTACATGTTACTAGCGGCATGTCTGACGCGCTACTCCTGGTCTCTCGCCAGTCACTCGCGCCAGAAAACAGTCCCGGAAGCCAAGTGCTGCCCTCTATTCACAATTTCAAGAAATATAAATAAAACACTACAATAATGTAAGTTACACAAATAAGTCATAAAATCACTCAAATATAACTGTTAATGCGATATGCAGTAACATACCGGCCCACTTAAAATGTGCTCACATTTTACAAATTAAATGCAATAACAATGAAATTAAATACCCTGAAAATAAGACAAGTAATGCATGAGTTCTGTCTCAAAAAAAAGAAAAACTGTCAAGGCAAAGATAAATA
Organism: Anabrus simplex; assembly: GCF_040414725.1. Taxonomy (NCBI): domain Eukaryota; kingdom Metazoa; phylum Arthropoda; class Insecta; order Orthoptera; family Tettigoniidae; genus Anabrus; species Anabrus simplex. The sequence continues at coordinate 102,393,232 of NC_090273.1, read as the reverse complement.
CATATGCACAAATACACAAGAAAATATGGACGACGCACTACACTGAGGTCACTAGTCAATTGGGAGTGGGCATAATTTGCACACAGGTCTCCTATAAACTCCTGTGGGTGTACGGACATCAACGACTCTCACCAACCCGTCCTTGCCTGGAAATGTTTGCTCAATGATGCCTAGTCTCCAGTCCAATGGTGGAGTGTTGTCCTCCTTAATTAGGACAACAGTTCCTGTAGATACACTGGGCTGTGCTGACTTCCATCTCATGCGTTGCTGCAAGCTGCCCAGATAGTCGGATGACCACCTGTTCCAAAAATGTCCCTTCATTTTTTGAAGATGATTCCACCTGGAAAGCCTTGAAGTATTTGATAAGGTTAGGTCTGTTTCAGGTATGGCCATCATGGGTTCTCCTATCAGGAAATGTCCGGGTGAAAGATAAGAGGTGTCATTTGGGTCATTGTTCAGGAGAGTGATTGGACGTGAATTTAAAATGGATTCAATCTGACAGAGAAGAGTGGTCATTTCTTCGAATGTCAAGTGAGCGTGCTTTGTGATTCTAGTAAGGTGAAATTTCATAGATTTCACCCCAGCTTCCCAAAGACCTCCGAAATTTGGTGCTCGTGGAGGAATGAATTTCCAGGTAAATCCTTCTTGGATTCCAACATTATCAATTTCACGTTGGTGTTGCTCTGATTGGAATAATTTGTTAAGTTCTCGAAGTTGATTTCTGGCTCCGATGAATGATGAACCATTGTCACTGTGAAGTTGAAGTACCTTTCCTCTCCGGGCTATCATTCTCCTTAAGGCAGCAATGAAGGCTTCGGTGGTTAAATTGCTTACAAGTTCCAAGTGAATGGCCTTGGTGGCTAAGCAGACAAAAAGTGCAACGTAGCATTTTACTCTCGTGTTACTACGTGGAGAACCCTGTTTAATGAAGAAGGGTCCCGCAAAGTCTACACCGCTATATAGGAAAGGACGAGTGGGTTTAACTCTTTCAGCAGGCAGCTGGCCCATCAATTGCGATGAGCTCTCGGCCTTGAACCTGTAACATGTCACACATTTGCGAATGACACCTTTGACAGTTGTCCTGGCGTGAGGAATCCAATACTTCATTCTAAGTGATGCAACTAGTAGCTGTGTGCTAGCATGTAGTAATCTTAAGTGTTCGTCACGAATAATTAATTTCGTGACATGGTGATGCGCTGGTAGTATAATCTGATGTTTCTGGTCATATGCTGCGTCTGCATTACGTAATCGCCCGCCCACTCTGAGACACTCATCTTTATCAAGAAATGGAGCGAGAGATTTTAACTGACTTCTCTTGTCAACTTCTTTTTTCAGTTGAAGATATTGAATTTCCTTCTGAAATTCCTGGTGTTGAATATATCGTACACAGCAAAGTAGTGCATTGTTGCATTCTTCCGTGCTTAGATTTCCTGTAATCTTCGCATGTGAGTGCTGTAAATTGTAGATGAATCTTTTACAGTACGCAAAGACACGTTTCATTCTTGATAACGAGGAAAACCGTGTAGTGATGTCTTCATTATCGCAGCTGTTGATTGCACATGTAGTGGGTTTGGCTTCAAGTGCTTCTGAGGTACATTCTGCAGTACTGATTGGCCATAATTCTTCAGGCTGGCACAACCAGGACGGTCCATGCCACCAGAGGTCATGTGATTTTAATGCTTGAGGCTCGCTTCCTCGTGACAATATGTCAGCTGGATTCTCTTGTGTAGACACATGATGCCATGTGCAGTTTTCTGCCGTGTCCTGGATTTCAGAGACCCGGTTGGCGACGAATGTTTTCCACCTCGTCGACGGTGACGCAATCCATTGTAAGACAATTGTAGAGTCTGTCCACGCATGAATAGAACTTATATCCAGGTTGAGACTCGTGAACGTTCGCTTAAGTAATCTTGCTAACAGGAGAGCGCCGCACAATTCTAAGCGTGGAATTGACAATTGTTTAAGTGGGGCGACTCTTGATTTAGAACACATCAAATTGCATGAAATAAGCCCTTCTTCATCTGTGGTACGAATGTACACGCAAGCCCCGTAAGCACGTTCAGAGGCGTCACAGAAACCATGTAATTCACAATTTACAACTTTAGTCTTACTTAAAATGTACCTGTCAATTTTGATGTCGTTAAGTTCTGGTAATTGCGAGTAAATAGCATTCCAAGTGTTAAGAAGCTGACTCGGCAGGTCTTGATCCCATTTTAATTGAAAGGTCCAGAGTTGTTGCATGAAGACCTTGCATGAGAGAATAACTGGACCCAATAAGCCCAGAGGGTCAAAAATTGCAGCAATAGTTGAGAGTACACTTCTCTTGGTTGCATGGGAAACCCTTTTAACAGTTATGTCGAATTGAAACTGGTCCGTAGAAGGGTGCCAGAGTATTCCCAATGTTCTTACTGTGTCTGCATTGTCGAGTTGAAGTGGTGATTTGGTTTCTCTATTTTCTTCTGGTATTTTTGACATGACCTTACTGCTGTTAGAACACCATTTCTTAAGTTCAAATCTCCCTCTTAACAGTAATGTCTCTAGTTCTTGCTGTAAACGAATGGCTTCTGATTCAGTACTGGCTCCGGTTAGGAGGTCATCAACATAAAAATCCTTTCTAAGGACAGCTGCTGCTTGTGGAAATTCCTTTGACTCGTCATCGGCTAACTGTTTCAAACACCTCACAGCGAGAAAGGGAGCACTTGCCGTACCGTAAGTAACTGTCGTGAGTTCATAACACTGGAGAGGTTCGGTGCTAGTGTTTCTCCATAGTATTCGTTGTAGTTTCATGTCCTTGTTGTCAACTTGTATTTGTCGATACATTTTTGTAATATCTGCGACAAGAGCAATCTTGTGTGATCTGAAACGTAGTACAATAGAATGCAGGTCGTCTTGTATGGTAGGACCTACGAGTAACTTGTCATTCAAAGATACGCCACTGTCAGTCTTAGCAGACGCATCAAAGACAACACGAGTTTTAGTGCTGGTACTTGTTGGTTTGAATACGGCATGATGTGGCATGAAGTATCCTCCATCTTCAGTGCACGTGGGTACCGGTTTCATGTGGCCAAGTTTCAGATATTCATTCATGAATGCTGAATATTCTTCTCTTAATTTGGGATCACGATTAAGTTTCTTCTCAATACTGTAGAATCTCACTACTGCCTGAGGGTATGAATTCCCTAACTGCGATGAAGTCTGTTTAAGTGGCAGTCGAACTCGGAACCTTCCTGTAGCATCTCGCGTTGTGTTCTTAGTGAAGTGTTCTTCGCAATCTCTTTCTTCTTTAGTGATTGGTGGCATATTCAGTTCTTCTATTTCCCAGAATCTTTTAAGGTGTGTGTCTAATTGGTCTACCTGGATGAATAGTGATGTTGCATGTTCCCCTTGGTGCTGTATGGGTGCCTGGCCAGCTACTACCCAACCCAGTTTCGTATTCTGCAATGTTGGATACCCATCACGAGTTTTCTTGCCCTCCAATATAACCTTAAAGAATATGTCTGCACAGAGTAGCAAATCGATCTTGCTTGGAATGTGGAAATTTCTGTCGGCATATTTTATATTGGTGGGTAGATTCCATCTTGAAATGTCGATTTTTCTACTTGGCAAATTGTTTGTAATCTTTGGTAGCACTAAGCATGTGGCATCTACATTGAAAGGGCTGACCGCAGATTGCAAATGAACTGTAATGCAGTGTGAGGTTTGAACTCCTGCACCGTTAATTCCAGTTACTGGTGTAACATGTTTTTGTTTTCTTAGACGTAATAATTGAGCTAGTTCTTCGCTCACGAAATTTGTCTGAGAACCTGAATCCAAAAGACATCTAGCCTCATGCATATTACCGTGAATGTCTTTAACCTTGACTATTGCTGTTGATATCAAGACTGTAGACAGATCGGATTCCTTGACAGCGCAGTGAGTAACATCTGTTGAACGGGTTGTGTGATTAGCTACTGCTTGGCGTGAGCTGTGTTCTCTCTCTGTTTCCCGTGAGCTAAGCATTGGCCTGCTGCGGTCACGTCTGGTGTCATCATGCAATAGTGAATTGTGATACTTTCCGCACATCTTGCACGAGCCTGATTGGCACTGATTGACATTATGATTACTGCCCAAGCAGTTAAAGCATAATTTGTAATCTCTCACAACATTATGTCTCTCATGGACATTGAGCCTTTTGAAGGACTCGCACTTAAATAGGTAATGTGAGCCCTTGCAGAGTACACATTGGTAATTAACACTAGCATGCACATTGCTTACTTGATGTTTGGGTGTAGATCTAATCGACTGTTTAATCTGTTGAACTTGAGTACCTGGCTTGATTGCCTCAAGTGCTAAACATCTCTTTTCTAAAAATGTCCACAACACCTCCAGAGATTCTAACTCAGAACCTGAAGTGTGTATTTCCCATGCCTTCCTAGTCGCTGGGTCTAGTTTGTTGATTAACAATTGTGACAATAATAAATCTTCAATTGAAACATCTAAGTCAAGGGCTTGTAATGCTTTTACATTGGCCTGACTTGTGTTTATAGCCTCTCTGAGAGAATTGGCATTCTCTTTCTGGATTGAGTCTTGCTCTAATATCCGTTTAATGTGGATTGACGAAATTAATTTGTTGTTTTGAAACCTGTCTATTAACCTTTGCCAAACTATGCTGTAGTTTTCAGCAGATAGAGGGAGACTTTGTGCAATTGAAAGAGGTTCGTTTCTTAGACTGCTAATTAGGTAGTGAAATTTCTGTATATCATGCAAATCTTGATTGTTATGGATCATAGATACAAAGGAATCGTGAAATCCTCTCCAGTCTTCGTACTCGCCTCCAAATGGTTTCAGTGTAATAGTAGGTAATTTGATGTGCGCCCCATTGTAATTATTGCTTACTGAGATATTCCCTTGACTGGAGTGTCTGGAAAGACCTGTTATTTCATGCTGGGTGATTATTCTGTCTATGTCGACCTTTATCTGATGATATGTGTCTTCAAATATTTCTCTATCTGCTTCGTATGTTTCTCCCTCCTCACTGATTTCTAGCTGGGATTGAATGTCCTCATACCTTTGTTTCAATTCCTCTAAACTTTCCCTACGAGAGATAATAGCCACAATTCCCTGCTCACTGTTAAACCCATCTACGAAGTTTTTAATACGTGTTACGCTGCCCTTTATTACACCTCGTTTGCGTATTAGAATTTTAATACTCTCCTCTGCCATAATGAAAGGATAGGAATAAAGATATGAATTGGATCTGACCTTGTAAGGTGTGGGAACTAGTTGTTGTCATCAAGGAGCCATCTTGATATGGCTCAGGGTTGCTACTGCCAACAGTCCACAGGTTGTATTCCACAGCGCGGAAGATTTGACCGGCGCGGTTGGTAGCTCTGATTTAGCGGCGTGAGTTCGCGCGTAAATCAGCCATGTGGCGAATTGCGTCATAAATTGCACCACGATACATCACAATATATTATCGGCATAATCCAGTCACTGTAAATGCACTATGTTTGTTGTCACATAAAATGAAAGCTCGAAGTATCCGGCCCGGAGGACCAAAATGTTTGACCGAGATGAAAATGTTGTTTATTTTTCGATCAAAACTTTACCTCTGGAGGTCGCGTATGATAACCACACATAAAAACAATGAATTACACTTTCGGAGGACCACTTAAATGTTATTAAGGCAATACAGTATATAAAACATAAAAGGTACACAAGTCACATATATTCAGATGTACGTGAATTACAAAAGGCACTAGTACTGAACGTACTTCTTGTACATATACAATAAAATTTTATTTACACATGCGGTACGTACTGACACAAATTAACACTCGAAATATTCTTTACACTTGTGTTCCTAATTGTTATTGTGCCAATGGTTTGGCTGCACCTGAAAGGTTAGCACTGTTGTGCTAGTATTTTGTGAGACTGCTGTCTCTACATGTTACTAGCGGCATGTCTGACGCGCTACTCCTGGTCTCTCGCCAGTCACTCGCGCCAGAAAACAGTCCCGGAAGCCAAGTGCTGCCCTCTATTCACAATTTCAAGAAATATAAATAAAACACTACAATAATGTAAGTTACACAAATAAGTCATAAAATCACTCAAATATAACTGTTAATGCGATATGCAGTAACAATATGCATATCGAAACCTTCCCCGGGATGAGTATACTCTAAATTAGAAGTTTGGTTGAGATCTATCCAGCCGTTCCGACGTGATGGTGGAACAGACAGACAAACAGACAAACAAACAGACACGAAACGTAAAAACCACCGATTCCGTCTTGAGTTGACCTAAAACGGATAAATATCTGAAAAATTGGCCAAACAAAAGAAATTACAGACAGCGGACCCCCTACAATTTTATTTATATAGATAAGATTTTTGTTTGTACATTGCTCAGAATTGAAAATGAATTGTATTTTTGTAGCGGTCGTGTCCACGGTAACAAGGAAATGTACTCTTTAATTTTCCGTACTGTCTGTCTGTCTGTCTGTCTGTCTGTCTGTCTGTCTGTCTGTCTGTCTGTCTGTCTGTCTGTCTGTCTGTCTGTCTGTCTGTCTGTCTGTCTGTCTGTCTGTCTGTCTGTCTGTCTGTCTCAAGAGAAAACGGTTGAAGAGAATTTAATGAAAATCAGTATGTGAAGTCGTACGTCGCTACAATCTAGGTCATAAATAATTTTATTCACGCTGAGTGAAGTGGTAATTTAGGGAAAAGTCTTAAAATTAATTCTCAAATATTTACATTATGCTAAATAACTAAAGTTATATAGTATTAAATTTCCTATCATTTATGACTTACACATTTTTACCGTACCAGCAATGATAACAGAGATATTCATGAATTTGGATTTTTGTTGCTAAGTCCATATCAGCACCGAGTCACGAGAAAATTGGTAAACAGATTTTAATGAAAATCTGTTTGTAAAGTCGGGAAATAAGGAACTACAGTCTATGCTATAAATAATTTTCTAAGATGCCCTAATATCACAAAGTCGGTAAAAACTTAATGTGAAGGCCTACAATATAGAAAACTCATAAAACTGATCAACAATGACATTACATTGACCATTGTTTGTTGTAAATCAAATGGCGTATGGCTTTTAGTGCCTGGAGTGTCCGAAGGTCATGTTCGGCTCGCCAAGTGCAGGTCTTTTGATTTGACTCCCGTAGGCGACCTGCACGTCGTGATGAGGATGCAATGATGATGAAGACGTCACATACACCCAGCCCCCGGGCCAGCGGAATTAATCAATGATGGTTAAAATTCCCGACCCTGCCGGGAATCGAACCCGGAACCCCTGTGATCAAAGGCCTGCACGCTAACCATTTAGCCATGGAGCCGGACTTGTTTGTTGTGATGAGTTTTGTGTCTTCTGCTGCCACTCATCTGCAATAGATGGGATTACTGCTGCATACCGACTATAACAACCTGCTTGAATATTGGCGAGAAACAGCTGGAGAATTAGATCTATCTCTTCTTTAGCATGCCATTCCTCTGGTTCATAAAAATTTTCTGATACTACTGGTACGTAACACACTGGTTGATCATAGTATTCCAGCTATTCAATCCCTACTCTGGGGCACTGATTAGAATGAGCAGTGTGCACATTTAACGGAATAACGACGGAGGGCGTTCGTTGCTGTCTGCAGCCTGGTAATTCGAGCACTGGAACTTTGGACTGTTAGATCGGCAGCGTAGTACTCTTCGTTAAAAGTGATAAAATATGCAGGGTTTTTTTCATTTGATCGAGTATTTTATATGAAATGAAATGTCGTATGGCTTTTAGTGCCGGGATTTCCCAGGAAGGGTTCGGCTCGCCAGGTGCAGGTCTTTCTATTTGATTCCCGTAGGCGACCTGCGCGTCGTGATGAGGATGAAATGATGATGAAGACAACACATACACCCAGCCCCCGTGCCATTGGAATTAACCAATTAAGGTTAAAATCCCCGACCCAGCCAGGAATCGAACGCGGGACCCTCTGAACCGAAGGCCAGTACGCTGAGCGTTCAGCCAACGAGTCGGACATTTTATATGATAACATTACTTTTAATCGCTACATTCCTACTGGCGTTTTTGTAATGATCTATGTTGACTTCAGTTAGGAAAACCACAAAGTCAGTCTTTCTGAGAATCCCGTAGTGAAGCACGGGTACATCGGCTAGATGTTGAAGATGTTCTAAACCAAGGAACGAAACACGTACTAATCGTTTAGTCAATCCTAGACTTTAAGGTACAGTATGTTTGTAATCACATAAATTAACTATTAAAAAATAATAAAAAGTATTTTAAGGTGGAATTCTTCCTTTAGCCTTAAATTTAGCTTTCCAGTGACTCAGTTTTTAAAAAAATGTTGTATTTCTTCTATAACTATATATTAGTAACAGCTCAATCGTCTTGAATCGTATCATGACCCGAAGATAGTGCGTACTCAGCTTTTGCCGATTTGCCTGGCTGGTAGATGTGGATATTTATCTTGTGTTCTTTGATGCTAATCCTAATGGACCGACATGTTTGACCAATGCGTGGCTTCCTCTTGAAGCGTAAAGCTCCCATGCCATTTGTCTCTTTCGCGTGGTAAAAATCCAAAGATGATATCATGTGTATTAATCTAGGCCCTAAAATCAATCTAAAGATAGGTTATATATCTTTGGGTTTTTTTTAATACTAACTAGTCAAAACTGAAAAACGATGGCTTCTGAGCAAACCTTATTAACAAATATTGTATAAACAGTGTTTCTCCGTATGGATCTCAAAGTTATGGCCTCAGCTACCGTGTGCAGGCATCTTAAAATGACGCCATTTAGGCTCCCTGCGAGTCAATTTTGACACTGTATTACTTTCCGCAAACACATCAAGTATCAAAAAGTAAAATGATTTAAAACATCTTACCAATAATTCCTACTTAGTGCTTCCAGCAAAGTATCGTTAGGTGTGGAACGAGTGATTATGCGTGAAATTGATGATATGAGAATAATGTACACTTAGAGCAAATACTAAGTCAATACAGTTGTCTCAAATATTTTAGTTCGGGTGTATTCGTACATTAGATGAAATCTATAACTTTTATACTATATGTTTTTCTTATCTTGACTAAGCTATTTTTCTCTCTTGTGTTTTTTAATTTATTTAACAACTAGCTGATGTACCCGTGCTTCGCTACGGAATTCTACATTTTGTACAGAATTCTAGGTTAGGTAGTGTACACGTTGTGAGCAAGATTCTTAACGTTACCCTAGAAACGCGACAGGGAAGTCACCAAACATATTTTCTCCTATGAAGACGGAGTTAGGGAATTTTCACTGTAATGGTAGACCCGCTTGCATACCATCAGTTGGGGAGCTTTCATTATAATGGTAGACACTCACTCTCCACCTGGCTTTTTACATCAACACAAAGACTGTCTTAGTGGTTTTCCCACCTGAAATGAACATACATTACAATGACGTCAGTAGGAATGGCGCGATTAAAAGCAATGCTTTCATATGAAATACTCGATCAAATAGAAAACCACACATTTTCTCACTTTTAACGAACAAGACTAAGTTGCCGATCGAACAGTCCAAAGTTCCAGAGCTGGAATGACCAAGCCGCAGACTGCCGTGAGCCGTGAACACTCTTCGTCGAATATTGGAGTGTCCCAGGGCATATGCTCTTTTACTAATCTGTTTCATAGGAGTACCCGATGAGTTGGAAAGTATCAATTCACTGCCCTGGCGGCGGAAAAATCTGACTTGGAGGTTAATTTTTCCTGCAATCCAGAGGAGAAACCCCTCTTCGCTGCTAATTTGCAATAAAATGAATGTAGAATTTAATAAAAATGAAGAGTAATAAGCTTTTCTTAAGAAACGGCTGTTTTCAGGGTTGAATTTTGAGTTATTTACTGAATTGTGGTGCTATAATTTGGAATAGCCCTAATTGTTATTCTAGACCAGGCAATATTACGAATACTACTACTACTGTACTAAGTGAGCCTCTGCCGTAACTATGCCCACTGCTCATACAACACAGCGCGTCAGAGTAGGGAATGAATAGCTGGAATACTATGATGAACCAGAGTGTTACGTACCAGCTGTATCAGAAAATGTATGAACCAGAGGAATGGCATGCTAAAGAAGAAAGTTTTCTAACTCTCCGGCTATTTCCCGCCAATATTCAGTCAGGCTATTATACTCGGTACGCAGCAATAATGCCATCTATCGGAGTTGAGAGGCAGCATAAGAGACAAAGAACATCACAACAAACAATGGTCAATGTAATGTTATTGTTAATCAATGTTATGCACTTACGATATTGTAGGCCTTCATATTTAGTTTTCTTCCGACTCTGAAATACCACTCTTATCATAGTCAGTACCTTAAAACTGAATAAAACATAAATGACCGGAAATTGTATTCTCTATAACTTTTGTTATGTAGTACTTTTGGATAGGACCAATAACATAGGTATTTAGAAATTACATTTTAGGCGCCTTCCCCTAAACTACAATTTCATCAAGGGTAAATAAAATTGTTTATAGCTTAGACTGTAACTTTTTATTCCTCGACTGTATATACCGATTTTCATTAAATTCTGTTAACCCATTTTCTCGTTGCTCGGCGTTGATACGGACTTAGCAACCAAAATACAAATTCATGAATATCTGGGTTATCATAGCCGGTACGGTAAAAATTTATAAGACATAAATGGTCGGAAATTTAATTCTACATAAATTTAGTTATGTAGTATTCAACGATACGACCACTAATAATAGAAATATTTGAGAATAAAATGTTAGGCCTACCACTAAACTACCATTTCTCTCAGCGTGAATAAAATTATTTATAGCCGAGATTTTAGTGGCTCATTCTCCGACTTCGCATACCAATTTTCAATGAGGTAGGACTACTAATAGTGTACATATTTAAGAATTAAATTTTAGTCCTTCCCCTTAACTACCATTTCACTCAGCGTGAATAAAATTATTTATAGCCCAGATTGTAGCGACTTATTCCCCGACTTTGCATACCAATTTTTATTAAAATAGGGCCACTAAAACATAAATATTTGAAAATGAAATTTTAGGCCTTCCCCTAAACTACCATTTCAGTCAGCGTGAATAAAATTATTTATGGCCTAGATTGTAGCGACTTATTCCCTGACTTTACATACCTATTTTCATTAAGTTCTCTTCAGCCGTTTTCTAGTAATGCTTTTACATACATACATACATACATACATACATACATACATAGACAGACAGAAATTACGGAAAAGTAAAAAGTGCATTTCCGTGTTACTATGGACATGACCGATACAGAAATGCCATTCTTTTCAAATTCTGAGCAATGTACAGACAAAACTCTTATTTTATATGTATAGATGTGCACATATATCACTCGTTCAATTAAAATCTTCCCTGTATTGTTGGTATTAGTTCTCTCTTCGTTTGAATGTCTCGCAGAACGCTTTTGTTTGTTCTCTTTTGAATCCACTTAATCCGCAGCATTAGTCTCCAGACCTACATCTCAAACGCTTCCAGCCATTTTCAAACCTGATCTCTGATTGTTCCAAGGTTCACAGCCATACAATAGCACACGTAATACAAAACAAATCACAAATTTCTTCCTAATTCCAAAATCGAAGTGTGCACTAATCAAAAAGACTTCTCTTATTACTAAACGCCTGGTTAGCAAGCGCTACTCGCCTTTTGGTCTGTTTGCTGCATATGTCATCATACTATTTAGGAGTAGCACAAGTGCTGATTTAAAATATCCACTGAATTTTGTAAATTGTCCACCATATTTTTTTTCGGTCTAGTGAGCCGGATTTGTTTATTTATCTACCAGAATAAAGAGAAAGAGATCTCTGTTGTGCGATCTGTATGGCCGAGTTTTAATCGTACGACATGGAGTGCCAAAAACTTAACTGCAGTAGAAAATAGTAAGACCGCGGACCAGCTGGACAGAGTTGGCCAGCTTATCAGTCAGACGCAGGCAGACCTCGTTTAATTACAGAAGTTGTGTTCACCTCAGTTGGCTGTAAAATGACAAGGTACAAAACTTGGCCGTCAATCTCACATGGCAATTAGGAACTTCTTTGTGTGGGAGAGGTTATTAACAAACTTGTGTGGCAAGCTCGTGATTAAATATGGCGTGTACTTGTGTGTTGTGGTGTAAATATTTGGCTATTTGCCAGGAACCCCTCCCCTTTACGAAGCTCCAGATATATTGGACGAAGGAATTCTCAGAATTTCTCATCGCCGCAACGCATAGCGCACACTGAAGAAGGGCATAAATTGAATCGATTTTTTCTCCTTTCAGGGAAATATTACGTACAGTAAATGTATATTCTCGTTAGGGCTGGAGGTGTGACAGCAGAGGGGCACTGGCGTTAAAACCTGTGCAGATGAATTTTGCAGAATATAAACTCAAGCTTCAGTGATGTACCCACTGCTGTAAGTACATATAGTCACATACTCGCTAGCACACACTACATAACTAATACGCGTGGCTTATAATAGTCACCAGATTGATGCAGGAACCATTACAGATACTTTTCCACACAGTGTTGGGCTCTTTTCAGTTGATCTTTCTCCGTAACATATGTATTTCCCTAAATCCTGGAGAAATAGTCTCATAAATATAAGTAAGTGAGCCTCGTAAAATAAGTAATAACTTCCTGTGGTATTCACCGCCATGGTTTTCAACCTGTCTAAAGCAAAACGCTCCACTGATTGATCTGAGTCTTAATTTGGCAACATCATCTCGCAAAGCCCATTTGAATTCGCCCGCGAAGCGATCTGATTGGCTTACTTCAGCAGCTGATATAAATGACAACGTCGCAAAATATCGAAGTACTTTTTCTGAATTATTTATCAGTACTACCAACCCTCTAACGCTCATATACCCAGTTCACGTTTTATCGACCATCTTGTATAGTAAGTTAATCATTGGAAATACACAGAAAAAGAACGAGCCTCTATACTACATGGAACTATTTCCTAAATTAAATGTTCAAAATTCCCTCCTTTAACATGGATACATGCATCAACACACCGTCGCACATAATCCCATATGCTCTGATGTATCCCTGGATTGCAGTAGCCATGGTCAAGGTGGGATGGTTTCCTTATTAGGGATATCCAAAGAGTTCTAGGCCAGCCATGTCACAAAATGCCTGAATTCCAGAAATTTAGATATGTGATTGCTCCTGAGAGATTTGGTCCACGTTATTCTAGTTGACACCCAAGGGCGAACTGCGAGTCTAGGTATATGATAATTATAACGAGGTAGGGAGAGGGTGAAACCAGGAGTTGGCACATAGCCTACTCCATTCGAATAACTCCAAGGGATGTGCACAAGGCTTAATGTCCTCATCCAACTGACGAATCACCATCAACAGTGTCATAAATGCCCTCACACCATATGAACATTGTGAAGAGGTTGGAATTGAACCCAGTCTTTTGGCACGAAATCTATAGATTAGAAATGTTATACTACCACCCCTCCTACCCTGCCGATCAGCATTCTGATGGTGATTATTTTCCACCAACAGAACTCGGACCAGCTAACTACTGTGTCAGACCATGAAGACTTGACTCCTGAATGATAATGGCCACCAGGCGGGCTATTTAATAATAATAATAATAATAATAATAATAATAATAATAATAATAATAATAATAATAATGTTATTGGCTTTTCGTCCCACTAACTACTTTTACGGTTTTCGGAGACGTCGAGGTGGAGGAATTTAGTCCCACGGGAGTTCTTTTACATGCCGAAAGATTACAAGCTATTTAGAAATGGCTTTAGAGGATAGTTTCCTTTAAGCTGGTCGTCATTTTAACATGAAGGAAGTGGAATGTGACTGCCTCGAGAATCGAACGCGTATCTTTCGCTTTCCAGGTGGATGCGTTAACTGTTGTTGCTATTATAGCTTACACAAGAGAAGCACCTTAATTCATTTAACGTTCAATTGGCAGTCCTTGGAGACATTAGCTGAAATTATTATTATTATTATTATTATTATTATTATTATTATTATTATTATTATTATTATTATTATTATCAGACTCCTCAGCTGAATGTTCAGCGTTGAGGCCTTCGGTCCAGAGGGTCCCGGCTTCGGTTCCCGGCCAGGTCGGAGATTTTAATGACATCTGATTAATTCTTCTGGCTCGGGAACAATCTTTGTGTTTGTTCTAGTACTCTCATCTGCGTATTCAGACAACACGCCACACTACCAACACCCAATGAAACATGCAATAGTGCTTACATCCCTCCACATATAGTTGTGTCAGGAAGGGCATCCGGCCGTAAAAAGGGCCAAATCCATATGTGCTTCACAGTGCGCACCCGCGACCCAACAGATGTGGGGAAAGAGATAATAATAATAATAATAATAATAATAATAATAATAATAATAATAATAATAATAATAATGCACCGCATGCTACTACACAGCTCAAACCCGTTAATGCAGATAATGCTTCTCTACAGTTTGATACATCGTATTAAAGCCCAATTCCATATTACCTACCAAGTGTGCCTTTACTAACACGACAATTGATGGACAGACATTTATCCAGAGACCGCACTTTGAACTCATTGTCGCTGTGTTAGACATGAAAGGACGCTCAATGATTGGAGTCTTGTCGCCGCCCGCTATAGGAGTGGTGATTACAAAGCAGGGACAAAGTGCTCCTAACCATTAGACGCCACCCGCAAAGCAGAATGATATGAACAGTTGCCTATGCGATGTATACCACGGCGAACATGCTTCCAGTGACACAATCAGTCAGGCCAGATACAGTACCGCTGAGAAATAAAAGGGTTCAGCCCAATTTCAAAGATATCATTCCTGTAACCTACAGCGTACGTTGAAATTGAATTAGATTTCCTATAAGGAATAAATGAGAAAAATTTTAAGGTAGGTCCCAAATGATTTTTTCGAGCAAAAGTGAGATTTTGGTGCTGCTGAACTCCCCAAACTTTAGGGAACATGGTGGTACTATCCTAATTACATGTGCGGGCATTTTCAAAGGTCCTGCGAAGGCAATCACATCACACCTCCGCGTCCCCTTAACAGGCCACAAGAAATCCAGATTTGCTTTTCCTCAAAGTTACTTTTATCTGGAATTGAAAATGCTGCAAACAAACCAGTTTTAACCTGATCAGCTTCAAACTGTTTGCAAACGTGCATCTCTATGTTGTTTATAAGTTTTAGTGTCCATTTTTAAACTGGTTGAATTTTAACATGGATACCTGTGCCATCTTGTGGATTAACAAACAAGAATTTTGTTGAAAAAACTTCAATTAATAACAAACATAATACTAAAAATTATTCATTTTACCTTCCGAAATTTATCAACGAAGTTTCAAACCAGCAAACAAGTCATTTGCGAGCCTGAAGCATTTTGAAAGAATCCATATTTTTCGAAAAGAAGAGCCATACTTTCGTAAATGATCCCTCAGTTGAAATCAGTTTTGGATTTTCCTTACCTTATAGTTATAAGTTATTGTCTCATCAAATTTGATGTATTTCAAGCTAAAATTAACGGGGTAGAAAAGTCGTTAGAGCTATCTATATGAATCAAGGATCGCTCCCGTCTAGAGAACCGGGAGTATTGGAGTTCTAATCCTGATCGCTTCTACATCACATCGTCTTGCTTACATGGCAACGGCTTTGAGAAATTCCGTACTTGAACATCCATCATGACATCATTCCAAAGGAAAATACACAAACTTGTTTAAAAATGATAAGAGTATTCCAAAAAATCCACACTTCTAGCTCTTCGGGCGAGCAACTCAATGTTAAAAATCCTAGGGATATGAGCTACAAATTTTTGGTAACTAAAATAACGGTATAACAAAGTATGATAATATATTCTTTGTTTATTCTGAAAAATTACAATCATTTTCTTAATCATCGTTATCCGTTGGATTAGATTAGCAGTTTGCCTTTTTCTACCACTGCGAGCGCTAATGAGAGTCATAGCATTGTTTCACTTAAGCACCAGTACGAGCGCTAATGTAAGTCAATGCAGAGTTTAATTTAAGCTCTTATAACTGCATTCGGTGTGGACATTTTTCTAAAATCAAAAAGACGAGCAAGTTAGCCGTGCGGTTAGGGGCGCGCAGCTATGAGCTTGTATCTGGGATATAGTGGGTTCAAACTCCACTGTCGGCAGCCCTGAAGATGGTTTTCTGTGGATTCCCATTTTCACACCAGGCAAATGCTGGGGCTGTAACTTAATTAAGACCATTGCCACTTCCTTCCCACTCCTAGGCCCTTCCTATCCCATCGTCCCCATAAGACATATCTGTGTCGGTGCTACAGTAAAAAAAATAAACGCCTCAGGGTACTGAATCAGGAAAACATTGCAGAAAGAATTATGTAAACAAGTTCATTTCGCTAGGAATTGAATAAAAAAGAAGACGAGTAAAGAAACAACCGATTTAGACTATTCTTCCGGAACTCCATTTAGGGCGGAAATTATTTTCGAGTCCGCCTCTGTGGTGTAGTGGTTAGCGTGATATAGCTGCCACCCCCGGAGGTCCGGGTTCGATTCCCGGCTCTTCCACGAAATTTGAAAAATGGTTCGAGGGCTGGAACGGGGTCCACTCAGCCTCGGAAGATCAACTGAGTAGAGTTGGGTCCGATTCCCACCTCAGCCATCCTGGAAGTGGTTTTCCGTGGTTTCCCACTTCTCCTCCAGGCAAATGCCGGGAATGTACCTAACTTAAGGCCACGGCCGATTCCTTCCCTCTTCCTTGCCTGTCCCATCCGATCTTCCCATCCGTCCGCAAGGTCCCTGTTCAGCATAGCAGGTGAGGCCACCTGGGCGAGATACTGGCCATCCTCCCCAGTTGTATCTCCCAACCCAGAGTCTGAATATCCAGGACACTGCCCTTGAAGCGTAGAGATGGGATCCCTCGCTGAGTCCGAGGGAAAAACCGACCCTGGAGGGAAAACAGATTAAGAAGAAGAAGAATTATTTTCGAAATATGTATTTTTATAGGGGGATGTATCTATCCAAGACTCACAATTTGAAACGTTTCCGGGACCTTAAGGCCTCCAAATTTCGGCACAATTTAGGGAAATGTTTACATCATTAAAACTACACCTAAGATACGTAGATGTCACTTCCTTTAACGTTCATTCAGAGGTCAGGGGATATGGCTCATGAAAAAGATATCATACGACGTCCGACTGTTGTTGAACACATTGGTCCTTTCCCTTTATAACGTCGTCACAAAAGATTTGTAGAATTTTTTAAAAACTTATCTCCTTTGTAAACCTCAACATCCGATGTATGATTTCAAATTATAGTTGTACTAGTACAACACAATCTCGTCTCAAAAAATACCACAACAGGATATAAATGGATCAGAGAAGTAAGAGAGGATCTGAAGGAAATAGGCCTTACAACAAAGACACCATAAATAAGATAAAATTGAATACAAAACTCAAGAATACAAACCTCCGCTTTACCCTTACACAAAACAAACCAACAACACGCACATTTTCAACTGAGGAAAGGGCACGAAGATCGGAGCGTCTGAAGAAGTAGGCTCCTGGGAGGACCGCAAAGCCCGAACAATCCCTTCAAAGAGACCTGAACGACGGACTGACTAAAGTGATCCTATGTGGTCATTCAAGAAGAAGAAGAAGAAGAAGAAGAAGAAGAAGAAGAAGAAGATAAAATTAGAAATCAGTTTTAAAAAATGCATCATAATCTTCACATACTGTTGGGTAGGCAACCCGTTGATCGGACTTGTCTTGCGGTTTGCATATCTTCCCCTATTTTATTTTTCACCCCTTAGTGCCGAACTACCAATCAGATTTCGTTCAAACCACTTCATAATCCCTCTCAGATGTAGTAAGAACAAACTGCGAAAATGTCAGCGAAATCGGTCCAGTAGTTTTTGAGTCTATTAGCTTCAAATATATCAACATCCAATTTTATAAATATAGATTATGCGTAAAATACAGAAATGATTTTGGTGCTAATGTCTTATTATCAGTATTACTTTTAGCCGCCATTAAGATCAATGTACTCTAATGGCACTGTATACAGCCGCAACTTCAGCTTAGCGCTTAATGCATAACATGTGTATTATTAGTATTCTATCATTTTATAGTGCCATTAAATGCGCCGTGAATGGTCTTGTTGCATTAATGTGAAACTTGTATAAAGCTGATCAAACTGAGTTAATATTCATGTTACAGTTGCTACGAGAAGGAATAGCGGCGTGAATTGCGGTATAATCATGAAATTTGAATTTATTCAGTCCGCCTCTGTGGTGCAGTGGTTAGTGTGATTAGCTGCTACCGCAGGAGGCCCGAGTTCGATTCCCGGCTAGCCACGAAATATGAGAAGTGGTACGAGGGCTGGAACGGGGTCCACTCAGCCTCGGGAGGTCAGCTGAGTAGAGGTGAGTTCGATTCCCACCTCAGCCATCCTGAAAGTGGTTTTCCGTGGTTTCCCACTTCTCCTCTAGGCAAATACCGGGATCGTACCTAATTTAAGGCCGCGGCCGCTTCCTTCCCTCTTCCTTGTCTATCCCTTCTAATCTTCCCATCCCCCTGCATGGCCCTTGTTCAGCATAGCAGGTGAGGCCGCCTGGGCGAGGTACTGGTCATCTTCCCCAGTTGTATCCCCCGACCCAGAGTGTGAAGCTCCAAGACACCGCACTTGAGGTGGTAGAGGTGGGATCCCTCGCTGAGTCCGAGGGAAAAACCAACCCTGGAGAGTAAACAGATAAAGAAGAAGAAGAATGCATCCAAAGAAATCTGTATTGAATACGTGAAGCTAAATCCTATTTTGTTCCATTATTTACATTCTGCATGTTAGCCCGCCTGAGGGCAGTGATCGTTAAGACGTCAAGTTTATGTGGTCTCACACCGTGTTTAACCGGGATGAGCCCCCTTGTTCGAAAAAAATTTCACCATCAGAATGTTTATCGGCAGAATAGGAGAGGTAGTGGTGTGCAAGTTGTAATACCTAGCGAGTTGGCTGTGCGGTTAGGAACGCACAGCTGTGAGTTTGCATTCGGATGATAGCGGGTTCGAACCACACTGCCGGCAGCCCCGAAGATGGTTTTCCGTGGTTCCCCATTTTACACAAGGCAAATGCTGGGGATGTACCTTAACTAAGGCCACGCGCGCTTTCTTCCCTATTCCATTGTCGCTGCGACGTTAAGCAG
The DNA here is from genome assembly GCF_040414725.1 of Anabrus simplex. Taxonomy (NCBI): domain Eukaryota; kingdom Metazoa; phylum Arthropoda; class Insecta; order Orthoptera; family Tettigoniidae; genus Anabrus; species Anabrus simplex. The sequence continues at coordinate 102,374,051 of NC_090273.1, read as the reverse complement.
ATTGTAAAAATAAAAATAATAAAACAACAATTCCTAATTATTAGATTGTGTTCCAAAATCCTGGATTCAGTTCCATTTTTCTCCTCAATGTTCATATGGAGTGAAGGCATATGGCTCTGCCGATGTTTCTATTCCGTCGGATGAGGACGTAAGGACAAGTACAGACCTCTTATTCGACTATGTGCCGGAACCGGGTTTCATCTTCTCCCTTCCTACTGTCAAACATCACGTCATTCATTGCGTCTCATTAACTACTCTCATGAGGCTGACTTCAGGAAGGGCATCTTTTAGTAAAAACTCGATTTAAAGATTCATATCACTTCATACCCGACAAGTGTTGGGCGTACAATCTGCATTTTATTTTCTAAAATGATATGTTCGCTAACTTTTCGTACAGTTTCATTTCTTACTACATCGCATTCTACCATTTCTTTGTCTGCAATCTGTAAATCCTATCATAATTGATCTATGTTAAATAAAACATGTTTTCAATAGTATTATGTTTAAACATAACATGCTTTTAAGGAAGGTCTTGTCAATGACCGTGAATTCGTTTTGAAATTCGGGAGATGGTGGTGGTGATTACTGTTTTAGGATGAAGTACAACAAGGCAACTAATCGGAGAGAGAAAATGGAAGTGATCCGACACTCCGAAAAATGAAGATATCGGCCAAAGGAGGACAAGAGCACGAAGGGCGTGAAAATGAAAGTCTCCCTAGGCCTTCATACCCAATACCGTTCCGGTCGGAAAAGAACAAGAGTTGAACAAGGGAGGTCGAATAGGATAGATGAAAGTGAGGAGCCTGGCACAAGTAAGTGGAAGCAATGCCAGGACTCCGCTAAGGGCCCCGTAGTCACCAACCCACGCTCCACCAAAGTTCAGAGCCCCTGCGGCCCCTTTTAGTCACCTCTTACGACAGGCAGGGGATACCGTGGGTGTTATTCTACCGCCCCCGCCCACAGGGGGAGCATTCAGGAGATGATGGGTGCGGCGCCGAAAACCTTTGATATGTTAGTGCGATGTTCAACCACTTTCAAAATAGTACTTTATGCAACAAGCTTATAATAGCAATAATTAAGACGAGTATGTTTATAAAACGAGCGAAGCGAGATTTATAATTTCCATAAGAATGTCTTAATTACCATTATAGGCGAGTTGCATACCACCGTTTATGCTCGACGATAATTATAACTCTATTTTTGAAATATTCATAAATTTCTGTCGAGATGCGCAGGTGTCTTGTCTGCGCACTGCACGCCCCCTGTGCCAGCAGCAGACCTTGTGAGCAGTGGCTGTGCAGGTGACAGGTGTAACATGGAACGTCGTCGTGAGCCGACACCGTTCGAACGGGGTATGGTGGTCGGTGCTCGACGGATGGGAAGTGCGATTTCGGAAGTGGTGCGGGAATTCGGCTTCACACGATCAACCGTGTCCAGGGTGTATCGTGAATGGTTGAATGCGGGTGTCACCGTCCACAACAGACGAACGACCGGCCGTCCAGCCACCCTCGATGGCCGTGACCGGCGACAGCTGATACGGATTGTCAATAGTGACAGACGGGCAACCGTGCAACAAATCACAGCTCAATTCAACACAGGCCGTGCTAGACACGTCTCCCAGTGGACAATCCGTAGGAACATGGGTTCTATGGGGTATGGGAGCCGGCGCCGCACACGGGTGCCACTGTTAACCCAACGTCATCGGGCACAACGACGCGCATTTTTTGCCAGTCACCACCAATGGACAATGGAACAATGGCGTAACGTGATATGATCGGACGAATCAAGATTTCAACTGCACCATGCCGATGGGAGGCACCGTGTATGGCGCAGACCACATGAAGCGATGGATCCCGCCTGCCACGAAGGTGTGGTCCAAGGCACCGGTATCTCTGTTGTGGTCTGGGGAGCATTTTCCTGGTATGGAATGGGCCCCCTAGTTGTTCTGGAAGAGACTTTGAATGGTACGCAGTATGTTGAGCTGCTCGGATACCATCTCCACCCATTTTTGGCCTTCCAGCGCCCAGACGGTTCTGCGGTATTTCCCACCTCGCCCGGGAATGGATCCAGGAACATGCAGCGGAGGTCCATCGAATGCCATGCCCACCCAGGAGCCCCGATATGAACCTATCCAGCATATCTGGGGTGTCCTGGAACGCAGGCTCCGTGCCATGGACCCTGCACCCACGAACAGACCAGCATTGGCGGCCGCTCTGCAAACGATTTGGTGTCAGCTACGTCCAGAGGACTACCAGGGATTTGTCGACTCACTTCCACGGCCAGAGGAGGCCCCACACGGTATTAGGTGACTATCCCATGACATTTGCTAAGTCAGTGTAGCTTTATTTCAAATACAAATTGTTTATTGTACAGTTAGTGAAGTGAATTTGCGGGAATATGACGTGTGGTTGTGGAATATTGGAAGTAGAATGTGCATTGATGTTAATATGTGTGTCCGACATGTTTGATTTTTGAAACAAGTGCGAAGCTAGTGCGTTGAGCGCAGGTGCGATGCTATCTTTACCTAACTGGTCAAATAGTTGTATCATAATGAAGCTTAAACTATAATGTGCCTCATTAAGATTCAGTTTTCTGGCGTATAATATTTATATTTTGCCATCGTCGAGCATAAAAGTTCTTTTCCTTCCTCTCTGCTGAAAATGGTACAAAATATAACGTCAGGCCCATTCTTGCCGTAATATTATACTATAAGCCTCTGTGGATCCGTGGTAGAGTTTCGGCATCCGGATCTCAAGATAGCGGGTTCAAACCCGGCAGAGGTAGTCGGATTTTTGAAGGGCGGGAAAAAGTCCACTCGACACTCCATGTCGTACGATGTCGGCATGTAAAAGATATCTGGTGATACATTTGGTGTTTACCCGACAAAATTAATTAAATCTCCACCATAGACGCCCTAGAGAGATCCGGTTTACTCCGTCTGCTATCTAGTGAGCCTAGAGTAAAACGGAACGCCGAAATTGACGAGCAGACAGCCAGATGGCGTCAAATCGAAATGTCTGCACACGGTAGCTGAGTCCATACGATTGTTAATATTTATTAGTAGCTCGAAATTATTCAGTCAGCGGGCAAACGACATCAAGGATTCTCTTTGAATATACTGTTATACAAAAGACAAAGACACCTCCGTACAGGCCATGAAGGCCCTTGGAGGAGTGGAAGGTAAAAGCTTCCACCATTGTTAACCGCGGCACGTGATGGGGTAGAGTGGTTAGCTCCATACGCCAGGCCGCCTTTGCCCCCAGGAATTAACCTGTACTCATTTTTGGTGTAGGCTGAGTGGACCTCAGGGCCATATGCACATCCGGAAGTGGAAATCTCGTTTCTTAAATTTTACGACTTCTTAACGGGGATTTGAACCGGCGGCCTTCCGGGCGAACCGAGCACGCCTTTACCGCCTCGGCCAGGCAGCCCCTGAATATACTGTTATAATCATATGAATCATATTCAGTTCATAAAATTCCTTCCGGAGGAAAGATCTATAAATATTATCGTATAATGAGTATTCTAGATACATCACACCATGCATCTGCTAAGATCGCACATCATCATGATCATTGTCCGGCTCCATGGCTAAATGGTTAGCGTGCTGGCCTTTGGTCACATGGGTTCCGAGTTCGATTCCCGGCAGGGTCGGGAATTGTAACCATAATTGGTTAATTTCTCTGGATTTATGTGTCGTCCTCATCATTTCATCCTCATTACGATGCGCAGGTCGCCTATGGGAGTCAAATAATAAGACCTGCATCTGGCGAGCCGAACTTGTCTTCGGACACTCCCGGCACTAAAAGCCATACGCCATTTCATCATGATCATTATTAGTAACATTCTTGAGGTTTATTTTCGAAATTATGTGTTTTCATTCAGTAGCTAGCCAGGATCGTCCGATAGGAAGGTGGGAGGAGGGGTATTATAGTTACAAAATTATGATAGAACACAATGAAAGTGCTTGTAAATCTGTGGTGCGCGCATGTATGACTTGTCATTATAAGCACACTGATACAAGTGAATTATGTTTATATTCAGATTGCAGTACACTACAAAAAATCTTACGTTAAATTAGAGAACAAGAAGAATACGCAAGGTGAATAGCTTTATCATCATCATCATCATCTGTTTACCCTCCAGGGTCGGCTGTTCCCTCGGACACAGCGAGGGATCCCACCTCTACCGCCTCAAGGGCAGTGTCCTGGAGCTTCACACTCTTGGTCGGGGATACAACTGGGGAGAATGACCAGTACCTCGCCCAGGCGGCCTCACCTGCTATGCTGAACAGGGGCCTTGTGGAGGGATGAGAAGAGTGGAAGGGATAGGCAAGGAAGAGGGAAGGAAGCGGCCGTGGCCTTATGTTAGGTACCATCCCGGCATTCGCCTGGAGGAGAAGTGGGAAACCACGGAAAACCACTTCCAGGATGGCTGAGGTGGGAATCGAACCCACCTCTACTCAGTTGACCTCTCGAGGCTGAGTGGACCCCGGTCCAGCCCTCATACCACTTTTCAAAATTTCGTGGCAGAGCCGGGAATCGAACCCGGGCCTCCGGCGGTGGCAGCTAATCACGCCAACCACTACACCACAGAGGCGGACGAATAGCTTTATAACGAATTCTATTTCCAGTTGATAATTTAAAATCTAACTTTCAAGGCTTCTTAGAAACTATATTCAACAGATCTCTTGGTTCTACAATTGTTTCTCTGAATATTTATTTAGTTTATTGGTTATTTCCAGTTTATGTTTATTTTATTTTTGTAAAATTTCCGTGGGGGTTCCCCTCCCCCCCATGGCTACGCCCCAGCTTTCATTACCTTTTGTCATTGCCAAACATTACATTATTTTGAGAACCATGCGCGCGTGTATATATAAGGAGATGACACTGCACCTATGTAAAAACTGCAAGACAAATAAGAAGAAATTGCATGAAGGCACATAAAATAGACCAAAGTAACCAAATGTTATGAACATGATAATAAGGTTTTGAGCTTTTGTCGTTTTAGAAAACAAGGTGGAATTCTTTACGTTTCTCACAGAATTTTGTTCCGCGTCTTCGGGCGAGACCTCTCACGAGCGAGACCTCTCTAATAATGAAGTTTTGAATTTAAGAATGCTTTACCGTTGGTCTTGTTCCAGGAAACATCTTAAATGAAGCTCTGAAGGCTAACACATAATGAGCCATCTACTCATCATCATCATCATCATCATCATCCGTTTACCCTCCAGGGTCGGCTTTTCCCTCGGACACAGCGAGGGATCCCACCTCTACCGCCTCAAGAGCAGTGTCCTGGAGTTTCAGACTTTGGGTCGGGGGATACAACTGGGGAGAATGACCAGTACCTCGCCCAGGCGGCCTCACCTGCTATGCTGAACAGGGGCCTTGTAGAGGGATGGAGAGATTGGATGGGACAGGCAAGGAAGAGGGAAGGAAGCGGCCGTGGCCTTAAGTGAGGTACCATCCCGGCATTTGCCTGGAGGAGAAGTGGGAAACCACGGAAAACCACTTCCAGGATGGCTGAAGTGGGAATCGAACCCACCTCTACTCAGTTGACCTCCCGAGGCTGAGTGGACCCCGTTCCAGCCCTCGTACCACTTTTCAAATTTCGTGGCAGAGCCGGGAATCGAACACGGACCTCCGGGGGTGGCAGCTAATCATGCTAACCACTACACCACAGAGGCGACATGAGCCATCTACTGACGAACGAAAGTATACCATTACCAACGGTAAAGCCTTCTTAAATTCAAAACTTTGTTATTAAACCTGCGGCCACTGAATTAGCCGGGCGAGGAAAACTACTCGCAGTCAGATATGGAAACGAGGAAGCGACAGATGGTCGAGAGTCGCTTCCCTCTGTGCACAGATTGGCAACGCTGATCGTGCAGTGCTCTCTAGTCGAAGCCGGTTCGCTCCAGGTCCATGTATTCTTTAAAGTAGTACCTTTTTCTGTATTACGCAGTAAAATATATAGTATTCAAGTATTTATTTATATTGTAAACCATAAACAAATAATATTTAAATAAAATTGGTACAGATTAATATGTAATCCGAAAGTACTTACCATGCCGTGTGTCCTCCGCTAGCGACATTTATATGGCCACATTCCGAGAAATTTTCCCGGAAAACAAAAAGACTTATGGAAAAATGTTCCAGGTAAGTTAGAAAATTTTCTACATTTTCCCCACAGACAACATTTTTGGGCTGAAAAACGAAACGTGACCGCTTACTGAAAATTTCATTACATGATTTTACAGAATTACATTTACTTGTTCAGGTTTTTATTATTAATAATTGCTTTAATTAATTTATGTGAAAAATAGTTATACCGCTGAAATCAGGATTCTTTTCTGAAACTAGTAGTGTAATATTATTTTTTCAACATTGCAGGAGGGAACATCAGGAGCTTGGGGAGAGGACAAACTGCCTCGCGCTCCGAAATTATATGTTCAATTGGACATTTCTTGCCAGTTTTTATTATTACACAGGCTCTCAGGACATGTGTAAGAGTTTCGAACTCTCTGTGGCAACGCCGACAGTGGCTGTTGCCGTGGGATCTGCCAGGTACAGTACGCACAGCAGTAACATTGGCGTTCATTTCTATTGCATCACGCCATTCACTGCAAGACAATCCTTTATGATCACGAATCCATGTATTCGCTGAATTTCACCTTCTCTTCTCGACACGGCAAAAGTCCAAATTCTAATGATCACAATTAGGGCCCGTGAAAGCATCAATTCAAATAAAAGAAATATTAGTAGTAACATTTGATATCTACTACCCCAAGATGTTGTTGATCGATTTACGTAGTATGTTTGTTTGGTAACGTTGGTCTCGATACGTTATCTTACGACTTATAACTAGTTCTCAACATCTGTGACAGTATGTGTCTTAGGACGCGTCTCCCTTAAGGTCGCAGCGTGAAGACAATCCGAAGCTCCACTGAGATCTCTCTGAGAGAAGGAAGCAATCTCAGCTTGTCATCTCATGTGAAGGAATTTAATGCCTTGTTAGCTTTCAATTAAAGGGAGATCTGTCAAGCATTAGGAGATGTTAAACAAATTAGAAAGGACAATATAGCGTAAACTCACATGGCTTCTGATATAAAGTTTGCGTGATACTTGGAATAATTATGAGAAATTTTAAATTTGGGGGGGGCAAGTGGGGGGTATCAATGAGGAGCTGCCTGGCCAAGACGGTGAAGGCGTGCTTGGTTTACGTGGAAGGACGTGAGTATGATTCCCCGTCAGGAAGTCGAAAAATTTAAGAAACAAGTTGATCACATCCGGAGGCTTTCATGGCCCAGAGGTTCACTCAGCCTACACCAAAATTGAGTACCAGGTTAATTCCTGGTGGCAAATGTGGCCCGGCGTAGACCTAACCACTCTACCTCAGCAAGTGTCGAGGTTATATATAGTGAAAGCCTTTACTTTCCACCTCTCCAGGGCTCTTCATGGCCTGTACGGAGACGACTTTGCTTTGCCTTTTTTTTTTTGGTAGGACGTATAAATAATAACACATAGGCCTATGAAAATAATACACTGCGAGTCTCACTCGAGTTTCCAGTCATTTCCTGTGTTGTGTTAAGGGTTTGGATGCTGCAATAGCCGCCTGAACCATAAAGCTTGCGCAGTGATGCCGTAGTCTCGACTAGTCTGCGATAAACTTTCGTATAGCGTATAGTGTGATTACTTATTATACAGCTGTAATTGATCCATTTAGTGAGTTAATGTTTCTGAATTAAGTGCTGAACAGCGTATTTTCGTGTGCTGTAGATTTTCAAACGCAATTCCCACCAAAATTTTGAAAATTCGTTAGACTGAATTGCAGAGAGTGAACCTGAATGTCATCACACTTTACAATGCTTGTCTACAGGCTGATGGAGAGAATTTTCAACACTTGATGTAATGGGCAGGTTTTATATCTGTTTTTCAATCTGATTACACATTCATCGAAGTTTATGGGTTTTCTAGGGGAACGGTATGACGGCGTCTGCGCTCTCGTTTACTGACACGTGGCCTGCAGGAATGACGGAAACCCTTGCGGGTCTATAACCTGTTTAAGATATCGTACATACATACATACATGCATACAAGCAAATAATAACTACAACTACCGTATTCACCAAATCAAGGTGAAAGCGAAGATCCTTGCAAGTAACAAGTGGAAAATCGAGTTCACCAGAATTAAGGCTCACGCCGGGAAGTACGGTAACGAACTCGCGGATCATTTGGCCAAGGAAACAGCACACAACAGTGAAATTAGGAAGTGTCACATCAAAATTCCCAGAAGTGGTTTTTTATTAAGGAAATGAGAGATAAGAGAATAAAAATGACAGAGTGAATGGGATCAAACGACGAAGGGTTCGGTAACAATCATTTGCTCCCAGTGTAATAGACTTTCCCAACGTACTTGTTTAATACCAAATTTCACCCCAACGGATCATGGCAAAGTAAAAGCTTATTTTCATCGTTTTAAAATATTAGGTATGTCCATGTAATGGCAGTGATCAAACTGTTGACCATTTACTATTTCATTGTGAATTACTTCCGGGATAAAGAAGCGTTCAAATTAAAGGTATTTCAGGTACAGAGTCATGGCTAGTGACCAAAAGTAGGTTAGTCAAAAATTATTTTAAACAGTTCTTACGTTTCACGAACTCAATTTATTTGAACAACTGTGAAAATAAAAGGGATATACTTTTGTTTACATTATTATGTTGTTAAGTTGTGCACATCATGAAGGCCATAGAATTAAGAATGTATCACACATATAATTAGAAAATTAATTTATATTTGTAATATGATTACTCAAGCCTGATTACACTGTCATGCAATGGGGCGTGCTGTGAATAAACGATTAAAAAATAAGAAATATACATACCTATCGGGTGCATACATATTATTCTTATTCTTTTCCCATATTCCCCACATCCTCTTGGGGTCATGAATATGAATTGTATCGCACATGTGTACTTGGAAATGTTACGTTCGGATGACCTTCCTGACGCCCATCCTATGTGGAGAGATGTATTCACTATGGGGTGTTTCTGTGGTGGTCTGTAATCTGATGTGTTGTATGTAAATGAAGATGTGTATTGAGTTGAACACAAATTCCAAGCCCTCGAGCAAGAGGATTTAACAAAACGCGGCTAAAGTAATCATGAGAAACACACAGTAACAGAAGGTACCAACATACCACATGCAACTCTATGTAGGAGTGGTATTCTGGCTGCGTTACTGTGTATTTCCCGTGATTAATGTACTGCGCAAAGCTGTAGAAAATGAGTTTACATGGGGTCCATTTCCAAACCCATGTCCATATAACATATTTTCTTCTTCTACGTGTGAGGAATGATTCTTGAAAGTTTGGCCTTAGCTTATTATTACACCCTGTATTATCAGTAGCACTTATCTCTTTTTTTCTTTTTTCTTTTTTTTTGCTATTTGCTTTACGTCGCACCGACACTGATATGTCTTACGGCGACGATGGGACAGGAAAGGCCTAGGAATTGGAAGGAAGCGGCCGTGGCTTTAATTAAGGTACAGCCCCGGCATTTGCCTGGTGTGAAAATGGGAAACCACGGAAAACCATCTTCAGGGCTGCCGACAGTGGGGCTCGAACCCACTATCTCCCGATTACTGGATACTGGCCGCACTTAAGCGACTGCAGCTATCAAGCTCGGTAGCATTTATCTTACTAACATCTGACTTTATTTTCTGTTTATGCTCAAGTGCCTGTAAAACTACTTACACAGTTACTTTTCTGCCTTATGCGGTGTAGTGTAAGAGAGGGTTTGGATCCCTGACTTCGCCACGATCAATAAAAAAAGCAAAACCATCACCGTACAGGCCATGAAGGCACTTGGAGGAGCTTCCACTTTCCGTAACCTTGGTAACCTTGTCACTATGTCCGGCCACCTTTTCTCCCAGGAATTAACATTGTACTCTTTTGTAGTGCAGGCTGAATGAAATTGCCAGAAGTACAAACCTACGTTCTTGAATTTTTCGACTTCCTGATGAGGAAGAACCGAACCTAACTCCTTCCGCGTAAACCAAGCACGTCTTTACCATTTGAGAGAATCAATGATGAGATATTATTAATGGTAGACTGTATTGAAAGTTTGCACCATAACACCTTGGAGCTTGAAAAAGAGTTACAGTGATTATATTATATTCTGTTATATACCTTCTTCTTCTTCTTCTTCTACTTCTTCTTAACCCGTTTACCCTCCAGGGTCGGATTTCCCTCGGACACAGCGGGAGATCCCACCTCTGTCGTTTCAAGGGCAGTGTACTGGAGCGTGAGATTTTGGGTCGGGGATACAACTGTGGAGAAGGACAAGTACCTCATGCAGGTGGCCTCACCTGCTGTTATGAACACGGGCCTTGTGGGGGGATGGGAATATCCGAAGGGATAGAGAAGGAAGAGGGAAGGAAGCAATTTCTTTTTTTACAAGTTGCTTTACGTCTCACCGACAGAGATAGATCTTATGGCAACGATGGGACAGGAAAGGGCTAGGAGTGGGAAAAAAGCGGCTGTGGCCTTAATTAAGGTACATTTGCCTGGTTTGAAAATGGGGAACCACGGAAAACCATATTCAGGGCTGCCGACAATGGGGTTTGAACACACTATCTCCCGATTACTGGATACTGGCCGCACTTAAGCGACTGCACCTATCAATATCAATAGGAAAGGAAGCAGCCGTGGCCTTAAGTTAGATACATTCCTACATTTGCCTGGAGGAGAAGTGGGAAACCACGGTAAACCACTTCGAGGTTGGCTGAGGTGGGAATCGAACCCCTTTCTACTCAGTTGACCTCCCGATGCTGAGTGAATCCCGTTCCAGCCCTCGTACCACTTTTCTAATTTCGTGGTAGAGCTAAAAATCGAACTCGTACCCCTGGAAGTGGCAGCTAATCACACTAATCTGTACACCACACAGGCGGACAGGGAAGACATCTAAGAACATTTAATGTCAGACTGGGAATATAAAACAGGAACAGGTGAATAATCTCAAATATCTAGTATGTGTATTCTCCTAAAATGATAGCATACTAACCTCTTCAGTAACCAGACCAATTTAGACATATTTGTGTGTTTAATGGGCTTTGGAGCAACAAAATATGACAAGTTTGTAAATTTAAAAAAAAAAGAAACGTTGGGTGCAAATAATTTTGGCTATGGTGGCCTCTGGTGGTTCTAGGGTTGAGATTTAGACATTATCACCGTTTCCGAACGGCTCCATGGCTATCTTGCTGGCGCTTGGCCACAGGGCTCCCGGGTTCGATTCCCGGCAGGGTCGGGAATTGTAACCATTATTGGTTAATCCCGCTGCCACGGGACTGGGTGTATGTGTCGTCTTCATCCTAATCTCGTCCTTATCACGGCGCGCAGGTCACCTATGGGAGTCAAATAAAAATACCTGCACCTGGCGAGCCGAACATATCCTCGGACACACCTGGCATTAAAATCCATACACCATTTCATTTTATTACTTGCGTTGTGTTTAGTTTGATCTTAAGGGGAGAAATAAGGTCCTTGTCTGTTCAGATATTTTTTCTCAAAAAAAATTTGGAGCGTTCTAGGATTCTTTCAATGTATCATATATGATACATCTGTAACTATACAGAGTTTTGACATTGACATGGCGCTGCCCCCTATACTTTTGAATAGAAAACAGTAAAAAAATTACGAACGTCAGGTGCGGAGTGTATCAACACATCACAAGAAGTTACACTCATTGTCTGAGCCAGAGAAAAATGAAACACCTCTTGTAGCTTATATGATACATTGGGACTCACGATGCTAAGTGAAATTAATAATAATAATAATAATACGTTTATTGGCTTTACGTCCCACTAACTACTTTTACGGTTTTCGGAGACGCCGAGGTGCCGAAATTTAGTCCCACAGAAGTTCCTTTACATGCCAGTAAGTCTACCGACACGAGGCTGGAGTATTTGTTGCACCTTCAAATACCACCGGACTGAACCAGGATAAAGTGAAATTAAATCCAGGTGCATCAGAGCAAAGGAAACGATAATTTGTAAGAAAGAAGTCAGCTTTCGGGCGGAATTATCTTTATATCGGACTGCTTTCCGAGCGACATTACTGCCCGGTGTACTCAGTATAATTATCTTACTCGTAGGTTAGAAGTTGCGAGAAAGATTCATGGTACAAACAGATGGTAGCAATTACAGGAGGGTATTCGGAATGTAGGAAAAAATATTAGTTAGGAATAAACCGGCTCCGAGGTTGGGGTCACGTAAGGCGAATAAAGGAGGATCGCTTACTTAGAAAAACGATGAACTCTATCACGGAGGGTAAGAGGAGTATAGAGAGACCAAGACGGTAATGGTTGCTCAATTTTTAACGATTTCATGGTAACAGGTGTGGAACTAAACGAAGCCATAGTGCTGGTTGCAACTAGAGGATTGTGGAGGCGTTTTGTTAACTCTCACAGGTTTGCAGACTGAAAGCTGAAAGTCGGAACATTCTATAGAGAAGATGTGTGTGAATGCATATATGAAATGAGATGAGATGACGAGCAGTCAGTAGACCTCATCATCAGTTTTGTGAGGGATAGTGGCTTGTTTTATGGTTTTTAAAAGTGTTTTATTGTAATTCCTTGTTTTTAACCCTTCTTTATTGTGAACCTTGCTTTCATTCTCGTGACTGTGTTTTAATAAGTTGTGTAGCTTTTAAATTGAATAATATACATGATTTTATTTTTAAGTCAGTGCCTTATATTACTACGTACTGTGTACATTCTAATCATCTTATAGAAAAAAGGCGTTGAGAAGTAGATCCACTGACTGTTTTAAATTTACAATCATTTGCGTCATCATCATTTTTTAAAATTGTAATTAGCTGATAAATTTAAAAATATTAGCCCATCATTTCATTTCGTATTATCTTTTACGTCCGCCTCTGTGGTGTAGTGGTTAGCGTGATTAGCTGCCACCCCCGGAGGCTCGGGTTCGATTCCCGGCTCTGCCACGGAATTTGAAAAGTGGTACGAGGGCTGGAACGGGGTCCACTCAGCCTCGGGAGGTCAACTGAGTAGAGGTGGGTTCGATTCCCACCTCAGCCATCCTGGAAGTGGTTTTCTGTGGTTTCCCACTTCTCCTCCAGGCGAATGCCGGGATGGTACCTAACTTAAGGCCACGGCCGCTTCCTTCCCTCTTCCTTGCCTATCCCTTCCAATCTTCCCATCCCTCCACAAGGCCCCTGTTCAGCATAGCAGGTGAGGCTGCCTGGGGGAAGAACTGGTCATACTCCCCAGTTGTATCCCCCGACCAAGAGTCTGAAGCTCCAGGACACTGCCCTAGAAGCGGTAGAGGTGGGATCCCTCGCTAAGTCCGAGGGAAAAACCGAACCTGGAGGGTAAACAGGTGATGATGATGATGATGATTATCTTTTACTGTTAGGGGCCGATAACCTACATCTTAGGCCCTTTTAAACAACAATCATAATCATGTGTGTATGTGATTTGCAACAGTATTAAAGTCTCAAGAGTGCCTCCGTGACTCAGGTGGCAGCGCGTCTAACTCTCACCAGTGGGTTCCGTGGTTCAAATCCCGGTCAGTCAATGAAAGATTTTTGCTGGTCAAAGCGGAGGCGGGACATGTTTTTCTCCGGACACTCCTGTTTTCCCTGTCATCTTTCATTCCAGCAACGCACTCCTATATCATTTCGTTCCATTTGTCAGTTATTAATCATTGCCCCAGAGGAGTGAGACAGGATCTGGCAGCCGGCAAAATTCTTATACTCGCCACTAGATGGGGCTTCATTCATTCCATTCCTGAACCGGTCGAATGACCGGAAATAGGCTGTGAATTTTCATTGAAGTCTCAAGACAACATAGTCACACGAAGTTCCAAGCAATTTAATTTGAAAATAACAAATAAATGAACAATTACTAAAGCAAAAGAGTACTGTGTGGAAAATTAAAGGAAATATTGCTACCATAGTTCGTAAGTTCTGTCAGTAAAGAATATGCCATCACCCTCATCAGTGCCAAGTGTGTAATTGGATGTCAAGAATTTCATCAGGGTCCTTTAATGTTGTGCGGTGATAGATCTCCATTCCTCTGACTCCCGAGGAATGTTCCTTGGTGGCAGGATTTATTGGTCTAACAGCAGCTACGTAATGGAGCTGGGTATCTCGAGGTACAAGACAAGACCGCGAACATTACTTGCTTGTCTTGGGGAGGCGTGGCCACTACTCACCCCTATTTACACCACGTCACTGTGTCCAACAGGGGCGGGGAAGGAGAGTGAGCATGTTAGAATTCCAGCCAAGACAGGGTGAAGAACTTGCAGTAAAAAGTAAATTCCCTTCTTGATAGATAGTGTAATTCGACACAAACTGATAGTAAATTTTATCACGCGCGCTGAGGTGTCCTATGCTGATAGTTAAAGCGCAGTGTTGGACAGGTTATTTGGAGGTTTATATTGTGTAGATTGATTTACAATTTAAGACACAACACGTACAATTCGTTTTGAGCAGTGTGGAATAAATGGCAAATATAGTATAGAATACCCCCAAGCACTCTTTATTGCAATTCATTAAGTTTGATACATGCATTTCATTCTCCTCTTACAATTATTTGACTATTAGCCTACTACACTAAATATAATTTATTTTGTCCCAAACATTAACAATGCTACATTCTCTAAGACAACAGGTATCTTCCCTTTCCTTACCTTACTAAATGCATACTTTTGTGTCAACCGGATGAGTTGGCCGTGCGGTTAGGGGCGCGCGGCGATGAGCTGGCATCCGGGAGATAGTAGGCTCGAAACCCATTGTTGGCAGCCCTGAAGATAGATTTCCGTAGTTTCCTATTTTCACACCAGGCAAATGCTGGGGCTGTACCTTAATTAAGGCCACGGCCGCTCCCTTCCAACTCCTAGGCCTTTCCTATCCCATCGTCGCCATAAGACCTATCTGTGTCGGTGCGACGTAAAACCACTAGCAAAAAAAACTTTTGTGTCAAGTCTTTTGGAGAATCCTACCATTAACAACATGCCTTACATAATGGCTGAATTACGAACAGAGGATAATGACACGACAATACAACAATTTATATATTATTACATTTGATATTATATTTAACTTACTAGTAATCCCTCGAAGTGGTTTCCCGTGGTTTCCCACTTCTCATCCAGGAAAATGCCGGAATGGTACCTAACTTAAAGTCACGTCCGCTTCATTTCCTCTTTCTCGTCTATCCCTTCGAAACTTATCATACCCCCCACTTATCATACCCATTCAGCATAGCAGGTGAGCCACTCAATTCGGCACAGATAGGTTTTATGGCGACGATATGATGTGAAAGGACTAGGAATGGAAAGGAAGCAACCATGGTCTTAATTAAGGCACAGCCCCGGCATTTGCCTGGTGTGAAAATGGGAAACCACCGCCGACAGTGGAGTTCGAACCCACTATCTCAGGGATGCAAGCTGATAGCGCGGCCACTTGCTCGGTTAAAACACCATACATTAGCTGCACAGTTAGTTGTCCACCTCCAGATCGCAACATCTAGCACTATTAGCTGCCGTCCTCGGTGGCCCGGGTTCGATTCCAGGTACATCCAGAAATTTAAGAATGGCTGGAGAATGACTGGTATGTAGTTAAAAAAGGTTCATCCAGGTCACCACCATGCATAGTGAATTTAAATAAATGGGAATACCTACAGGGTTCAGATCTCTGCGAGTGTGGGGAGAGACCGACATTGCTACACCTGCGTACCTGCGAACTGTGTCCGTATACTTGCACAACGTCAGAGTTAATGTAGGCTGTGATAGTCTACAAAAATGGACTATTTCTGGGTTGAAGATCATCTAATATGATTGATTGATTGATTGATTGATTGATTGATTGATTGATTGATTGATTGATTGATTGATTGATTGATTGATTGATTGATTGATTGATTGATGTATTTATTTATTTATTTATTTATTTATTTATTTATTTATTTATTTATTTATTTATTTATTTATAACTGTAACATTCCTTTATCGCATTGTACGTTATTGCTTCTAACTCGAGTAAATATTTACACCCCGATTAGAATTGTGCCTGGAAAGAGTTGCAACACTTTGCGACCAGGACACGAATTACTTTGTCCAGCTTCATGGCTAAATAGTTAACGTGCCGGCCTTTGGACCAAGGAATCCCGGCTCGGAAGCAGGGTGTTTTTGCCGTCTTCATCATTAGAATTTCTTAGGTAAGGCTCCATCCTCACAGCCGGGCATGTTGGCTATAGCGAGTCGACTCGAAATACCTGCAACAAGCATTTTCGGAGGCCACATGCAAAAACAAAACGTTAGTTGCTATCTATCACGACTGCGACTGTATTTCTCTACGTCTACAATCGTTTTCTTTTTCCAATTTGCTTTTCGTCCCACCGACACAGATAGGTCTTATGTTGACGCTGGGATAGGAAAGAGCTAGGAGTGAGAAGGAAGCGACCATAGCTTTAATTTACAGCTCCAACTTTTGCCTGATAGGAAAATAGGAAAAGACGGAAAACCATCTTCATGGCTGCCGGCAGTGGGGTTCGAACCTACTATCTCCCGAATGCAAGCGCACAGCTGTGCGCCCCTAACCCCGCGTCAACTCGCTCGGTGTCTACAATTGTAATACTGGATTATTAGATATCATATTAAAAGTCGGTGTTTTTAAAACCAGTTTTATTATGCCTTGGTAAGGAACATTTTTATAACTTCAAGCTGCATTGGCATGCAGCTATTCAAAATTGAGATGTTATGGCAAGTGGCCAATCACACATTTCACTCTGACTAAAATGTAGAGATGCATGTTCTTGTATAAGTAAGAGTTCAGGTTCTAGTACAGGAACTAATGTTATTATGTGGGAGATAATCGAGTAAAAATAAGCGTGGTGTTCTGTATAATTTCCAGCTACAGAAAAATAGTTTCCATCTTGGCTTGAAATATCACTCGAGAAATAGAAATATTCGGGTTACACTACGTCATCCAATTACCTTGGAACAGGCGCGGCGGCTGGAAGTGACTAACCCGACAGGTGCGCCAGAGGGGGGTGGGGGGACCTGCGGGGACTACCGGAACTCGCTTTGTCTCGCAACGCAAGCTGTTTCGTGTTTCAGTGTGCAAAGTGAAGTGAGAATAAACGGAAAATAATAATAGGGCTAATTATTCTATTCCTCATCGAGTGTTTATTTACGATTCCTATGTCCGTACAGAACCTGCTCGTGCTATTCGATTATTTCAAGAGAAATTCCCGGGTGTTTGAGTTCCAAGACGGAATGTTTCATAGATTGGTTAATAAATTTCGTCATGTGGGAATTTTTAATGAAAAACTAAAAAGACAACGTACTGTGCTAACAAAAGTAAATCTAGAAGACATTGGGAAACACCAGAAAATTTCTTCTAAGAAATCTCTTTGCCGTCTTTCTCAGCAAATGAGAATTTCTTATGGTTACATATAAAGGCATAATAAGTTTCGTACCGGGCGAGTTGGCCGTGCGGTTAGGAGCGTGCAGCTGTGAGCTCGCATTCGGGAGATAGAGGGTTCGAATCCCACTGTCGGCAGCCCTGAAGATGGTTTTCCGTGGTTTCACATTCCCACACCAGGCAAATTCTGGGGCTGTACCTTAATTAAGGCCACGGCCGCTTCCTTCCCATTCCTAGGCGTTTCTTGTTCCATCGTCGCCATAAGACGTATCTGTGTCGGTGCGACGTAAAGCAAAATAGCAAAAAAAATAAGTTTCGTAAGTTAATACAGCATAAATGCACTATTGTGCAGGAACTGAAACCAGGTGATTTTTTATGCAGGATTAGATTTAGTGAATGGTCCCAATAAACTTCATCCTTTTCTTAGGATACATATCTTGTTTAGTAATAAATTGAAGCCAGTTAAAGGGCAATAATCAAGAGACGATTGCACACTTGATAAACACTGAAATCTCTGCTTATTTCCTCATTCAGGAAATACATTTTCGACTACTGTATCTAAAAACCCCTATTTCTCTTTTATCTTCCACGTGCTTCTCGGAGAATAATGAATGGAGAACCATTTAGCTGTACACACCAACGCTTTATCACCAGACGCAACGCGGACGCTGAAGCCGCATGCCATGGAAGCTAAGAAACTGTAATACATTACTCGTTCTAAATAATACAAGATTTTTCTGAATTACGCACCATGGTTCTAATGAAATATGTTAAGCTCGCCACAGCTTACGCATTTCAGCAGCGAGGTAGGGGATAGAATGAATATTTATGACGTTTTCTCAAAACAGAAAATTGGAAGCTCTGAGTATGTTACTGTAGATTAGAAAATATGCCAGCTTCACGAGGAAGATCGAACTCCAGCAAGATACTCGTAGCTAGTGGTAAAACGAAGTAAGAGAGAACCCCACAAGAGAAGGAAGTCGTGGACACCACTTCGTGGTGTTTCTCCGGGCATCCCCTGAACTATACAAGATTTTTGTTTTTGTTTTTTTTTTTTTTTTTTTTTGTTTTTGCAATTTGCTTTACGTCGCACTGACACAGATAGGTCTTATGGCGACGATAGGACAGTAAAGGCCTAGGAATGGGAAGGAAGCGGCCGTGGCCGTAATTAAGGTATAGCCCCAGCATTTGCCCGGTGTAAAAATGGAAAACCACGGAAAACCATCTTCAGGGCTGCCGACAGTGGGGTTCGAACTCATTATCTCCGGTTGCAAGCTCACAGCTGCGCGCCCCTAACCGCGCGGCCAAATCGCCCGGTGATTTCTTCTTTACTACAACTTCCTTTACGTCGCACCCAGACAGATAGGTCTTATGGCGACGATGGGATAGGAAAGGCCTAGGAGTGGGAAGGAAGCTACCGTGGCCATAATTAAGGTACAGCCCTAATATTTGCCTGGTGTGTAAATTGGAAACAACGGAAAAATTCCTCAGGGCTGCCGACAATGGGGTTCGAAATTATTTCCCGAATTCAAGCAGACAGTCACGTGACCCAAACCGCGCAGCCACTCTCCGAAATTTCTCCTTTATGGACACATTTACAAAATTAAACTGGCCCAAATAATAATTGATAAGACTGACAGGGAATTGACGCTCGTTAATGAGCAGGAGAACTGCCCATCATAGGAGATGCTGGAAACCGTTATTTCGATGCACCAGTCGGATGCTGTCACATGCCCGCGTGTGTTTAGTGAACAGCTGTATGCAACACAAAATTGTGTTCACGATAAAACAGCCCGTGTCTATTGTCGAGTGTCATGAGAACCATGATTCGTTGGAAAACCTGTGAGGAATTTTCTGCGCAAAAGTTTAAGACTAGAAGTATTTTGGCAAAACCTCCAGCAAAGTTTGCAATATAAAACTCATTGGTAAAATGGCGCGAAACGGGCTCTATAACGAATAAAAACCGTAACTAACGAAACGAGTTCGAACACCAGAAAGCCTGAAATGAAATCCGACGAAATATCAATGCCGTTTATCTGTGCAAGTACCCCCTGCGGGTGGGGGACGCACGTGTAGAATACACCCGCGGTATCCCCTGCCTGTCGTAAGATGCGACTAAAAGGGTCCCAATGGGCTCTCAACTTGGGAGTTTGGATTGGCGACCACGGGGCCCTTAGCTGAGTCTTAGCATTGCTTCCACTTACTTGTGCTAGGCTCCTCACTTTCTTCTACCCTGTCTGACCTCCCTTGGTCAACTCTTGTTGTTTTCCGACCCCGACGGTATTAGAGCATTCGAGGCCTAGGGAGTGTTTCATTTTCACGCCCTTCGTGGCCCTTGCCTTTCTTCGTCCGTTACTTCATTTTTCGAAGTGACGGATCGCTTCTTCTTCTTTTTTCTCTCTCTCTCTCTCTCTACCCCCTGTGGGTGGGGACGCAGACGAAAAATACACCCACGGTATCCCCTGCCTGTCGTGAGAGGTGACTAAAAGGGGCGACCAAGGGATGATTGAATCAGAACTATGAAACTACTTGTGATTAGTACCATCTCGCGGGGAACACCATAGGTCGCCGTTACTTGCGAGTAATACAACTCTGTTAGGTACTCAATAGTTTTGTGATTCGTAGCAGTCCGGTGGGGTTTATTGTGCGTTTCCCGTCCCTGTGATTCGTACCACTAAATGCGGAACACCACGGGTTTGGGCGTTGCCTGTGATTAGTACCATTATGTGAGACACACCACGGGTCTGGGCGTTGCTTTTGGTTAATGACACAATATGAGCGACACCGTGGGTCTTCGTTGCCTATGTTTAGTACCCACTATGTGAAGAACACCACGGGAATACCGGCGCCCGTGATTAGTAGAGTAGGTGGGGAACACTATGGGTTTGCGTTGCCTACTAGTGGCGACATTATGTGAGAAATACCACAGGTCTGCGTTAACTGTACGACGTACAATACTTGTGAGTAGTACCATAATGTTTAGAACACCGTGAGTTTACGCTACCTTTGATTAGTACCGCAACTTTAGAGACACTATGGTTCTGCTTTGCTAGCGATAAGTGCCATTATGAGGGACCGTTGACATGGGCATTGAACCCCTTTAGCCAAGCATCATCGTTTCAGGATTGTGCTTTTGAAGCAGTCCCTTGATCAGTAATACTCTTTTCTGGGATTGTGAGGAATTGCGGGTCAGATCCACTGATTGTTTTAAATTCATATTTATCAATTCATTCTTCATAACGTTTTGAATTCTGGTCAGTGGATGAATTTTGTACTTTTAAATTGCATTTCGTCTCATTTCATACCATAGGGGCCGATGACCTCGCTGTTAGGCCCCTTTAAACAACAAACATCATCATCATCACGTCTGTGCAAGTGGGAATTACGAGATTTTCGTGTCTAAACATTATTCGTTCTTAAAATGTCATGTGTCTCTTTGACTTTATTTTAAAAGATATTTAAACATCGATTTATTTGACTTACCTAAGCAAGTGGCGAAGAACCCGTGAAGGACACAAGAGAAAGATCTCATGCCGATTGCTGATAGGTACGGAAGGTAGGTATCCTTTAAGGACCTTAAAGGGTTCAATACATACATTATATTTAGGAAGTAATAGGTCAGAATGCAAACTTACTGAGCCTTGTGGTGGTTATTTCTATCTAGCACACTAGCAAACTCACCAGTAACCTAGAAGACAAAATACTGTGTATTGGACATACTTTGTCCTTGTGGCAGCCTCCTCATGGGGGAAGTTGTATTAATAATACAAATACAAATTTACTGTTGTGCGTGCGTTAAAGCGTCCAGACGAACCTCCGTGTGTTGAGCATGCGCAGGCGCAGACATGTCACAGCAACTGACTGGTGCATCGAAATCACGGCTTGCAGCATTTCCTATAATGGGCAGTTCTTGTGTTCAATTCCAAAGCCCGGATTTTCATGCCGTAACAGGTTAGATTGCAAACTAAACTTGGTTAATAGGAAGTGTCGGCCATCCGCCCATCCATAATGTAGCAAGAGTAACATAAGGTGTAGGAGTTATGATGGGCCGTACCCCTAATATTCATGCAAACTCCATAGCATAATCGTTGTAAAGGAAGACTGTGCTTGCTGCTCGCTTCAGAAACTTTTCATTCTAACCTATTAAAGCATAAAAATCCGGGCTCTATTAATTACAGACGGGCTTAGTGACTCAGACGATAGAGGCACTGGCCTTCTGACCCCAACTTGGCAGGTCGATCGTAACTCAGACCGGTGGTATTTGTAGGTGCTCAGATACATCAGCCTCGTGCCGGTAGATTTACTGGCACGTAAAAGAACTCCTGCAGGACAAAATTCCGGCACTTCAGCATCTCCAAAAGCCGAAAGAAGAAGTTAGTGAGGCGTAAAGCCAATAACATTATTATTATTATTATTATTATTATTATTATTATTATTATTATTATTATTATTATTATTATTATTATTATTTATTTTTGAATTACGAGGATGAATTCCGCGTCAATGTTATAAATATTTTCCATGGTAGTTTCATATTTCCTACCCTCATGTATGTAATATAATTAGACGCCGGAGGTTTTGGCTGTAATATGTTAGAATGCAAACTAATCTGGTTATTAGGAAGTGTTATCTAGCCCGTTTTTCAGCAATGTAGCGATGGTAACATAAATTCGAGGGGTACTGATGGGTCTTACCCCTAATGTTTATGCAAAGCTCGTAGCATAACCGTTGCTCAGGCAGTTGCGCATATTGTTACTCTCTTCAGTAGGCCTAAGTTTGCATTCCAACCTATTACTTCCTAAATATAATGTATGTATATACCGCTGTTGCAGGCCCCGTGGTGTAGGGGTAGTGTGCCTGCCTCTTACCCGGAGGCCCCGGGTTCGATTCCCGGCCAGGTCAGGAATTTCTACCTGAACCTGAGGGCTGGTTCAAGGTCCACTCAGCCTACGTGATTAGAATTGAGGAGCTATCTGACGGTGAGATAGCGGCCCCGGTCTAGAAAGCCAAGAATAACGGCCGAGAGGATTCGTCGTGCTGACCACACGACACCTCGTAATCTGTATGCCTTTGGACTGAGCAGCGGTCGCTTGGTAGACCAAGGCCCTTCAAGGGCTGTAGTGCCATGGGGTTTGGGTTATATACCGCTGTTCCGGTATAACTTGATAACCATTTCACAGGTTTCTATGCGGTTTTTGCTGTTATCTAGAAGATCTCCCCAGGAAGGTCGGATATTAAATATTAAACTTTGATTAAAGAAATCCAAGCAGTCACATTTTCTGATAAACAAATCCAAGAAAGTTACGATCTGTGAACATTTTCTCGACTTACGCTGCCTAAACCATTAAAGATATCCTCAAACAATATGAGTATAAATAGTTGTTTTTGTTTGTTTTTTGAAGTTACTTTACGTCGCACCGAAACAGATAGGTCTTATGGTGACGATAGGACAGGAAAGGGCTGGAAATGGAAAGGAAGCGGCCGTGGCCTTAATTAAGGTGCAGCCCCTGCGTTTGCGTGGTGTGAAAATGGGAAACCGCGGAAAACCATCTTCAGGGCTGACCACAGTTGGGTTCGAACCCACTATCACCTGAATACCGGATACTGGCCACAATTATATAAATAGTTCTATGATAATGTCCGAGATATATGTCTATAAACAAGCCCTTTTCTAAACATACTAGCTACGTTTTTCCACGTCTTCGTCCATGAAAACAAAAATAGTAAATCTCTAGTTTGTAAATCTGTGAAAATGATCAATTAATCACCACTGATTTACATTTAGGACTGTTGTCCACATGGTAGATTCCCTTTCATTTATTTGCCTAGTTATTTCTCAAACTATTTCGAAGTGGTTGAAAAGTTATCGCTCTCCTTTGATAAATTATTGCCATCCCTAATTCTTCTTCATATAAATGAAAATTTACTCCAATTTGTCCTCTTGAACTCCAACTTTATCTTCATTTCATCATCATCATCCCCGCATTTAAAATCTCCTGTCATGTTTATTCGTCTACTAATGTCGTTCTATTGACACCTCGAAACATTCCGCTTAATCGAGCTGTTCGTCTCCTTGCTTCCAAGTCCTCCCAGACCAAAGTTTGCAACATTTTCATAACACTCCTCTTTTGCCGCAAATCAGCCAGAATAAATCGTGCTACTTTCCTTTGAATATTTTCCAGTTCTTGTATCAAGTATTCCTGGTGAGGGTCCTGTACACTAGAATCATATTCTAATTGAGGTCTTGCTAGAGACTTATACGCCCTCTTTTTTTACATCTTGATACAACAATCCCTAAATATCTTCAAAGCTATATGAAGATATCTGTTAACTTTATTTAAAATTCCGTTTATGTTATTACCCAATGAAGATATTTCCTGATATTAACGTCTAGGCCAGGGCCTCTTAGGGTGCATGCGCCTGGTGCATTAGTTGCCGAGTAGAGCCGAGCTTAGCCGAGTAGCCCAGAGACGAAGCGTTGGTCCGAGCCGAGCCGAGCGGCACCGATGCACAGTGCACGGAGCTCTTGCGCCTCGATCTGCACGCGTGAGATTTTGGGCGTTTGAGAGGCCCTGGTCTAGGCACTTAACAGTGGTCCACGTGTATTACTGCCATTCCATCAATACAGTAATTAAAACAGAGAGAGAACTTTTCCTTTTTGTGAAACATAAAACCGAACCGTTCTCGTGGTTGTCTGCTGTCCTTTTCACTACTTTGTCGAGGTATTTTTGCAGTTGGTCACTATACATTAACTTATTTATTACTTTATACAATATAACATCATCCGGAAAAAGCCTTACTTGTGATTCCAGTTCCTTGGTCATATTATTTATAGTGTGTCTGAAAATGATTCCTTATTGAGTAACAAATAAAACTAACTCAAACCAGAATTGTGTATGTATAACTGTAATCAGCATTGGAAGTGTTAACTCACGAAAGTTTTCAGCTATCCTCTGACAGTCAGGTTTTTAGCAGGGTTTACTCAAATACATTTTGTGTTCCACTTGGGAATTTTATTTACGAAACTCTCAGGACACAATCTATTGTAATCGCAAAACCTGGCCACCACGGGTAAAATTTAGTCATAAATAAAATGACCATATGTATCAAATGTAAAATGCAGTATACGGCAAACTAACAACCCTCTACTCGTTCGGAACTGAAGCGAAGCGGTGCTGGTAGATACGGGAATCCAATACTGCCTAGGTCTACTGCAGATACGTGTGTCATCATCACACTGGAGTTGCAACGTCAGGGATCTCATACTAACAGCTGGAGACGTTATGCCGTGAGACGCAGAGCAAACTCTGAAAGAACGAGATAACCTCGTGCTCAAGGCTATATCCTAATCCTATCACACTCTGTCAGCCCTCGACAGAAAGTAATGGCTACATAAAGATTTGGATATTCTCACAACATACATTTTTCTTTTACATTAACGCAGTTTTACTGTACAGAGTGTATCAGCCAAGATGTTCACCTCAAGAAAAAACTCCTCCACCGTTCAAGATATCGATAATCTGTTTCCTCTGTTTCCACATTGATGTTACCAAGGTGCACGGAATTGAACTAAGAGTCGAGATAACACTATTAACTGTGCTTTTAATGCAACTACACTATTGGCTACTCCTGGAATTGGAGTCATGATTATTCAAATTCAATATTGTGATAATTATCAAAATCCGGTAAGGACGTTTCGAGAAAATGGACTGTGTTCAAATGTGCTTCGTTCGCAGAAAATGGTTCGCACTATTCACGCTATTATCCTGGCGTGCAATATGAACTATT
Organism: Anabrus simplex; assembly: GCF_040414725.1. Classification (NCBI taxonomy): domain Eukaryota; kingdom Metazoa; phylum Arthropoda; class Insecta; order Orthoptera; family Tettigoniidae; genus Anabrus; species Anabrus simplex. The sequence goes on along the minus strand of NC_090273.1, from coordinate 102,348,812 downwards.
TTCCCACTTATTTTATGTATTTATTTCTACTTCCCCAACTGTAGATTTCCCTTGAGGACAAAGTATACAAAAAGTCAGGATGAATAATATCAAAAGTAATCTTGAGTTCGTTAGCACATTTGACATACAAATCGTTGTTGCATTAACAAGTTTGGGTGATACCGTTCTTTAGGATTTGGTTGGAATATTTCAGGGCAGTCACTGCAATTTCCTTTATCAATGCCTGATTGAGATTAAATAATTTGAAGAACTGAACGAAAAGGGGAGAAATGGTTCGTCTAGCGCCAACCATTAATCCTATGACTTCGATATCATCTAGCCAGTACACTTGTTGATAGAATGGGATGGTTGGTTCATATGTTATTTCCTTTTCCTTACGTACCTCATTGGGTTGTGTTTCGGATAGTGATGAGATAATCAAATGAAAAATATTCACTTATTCGATTATTCGATTATATTTCCCATTCGATTATTTATTCGATTATTCAAATTATTGGATGGAGGTTATTCTATTACTAAAATTATTCGATTATCCCATCGCTAGTTTTGGATATCTTGAATCTGATCATCGGATCAATATGAAGCCCTTTCGGTGGTCTTTGAAGGCTACCCCCCCCCCCCCCCCCCCCCCCCCCCCCCCCCCCCCCCCATGTCAATTGGACGGGTGCTGCCTGTAACAGAGACTGTGAATCTCCTCGAAGACAATAAAGCTTGAGTCCCTTAACACTTGAGCGATGGCAGATCGTATTTTATGGTGCCTAGCATTTCGTAGAGTTTATCCATGCGAGCAGAAACCGAGGACGTGCGCAAGAGTTTCTACCTCGTTGTGGCGGCGCTGACAACGGTTAGTGCCTTTGGTCCTGCCTGGAACAGCTCGTACAGCCGCTACGTTGCCTGTCATTTTCAAGATATCGCGCCATTCGCTACAACATAATCCTGAAAGCGACTAACCCATTGATTGGCTGGAGGGTGTTCACCCTTTCTTTGGGAGATCGCACCACTTACTAAATTCAACTTGTAGACATTATATTGCATAGGTTTTTGGGCTTGTGCCGTGTCAAGAAAATAAGGTGAAATTCTTAACGTTTCGCAGAAAACTGTGCTCTGCGTCCTCAGAAGAATTCTCGACTGTCCACGAGAACGGCTTCTTAAACACGGCACAAGCCCAAAAGCCTATACAATATCATGTCTACAAGTACGGGCTGTGAAAGCATCAATGGCAACATTAAATTCAACTTCTCTCACCTTGGTTCTTCTTTTCAGGGGGTCTAAAATAACCATCCTTTTTATTCAATACGCTATCGTTTGCTGTTAGACGAAGCCTTTTCAAACAATTGAGGCTTTCTTCTTCTGGTTCCCTTGTATTTAGTATGTAAGGATCTCTGCATTTAAAGAGTACATTAACGGCCTCTTTTTATTTTATCGTGTTTGTTATTAACGAATAAATAAGAACGTGGTTTAATTTCAAACATTTAGTGATATTTGTTTATAATGAAAGCTCTTAAAAGCCGTCGCTTAGCCATTCTTCCTTTGTAGATAGTTAGATAGGCAGGTAGAAAAATGTATTTACTGACATAGTTAAGGCCATTCGGCCTTCTCTTACGCTAAACCAATTATTGTACATTATAAAAATAATAAATACTATCGGAATTATACAAAATTGACTACATTTACTGTTTTAATATTGGATTAATCCGCCTCTATGATGTAGTGGTTAGTGTGATTAGCTGCCACCCCCGGAGGCCCAGGTTCGATTCCCGGCTCTGTCACGAAATTTGAAAAGTGGTACGCGGGCTGGAACGGGGTCCACTCAGCCTCGGGAGATCTATCACAAATTAAGGTGTCTTTATTAACGTTCATTTTCGAATTAATTCCAATAAATTATTTTTAGCTGTAAAAGGTTTCTGAAAGAAATGTACAGGAGCTGTTTGAAACATTAATACCTTTATTCTCAGTACTTTGCGCAACTTATTCTACTTCTTCTTAATCTGTTTACCCTCCAGGGTTGGCTTTTCCCTGGGACTCAGCGAGGGATCCCACCTCTATCGCCTCAAGGGCAGTGTCCTGGAGTGTGATACTCTCGGTCGGGGAGTACAATTGGGAATGAGGACCAGTACCTCATCCACGTGGCCTCACCTGCTATGCTAAAAAGGGGCCTTGTGAGGGGATGGGAAGGGATAGACAAGGAAGAGGGAAGGAAGCGGCCGTGGCCTTAAGTTAGGTATCATCCCGGCATTTGCCTGGAGGAGAAGTGGGAAACCACGGAAAACCACTTCCAGGATGGGTGAGGAGGGAATCAAACCCCCCTCTACTCAGTTGACCTCACGAGGCTGAGTGAACCCCGTTCCAGCCCTCGTACCACTTTTCAAATGTCGTGGCAGAGCTGGGAATCGAACCCGGCCCTCTGGGGGTGGCAGCTAATCACACTAACCATTACACCACAGAGGCGGACATTCTAACATATCACTGCCTAAAAATATTTTCCCCGGAACCCGGATCTTTAGGAAGTATTAGGTTAGTTAGAATGCAAATTATTGTACTTAGTCGAGTAGGAGGAGCCGTCTAGCCTGCTCTTCCGTAATGTAATGAGAGTAACATAACCTGTAGGAGTTCCAAAAGATCGGGGCTCTAAAATTCCTGCATATACTATAGCAGAACTGTTGCCCGGGTTACAGTATATTGTTATTCCCTTCTGTAAGTTTGCATTCTACTCTGTTAGGGTCTACGTATGCGGGTTCTACTTACAAGTCATCGGGGCAAACAGCTATTTAACAATGAAGAGTTTTACCACTGATCGTGCAGTCTCGTGACCTGGAATCACTTCGTAACAAAAGACCAATACACGATGATTATTATTATTATTATTATTATTATTATTATTATTATTATTATTATTATTATTATTATTATTATTATTATTATTATTTCGAATATTCTAGTTTATGACTTGGGGCCGATGACCTGAGATATTAGGCCCCTTTAAGCAACAAGCATCAGCATCATCAGTTCATGATTTAATGTGTTCATTCCCCTGATATGGTTTCTAGAAAACTATATTGCGTAGTGTGGCGCTAAGTGGTGACCGTTTATAGAAGTCTTCCAATGGAAAAGTTTTAGAAATCTAACCATAAAACCGAAACTCCAACCTTCCACATATGTGAGTAATCTCTTAGTATTCAGGTGGGTGGAATTCGCCTGACCCATTTCTCAAACTGTCAGTTCCGAAATACTGAGCAAGGGCTTACATTACGGTGCTACATTTACGATATCATATCATGAATAAAGTTCATTTCCTTAAGTGCTTCGAGAAGAAACTGGCCACAGGGAATGGAAGATACAACTTGGCCTTATTTACAGAACCTTTTAAACTGTCAGCTTCAATTGCCATAAAAAGGAATGTCCGATTAGACTGCAGCCCGATGACGTTTTAAATGGTCTTTTATGAAAATAGCTGTCTCGGTGAATCGGTATTACAAATATTTTCCATTTCATAAAGCAAGAACATCTAACGGCAAACATAATCTTCCCATTAGGTCTCCTTTCAAACGCCCCCCCCCCCCCATGGCACTACAGCCCTTGAAGGCCTTTGGCTTACCAAGGCCTGCAGATTACGAGGTGTCGTGTGGTCAGCACGACGAATCCTCTCGGCCGTTATTCTTGGCTTTCTAGACCGATGCCGCTAGCTCACCGTCAGATAGCTACTCAATTCTAATCACGTAGGCTGAGTGGACCTCGAACCATCCCTCAGGTCCAGGTAAAAATCCCTGACCTGGCCGGGAATCGAACTCGGGGCCTCCGAGGCAGGCACGTTACCCCTACACCACGGGGCCGGCTCTCCTTTCAAAGTTCCTCCTAAATATTTCATCTTTCCCTCATTTGAACCTCCGTGAACCTTAAATGCATTATACTTTCCTTCATGTTGTAAAACTAATATTTATCTCGATAAGCTTAATGAATTGAATTAACAATCTATTTTGATAAGGATTTCGCAATTAATCTCAGTTTCTAATTTTAATGTTTTTACAACAAATTGTGACATAAAACATCCAATTACAGATACCATTGCGGTCTTAATTTTAGAGCTTAATATGCTGAACTATAATGCTTTCACAAGATGGTAATGGTAGTGGTGGTGAGTATTGCTTTAAGATGAAGTACAACTAGGCAACCATCCTCTATAATTATAATAATCCTTTATTTAAATACAGAGGGAAAAGGATCGCCCAAACGGGCATTAATTCTTACTCTATTCACTAAAAGAGATGTTCTTTTCTGACATGTCGTTAAATACACATTTGTCACTCGGTCTGTGGAATGATCTGATTGAACATATCTTATGGTGGAAACCACGAATGGCGAGTCTCGTTGTTATGTGCATTTGATCTTGGTCCACGTTTTTTCCATCATGGCATTAGTAATACAAAAGTCTTCATCGATCTCTCGTTCGTTGTCTACACTCTACTACGTGTGTAGACGGTCCTGTATCTGGCAATGATAATTTCATCCTAAGGTCCTCTATATAGAAGGATTCTTTCGCTAGCTCCTAAACTAATCTTGTAGGGGCCATTTTTCCAACTCTTAGACCATATTTTAAGAAATGCAACTCGACACTTTCTATTCTTTCAAGATCATTTATTGTGAGGTGATCCCATATTATTTCTATTCCATACGTCACACTAATCAGGGTAGAAAAATGGAAGGGATCAGACACTTCGAGAAATGAAGTTATTGGCCAAAGAACGACAAGGGCCACAAAGGACGTGAAAATGAAAGACTCTCTACGCCTCGAATGCTGTAATACCGTCAGAGTCGGAAAACAGCAAGAGTTTACGAAGGGAGGCCCGATAGAATAGATGAAACTTAGGAGCCTAGCACAAGTAAAATGAAACAATGTCAGGACTCTATTAAGGACCCCGTGGTCTCAAACACACGCTCCCAAGTCTAGAGATCATGTGGCACCGTTTAGTTGCCTCTTACGACAGGCAGGGGATACCCCGGGTGTTATTCTACATCCCCTGCCCACTGGTGGGCTTTCGCACATACTTCGAATCTGTTGTCGACATTTTAGAGAGCATAAACTAAGAAAACGCTCAGATGAATGGGTTTATTTTCCTTATTTCCACCGACTTCCTCAAAATCCACTAATAGCAAACAGATTTTGTAGAGTACAATGCGTAGAAAATTGGTATTTATCTCACAAATTAAATAAGCAGCGCGAAGAAGGAATATTCTGGGAACCTCTCTCACCAAACTTTGGTAGCTTGTACTTAAAGTTGGCGACTATACACCACAACAGAGCAGTATTGAAGTTAGTCGTATTGAGCGGAGCTTATAACCCTATGTAATTACCTCCATTCTTGAACATAAAACTATTTCTCCGCTCTACCTCGTCGTTTGTAACGCGAGTTTTATCCGTAAACGAGTTCTGCAGTGGCTTAATTCTAGCGAAATTGCCCACTTCCCCTTTTGCGAGTGCCATTGAAACTGTGTGTAAAGCGTTGCGGGTCGTAGAGGAAGGGGGTAACTACTATCGATACTATCGAGATATTCCCTCGGAAACTGCTCTCTTCCGTGTACACCCGTTCTCTCTCTCTCTCTCTCTCTCTCTTCCCACACATACACAGTACGCTCGGTCACGAAACAAAATAACCGCTCAGCGTATTGTGCAGTTCTAACGCTGAATGGCGGAGGAAAGATAACTTGTTCGTGTGTTACTTGTTGGCCTATTGCTGTTTGAAGCACGGTATTTATGTCCATGATGATGGTCTTAATTGGGCGTAACTTAGTGTCATTAGAGTAATTTTTAGTCTAATTCGAGTACCGAGCTCGATAGCTGCAGTCGCTTAAATGCGGCCAGTATCCAGTATTCGGGAAATAGTAGGTTCGAATCCCACTGTCGGCAGCCCTGAAAATGGTTTTCCGCGGTTTCCCATTTTCACACCAGGCAAATGCTGGGGCTGTACCTTAAGGCCACGGCCGCTTCCTTCCCACTCCTAGCCCTTTCCTGCCCCATCGTCGCCGTAAGACCTATCTGTGTCGGTGCGACGTAAAAAACTAGCAAAATAAGTCTAATTCGTGTACTGTATTTATTTATTTATTTATTTATTTATTTATTTATTTATTTATTTATTTATTTATTTATTTATTTATTTATTTATTTATTTATTTATTTATTTATTTATTTATTTATTTATTTATTTATTTATTTATTTCAAGCCTCAATATTTGTCTCACACTACCACATAATAATGAATATATACTTCGGAAAATGGGATAATTAAATAATCGAAAACCCTAACAACATTCATACTGACTGACATTTACACAAGCCGATTACCTGTTAGATATATAATCTCGACAAGACCGCTTAAAAGAGGGTAAAGAGGTGCAATTCCTAACACTGACTGGAAGCGAAATCCATAGCCTTGCACCAGACACTTTAAAGGAGCGGTTATATGATGATGAACGGTGCATAGTTCTTAATTTTAAATTTTTATTTGGCATTCGGCAAGTATTCATGCATCCAGCAAAACACCATGCATAAATACAATAAATACATAAGGTACATACCATTTACAGAACACCATATCTAAAATACTTGCAACATTAAATATCTCAATACCAAGGAAATGCAACTCATTGTATTCACTTACAGCACACTCAAAAGGATCTTCGGCGATAAATGTCTCATTCAGATCTTCAGATCAGTCATATGGAAAACTGGGCAAGTGCTAGGTAAATAGTATCAGATCCTCTTAGTAAACATATTATACTGGTAGGAAGAGGGGTGTGAATAAGGGACAGTTTTTCATATAACACACTTTGTGCCTGTCAATATTTACTGAAACCGGGAATGATGTGGTTTAGATCAGTAATTACCTCTTGGTAATAAAGATGATTTCGGTAGCAGCCATGACGGAGAACGATGCGTATCATGGACGTAAGATGACGCCCAGTAAGATGTAATTTGTCAAACCACGGTATGTGAGGCTGATGAGGTGCGTAAAGTAAACTCGTGTCCTCATCCCGAGGTGGTGCAGCTCTTTTCAGGCACACCCCCATTGGAGGTGAGCTGCGTGTACCATTTGAACCACATACCAGCCCTCCTGCCATTCTTAAATTTCTGGCAGTAGCCCCCGAGGACGGCAGCTAATAACACTAACCGTTACGCTACGGAGGCGGACACGAGGTGCGTAGTATCGTCCTTTTAACTCTAGCTTTATGTTCTAGTTATTCGACCAGTCATTGTGAGATTTTCTGCGTAGTAATGGTATGAAGATCGTATATGGAGCCTCCACCTTAGCGTTATAGGTTCCATCTGAGATGCACTGCTTTTCTAGTTGATGAACTGTTTCGATGCATAGTTATTGAGGGTACAGAAGTCGGTTGTGTGTTTTGTTCATGAGAGGAGGAGAGGAAATTAAACTTTGAGAATAAATACTGGAGTTTGATTCATTCAACAGACGAAATACGAGAATTTCAATGTGGATATATCGTAATTCGTCATTTTTAACCAGGAAAATATTTTATATAAATGTCGTCATCAGAAAAATTGTAATCACCATAATCTCATCCATTGGTGGACCAGATGACCAACTATTTTCCTCTGTCTCTTCATCGGAGACCTGAAATATCTCCTTTTGGTTTAATATCAAAGTATGTGCTATAGTGATCCTCTACCTTTAGTCTTTTGGGCAAAGTTTTTTTTTTTTTCATTTTTCTGTTAATTGTAGATGTAGTGAATTATAGACCGAACTTACAATAATTTATTTTATGACCTCATGAAGTGTAGCCTTCTGTTTTCAGTGCATAGATTTCATTCAACATGTTGTGCGGCTCCAAGGCTAAATGATGAGCATGCTGCCATTTGAACCAAGAGGTTCCGAGGTCGATTCCCGGCCTATCTAGGATTTTAGCCTTCTTTGGTTAATTTCATGAATCGAGGGCTGGAACTGTGTGCCGTCATAGGTAGGGCCCCATTCTCATTAATGTGCAGGTCACCTATAAGGCATCAGCTGGAAAGACATGCACCAAGCCTCTCCGGAGGCCACAGTCCATCATCATCATCATCATCATCATCATCATCATCATTATTATTATTATTATTATTATTATTATTATTATTATTATTATTATTCAACATGTTAAGCCGCCTAGTGGCCATGATCGTTCAGGTGTGAAGTGTACATAGTCTGACACCGTGGTTAACGGGTTCGAGTCCATTGGTGGGAAAGTAGTTCACCGTCAGAATGTTGGCCGGCGGGATAGAAGAGGTGGTTATATATAATTTTTAGACACTAGATTGTGTGCCAAAAGTCTGGGTTCAATTTCAAACTTCTCCGCAGTGTTCGTTTGGAGTGATGGTATATGACGCTATTGATGGTGATTCATCCGTTGCATAGGGGACGTTAAGCTTTGGTGTTATTCGACAGGAGCAGGCTATGTGCCGACAGCGGGTTTTATCCTCTCCTTAACTCATCACCATCATCAAACACGTCGACGAGCTCAGGCATTCCATATATGTCAGTTAGAAAGACCCCTCTGGAGGTCGCACGACATTATTCAATTTCACATGCTGCTATTGTGGAAATGTGTGTTGTTCTTTGAGTTCCCACCTCACTGCCATGGTTGATTTGATTACTATAATTATTATTGTACCGCGGGATACACCCTCCTCGTGTATTCAAATCAAGCGCCTTGTGAACTGACATGAAACTTGAAACAACTAGTGCAAGAAGTTTGGACTTTGGTAAGCAGATGTCGCTACTAACGTGATGAAGTAATGTGTTATTTTAAGGTTTCCTAAACTGAGTTGATGTGTATTCGTTTTTGGTGTACTGCTGTTGTCAACCCTTCAGCCTTTTTCCGCCAACTTCAAAATTTAAAAATCAGAAATTTGGGGTATTTAATTTTCAACCAATCAGGGTTTTCTTGTACATATTTAATTAGCCAATAAAAATTGGGCGTGTGCCTGTCATTAGTCCAGATCTCTCTCGAGCCTTCCTCTCGGGTATAAAAGCTGGCAACTTTTCGAGCTACCTTGTCTTCCTGATCGTATATGCTAGTAGTGGAGGCGGGGGCGTTTCGCCCTTCATCGAGCAGTCCAACGCAGCCATTTAACAAGTAGGTGATAGCCTCTGAAAGCTAACCCGAGGGGAAGGTTTCCTGTCTTTAATTATGTAACCCATTCATGCCCACACCTTCTTTCACCTCTGTGATCCATGAAAACTCCGTAACAATTAGTAGTAGTAATAGTAGTAGTAGTAGTAGTAGTAGTAGTAGTAGTAGTAGTAGTAGTAGTAGTAGTATTCGGGGGTTTTCGTGGATCAAGGAGGAATAGGAAGCACCTGGATCGAATGGCTGGACAGGGGATTTCTTATATCAACTATTAGTATAACAAATTTGAAAATGTTATTTATTTCTTTTCTTAAAATTGAGAGATAAAATCTAATAGAATAGAATAACAAAGAACAATTGAAAATGTTAACAATGAGCTCGTCAGCTCTGACAATGTCTTGGACTTAGGAGTCCTAAGTCAGGTACAAAATAACTTGGGGCAAACTCCCAGTCGTTAAATTACATGTGAAAGAGCATATTTGCTCCTGACAAGTGCAATTTTGTGATAGTGCAAGGTTTGCTCCGAGCAGGTACAATTCATAGCAGTCTCAGCTCCAAAAAAAAAAAAAAAAAAAAAAAAAAAAAAACAAGAGTCTAGCCTCGAACAGGCAATCATTTGCTTTTGACACACTTAATTACACTAGACAACCCCTAGGGTGATCCCACTTCAAAGTGTTCATACATGGTTGCCCCATGGTGGGCTTAGCAATTGCAGTGCTCCACAATAATATTAATCACTATACTCGGATTTGTAGGTGGTAATAGGTTAGAATGCGAAGTAATGTGGTTTGTAGTAAGTGTCAAGCATCCCGTTGTACCAGAATGTTGGAAGAGTAGCATGAATTCAAGGAGTTCTATAGGCTGTACCCCTAATATCTATGCAGATATCATAGCATAACCGTTGTACAGTGTAGAGTATACTTGTTACTGGCTTGAGTAAGTTTGCATTCTAACCTATCAGTACCTAATAATCCGGACTCTATTAATCACTGTTCCCAAAGGGAACCTAAACGATGACAGAGTTACCCTAAGAATAATTAAGAATGCAAAAGTGCATAATTAGCCACACTACAATGCCCTAAGGATAAAAGGAAAAGGTTACGTATAATTGGCCGTTAACAAAAGGCCAGGAGACGAAACACCAGCAGTTCGTACAGAAATTTCGAAAGGACGAGAATCTAAGTGGGCTTGAGTCCCAATGAGACAGGGACTAATCCCACACTAAAAAAGGGTGACTAAAGGAAGAACATTCAAAGCCGAGAGAAAATTTTCAAAATTTATAGGTTGAAAACTAGTGAACGACTGAGGGTCACCACTCGCGTTCCCTTACAATGAATATTTCCCAGTAGAGACTAGAGCTAGAGACAGAAGGTCCTACATGTAAACCACCAAAATACAAAATTACATTAAGAAACGGCTGAAACATTCCCCTCGAAATTCTGCCCTTGCCTTGTATCGCTGGATCTTCTTCAAGAAGGGCGCGCCCCTGCCTCCCTAGCCTTCTATGGCCTCCGTCAAGTCGCACTCTCAAACTCTGGAGCAATTCAGATAAGACGGCCCTAAAGTGCCCTCCTAATATACTGTAGCTCTGTAGGGGGAAGTTCCAGATTAAATTAGACTACAACATGCTGATAGGCTGAATTTCCATACACACCCCCGGCTTTGATTGGATATAGAACATAGTTACAAGCATGTGATAGGTAGATTACAGTAGAGGAGGAACCAGACGAAGTGTTGACAACTTCGGTATATTAAAAAATCCTCAAGAAGAAGGTTTACCAACTCCCAAAACTAAAACTTCTCTGGTCATCAGTATTTCTTTTTAGTCCAGCAGGTACATAAGTAACTAGATGGCAGAGCCATCTCACCATCGAAGGAGAAAGTTTTTGAAGGTTTAAAAGTTTATATCCGTTGGCATATATGGCTGTAGACAAGATGCGCTGTTATATAGCCAGAGAGGATGTACTCCTGGTACAATTATTACTTATTATTATTATTATTATTATTATTATTATTATTATTATTATTATTATTATTATTATTATTATTATTATTATTATTATTATTATAGAGGCGCAAGTGAATTTATTTTTATCGTTGCGGCTGGAGAAACTGCTACGTGATATTGTTGTGGCAGAAATACTGACCCACAGCACATATATCAAGAGCGAGAGTTCTTTGTATATACTCGCACAATATTGAACCCTACACAACAGAACCTTGTCCGACTCGTTGGCTGAATGGTCAGCGTACTGGCCTTCGGTTCAGAGGGTTTCGGGTTCCATTCTCGCTCGGGTAGGGGATTTTAACCTTCATTGGTTAATTCCAATGGCTCGGGGGCTGGGTATCTGTGTTGTCCCCATCACCCCTGCAACTCACACACCACACATAACACTATCCTCCACCACAATAACACGCAGTTACCTACACATGGCAGATGCCGCCCACCCTCATCGGAGGGTCTGCCTTACAAGGGCTGCACTCGGCTAGAAATAGCCACACGAAAAATGAAATAAATAAATAACAGAACCTTACCATTGAAAGTTATAAGCCGACATATTTCGGAGAAACAATGACGATATAGTATTTCGTTTGCTTGTTTTCAAATTATTACGTGGAGGTATACCGGGCGAATCAGTTGGACCGTATTTTTTAATATACGGACTGGTCGGAAACAATGTGAACCGGGTATATGAGCGTTAAATGGTTGGTCATAATGGAAAAAAGTGTGCAAAAAAAAGTAATTAGATATCTCGCGCCGTTGTAGCCAGTCAGATGGGCTCTGCGAATAGGTGTTGCTAAATCTGTATGTGGCTTATGACTGGTTGAGAGCGCCAATACCGAGCTCGATAGTTGCAGTCAATTAAGTGCAATCAGTATCCAGTATTCGGGAAATAGTGGGTTCGAAACTCAGTGCCGGCGGCCCTGAAAATGGTTTTGCATGGTTTGCCATTTTCACACCAGGCAAATCCTGGGGCTGTATCTTAATTAAGGCCACGGCTGCCTCCTTACTACTCCTAGCCCTTTCCTGTCCCATCGTCGCCGTAAGACCTATCTGTGTCGGTGCGACGCAAAGTAACTTTCAAGAAAAACAGAAGAGAGCGCCAATAGAAGAAATAAACTTCTCCAGAGGAGGGACTTGAACAAGCCTCGGCCCGCAGCAAGCATACTACTGTGGTGTTGGCTGAAACCCAGGGTGCATTAGTGTTTGATGCTCATTTCTCGGCACTAACAGCCAGAGGCCATTTCATGTTTGTAGTCAAGTATGAGTAAATTAAAATTATCCTTATGTTCTGTAATACACATCTGATACAGTCTGTATCTGCTTCCAGAAATTGATTTCTATCCTCCTTTGTGAATAATCCTATCTAAAATGTATCATAAGAGAACTGGGGATGAAATTACTTACTTTCACAATCTGCTAATGTACAGGGCAGACTTCAGCTCTGTGCTTTCCACTCTCATCTTCTCCCAGCTCAGTCTAGCATTTTAAACATACGAGTGGACCAGCCAACTTTAGTAAGCCAGAAATGTGGTCTGTGCCGTCCACAGACCAGCAAAGTTACACCGAATGCAAATCGGGGGAAGACGGAGCCGTAATTCCGACCAGCTGTCCCGCTACACACTGCCGAGTTCCTCCCACCATCCTCCACCAGAGTGCGAAGTTTGTTCTCTCCATCCATCTCTGAAAGGTTTTTACAACTTCGCTGACTCCACTTCATATATTACAGCTAAGCCTCTGATCCTACAAATATATTTTTCTTGGATCAAATCGAAATAAACCTGATTGAAAATGTTCTTAGATAAAAGTAAAAAGAGTTAGGATTAGAATAACTAGATCAGAATCTAGTGTCTCAATCGTATACCTACTTTATTCTTTGTTTTTTGTAAACTAATGTACAAAAATCTAAAATTTTCCGATTTTCAATGTTAAAAATACTTCTTAGCAGACAAAGTAGGAGTCCCCAAACTACGAAAAACGTACAATTAAGCAATTTCCTCAATTATGCCAAAAGTTGAAAGGCTAAAAGTTCCCGAAAAGGTTTCAAATTGTAAGCCTTGGATAGCTCTATATCAAACTAAAGAAAAAAGTGTTGAAAATCACTTCCGGCCTAAATGCAGTTACGGAAAAACAGCCCAAAATCGATTGTTTTTTACTCATTTTCTTTTTTTATTCAAATCCTAGCCAAATTGTTTACATCATTCTTTTTGTCATGTGTTCCTAGGTTTGATACCATCAGGCGTTTTCTTATTTTTTGAAAAATGTGCGCACCGAATGTAGTTAAAAGGGCTTAAGTGAAACTCTGCACTGACTCACAATAGCGCTCGCACTGGTAGAAAAAGGCAAACTGCTAATCTAATCGGCGGGTTAACAATGATTATGGAAAGGATTGTAACTTTTAGGTTTAAATAAAGAATATGTTCTCATACCTTATTACATTTCTTTCTTTTTCTTTTCCTACCGCTTGTTCCCACACCTGTGGGGTCACGGGTGGGATGGGAACTACGTCGCATATGTGATTTGACCCTGTCTTACGGCCGGATTCACTTCCTGACGCAACCCTATATGATTGATTGATTGATTGATTGATTGATTGATTGATTGATTGATTGATTGATTGATTGAAAGGGCGTAACATCTAGGTCATCGACCTCTAATGGTACGAAATGAGACGAAATGAAATGACAAATTCAATATACAAAATCCTCCACTGACCACAATTCAAAACGTGAGGAGGATGGATGGATGGATGGATGGATGGATGGATGGATGGATGGATGGATGGATGGATGGATGGATGGATGGATGGATGGATGGATGGATGGATGGATGGATGGATGGATGGATGGATGGATGGATGGATGGATGGATGGATGGATGGATGGATGGATGGATGGATGGATGGATGGATGGATGGATGGATGGATGGATGGATGGATGGATGGATGGATGGATGGATGGATGGATGGATGGATGGATGGATGGATGGATGGATGGATGGATGGATGGATGGATGGATGGATGGATGGATGGATGGATGGATGGATGGATGGATGGATGGATGGATGGATGGATGGATGGATGGATGGATGGATGGATGGATGGATGGATGGATGGATGGATGGATGGATGGATGGATGGATGGATGGATGGATGGATGGATGGATGGATGGATGGATGGATGGATGGATGGATGGATGGATGGATGGATGGATGGATGGATGGATGGATGGATGGATGGATGGATGGATGGATGGATGGATGGATGGATGGATGGATGGATGGATGGATGGATGGATGGATGGATGGATGGATGGATGGATGGATGGATGGATGGATGGATGGATGGATGGATGGATGGATGGATGGATGGATGGATGGATGGATGGATGGATGGATGGATGGATGGATGGATGGATGGATGGATGGATGGATGGATGGATGGATGGATGGATGGATGGATGGATGGATGGATGGATGGATGGATGGATGGATGGATGGATGGATGGATGGATGGATGGATGGATGGATGGATGGATGGATGGATGGATGGATGGATGGATGGATGGATGGATGGATGGATGGATGGATGGATGGATGGATGGATGGATGGATGGATGGATGGATGGATGGATGGATGGATGGATGGATGGATGGATGGATGGATGGATGGATGGATGGATGGATGGATGGATGGATGGATGGATGGATGGATGGATGGATGGATGGATGGATGGATGGATGGATGGATGGATGGATGGATGGATGGATGGATGGATGGATGGATGGATGGATGGATGGATGGATGGATGGATGGATGGATGGATGGATGGATGGATGGATGGATGGATGGATGGATGGATGGATGGATGGATGGATGGATGGATGGATGGATGGATGGATGGATGGATGGATGGATGGATGGATGGATGGATGGATGGATGGATGGATGGATGGATGGATGGATGGATGGATGGATGGATGGATGGATGGATGGATGGATGGATGGATGGATGGATGGATGGATGGATGGATGGATGGATGGATGGATGGATGGATGGATGGATGGATGGATGGATGGATGGATGGATGGATGGATGGATGGATGGATGGATGGATGGATGGATGGATGGATGGATGGATGGATGGATGGATGGATGGATGGATGGATGGATGGATGGATGGATGGATGGATGGATGGATGGATGGATGGATGGATGGATGGATGGATGGATGGATGGATGGATGGATGGATGGATGGATGGATGGATGGATGGATGGATGGATGGATGGATGGATGGATGGATGGATGGATGGATGGATGGATGGATGGATGGATGGATGGATGGATGGATGGATGGATGGATGGATGGATGGATGGATGGATGGATGGATGGATGGATGGATGGATGGATGGATGGATGGATGGATGGATGGATGGATGGATGGATGGATGGATGGATGGATGGATGGATGGATGGATGGATGGATGGATGGATGGATGGATGGATGGATGGATGGATGGATGGATGGATGGATGGATGGATGGATGGATGGATGGATGGATGGATGGATGGATGGATGGATGGATGGATGGATGGATGGATGGATGGATGGATGGATGGATGGATGGATGGATGGATGGATGGATGGATGGATGGATGGATGGATGGATGGATGGATGGATGGATGGATGGATGGATGGATGGATGGATGGATGGATGGATGGATGGATGGATGGATGGATGGATGGATGGATGGATGGATGGATGGATGGATGGATGGATGGATGGATGGATGGATGGATGGATGGATGGATGGATGGATGGATGGATGGATGGATGGATGGATGGATGGATGGATGGATGGATGGATGGATGGATGGATGGATGGATGGATGGATGGATGGATGGATGGATGGATGGATGGATGGATGGATGGATGGATGGATGGATGGATGGATGGATGGATGGATGGATGGATGGATGGATGGATGGATGGATGGATGGATGGATGGATGGATGGATGGATGGATGGATGGATGGATGGATGGATGGATGGATGGATGGATGGATGGATGGATGGATGGATGGATGGATGGATGGATGGATGGATGGATGGATGGATGGATGGATGGATGGATGGATGGATGGATGGATGGATGGATGGATGGATGGATGGATGGATGGATGGATGGATGGATGGATGGATGGATGGATGGATGGATGGATGGATGGATGGATGGATGGATGGATGGATGGATGGATGGATGGATGGATGGATGGATGGATGGATGGATGGATGGATGGATGGATGGATGGATGGATGGATGGATGGATGGATGGATGGATGGATGGATGGATGGATGGATGGATGGATGGATGGATGGATGGATGGATGGATGGATGGATGGATGGATGGATGGATGGATGGATGGATGGATGGATGGATGGATGGATGGATGGATGGATGGATGGATGGATGGATGGATGGATGGATGGATGGATGGATGGATGGATGGATGGATGGATGGATGGATGGATGGATGGATGGATGGATGGATGGATGGATGGATGGATGGATGGATGGATGGATGGATGGATGGATGGATGGATGGATGGATGGATGGATGGATGGATGGATGGATGGATGGATGGATGGATGGATGGATGGATGGATGGATGGATGGATGGATGGATGGATGGATGGATGGATGTGAAATTAGAACGATCAGTGGAACCGACCCACAGTTCCTCACATGCACAGAAACTGGCATAAAACTATAGTATCACTGACCAAGGGATTGCTTCTATAGCATGATACTGAATCGATGATGCTTGTAGTCGAAAGGTGTCCAAAATCCAAGTCATCGGTCCCACATAATGGTACTTATCACTTGAGAAGTAGAACCGTGGTATTTGTCATGTTACAGTACTAATCAAAAGTAGCGTAGTCTCGCGGTATTCCACACATTATGGTACTATTCACAGGTAATGAAATTCGCACATGTATTACAGACCTACGCTGTTCCGCACATTGCGGCGCCATTTACAGGCAACGCAAACCTATGGTGTTCATCATCTAAGTGTACTAACCACAGGGCCTCGTACTATCCCGTGGTGTTCCTCATATAGTGGGTAGTAATCATAGGCAAGCCAGAACCATGGGTTCCGTCGTCCCGTGGTGTCACTCATATAGTGCTACTAATCACACTTACTGTAAAAGCCGTCGCGCTCTCGTTTGCTACTAAATACAAACCTATTTGGTACCTAATACAGTGGTACTACACGCAAGTGAAAGCGACCCATGGTGTTCCCCGCGTGGTGGTACTGATCACAAGGCGTCTCATGGTTCTAATTTGATCATCCCTTGGTCGCCCCTTTTAGTCGCCTCTTACGACAGGCAGGTGATACCGTGGGTGCGTTCTTCGTCTGCGTCCCCCACCCACAGGGGGTTGTGTGTTTGGTCCGCGAGAGGTATTTTATTTCTCTCAAGTCAGCCGGCAAGCCGGTTGGGACACCCCTATCCGCCATCTGGGACGCGCCACGTGGGAGTATCCCCTCTCGCCCTGCTACGCCAGCGTAGTAGGTTCGTGGCAACCCTATATGAAGGGATGTAATCACGTGCTTCTGTGGTGGTTGGTAGTGTGGTATGTTGTCTGAATATGAACAGGAGAGTGTTGGAACGAACACATGCACTCAGTTCCCGAGCCAGAGGATTAATCAGAAACGATTAAAATCCCCGAACTGGCCGGGAATCGAATCAAGGACCCTCTGAACCGAAGACCAGTACGCTGACGATTGAGCCAACGAGTCGGACATACTTGATTATATTTTATTTGCCTAAAATTCGTAGCTCATATCCCTAGGATGTTTTCAACATTGAGTTGCTTGCCTGAATGGCTAGAACTGCGGATTTTCATTTGTTAACTTTTAATTGTTGTTGTTGTTGTTGTTGTTGTTGTTTTGTACTAGTTTTAACATTTCACTTTAGACTATAAATAAGGAACTTAAACTTTGATCGCTGAGGAGATCTCTCTCTCTCTCTCTCTCTGTTTTAATTAGCGTGACGGAATAATCGAATTAATCAGTTGCAATGCAGGAGGTACAAGGAATGCGGAGACAAAGGCTAAGTTAAAAATGAACTCTAAAAATGAGGCTGTGCGCATAAACCGGCTTTGATGGTGGAGTCAAATAATGTTATTGGTTGTACGTCCCTCTAACGCCGAGATGCTGTAATTGTGCCCTGCAATAGTTCTTTTAATGTGCAAGTAGATCTACCGCCATGAGGCTGACGTATTTGAGCACCTTCAAATAATACCAGACTGAGCCAGGAGGGCTCAGAAGGCCAGCGATCTACCATCTGAGCTATTCACCCTGGCTATAGCGTCATAGTAACACTTTAGGTCATCACCGACGATGGGGCAGGGAAGGGATTGGTCTGGGAAGGAAGCGTTGGTGACTCTAATCAAGGTACAACCCCAGCATATGCTTGGTTTGGAAACAGGAAATCAGATAAAACTATCTTCAAGAACTGCCGATGAGGTTAGAATTACATTACGATATGTGCATGTTACAACATGATCCCTTTTGTGAAAATAGGACAGGACAAACCGACTTCGCCTCTGAGCTCTGGTAATTTCCTTATTAAATCTCGACTCTGAAGCGCGCATTTCGCCTTGTAAATATGGACGATACGGAATTTCTGTATATTTTTCTGCCTCATATCAGCACTGCTTCCTCCCTTTCATATATTTTCACATGACAAGGAAGCTCATAGCAGCTTATCGCTATGTCCACACAGAATTACAGAGCACCGCCTGAGGTCCTTTATGATATTGTAGCCCCTTTTATCAACGTTAAATTTTAACGGAGGAACCCTGATTAATTCATAACGTAAGAGAAGTCCTTTTGTGCACATCCTCCATCTCCCTCACGAAAAGTTATAATCTCTTAGTGCTTTGCGTACAGCCTTTTCATCCACCTCTGTGGCATACCGTGGCCCGTGTTTTAAAGACTTAATCCCAGCATATTTCTGATTTACTCTCAGCTCCTGTTTCTCGTCACCTTTGGTCAAATGTCAAATGTGTAACCGATCAATGAGAAGAGAGGCATAGCAAGTTACATTATAAAATGACACACAAAGACATACTGCAACTAGTTCGCAGAAATCAATTATACAAGGGCAAGAGAAATGAAAACCCTACAAATTTTCATCAATTTATTTTATTCCTACTGACCGAAAGTGGTATACATCAGTATCATTTTTCTACGTAGTCGTTGTTACGTTTACTAGCGGTATGCATATGTTTTGGCCTGTTTTGTGGTAAAGAAAACACGTAATTTTCCAGGGAAATTCATTTTTTGTTTATTGAATTTATTGGGCATCCGCTTCTACATACTTCGCCCAAGTTATGAATACCATGCCAGAAAAACTGCTTGTCTTTTGCGGCAAACCATTCGTCGAGCCATTTTCCATCTTTTCGTCGCCACAAGACCTATCTGTGTCGGTGCGACATAAAGCCACTAGCAAAAAAAGAAAAAACATTGCAACTTTCTCGAAATTGCTAAAGTGCTGTTCTGCGAACGCGTGCACCATTGATGCGAAATGATGATAGATGGCGCCAGGTTGGGCCAGTACGGCAGGTGCGGAAGGATGTCCCATCCAAGCGATTTCAAGGTGTCTTTCACTGGTTTTGCTGCGTGAGGCAAAATCACTTTGCCATGTCTTCTGGCCCATTCCGATCGTCTTTCGAACAATGCGTGATTTAAATTTATCATTTGTTGGCGAAAGCGTTGTCCATGAACTGTTTCGCTGGGCATCAAGAGTTCATTATACACAACACCGCTCTGATCCCACTAGACATAAAGCATGGTCTTTCACATGGAAATCACCACCTTTAAATTGTCGAAACCATGTCTCACATGTTGTAATCGATGGAACGTGTTCACCATACTGTATTTTTCTACCATCAAACTATATTTTCCACAGCATTTTCCTTTTGATTAAATAGGAAAAGCAATGCGTGCCGCAAATATTTTTCTCAGGTATAAACGCCGACATGATCACTGAACGATACAACACAGACACTAGTGTTTGGCGGACTCAACTTGTGTGTGTTGGTAAGTTAATGTCAGACGAACAAACTGACGTATGTGTCAAATTCATACGCTGCGTATTGTTTGCTGGCGACATCTCTTAGTGAAACCGGAAAATACTTATGCATATACCTGGCAATTCAAGACATCGAGCGCTTAAAAAGTGCATTGAATCCTCTACAAAATAATATTTTGGTTTTCTGCGCTGCCACTCATGCACCTCCTTCATTTTCATCCGAACGGATCATCTTTCCTCTCATGAGAGGAACCCGCCAAGTGTAAAAACGCAATTTGCCAGAAACTTTGCGTACAGAAAGAGGGGTCGAAATAAGCGAACACAAGTTTCGGCTAATCCGTAGACCACAGCCTCTTAGGGTGCATGCACCGATGCATTGTGCGGCGCAAGGTGCAAAAGAAGACTTCGCTACGTTGACCAGAGTGCAGTCCCACTCCTCGATTTCGAGCAATAGCGCCATGCCTCTCTTTCCCTGCGCCTGCCTCGCCCGCTCCGCCTGTTTCCCCCTGAAATACATGCTCTGCTGAGCTCCACCGTCCAAGCAGAATTGAGCCGAGCTTAGCCGAGGCGCCCCGAGACAAAACGCTGGTCCAAACAGAGCCGAGTCGGACCAATGCACTGTGCACATTGCCTCTGTGCCTCGGTTTTCACGCGTGAGATTTTAAGCGTTAGAGAGGCCCTGCCGTAGACACTCGACCATTTTCGAGAAAATGACGGTTGAAGTTTCCGACGTGTTTTAATTGCCTATTAGCGCGGAGAATATAAAACGGACGCGGTGGCACAGTGGCTTTCGCCGCGGCTTCGCAGTTTTGTGCTCCGTGTTCAAATTCCGATGAATTGTGTGGATGTTCATTTATTTATTTTGTCCAGTGACTAATACTACACCAATGGTTTTATTCAATGTATTTTGAAATATCGTTGTCCTTTTTCGTCTATTAATGTTCTGCCTGGAAAATGAATTTTAAAACAAAAGTTATTCTACTCTCATTGCACAACCAAGGGTGGCGCCCAACGTGGGGCTCGAATAAATTCAGAATTTGTTCTGAATGACAGCGTACCATAGGTTCATTTTTGGAGGATATTACTTGACATTACACAATAAAAATCCACGCATTGATTCATAGACCATTGCAAGCCCCAGATTTTGGAAAAATGATCCGTTATGCGCGGTTTATCGCAGACTTATTGCCAATACGTGAAATCTTCAGTAATCTTCCCACCCAGAATTGTGACTATGGCAAAACTGCGATGCTCGTGATGTGAAAAATTTCCGTGTTTCTATGATAGGTATCGTCCAAGGGAATGCACCGTATCTCCCTGAAGTGTTAACATAAGAATGAAATTACAAAACATTGTAATCCCTGAAACATACCATATATATACAATACTTACTGTGAAAACCAGTTGTAATTTTAAAATCAACATAACGCCCTTGTAGCCACGAACTTTATAAGAAACATTCGTGTAGTAATCGTCAATTAACATAAATAGATTCTTTCTTTCTTTTTCTTTCTTTCTTTCTTTCTTTCTTTCTTTCTTTCTTAATCTGCTTACCCTCCAGGTTGGCTTTTCCCTCGGACTCAGCGAGAAATCCCACCTCTGACGCCTCAAGGGCAGTGCATGGAGCTTCAGAGTCTGGGTTAGGGGATACAACTGGGGAAGATGACCAGGATCTCGCCCAGGCGGCCTCACTTGCTATGCTGAACAAGGGCTTTGCAGGGGGATGGGAAGATTGGAAGGGATAGCCAACAAGAAGGAAGGAAGCGGTCGTGGCCTGAAGTTAGGTACCATCCCGGCATTTCCCTGGAGGAGAAGTGGGAAACCACGGAAAACCACTTCCAGGATGGCTGAGGTGGGAATCGAACCCACCTCTACTC
Source organism: Anabrus simplex (assembly GCF_040414725.1). Classification (NCBI taxonomy): domain Eukaryota; kingdom Metazoa; phylum Arthropoda; class Insecta; order Orthoptera; family Tettigoniidae; genus Anabrus; species Anabrus simplex. Next base: position 102,326,702 of record NC_090273.1, on the reverse strand, counting down.
AGTTGACCTCCCGAGGCTGAGTGGACCCCGTTCCAGCCCTCGTACCACTTTTCAAATTTCGTGGCAGAGCCGGGAATCGAACACGGACCTCCGGGAGTGGCAGCTAATCACACTAACCACTACACCACGGAGACGGACCATAGGTAGATGAATTAAAAATCATCGGATTTGAACCCGGGGCGATAGCCGCTGCGCCACCACGTCAGTTGAAATGGTTACGTTCTAAAAGCCAAGTAAAGGACGTCAGAAACTTCAACGGTCATTTTCTCGGAAACGGTCGAGTGTCTACGGCAGGGCCTCTCTAACGCTTAAAATATCACGCGTGCAAACCGAGGCGCAGAGGCACTGTGCACAGTGCATCGGTCCGACTCGGCTCGATTCGGACCAGCGTTTTGTCTCGGGGCGACTCGGCTAAGCTCAGCTCACCTCTGCTTGGACGGTGGAGCGCACAAGAGCAAATAAGTCAGGGGGAGACAGGCGGATTAAGGCGCAGGGAAAGAGAGACACAGCGCTATTGCTCAAACTCAAGGGGTGGGACTACACTCTGGTCAACGTAGCGAAGTCTTCTTTTGCACCTTGCGCCACGCAATGCATCGGTGCATGCATCCTGAGAGGCTGTAGTCTACGGATAAGCCGAAACATGTGTTGGCTTATTTCGACCCCCTCTTTTATTGAAATCGTGTTGTTGCACTTGTTACACTTGTTACACTTGGCGGGTTCCCCTCATCAGTACCACCTTGAGTGCCTCAGACATGTGGTAATCACTAGGGGCGAGGTCTGGTGAATATGGTGGATGTAGAAACTCAGAATGCAGGTCTAGGATGGCTGCAACTGTTTCACGGGCAGTATCGTACTGAGCACTGCCATGCTGATGCTGTGACGAACATACATCACCATACTGATTAGCCATTCGACAATGAATTCCAGTAGATTTCCCCACTCCTTCACTACTCAGAAACCGAATAACAGACAGGTGTTGTTCTTGCATGCATGTATGCATTGAGTCGGCCATTGTTACGCTAGTACTTGAGTGGAGTTTTTAAAAGTAAAGATCATAAAATGAAGACAAAATTGTGGCCGATGTCCTAGATGTTAGGCCCTTTAATCAAAATGGGAAGATTAAGTTGGAATTCAAAATGACAAATTGGGACAAATATTCGTTTATAGGAAGAGGAATTACGGATTGGAGTACTTTTTTTTCTTTACAATTTTCTTTACATCGCACCGACACAGAGAAGTCTTATGGCGACGACGGGATAGGAAAGGGCTAGGAGTGGGACGGAAGCGTCCGTGGCCTTGATTAAGGTACATCTCAGGCATTTGCCTGGTGTAAAATTGGAAAACCGACAGTGCGGTTCGAACCCACCATTCCCCGAATGCAAGCTAATATCTACGTGACGCAACCGCGCAGCCGCCCCCTCGATGAAATAATATACCAAGGGAGATACTTGATTAATTTCCAGCTTCTTTGAAATTATTCAAGAACAGACTAGATAAATCTGCCACATGGGTGACAGCCCTAAATGCAGATCAACGATTGATTGATTGATTGATTGATTGATTGATTGATTGATTGATTGATTGATTGATTGATTGATTGATTGATTGATTGATTGATTGATTGATTGATTGATTGATTGATTGATTGATTGATTGATTGATTGATTGATTGATTGATTGATTGATTGATTGATTGATTGATTGATTGATTGATTGATTGATTGATTGATTGATTGATTGATTGATTGATTGATTGATTGATTGATTGATTGATTGATTGATTGATTGATTGATTGATTGATTGATTGATTGATTGATTGATTGATTGATTGATTGATTGATTGATTGATTGATTGATTGATTGATTGATTGATTGATTGATTGATTGATTGATTGATTGATTGATTGATTGATTGATTGATTGATTGATTGTACTGTGTTTGCCCCTATGGATATTCGTTAAAGCCTTTGTAACAGTACTGTAAAAGGGGCAGGAAATCACGTCCACGAACCTGCTACGCTGGCGTAGCAGGGGGAGAGGTGATACTCCCACGTGGCGCGTCCCAGGTGGCGGATAGGAGGGTTCTAACCGGCTTGCCGGCGGACTTGAAGGAAATAAAATACCTCTCGCGGACCAAACACACTACCCCTTGCGGGTAGGGGACGCACATGTAGAATACATCCGCGGTATCCCCTGCATGTCGTAAGAGGCGACTACAAAGGGAGACCAAGGGATGCTGGTATTAGAACCATGAAACTACTATTGATTAGTACCATCACGCGGGGAACACCATGGGTCGCCTTTACTTACGAGTGGTTCGCCTGTGGGTTTCCAGTACCCGTGATTAGTACCATTGTGAGAAACACCACGGGTCTGGGCGTTGCCTGTGAGTTGTACCACTATATGAGCGACACTGTGGGTCTGCGTTGCCTGTGATTAGTACCCACTATGTGAGGAACACCAAGGGGCCCGTGGGACCGGCACCCTTGCCTAGTACACCTAGGTGAGGAAACTCATCGGTTTGTGTTGGCTATGAGTGGCGCCATTGTGTGAGAAACACCATAGGTCTGCGCTACCTGTACGAAGTACAATACTTGTGATTAGTACCATCTTGTGTGGAACACTGTGAGTCTTCGCTACTTTTGATTAGTACCCCAACATGACAAATACCATGGTTCTACTTTACTCGCGACATGCACCATTCTGTGGGGCCTTAGATATGGATTTTGCACCCCTTTAGATATCAAGCATCCTCGATTCAGGATTCTGCTTTATGAGTGGTCCCTTGGTCAGTAATAAATTATATATAATCCTTTTTTTAAGTTGAATCCACTAATTTTTTTTGTTTGCTCGTTTTTTGTTGGGTTTTTTTGCTTCATGTCCAACCATTCCTTCTTCATGACGTTTTTTTTCTTTTGAACAGTGGATGATTTTGAATTTTTTGTTGTTTTTTCATTTCGTACCATTAGGGCCGATGACCTCGATGTTAGGCGCCTTTAAACAACAAACATCATCATCATCATCAGGAAATCACGTGACATTTCAATTTCCATTACACAACAACCTCGTTTATTCGGCCCTAAAGTATTTCTTTTACGGCGTCGACCCTTCTTGAATGTCTTTTCCGCCAAGGATAGTTAACGACAGGAATTGGAAGTAATGGCGCCACGGTCTATCAATGGTAACATCCCGGCGTTTGCCTGGAATTGAGAATGGGAAACCGTGGAAAACCATTCCCAGGACGACCGAGGTGGGTTCTAACCCACACTCTTCTGAATGCAACGCACTATTAATTCACTGATGGTGAATTCGAAAAAGAAACCAGTGCTCCATCTGAAGAAACAATGACTCATGGAGAGGCAACAATGCAGCTGAACAAACTGATGGCCTATTCAGAATCCTTGACTGAAATCACACCGGCAGAACTGATGTTAGTAAAACGTCTTCGTGATCGTGCTGCGCGCAAACGCTATACAGAGGTAAAAAAGAAAAAACTCACACATTATTTTAGTGCATGTAACAGAGTCGTCAAATGTACGAAAAATGTTCTGAAATTCTTTGCAAAATTGAAAAAGAGGTATTACTGTACAACTGATGTTAACAAATTATATAACATGTAATGTATTTGTTTTTAGTGTTTTCCGGATTATCCGGATTTTCGATAATCCGGATCAGTTCCTGTCCACTTCATCCGGATAAACGAAGTTCTTGTGTACTTTCAAAAAGTTAATTTGGCTCACCCTCGTAATTGTGCTAATATAATGTCGGTGTGCTCATTTCAATTAAATAATAATAATAATAATAATCATCATCATGCCTCAGAAACCATATGCTTAGGTGGTCACTCTAAAATTACAGAAATTGAAAAGCAGGAGCGGAAAATTCTCAGGAAAATTTATGGTCCTACGAGAGAAAATGGAATGTGGATTAAGAGGAAAACAGCGGACCTCTACTCCTTCACCGACAGGTTTACTGATGCTGTACGGAAAAGGCGCCTTAATTTCTATGGCCATATCTACAGAATGAACAGCGACAGACTAACTAAAAGATTATTCAAAGTAATCAACTCAAAGAAGGTCAAAATAAAATGGCTAGAAGAAACTAAGGCGGACCTCCAAGAAATAAATATTACAGACGACATCATGGAAAATCGTGGAGCTTTTAGAACCAAAGTAGCTAATCATAAATTTAGGGAGAAACCAAAAAAGACAACTGGTAGGAAGTGGTCGACAGAACGCAAGATGCAACACAGTGCATTCATGAAGAGATTTTGGGAGGATAAGAAGGCACAAACCATCAAAACAAGTTCAAACGCGCTCTATGAATGGGCATAACGAAGGAAGAAGAAGAATCATCATCATCATCATCATCATCAAAAGTATCCGGACACCCCAATGTAATGCGGAATTGAACCCTAGATGTCGCGAGAGGTGGACCCGCCAGTATAAAACGAGGCGGGGAGTATTTTGTTGTCAGTAGAGAAGCAGTAACAGCAAAATGGGTCGGTCGGAAAACCTCAGTTGACTTCGAACGTGGACTAGTCATTGGGTGTCACCTGAGTAACAAATTCATCAGAGACATTCCAACCCTTCTAAAGTTGCCCAAGTCGACTGCTGGTGATGTGATTGTGAAGTGGAAAAGCATAGGAACAACCGCAGCTAAACCAAGACTAGACAGACCTCATTTAATGACGCACAGGAACCGTTGCGAAGGGTGGTTATAAAAAATTTTGCTTAAGAAAACTCTAAATGCGGAAGGATATGAACACATTTTAAACCATTGTTTGAGAGAGGGTTCGAACCCCACTGTCGGTAGCCCTGAAAATGCTTTTCCGTGGTTTCCCATTTTCACACCAGGCAAATGCTGGGGCTGTACCTTAATTAAGGCCACGGCCGCTTCCTTCCCACTCCTATCCCTTTCCTGTCCCATCGTCGCCGTAAGACCTATCTGTGTCGGCGGGACGTAAAACAACTAGCAAAAAAAAATAATTCTATATCAATGTTCGAATTCAGCAAAATCTATTCCTTAAGAAAAGCCTTCCTTGCTTGTGCTAGCCTGCATTTTATGTCGTCCTTACTTCTGCCATCGTTCCTTATTTTATTGCCCAAGTAACAATATTCACCTACTTCCTTTAAGGCTCCATTTCCTAACCTAATACTACCTGCATCACCTGACTTCATACGACTACAGTCCAACTCGTTGGCTGAACGGTCAGCGTACTGGCCTTTGGTTCAGAGGGTCCCGGGTTCGATTCACGGCCGGGTCGGGGTTTTTAACCTTAATTGGTTAATTCCAATGGCACGGGGGCTGGGTGTATGTGTTGTCTTCATCATCATTTCATCCTCATCACGACGCGCAGGTCGCCTGAGGGCGTCAAATAGAAGACCTGCACCTTGGCGAGCCCAACCCGTCCTGGGATATCCCGGCACTAAAAGCCATACGGCATTTCATTTCATACGACTACACTCCATTACTTTTGTTTTGGACTTATTTATTTTCATCTTGTACTCCTTACCCAAGACTCCGTCCATACCATTCAGCAATTCCTTCAGATTTTCTGCATTCTCCGATAAAATAACAAAAACATCGGTAAATATCAGGGTTTTGATTTCCTCTCCTTGGCGTGTGATTCCCTTTCCAAATACCTCTTTGTGGACAATCAATAACATTCCTGAAATGGACTGGCCTACCCGGAGATTGAACCTAAACCCAATGGACTCTGATTTCGGCTTTTTTGGAAGAATGGACTGCCGTTCCTCCACAGATATTCATACACCTCATTGAGTGTGTCCTCAGCAGAATTAAAGACGTCATTCTGAATCCTTAATCGATTAATGCATTTAACCTATGCTAGAGTGGAGAGAAGTGAGCACTTCATTAAGATAAAATCCAAATGTCAAGTGTTTAAGGATATAAACAGAAACAAACATAAATATGTATACATTTCTAAATATTTTAATGTTAAAAACATTTCTTACCAGACAAAGCAGGGGTCTCCATACAACGAATAATATAAAATTAAGCAATTTTCTCAACTGTGCCGAAATATGAAGGGCTAAAGTACCCGAAAAGGATTCAAATTTTGCTTCTTGGATAGCTCTATGAAAATGAAAATTAAACAAATTTCCAAAATCACTTCTGACCTAAATGAAGTTTCGGAAAACGGCCGAAAATCGTTTGTTTCTTGACTCGTATCCTTTTTTATTCAAATCCTAGCCAAATTAACGTATTTACATAATTATTTATGTAATGTGTTCTCTGGTTCAATACCCTCAGGACTTTTTTGATTTTTAGAAAAATGTTCGTACCGAAGGTAGCGTAGTTATAAGAGCTTACGTGGAACTCTGCATTGACTCGCGTTGGCGCTCGTTGTGGTAGAAAAAGGCAAACTGATCTAATCGACTGGATATCAGTGATTAAGAAAAGGATTTTAATTTTTAGGAATAAATAAAGAATATGTTCTCATACTTTATTATGTTTTGTTTACTTAAATTCGTAGCTCATATCCCTATGATGTTTTCAACATTGAGTTGCTTGCCTGAAGGGCTAGAACTGTGGATTTTTTATTATTTTATGTTTTTTTTTCTTTTTTTGTAATTTGGTTGAATTTGATGAGGTTCTTTCTTGAAAGAACCTCATCATCATTCTATTCTATTCTCTCTTACTTTTCAGGTAGTTTTAAATGCATTACTTAAAATTAGTATCAGCAGACGAAAGAGCTTAACTGAAATCAGATGGCGTCAGAAATCTTCTTTTTTTTTTTTTTTTTTTGCTACTTGCTTTTTACGTCGCACCGACACAGATAGGTGGGACAGGGAAGGAAGCGGCCGTGGCCTTAATTAAGGTACAGCCCCAGCATTTGCCTGGTGTGAAAATGGGAAACCACGGAAAACCATTTTCAGGGCTGCCGACAGTGGGGTTCGAACCTACTATCTCCCGAATACTGGATACTGGCCGCACTTAAGCGACTGCAGCTATCGAGCTCGGTACATCAGAAATCACAAACTATACTACTCAGTGAAGAGAACATTTGTTACTACATTTCTCCACTTTCTGACGAGAAATCGAACCTACGTTCTTCCAAAGTGCCCCAAATAGTTTGGCTTATAACACCAGTAATTATTTCTATAGTGCTTTGAAAAATTAGCATTCCTGTACTCTGTTTCCACAGTGGCGTGAACCATTTACAGTATGTACTGTTTGTTTTCTGGGATAGATCGAATTTCACATTGTTTCCGAAAGATATGAGATACTACGAAATATCCCATTTCCTGTTTCATTATTTATGAAAGCTAACGCAAGCCTTGTGGGGGTTGTATAACACAATAGCTCGACTGTTGCGGAATGGAATGTGTGATGAACGGAACTCCAACCTTCGGGTAACGTGTTTTAGAATAGCATTAAATAGAGCAGCCAATAGCTGATTACTGGGTGCTTTATTAGAGTTGATATAATGATCAGCTCGTGATAATCTAGTGTACCCCCTGATCACAGTTCATACACACTTACGAGTGATTTGTCAATTTGCTCCAATGTGCCGAGGCTCAGCGCATATCCCAACACATAGAATTACTATTTATCAACAGTATCTCTGGTGATAAATCTGGTGTCCGTTTACCAGACCAAATTAATGAAAACTCAGCCACTTTACTGTGTCATCTGGTGAAGTAAAATGGAACGTCGAAATTGACGCAGAGGCAGCCTAGGTAGCGTAAAATCAAAATGCCTATAAGAGGTAGCTGAGACCATACGATATTATTATTATTATTATTATTATTATTATTATTATTATTATTATTATTATTATTATTATTATTATTATTATTATTGCCGAATCTCCGAAAAATTGTACAATTACACATTTTTGAAAGCCGTTGATTTAATATCGAGAAGAAATATGTTGTTGTTGTTGTTGTTGTTGTTGTTGTTGTTGTTGTTGTTGTTGTTGTTGTTATGAAACATGTTCATACATTTCTTCTATGCTATCTTCTCTTCACGACTACTGTATCTCTTGCACCGCAGGGACCATCATCGTCTTTCACGGTTTTCGGAGATAACGGGGTGCTGGAACTTTGTCCCGCATGTGTTATTTTACGTGCGAGAAAATCTACCGTCACGATGCTGACGTATCGTGCACCTTTAGATACCACCGGACTGAGCCGCAATCGAACTTGTTAACTTGAGATCGGAAGGTCAGAGCTTTGCCGTGTGAACTTCTCAGAGCGGCGCGTGGCTCTTCTTTCTTTTACCCACCCCCTTGTCCTTCGCAGGGATCTCTTCAATATTTATTTATTTATTTATTTATTTATTTATTTATTTATTTATTTATTTATTTATTTAATGGCAATAAGAGAGGATGATTTCCTAAAATGGAAGTCTGTATAGTAATTTCACAACTGTTTGTTTTGTTGCATACTGTATTTCCCAAATCTCCGAGGAATTATTAATCTATGGACTCAATGTTATAAATTTTAACTTTGTACTTAGGAATGAAAATCGTCCAGCTCCTTGGCTGAATGATCCTTCGATTGAAAAGTCCCTAGGTTTGATTCCAAGCGGGGCAGCGGATTTTAATTGCGCGTGGTTAATTCATCAATCTCGAGGACGGGATGTTTGTGCCCGTCTTAATATATACATCTCTTCATGTACACAAAACACACTACTAGTCACCATAAACACTTGCAATACATCCCTTCACATAGAGTTGGGCATGGAAGGGCATTCACCCGTAAGACTGAGAATAAGTCCAGGTAGGAGAAGACGACTTAGAAATGAAAATCGTGAAAATGATCGGCAAATTTATTCTTTGACGTCAGGTGGCTGTCAGCTTGTATTCAGGCATTAGTGCGATCAAACCCCCCTTTGTCGACAGCCCTGAAGATTGTTTCCCGTGGTTTCCCGTTTTCCCACAAGGGATGCACCTTCATCAAGGCTACGGTGCATTCTTCCCACTCGTAGCCTTTCCTGTCCCATCGTCGCCATAAGACTTACCTGCGCGGATGCGATGTAAAGCAATTTGCAAAAATAAAAAATAAAAAAATTCTTCCTTGGCGATACACGACAGTTGATGACGTATCACCGCAGCGTCAAATGTTACCACACATTGGATACAACTGGGCTGCATCAGAGGTCACGATTTGACATCCCCCCCACAAGGCTCACATTGTATAAAAACAATCATGGAAATGAGACATTGGAATATTTTTAATTCACATCTCTTTTGTAAACACAAACGCACGCGCTGTTATGTTGGCCTTTCAACTGAAAGAGCAAAACAGATAATTGAGCAAATGTGCACCAATCTTTCTTTTTCGAAGTACATGGATATAAAAAAATTAATAGTGTGCCTTTATTAGAAGTTGTCGGAAACAGGAAACAGTAGATTGGTTTTATTCCCTAATTATTTAGCAACAGTTTTGGTTTTATTTATTTGATCAATACCGATTAATAATCTGTCATTCTTAAATTCCAGACAACACACACGAAGTGTTATTCGTATTACCGGGAGGGCAAAATAAAACACTGGCCAGGAAAATATTTACAATAGGACTGACGCAGGATTGGCCCTCGTTAATGAACATCACAGAAGATCCTTGAAATGGCCTCATCTGATAAAAATGAAAAACTGAGGATCCAAAAGTCCTGACTCCACTTCACTCAGAAACCCCCGGCAGAATCCAACACGCAAAGGTTCAACAGTACGCTTTAACGCACGCACAACATTAAATTGGTAATGATACAGATCCAGGTCCTTTCTGATAATCTTTATTCCCACTTGCACAGATAAACGACGTTGAGATTTTGTTGGACTTCGTTCTAGGCTTTCCTTCACACGAGCAATGTTTTCTGGTGTTCGAACTCTTTTCGGATAGTTATGGTTTTTGTTCGGTACAGAGCCCGTTTCACGCCATTTTGCCACTAAGTTTTGCACTGCAGACTTTGCTGGAGATTTTTCCAAAACACTTCCAGTCTTAAACTTCTACGCAAAGAGTTCCACACAGGTTTTCCGTGAATCGTGCTTCGCATAACACTCGACAATGAACACGCACTGTTTTATCGTGAGCACCATTTTGTATTTCACTCAACTGGTCACTAAACACGTCTGCTCCTTTCACTCACTCACAAGTAATGAGACAGCGACGTGCTCGTGAGATGCGGGAGATGCACACGCCCAGACATGTGACAGCAACCGATTGGTGCATCGAAATCACGGTTTCCAGCATTTCATGCGATGGCTAGTTCTCCTGTTCATTAACAAGGGTCAATTCCGCGTCAGTCTTATAAATATTTTCTGGGCCAATTTTATTTTGCCCACCGTGCATATCGTAAAGTGTGATCCATCTTAGTTTTTCACCTCAGGTATCTTCTTATTAGTTGAAGGCAGTGATAAGTGGTTTTCATTCAGGTCAGGGAAGCTCTATCTGCATAACACCGTGCAGTTCACTGTGAAATGAGTGAAGTGCTTGCAGTGGAAAGGCACACCGTACCAGAACTCACTGCAAACTCGAAATATTTCACCCTATCATCTTCCCTCCCGTCTAGGTATGTCATACGTCCTGAAAAAGCGAGATTGTCCTGAATTTGAGCATGTGTCCCGACATCCTGACTGGATTTTTAAAAATCTCTAAATGTCCTGAATTTTAATAATCAGAGCAAATTATTTTTAAAAATTCTCAAATACTTTTGAAAGGGAATGTCCCGTCTGTTACTTAAAAATCTATGCAAATAATGTTGAATATTATATAATTTTGGAGTGGTCTGTAAAGTAAGTATTTTACAGAACTTAAAGTATGACTTCTTATTATTTGTCTATTTGATTTTTAACATTAACATCATATAACAAGTGTGTCTTTTGGTAATGGATGGGACAGTTCACATGGAATTACCCAAATACACTCGTTGGAACCATAGGCGCCAAATTTTGGTCTTGAGCACGAAGGCAAGGGTGAATACATCAAATACTTCTTACGGAAGCAAAACCACGATTAAGTCCCCGTACCACTATATGCATCGGGGCAAGTGCTTCTGTGGAGTCGGGGTCTATGTATGGAACTTACCCACGTTGGTGTCGAGCTCGATAGCTGCAGTCGCTTAAGTGCGGCCAGTATCCAGTAATCGGGAGATCGTGGATTCGAGCCCCGCTGTCGGCAGCCCTGAAGATTGTTTTCCGTGGTTTCTCATTTTCACACCAGACAAATGCCGGAGCTGTACGTTAATTAAGGCCACGGACGCTTCCTTCCACTTCCTAGGCTTTTCCCATCCCATCGTCGCCATAAGACATATCTGTGTCGGTGCGACGTAAAGCAAATAGGAAAAAAAAGATGTTGGTGTCCTGAATTTCATCCTGAAACTTTTGGCAACCCTGTCCCCGTCTCACTCTGCGTTAGTTGTGTAGTGGCAAATGGTATCCAATCGACTGTATGGGTAGTCTAGGGTCACCTGACGTCCCGTATTTTATGGAATCGTCCCTTATTTCACTTAAGTGTCTCGTTGCCCTGACAAAATGTATACGGGACGCAAATTGTCCCGTTTTTTATTAATGGTCCCGTATACTTTGAGGTACCGTATTTTTAAGTAACGTGTAGCACGATTGAGCGGAGAAGAACTGTGGTCATACCCAAAGAGTAAATAAAATGCACCCTTTGATGAAAACAAACTGAACAAGACAGAAATTTTGAACGTCTTTGGTTCGTAGTACGTAATGCTTTTACATGACGTGCAGTTTCTCGTTTCTGGTCCCTTTGCGCATTGCCTATTGCTTGCGGCGCGGCGTGTAAAAGTGTGGTTAGAGACACCGGTTACAGTTACTTGATAGTTTTATAAACAATTCGAATTGAAAGTGTTTTTTTACTGACGAAATTAAAGCTGAATTTCCATTTCTGTATTAGAAGAGCAAAGCAAGAAATTGTTTTGCACGTTGTGTAAAAAATACTTTTTCAATCTACCATGGTAGCCGATCTGATTTTTTGTAACATATTAATGTAAAAAACCAACTAAAGCAATTAAACAAAAACAATTAAATGTCATTATGTTTACGTGTAATATAACGATAAAATATGTAGGGGAAACAGGGGCAAGATGACGAATCGACCATAACTTTTGTAGTATTGTGTTCACTAAATTAGCTACCGTGTCACCTTGGGTCCGATATCTCACACGTATAACTTACAAATAGAAGGAACTTTCTTTCAGTCTGTGACAAGCAGTGGTAGGGGGTTGTCTGTCTGGCGCTGTCGCACTAAAATATCTGAGCTATGTGCAGGAAGCTTCTACTATTAGTGTGCTCGCAGTACGAATTAACTGTTTTATTTTCTTTAAATGTCAATGTATTTCCAACTTACTTCAGTGTTAACCGGATCGTGATTGCAAAACATTTGTCTATTTTAAGGGCAAACCATTTCCCAAGTAGCCTGGGGCATGATGATGGGGGCAAGATGATGGGGGCAAGTTGACGAATTCGTCATCTTACCCCAAGCCAGGTATAGGCCACATGTATTCTCCCGTACTTTTACGCTAATTACAGAAATACCCAGAAATTATCAACGGAAGACGGATAGACGGGGCTGCGATGAAGTAAGCATGATAGCCGCAATGCATGCTGTCAAATAATCTCAGATGTTATGTAATGCAACTATGAGCAACGCCATTGAAAGATATGAAGCATTTGGAATTGACCCATTCAACCCACAAATATCTGATGCGGAAAATTGCTCTCCAGCAGTGACAACAGAAAGATATTATGCTATTTTTTTTTTTTTTTTTTTTTTTGCTATTGGCTTTACGTCGCACCGACACAGATAGGTCTTATGGCGACGATGGGAAAGGAAAGGGCTAGGACTGGGAAGGAAGCGGCCGTGGCCTTAATTAAGGTACAGCCCCAGCATTTGCCTGGTGTGAAAATGGGAAACCACGGAAAACCATTTTCAGGGCTGCCGACAGTGGGGTTCGAACCACCTATCTCCCGAATACTGGATACTGGCCGCACTTAAGCGACTGCAGCTATCGAGCTCGGTAAAGATATTATGAAGAACAGTGCATAGAAGTAGCATCTTCTAAATAAAGACGGGATCAGTGTGTGATAATTGTAAAGTGTGGTGGCATGAAGACTGCTCAAGTTATGAAGGTAGTGATTTGTGCTGATAATATTCCAGCTTAAAACTGTTTTCTTCAGAGTTCTTGCATTCAATTTAGTGCACAGTAGTTATTAACTTTACAGGAACTTCTAAAAATATTTAATTAATTTTAAAGTATTTTAACATTTTTCAAATTTATGTTCTTTAGAAATGTATGTCCTTGTGTAGTACATAATTAAAATTAAGTTACTTCAAGCTTTGAAGGTGTGTTTAACAAATTTGAGTTAAATTCCGTGTTGAAACTGTTGAGAAGAATGTTCGTCATCTTACCCCAATAGGTTCGTCAACTTACCCCGGGCACGGAGCAAGATGACGAATTTACATCAAGTGAAACTGTAATACTTTATGAAAAATCTATTTAAACAAGAACTTTGAACATCACAGTACTGTTGCATGAAAAGGTAAGCAATAATAAGCATGTCATCACAGACGTAAAACGCGCCATATTCGGGCGGAATGTCGAAAGGAAGCTTATCATCGTCAACCTGCCCCGTTCTCCCCTACTCTATTAGTAAAGCAAAGTAAAATATTTCGTTAAAACAAGTATTACGCTATTAAGTGGTTAAATGTACACTGACTGACAGAGCAAATGCAACACCAAGAAGGAGTGGTCAGAACTTTATGCCAATTGCAGGGTAGACTGACGTCACTGAGGTATGCTCATGATGTGAAATGCGCCGCTGTGCTGCGCACGTAGCGAACGATAAATGGGACACGGCGTTGGCGAATGGCCCACTTCGTACCGTGATTTCTCAGCCGACAGTCATTGTAGAACGTGTTGTCGTGTGCCACAGGACACGTGTATATCTAAGAATGCCAGGCCGCCGTCAACGGAGGCATTTCCAGCAGACAGACGACTTTACGAGGGGTATGGTGATCGGGCTGAGAAGGGCAGGTTGGTCGCTTCGTCAAATCGCAACCGATACCCATAGGGATGTGTCCACGGTGCAGCGCCTGTGGCGAAGATGGTTGGCGCAGGGACATGTGGCACGTGCGAGGGGTCCAGGCGCAGCCCGAGTGACGTCAGCACGCGAGGATCGGCGCATCCGCCGCCAAGCGGTGGCAGCCCCGCACGCCACGTCAACCGCCATTCTTCAGCATGTGCAAGACACCCTGGCTGTTCCAATATCGACCAGAACAATTTCCCGTCGATTGGTTGAAGGAGGCCTGCACTCCCGGCGTCCGCTCAGAAGACTACCACTGACTCCACAGCATAGACGTGCACGCCTGGCATGGTGCCGGGCTAGAGCGACTTGGATGAGGGAATGGCGGAACGTCGTGTTCTCCGATGAGTCACGCTTCTGTTCTGTCAGTGATAGTCACCGCAGACGAGTGTGGCGTCGGCGTGGAGAAAGGTCAAATCCGGCAGTAACTGTGGAGCGCCCTACCGCTAGACAACGCGGCATCATGGTTTGGGGCGCTATTGCGTATGATTCCACGTCACCTCTAGTGCGTATTCAAGGCACGTTAAATGCCCACCGCTACTTGCAGCATGTGCTGCGGCCGGTGGCACTCCCGTACCTTCAGGGGCTGCCCAATGCTCTGTTTCAGCAGGATAATGCCCGCCCACACACTGCTCGCATCTCCCAACAGGCTCTACGAGGTGTACAGATGCTTCCGTGGCCAGCGTACTCTCCGGATCTCTCACCAATCGAACACGTGTGGGATCTCATTGGACGCCGTTTGCAAACTCTGCCCCAGCCTCGTACGGACGAACAACTGTGGCAAATGGTTGACAGAGAATGGAGAACCATCCCTCAGGACACCATCCGCACTCTTATTGACTCTGTACCTCGACGTGTTTCTGCGTGCATCGCCGCTCGCGGTGGTCCTACATCCTACTGAGTCGATGCCGTGCGCATTGTGTAACCTGCATATCGGTTTGAAATAAACATCAATTATTCGTCCGTGCCGTCTCTGTTTTTCCCCAACTTTCATCCCTTTCGAACCACTCCTCCTTGGTGTTGCATTTGGTCTGTCAGTCAGTGTATTTTGATGTTCCTTTTAGTATGGACTTAAACAAAAAAAGGAAACATGATGACCTAGTTGAAACATAAACCAAGTATTTATGATATTATATCATAACGTGGTTATTTTAACAAAATAATTTCAATCTGCTATAAAAATGCTATATAGACATAGTAATAACGAATGTTTATACAAAATGTCGATTCGTGTCAATATTTAATTTGGGTCCCGTATTTTGTTTTTGAAAATCTGGTCACCCTAGTATAGTCACTTTTGTATGTGATGCCATCTGAATATCAAAACATAACACTTTTTAACATGGATATCTTTGGGCTGGAGGTTTATCTAGAATTAGTGTATGAGATGGGCGAAGTGGCATTGCTGACTGTTTCGAAACATTCGACACGGCACAGCGAATTGCTTCGAAGCAGTGTGACGGCACACGGCACACGGCACATATGCGTCTCGGACTGCAAGAGAAAGTGTGTTCCTTTACACCAGGGCCTCTCAAACGCCCAAAATCTCACGCGTGCAAACTGCGGCGCAGAGTTCCTGTGCACAGTGCATCGGTCCCACTCGGCTCCTCTCCGACCAACGCTTCGTCTCTGGGCTACTCGGCTAAGCTCGGCTCAACTCGGCTCGGATTTGGAGCGCTGCGGAACAAGGTAGGGGGAGCGAGCGAGACAGGCGTGGGGAAAGAGAGAGACAGCGCTATTGCTCCAAATCGAGAAGTGGGGGTCTGCACTCTGGTGAACCAAGCGAAGTCGTCTTTTGCACCGTGCACAGTGCGTGCATCCTGAGAGGCCCTGCGTTACACAGTACATGGACAGTGTTTCATGATGGTATGGTGAAGCAGTGTTTCGCGATGGCGTGGTGAAATTTTAACCACTCTCCAATGCTAAGTTAAATTCACTGCATAAACTGTTCTATGTTTTGATAACGATAAAATATGACGTTCATGAAATATTTAATGAGCAAGTGTACAAAGTACAGTATGATAAATAAATGATGTAGGCTACAGTATAATAAGTACCCGTATATAGTACAAACTGTGTTTGCTTCTTCACTAAAAGAATTCAGTTTTACCATTAAAAAGCACACTAAAACAGTAACTAATTTGCATAATTACAAAACGATTAATGAAATTTAAGAAGAGTTCAAAATAGGTATTACTGTATATGTACTTATCCTAATCCATTTACAAAAGCATAATAAAATAAAGTGAACTAACTTGAATAATTATAAAATGTGCAATGAAATCTAAGAAGAGTCCGAAATTGGAATTTTACGAACACTAACAAGCAACCTAAACTAGTTAGGAAAGCATAGTAAAATAGTTAACAGAATAAATGAACTAATTCGAATGTTTATAAAACGAATAAATAAATCAAAGAAAATTCTAAGGTAGGTATTATATGTACAGTAACAGACTGGACCTAATCCAGTTTAAAAATCTACTTCTAATTGAAGTTTAGAAACTAATTTTCGAAACGATTGCACTTGACAAACGGGAGCGTCTTTCTTTTATAGCATGACCCGACTTTGTGAACAATAATGCCCTTTTTCTGTGTAAAATAAAAAACCTCACATTGCGGAGTACGTTGCTCTTTTAGTAATTTGAAATGCGGATCAGAATATGAAGCGTCTGTTAACGAGTGTCGGCTCATCTTCAGGGCAATGTCACGCGGAGTGTTTCTCTTGAGGCGAGAGGATAAACAAAGCACCGCCTCTGCTTCTAAGCATCGATATAGCTGACATATACGGAACGACTGGAGTTTCTGTTCACGCGACACGACACAAGACGCAAATCTCATTTATTCCAAACAGTGAAGCGTCAATGTGTCGAGGCATCGAGACAGCTGATTGCGTCGGCTCACTGTTTCGAAGCGTATACACACTAGCCAACTGCAATTAGCATCATCAGTTTTAGCGTAGACAAGACCGCCTGGTGGCCATGATCGTTAAGGCGATGAGTCTAAACGGTCTGTTACCGTGGTTAGCCGGTTCGAGTCCCGTTGGTCAAAAAAATTCACCAATTGAATGTTGACTGGCAGGGTAGGAGTCGTGGTGGTATACAATATCGAGTCAAAAGCCTGGATTACATACTTCGCAATGCTCATATGCAGTGAGGGCATATGACGCTGTTGATGGTGATTCTTCCGTCGGATGGGGACGTTAAGTATTGAGCAAACCCCTTTGTGCTCTTCGATAGGAGTAGGCTATGTGCCGGCACCGGTTTTCGCCCTCTCCCTTTCTAGAGCCATATATGACGTTATTTTCATCTCATCAACTCCTCTGATGAGGTTGACGTCAGGAAGGGCATCCGATCATAAAAACCCGCCACGACAGGTTCATCTCACCTCATACTCGACCCCGTAGAGAAACGAGACAAGGACTGGACAAACAAACAGTTTAGCGTAGACAATTTTGCGTGGACAGAAAACCGACGCCGTGGTAACTAGTGATCGTCATCTGTCTATACTAAATCTTCGTCATCTTATTCCCCACGTTATTACCATCCGCCAGAACTCTAACTTCTGTATACAGTAGGTAGAAATGGCGTCATTTTTAATAATAATAATAATAATAATAATAATAATAATAATAATAATAATTTTAAAAAATACCGACCCCGATAGCTGCAGTCGCTTAAGTGCGGCCAATATCCAGTATTCGGGAGATAGTAGGTTCGAACCCCACTATCGGCAGCCCTGAAGATGGTTTTCCGTGGTTTCCCATTTTCACACCGGCAAATATTGGGGCTGTACCGTAATTGAGGCCACGGCCGCTTCCTTCCCACTCCCAGGTCTTTCCTATCCCATCGTCGCCATAAGACCTATCTGTGTCGGTGCGACGTAAACCAACTAGCAATAATAATAATAATAATGTTATTTTCTTTACGTCCCACTAACTACTTTTTCGGTCTTTGGAGACGCCGAGGTGCCGGAATTTAGTCCCGCGGGAGTTCTTTTTCGTGCCAGTAAATCTACCGACACGAGGTTGACGTATTTGAGCACCTTCAAATACCACCGGACTGAGCCAGGATCGAACCTGCCACGTTGGGGTCAGAAGGCCAGCGCCTCAACCGTCTGAGCCACTCAGCCCGGCCGTCGTATTTTAAACGATTTATTACTCTATTTGACTAGGATTTCGTCCAGGTCACAATAAAGCCCCTTACGGGAGGGGAAAGTCGCTGAAGGCAGCAAAAATGTTATCATAATACGTATTTTGAGAATGTTTATAAGCATAAAATTCCGTACTAAATCACCGACCATTTTGCTGGACGTACGTAGATCGTGATAGGTGGGGCTATCTTGCGACATGACATGGGAATGTTGTTTTCTGGATCAGCTGCCATATTGCTGGACGTAGATCATGATGGTACATATTTCTTTATCGGAAATCTTTATCTCCACTGTGGATGGAGTCACAGGATGAAATGAAATGTCGTATGGCTTTTAGTGCCGCGATATCCCAGGACGGGTTCGGCTCACCAGGTGCAGGTCTTTCTATTTGACACCCGTGGGTGACCTGCGCGTCGTGGTGAGGATGAATTGAGGATGAAGACAACACATACACCCAGCCCCCGTGCCAGTGGAATTAACCAATTATGGTTAAAATCGCCGACCCGGTCGGGAATCGAACCCGGGACCCTCTGAACCGAAGACCGTTCAGCCAACGAGTCGGGCACAGGATGCTAAGCAGCTAAGAGAGGACCAACCAAAGAATCTGTACTTGCTCTCTCCTTTTCTAATCCCCAAAACATATCCATGATTCTATGCCAGGGCCTCTCAAACGACGAAAATCTTACGCTTGGAAACCGATGCGCAGAGGTTCTGTCCACCATGCATCGGTTCGATTCGGCTCGGCTCGGACCAGCGTTTTGTCTCGAGGCAACTCGGCTAAGCACGGCTAAGCACGGCTCAACTCGGCTTGGATTGGGGAGCGCTACGGAGCACGAGAGGAAGGGGGAGACAAGTGGAGCGAGCGGGACAGGAGTAGAGAAAGACAGAGATAGCGCTATTGCTCAAAATCGAGGAGTGAGGGTCTGCACTTTGGTCAAACTAGCGAAGTCGTATATTCCACCTTGCGCCGCGCAATGCACCGGTGCATGCACTCTGAGAGGCCTTGTTCTAAGCGTTTCCGTGTAGCAGAAACATTTACAATTTTTTTTCTGGACTCAACGTCTTGCAATGGTGTCAGTGATATCACACAAACTTTGCATGCGAGAGATAGTGGGTTCGAACCCCATTGTCGGCAACCCTGAAGATGGTTTTCCGTTGTTTCCCATTTTCACACCAGGAAAATGCTGGGGCTGTACCTCACTTAAGGCCACGGCTGCTTCCTTCCCACTCCTAGCCCTTTCCTATCCCATCGTCGCCATAAGACCTCTCTGTGTCGGTGGGACGTAAAGCAAACTGCAATTGACTGACTGGCTGACTGATGGATGTACTGTAAGTGATGTCGTGACTGCAATTGTTTGTATGTTGTGCATCTGCGGATGTTGGTATCATCAGTTGACGATTTTGCTATTAATGATATCTAATATTTATTGGCAATGACGTCGTCTCACTTAAATGCGGAAATTAGCACAAGGTGCCATTAGTTCAACATGTTTTACTAAACACTCAGCCTGTATTGAAGGATGATGAACCTCAATCGGAGGTAACTATGGCAGCGTAGTACACCTGGTAGTTATTGCTTCTACCGCTCAGTCAGACTACAAACCGCATGGGCTCAATAATGAATAACACAATAAGAACAGCTTTGAAAGTAGCATATTTTCTCAGTATTTAGAGGCCATTTTAGACTAAATAGTCCCACTAGCTCCTCCCCAATGAATATACACCTGAGTGTCAGGGTTTCGGATGGAAATGGCTCTAAAAACTGCAAAATATAATTTATATTACACTTCACCAAACCACGCTAATCCATATTTTAATTGCTGAACATTAAAGATTAATTTAGAGTTAATTAACAAACGAAAAGCTATCTTCTACCTCGTGAGTCCAGTACATGGTGCATTTAATTTCCAACCGTGTTTGCATTGAACATGAGTTTTCACTCGGCCGTAACAGGTAATTAAAATTAATTCTCAACAGAGCTCAGTAAATAGCCTTTACTCTGCATTATTTACGAAGAACATTAGTAGTCTATTTTACAGTTTCAAAACAGACGCCCACATGCGTCATAGCATTGAGAACTTTAATTAAGTATGTTTATTCATGTCATTTTATTTATAGATTCCGGCCACAGTGAAAATATTCACTCTTTTTTCATTTTAACTGGCAAACCGGCTATATGAACAACAAAATGATAAGAACAGCCTTAAATGTATAAAATGGTAAAAGATAACACAATTTATTTTTGCAGTACAATAATAATAATAATAATAATAATAACAATATCATTAAATGCCAACAAAGGACTCCTCGAAGAACTGTAGAAAAATGAGCTCAAAATCATTAGATGAATTAGGCAACAAGAATGGCATCCACCGAAAGAAAAATCCAACAAGCAAGTCTAGAGCAAAAGAGAAAAAATTTCAGACACGATTCGCGAAAGATGGACACGATTTGACGACCACCTCACAAAAGAATGGACGGAAACAGGTTGACCATAAAAACTCTTTCACTTTTTTCAAAAGCCAAAACTAAGATGCCTTGCTTTTTTTAATTTTTTGTTTTACAAGTGGCTTTACGTTGCACCGACACAGATAGGTCTTGTGGGGACGATGTGGCAGGAAAGACTTAAGAGTGGGAAGGAAGCGGCCGTGGCCTTAAGATACAGCCCCAGCATTTGCCTGGTGTGAAAATGGGAAAACACGGAAAACCATCTTCAGGGCTGCCGACAGTGGGGTTCGAACCCATTATCTCCCGAATACTAGATACTGGCTGCACTTAAGCGAATGCAGCTATCGAGCTCGGTATGTCTTGGTTTAGAATCACGAAAGAAGACATCTAAATGCTACAAATCAAACCCGAAGGTGTCTTTGACAGAGATTTCTTCCCAGAAAAGATAAATAAACGGACTAAACCGAGAGAAACAACCGAAAAAAGAAGACATGTGATCCGTGGACAAGCACACTCACAAAGAATAAAAGGAATTCTGGACTCGAAAGAAAGCAAAGTTCACCGCCAAATTTAACAAGACCTAACGTGGTCGTCGAGGGCCCCAGCGAATAAATAATACTAATATTATTATTATTATTATTATTATTATTATTATTATTCCGGGGTTAACCGTGGAGCAGAAAGAGGTTAAAGAAGGTGCCGGGGTGAATGAGTCTGTCTACAATATCAAAGTTGAGTTAACCGGGCGAGTTGGCCGTGCGCGTAGAGGCGCGCGGCTGTGAGCTTGCATCCGGGAGATAGTAGGTTCGAATCCCACTATCGGCAGCCCTGAAAAATGGTTTTCCGTGGTTTCCCATTTTCACACCAGGCAAATGCTGGGGCTGTACCTTAATTAAGGCCACGGCCGCTTCCTTCCAACTCCTAGGCCTTTCCTATCCCATCGTCGCCATAAGACCTATCTGTGTCGGTGCGACGTAAAGCCCCTAGCAAAAAAAAAAAAGTTGAGTTAAAACTTTAAACGGTTATATTTCTTTTCAAAAAACAAACTTAACAATATTTTTTCCCTGAGTGAACATGACAATATATCAGGTACAAAGCAATCTTGAAACAAGACTAGGAAAATCCAAGATTCAGAACTTCAACAATTTTGGGCTTCAAGCCCCTATTTTACAATGTCAGAGATAACGGATTCAGTTTACAGAACTTCAATTAAAATAAGAAATTCTTTAGTTAAGGGCAGAAATCCCCTAATTCAAGAGCAATTGCTCCCTCAATTACAAATGTCAAGCCTTCCAGAGGCACCCTTCACAATTACAAAACTTGAAAAGAGCTAACGGGCTCTCCATTTCTTCCAGCCTACTCGAGGCAACATCAAAAATCTTACACTCTCTGGCCTTCCATGGCCCAACTTACAAATTGAAACATGGGTATCTCGTACCCAACGTACATGGCCTTTGCGGAAAAGAACAGGTTAAGTGAACGCCTCGAAACACAAACTGATTGGAGGCGTACCCTGCACTCCAGATAATGGAATATAAAACCCTACAAGGCTCTCAGCCGATGAAACAGGGGCTATTCCCAAACTACTGAGGTGGCTCAAATGGAAATCGCTTTAACACATTACAGGAAGAAAACCGTTACAAAACGAAGTCACCTCAAACCAAGATGAAGGAGAGCTCGAGAGGGTAACTCACTCTCTACCCCCGATTTACAATCAAAGATTTTATGGAGTTTTTACATTAGTCGAAATAAAGGTTACGTTTTAGAGAAGCAGATTACATAGATAAGGATTCGGACCTTCCCCTCGGAATAATTTGCGGCTACAGCAAGAAAGATGGAATTATGTGGCCATTACCTTGTAGATGTTCTAGCTGCCGACGAAAGAGGCCGCCCGCCTCCTGCTTAAACACACACACTCAGATAGACGACGATCAATTGGCCAGGAAACACAAACCGCCGCAACTTATATACCCTCAGGGAAGGTTCGAGAAAATTCCAGACTAAACCAGCCACACCCTCTCAATTTAATTGGTTAATCTCAAAGTTACACTCAGAATCGAACAAGAAGCCTATGATAGGTTGAAAATTAAGTACAGAAATTTTTCATTGGCCAGATTCAAAACTGGCGGAAATAAAAAGGAAGTATTGCCAATCCAAAAATAAATGAACTTAGATCAGTTATGGAAAACCTAGGAATACAAAACTTCTTTAAGTTCTTACACCTTGCACCAGGGTGCATGATCATAGTTTTTTGGTAGTGTCATCTGAGGAAAAATGTCCAAACTTCTTGATATATATCAAAACGAAACAAGGAGAAATTCAGCCAGTTTAGGAAACTGCACAATAACAAAATTATTTAATATTTTAGCGGAGACAGCTTCCGATGAAAGTTCCAACTTATTGTGTTATTAGTTTCACTTTTGATTGATAGAGGAGTTCCTTTAGGCGCTAATTTTGAATGCGCGGCGTTGAGGTGTACCTCCCGGTACAATAAGAATAAGAATAAGAATAGTAATAAGAAGAAAAATAATAATAATCTGCTGAGTTCGATACCTGCAATCGCTTGAGGTCGACCAGTATCCGGTATTTGGGAGAAAGTTGGTTCGCACCCCACTGTCGGCAGCTCTGAAGATGGTTTTCCGTGGTCTCCCATTTTCACACCAGGTAAATGCTGGGATTGTACCTTAATTACGGCCATTGTCACCTCCTTTCCAGTCCTAGCCCTTTCCTGTCTCAGCGTCGCCATAAGACCTATCTGTGTTGGTGCGACGTAAAGCAACTTGTAAAAGAATATTATAACAGTCTATTTCCAATTTCGATGCTTAGATGATTCAGTAGTATAGCAGTACAGCCAAAAAATACAGTTGTGTCTTTCTTTTATTTTTATTAATATTTATGTGTTTTAAATCGAAAATGTTTTCCATCCGTAACAGTAACCGTTTGTAAGCTTTTTCAGAATCCAATCCTCTTGTTCTAAACCGTCTATTAAGTTGT
Organism: Anabrus simplex; assembly: GCF_040414725.1. NCBI lineage: Eukaryota > Metazoa > Arthropoda > Insecta > Orthoptera > Tettigoniidae > Anabrus > Anabrus simplex. The sequence goes on along the minus strand of NC_090273.1, from coordinate 102,303,033 downwards.
TGTTGTTGTTTTTTTTATGTTTTACTGCGTAGAGTAATCGTTAATGCTATTAATTGCTTTCCATGGAGGACTGAGTTTGATTTCCAATGCTGTTATAAATGTAAGATTGACAAGAGGGTGGTATGTGATTGAAGAGGTATGTATACAGCTTCTCTCCTTTTCTTTTTTTTTTTAATTGAGTGCTTCTTAATTCACTCTTCCATTTTTTCTGTACTATAATGGGGAAAGGGAAGATTTACATATTAAAAGAATGATTAGCTGTTAAATATTTCTATTACTTCCTCTGTGATTACAAAAGGTAATCCATCAAAAAGCAAATTCTCGTATCAACACCATTTAGTAAAAGAAAAACGCACGCGAAACTCGTTTATCTGCACCTTTCATTGCGAAGAAGCTCCAAAAGAAAACTGCAAAGATGCGATCTTGTAAGTTGTGAGCACAAATATTAAAATCTTAAAATGGATGAGCTGCAAGACGGAATTGAGTTTCTCAGTTGACACTTGCTTGACTTCAAAATATTGGAACCTCTTGCTATATTCATTGTCTATCCTACTGTCACATACTACTGACTGCATGTAGTTTCTATCTGCAAGTCGCTGCTGCATTGCCACTCATTGTTATTCGATGTTTCTGAGTGTCCACTTCACTACATGACTGGCAGGTATCATCCACAATCTAACCGTACCTTTTTAGCTTTAGGTACAATCTCATTATACACTTATACAGGGTCGTGCTCCATTCAAGTGGAAACTATTTCGTATGTTCACCCAGTTCCCCATTGGATGTTTTACCTGTACATGCGGGGAAATGTCCGTTCCTGTAGTAGGAAGAGGTAGATGGCTTTGGATGTGAAAGCAGAGCGGGAATCTGTTGTATCGGTTCTTATATGGTCGATTATAGATCATTCTTTCTTCAAAAAGTTCATTCAGACACAGTCAAAAGGATCACCTGGTGCTAGCCGAACAATCCGGATATTTTTTGCCAGCACGGTAGCACATTTAGAGCCTCCGTGGCTCAGGCGGCAGCGCGCCGGCCTCTCACCTCTGGGTTCCGTGGTTCAATTCCCATTCACTCCATGTGAGACTTGTGCTGGACAAAGCGAAGGCGGGACAGGTCTTTCTCCGGATACTCCGGTTTTTCCTGTCATTATTCATTCCAGCAACAAACACACTCCAATATATTTTCGTCTGTCAGTCATTAACCATTGCCCCAGAGGAGTGCGAGAGGCTTCGGTAGCCGGTACAATTCCTATCCTCGCCGCAAGATGGGGCCTTCATTCATTCCGTTACTGACCCGGTTGAAACCGGAAACAGTTTGTGGATTTTCGTTTTCAGACCAAACCAGACCCCATGGCGCAACAGCTCCGAAGGGCCATGGCCTACCAAGCGAGCGCTGCTCAGCCTGAACGCATGCAGATTATGAGGTGCCGTGCGGTCAGCACGACGAATCCTCTCGGCCGTTATCCTTGGCCTTATAGATCGGGGCCGCCATCTCACCGTCTGATAGCACCTCAACTGTAATCACGTAGGCTGAGTGGACCTCGAACCAGCCCTCAGATTCAAGTAAAAATCCCTGATCTGGCCGGAAATCGAACCCGGGGCCTCCGTGTAATAGGCAGGCACACTATCCCTACACTGTGGAGCCGACTTTTCATTTTCAAGGTAGCACATTTCTTTTTTTTTCTTTTTTTTTTTTTTTGATATCTACAAATTTCAGGCCTCCACAACATTCTCGAAGATCTCGTTGACCTCTTCAATTTCTATAACGGTATTCGAACCAGAATAAGAATCCAGCTGCCATTTCCATTCTCTAGCGTATCACATGCCACGCAATAAGGGTTTGAGTGAGCTTCGGGTGGTCCGACGGCACTGCATTCCGGCCGACCAACCGAGCAGAGGACGGGGTGGCTCTACGCCTCTGTTCGGGAGACGGAGATGGACTGGTCCCCACCGTCGGCTATCCTGAGAACTTTTTCCGTGGTTTTCCATTCTCCTGCACCAAGGCGAATGCCGGGACAGTTCCTAGTATAGGTCACGGCCGCCAACTCTCTCACCTTCTCCGCGCATCTCCTACGCCGTAACAAATCTCCTAACCTGAGAGACGGCGTCACCGTCTGGGAGGCCCGCCTTCCCCTTCAGGGTAGGAATGAAAGCATTGAGTAGTGTAGTAGGGTTTGAGCAATGTACACTCAACCGTATATTTGGCCATTAGCTAAAATCGAAGAACTTGGCATATTAGAGACCCATCAGTTAGGGTAAATCTATACAGTACTGGCCATGAAACGCAACAATAGATAGTATCACTGAGATCGACGCATGACAAATTGACAACAAACGGCGCAGGATGTTTTTTCTACTTGTTTAACGTCGCACTAACACATCGAAGGGGTAGAACTGGTTAGGTAGCGGCCGTCGTCTTAATAAAGGTACAGCCCCAGCATTTACCTGATGCAGAAATGGGAAACCACGGGAAACAGTCTTCAGGGCTGCGGACTGTGGGGTTCGAACCTACTGTCTTTCGAAAGCAAACTCACAACTAGACAACCCTTACCACACGGCCAACTTGCTCGGTAGGAAATTGTTTTAGAAGTTAAAGGAGCAGCTATCTTTTTGAAAAAGCCGTCAGTAACTCACCTCATTGCTAAGTGCAAGTTATGCGACCTGCTCCGACAATGGGATGTGGTAGGTTGGTTGGCGAAGGCGCTGTGCATGGGCGATAGGGTATAATTTGCAGAAATTCGTATCCACCCGATGCTCACTACCTTTTTTTTATCGCTAACTAGAACAATTTGTAAGCAGGGTCCCTCTGTAGAAAACATTAACAACATTAACGGGGTACAATAAAACCGTAGTCGTGTTGAAACACCGGATCCCGTGAGATCTCCGAAGTTAAGCAACATTGGGCGTGGTCAGGAGTTGGATGGGTTTCCACGCGCTGTTGGTGGGGGGTAAGGGAATAGAGGAGCGGAAAGGAACTGGCCACCCTACCGCACGTAAATTCAGGCTCAGGAACACCTCTGCGGAGGTTCGGACCTGCCTTCGGGCAGAATAACCCTTACCTTTAATGGCAGTTCCCTTATTTCGTTTCATTTCTCTATATAGCAGTATGTGCTATTGTATCTGATCCATTAATAGCTTAACACTTTCAACACTACCATATTTTAACATGGATCCTGGCTGTGAACTGGGTCTTTTTGCTAATTTCTAACGCGTTATTATGGTACAGCGAAACATATTACATGCTTGATTTTTGTACCATATGAAGGTGTCAACCGTCCAAAATGAAGATGTTAATCAACAAGTGAATATCTGAAGTAATTTAATTATACTAGTCTTATGAAAAACATGAAAAAATAGTACAGAAATTTTTTTTACATTGAGGTTATACCAATAAGCTTGCTCAAACAATAAAAAATAATAATTTAATGCGACTACTTAGGCCACAAATAAACACAAATGCAGTGGAATAAAATATTTACCTATTTAGGTATAGTTTGTTTTCGTATGGTAGTCCTGAAAACATTGGACTATACACAGTCCTACTTTGCACTCTTTGCACCACCATCTACTCTCTTTTCTGACATGCTTATCACTTTCTTTCTTGCCCCTCTCCGAGCATAGCTTGCAATAACGAGTAGCTTTCACCCATATGGTAAATTGTTGCAAAAAACCAATAAATTTTGTGAAGTTTTACTGCAGACCACCGGTGCCACATGGAATTTTCCTTCAGTTTGCCCTGACGTTTCATTGCCGCAATTGTCGTACCTGCATATCTGTTAGTTTCTGTTTTTATATTTTTGATCACATCGTCACTAAAAAAATTACTGAAACAATCCATTTCGTCACTCCCCGCGCAAAACTGAGTTGAACCAGATGCCGACTGGAAGACAGCTAGCTGCGGTTGGTCATCTGTTTCTGACCATTCATCATCAGGTTCAGATGATCTACAGATGTTCCCGGCACAGGTGAATCATCAGTCTGCGTCTCTTCGTCTAAACGAAAAAGATAATCCCAAATTTCTAGGCGAAGTCTTTCTATCGTTTGTATTCGGAGTAAAATAATACAGCTAAACACTTACGTTCCAAAGTGACGTAATAAAGAAAAATCTTACCTGAACTACCGCTTGATACGTTATCCGGTTCGTAAGTAGGGTCGTAATCCATCTCTGAACCCGCTTCTCCCGATAAAATATCACTATCATTGAGCCGGCGTGAAGACATGTTTACACAATAACACAGCTGACAGCGCGACAGATTTGGCGCGTGCAGCGCACGGCACACTGAGTGCTTCGGTAGAGGTTACGGCAAGGAGAAAATGAATGCCCTGTTTATCGTTTCATTTCGAAATTCCCGAAAACTGCTGCATTCTAGTGGTCGCTATATGAACTATTACCTCCAACCAAGGGACGGAAACCGTACGTGATACGTGCAGCTGGATATAAACACACGAGAAAATCACGCCCGTATCATATACGGGCGCCGTCCAGAAGCAGGAAAGCAGCGCGCCCGTATCCCGTACGGGCATAGTGTGGAAAGTGTATAAGAAGACTGTCATAGAGGAAGGTGCATAATATCTGTTTCTTTTATTGTCTACTTGCACTTAAGTAGACACATCATTTGAAGGTTTAATGCACGAAACGTGTTTTTTCCTTGTTACATTGAGCATAACATAAATTGTTTCGTCTTTGATTCCTACAATTGAAGTCGTGCAACAAAGAGGATTGCTGTATTTTAGCAGAAATATGTCGATTCACCTCATTTAGCTCAGTTTGTTAAACGGATGGATAATGCCAGATACCGTAACTGGAAGTTGATTTTCAAATCCCATTCTCTATCTTCTTTTTTGTATGTTCAGCGTTGTTGTTGTTGTTGTTGTTGTTGTTTTTGGCATTACTAGCCATTGCACGATGCCGTAGAGGAGATGGCTGCCTGGCCGCTAATATCTCACCGTAGTAACTGAATGACTTCTGACAATAGTTTTTACAGCCGAGGTCATAGTTTTTGATATTATGAACTTGCATCCGGGAGATAGTGGGTTCGAACCCCACTGCCAGCAGCCCTGAAAATGGTTTTCTATTTTTGCACCAGGCAATTGCTGTGCCTGTACCTTAATTAAGGCTACGGCTGCTTCCGCCCCACTGCTTCGTCACCACTCCTAGGCCTTTCCTATACCAAGTGTAAGGGGGTGGGGGTGACCTGCACGCGATACCTTATTTTGTACAACTCTACATAATACGAGGTGCGTTTTTAAAGTAAGTGCCGTTTTGATATAGAAAAAAGTCATGCAATTGTTTAAACAATTCTTTTTTTTTTTTTACATGCAATCCTGTACCTTAAACTACTTCTCAACGTAAATTCCAGGCATATCAAGGCATTTGTCATATCGTGAAGCCAGCTTCTGAATTCCATCCACATAGTAATCTGCCACCTGATGTGGCAGTCACTGCCGCGCGGTCCTTTTTAGGTCATCATCATCGTCGTCGTGACGTTCACTTACTAAATGCTTTTTCAGGCGCAGGAACAAGTGGTAGTCACTAGACACTAGGTCACGACTATACGGAGGATGTTCACATTGTCCCCAACCCTTTGAAGCGATCAAGTCTCGGGTTCGATTAGCCGTGTTGAGATCGCATATTGTCATGAAGCAAGAGAATCCCCCTTGTGAGCATGGCAAGCCGTTTGTTTTGAATTGTGTGAGCACAACTTCCGATAATCTAAGCATCCTGACACAATTTCATAAAGAACATTCTTTGAAATTTCAGGCAACTCATAACTTAATGACGAAATCTTAAAGCACCTGTTTTCTCGAACCTTTGCATCAACTTTTTGCACCAAGTTTTCAGTAATGACAGACGCTCGCCCACTACGCTTCTCGTCGTGGACATTAGTACGGCCTTCTTTAAATGCTCCAACCCATTTTTTTACTTTCCCTTTGCTCATAGTGTGTTCTCCATACACCTCACTAATCTCCTGATGAATTTCAACAATTTTCACGCCTTTTCCATTTAAAAATCGAATCACAGCGCGTACTTCACACTCGGCGGGACCGTTAATTGTCAGTGGGATTTTCAATATGCGCAAAGAAACGTAAATACAGGCGACTGCTTCCCTAATGGCGTTTGTGGCTAGCCTACAGATGTATTACTCGCGAAACTTTTAGTGATACCTGTACTCCCTATTGCTGAATCGGTAGACCTCGGCAATCTTCGAAATTCGTATTGGCAACCTTTGACACACAAACTATGAATCGCCATGAGACATCTGGCGTACACTTTACGTACTAGTACTGTTGTTTACACAGCAAAGCCAAAATATAAAATTCATGCTAGGACCAAGATTCGCATCGAGAAATGGTATATAATGTGTCTGTGACACAGTTGTTGGCTTAAGATAATAAAGAGTTGGAAAATTCCGATCGATCGATCATACTATCGATTCAGTTCAGATTTCATTACCAAATACAGTAGAGATAATACGCGACACTTACGGATTTCGCCTTGCTAAAATGGGAGACGACTCGACGGTGGCGCTCCTAGTGACTTGACCTGAACAAATCGCGCTAAATTCAAATATCAATGGAAATGTATATACGGAAATGGATAAATAAATTACGTCTAGAAAGAAAGTGTTATTGAAATATTAACTTCGAAGTTGCTAAAGCAATTCTGGATAAATGAATGAAGAATTCTTTAAAAGGTTGTCATTCAAAGACTGAAATTAGACACATAAACAAGATATGAAATGGGCTGCTGTGAGATGGCTTGATCTTTCATTTATGCATTACTTTTTTAGCTTTAGCATTCCTGCCTGAACTTTTACGGTTGGATTCGTCTTTTTTCTCATTTAAAAAACATTGTATCATCACATTAAGACACTTGTCAATAAAAATATCGGCACATTCCTTACACACATGATGCAATGAATTAACATTTAAAAGCCGGACAATTTTCCTCATAACATAAAGCCTATTAACAGAAAGAAAATATATAAAATCCCGGATTTAATCTGAGAAGAGGGATTAAAGAAAGAAAAGTATGAAAATGTTGTCGATAGTGATGCTTTGAGGAATATTTACGTACAATTAGAGTAAAAATGGAGCATACCCTTGGCTGTATAGTCGAGGATTTCTAAAGTCGCTGGCCTGGAAATGATCTGAACAGATCTTATAATTCTTATATAAGCGTAACGTCCCTTCTTTCTTGTACACCTTATCCAAATCACTTCTGTGACATTTCAAAACCCACAGATCACACCTACAACAACACATCGGTATTGGAGGTTCACTGCTGCACTATAGAATAAAATATGCGTGTTACATTTTATGCCAGTTAAAATATGGGTCGAGAAGGTCAGAATATTATGAAGTACTATAAAAATCTCTGTCACTGAAAGAATATATATGCAAACACAATATTACTTGCATGTTCTTGTCGCGAGGGAACCTGAAAACGACCACGCATTTTTCTCTACTTCGTAATTACTGCAGTCAAACACAGCACATACCTTTCCCCTCATGTTGAGAGGAGATATCAAGGAATGACACACACTACTATTTATTTATGTCAACTCAATGAAAACGCATAAATAACACCAAAAACTTCACACAAAAATACACGTGCTCTTATGAGAGAGTCAGTACTGTTCAGGTCTATCCGCTAGAGTGAGCTCCAGTAGCTGTCCCTCGATATCTCGCTCAGTGTCGCGTATTATCTCTATTGTATTTGTCATTACCATTCAGTTGGCAGTATTACCAGAACCGGGCTAGCTGCCTCCTTACTCCTCACTCCCGTACAAAGAAGCATCACTAAATGTTTCGCGAGTGATGCGTACTGAGCGCAAATGCTCTGAACGACGATCGAAGCGCTGCGGCCATATTTTAAAACGGTACTTAGGCCCACTTTAAAAACGTGCTTCGTATATTAATCATGGCAAACACACAGGGACAGAACGTACCGGCATATTACATGAAATTCTTTCTGACATGAAATTTTCAAAATGTCCTCCGTTAGTTTTGTTTCATGCATCAACCCACCGTCAGCGACTTTTAATCTATAGCATTTTTAAATTTTACATGAAAAGCCTTATATCGATTTTTCGCTTGAGATGCCGACACTAATTTGAAAGAAGCTTCAAACCAAAATAATTAATACTACTGTACTGGACTCATTGATACAGATTCTATGACAAAAGTAATTTAATATAATAGAATCCACCTTTTCAATACACAACTGTTGCACATAGATTATGTTACAACATTTTAATTATAATGGTACCGGTTTCGACACGTATAACATGTCATCATCAGCCATAGATAAAACCAAACAAGTGAATAGATTTGCATATATCAAAAAGACACACTGACTAGATCGTAAATTGTCACATTTAAAATTGCTTTTGAGGAAATTCGGAGTTAAATTGTGTGTTTTACATTGCTTAAGAAAATCTATATCCTTGCCTAGTTTTGCGACCTTGATTTTAAGTCGCATGTAGTGATGGGCCTTTGATTTTGCTTGGTAAGTTGTATCATCTAAAGTTATAAACTTCATGGCCGTTCCGTATTGAACCGAGAATCACAAAAGAAATTTAATATAATAGAATCCGCCTTTTCAATACACAACTGTTGCACATGATGCATTTGAAAAAAGAAAATACTCAAACCTTCATTATTCGTATCTAACTGTACAATGTTCTTAGAAACAAATTTGTATCTATTCTCCGCAGTGGCGTTAACGGAGGAAAATAAAACGATTCGGCGAGAGAATGCGACAAAGGACATGCAGCGTGACATGAACAAGAAGAGCTAATGTTATTGTTTCACACAACTTTCTTTTGTCGCTTCCTTCCTCTGAGGAACACAATAGTCGCTTGTTTGCCGTACCTTATGTCATTCGTATTGTTCTTTGCTGTATGCTAGATCTCATGGCCTATGTCAGCGCTTTCCAACAACAATTTGCTACTTGCAGGAATATTTTCCAGTACAGAAATACACTGTGTTGAATAATTAATAAGAAAAATTAGAGTGCATGTGTGTGTGTTCGTATAGTTTGACACTGCCAGAAATAAGCTCAAACGTATGAGTAAACAAAACATGTTTTAGAATGTTTACCATAAATTTCTGAAAAATTAAAAGAAACTAATTTTATAGCTTAAAATTATTACTGTCCGCCTCTGTGCTGTAGTGGTTAGTCTGATTAGCTGCCACCCGCGTAGGCCAGGGTCCGATTCCCAGCTCTCCCATGAAATTTATCCTCAAGAGGTCAACTAAGTAGATGCGGTTTCGATTCCCACCTCAGCCATCCTGGAAGTGGTTTGCCGTGGTTTCCCACTTCGCTTCCAGGCAAATGCCGCGATGGTACCTAACTTAAGGCCTCGACCGCTTCCTTCCCTCTTACTTGTCTATCCCTTCCAATCATCCCATTCCCCCACAAGGCCCCTATTCAGCGTAGCAGGTGAGGCCGCCTGGGAGAGGTACTGATCATCCTCTCCATTTGTAACCCCCAACCCAAAGTCTCACGCTCCAGGACACTGCTCTTGACGCAGTAGAAGTGGGATCCCTCGCTGAGTCCGATGGAAAAACCAACCCTAGAAGATAAAAGGATTAAGAAAGAAAGAAAATGATTATTATTATTACATGATCTAGATATTAGCGTAGTAATTTCCTACTTGGTTGACTTGGTTCCATTCCTGACTTGTTTGAAGAAACTACGAAGCGGTGCTCACAACCTCAGTGATAAAGACGGCTCGTTATTGTCTCCCAGCAAGTCCATGTTTACATTTATTTATTTATTTATTTATTTATTTATTTATTTATTTATTTATTTATTTATTTATTTATTTATTTATTTATTTATTTATTTATTTATTTATTTATTTATTTATTTATTTATTTATTTATTTATTTATTTATTTATTTATTTATTTATTTATTTATTTATTTATTTATTTATTTATTTATTTATTTATTTATTTATTTATTTATTTATTTATTTATTTATTTATTTATTTATTTATTTATTTATTTATTTATTTATTTATTTATTTATTTATTTATTTATTTATTTATTTATTTATTTATTTATTTATTTATTTATTTATTTATTTATTTATTTATTTATTTATTTATTTATTTATTTATTTATTTATTTATTTATTTATTTATTTATTTATTTATTTATTTATTTATTTATTTATTTATTTATTTATTTATTTATTTATTTATTTATTTATTTATTTATTTATTTATTTATTTATTTATTTATTTATTTATTTATTTATTTATTTATTTATTTATTTATTTATTTATTTATTTATTTATTTATTTATTTATTTATTTATTTATTTATTTATTTATTTATTTATTTATTTATTTATTTATTTATTTATTTATTTATTTATTTATTTATTTATTTATTTATTTATTTATTTATTTATTTATTTATTTATTTATTTATTTATTTATTTATTTATTTATTTATTTATTTATTTATTTATTTATTTATTTATTTATTTATTTATTTATTTATTTATTTATTTATTTATTTATTTATTTATTTATTTATTTATTTATTTATTTATTTATTTATTTATTTATTTATTTATTTATTTATTTATTTATTTATTTATTTATTTATTTATTTATTTATTTATTTATTTATTTATTTATTTATTTATTTATTTATTTATTTATTTATTTATTTATTTATTTATTTATTTATTTATTTATTTATTTATTTATTTATTTATAAGTGTTGCTCTTCAGTTACTTCAGATTTAAATCGGTGACATCCACATACCAGAATTAAATTCTACTTAAGTTTGCATTTACTATTTATATAGGTCAGGAATACCCAACAGTTTGTGTGCAGACACGGGGGTTCACGGACATAACGCTCATTTAAAACAAGAACGTCGTAACTCAAAAACAGCCTGTGTTGCGTTATGTTTACCATTTTATTTGTGCTTGGATTCACTTTTAATTAGTATACAGAACTCAAAACAGGCGGTTTTTGAGTTATGACGTTGTGTTAAATGAGCTATAAGGTGTGCATGATTAACTGAATAAAATAAATCCCCTTAATTGACTGATAGTTGAAGTTCATTTTGACTGATCACAAAGATACGCCGTAATTAGTTTCCTTTTCACAAAATTGCCTTTTACAAGAGTTTTCTCCTCATCTATATTTGCTGAAGTTACTTTGCAGACAAATTTTGTAGTCTGATAGGGACATTGAGAAATTGTGGGTTTTTCTTTGAAATCCATTAGTAAGAATATGCAGTGCATTTAATATACTGTAGAATTGTAAAACTACAGGTTCTCTCAGATAAAACCAGACCGAACGCACGGTGTTTGTACTTTGCGCTACGGCAGCTGCCTCAACCGAACCTACGTCGCGCGCGGCCGCCCTGCTTTTAGTGTGTACACAATCTTATATGAAATCTTAACTTATAAAATAGATGCTGTAAGTGTCGTCCTTCCTGGGTTATACAGGCATTGTATCTGGTAACCACATTCTGGCTGACACGAGTGACTTCTGCCACTGTAATCTTTCTGATTTCATTCGTAACGTTTTCTTTCAGTTCCTCCAATGTGTGAAGATTTTTTCCATACACTTTTTTCTTTCAGTTTACCCCACAAGTATAAATCACACACTGGTAGATCTGGAGAAGAGGGGGAAATAGACCAGCACTGATCACTCTGTCTGCAAGCACTTCCGAGATTGTAAGAAAGGAATCTTCTGCTGTATGAGCAGGGGCCGAATCTTGTTGAAACCACTCACGCGATTTTTTCTTCCGTTTACTGAAGTAAGAACGGCATCAAAATGTCATCTTGGTACCTTTCTGCTTTTACTGTCGTCTCGGAAAAAAAGTAGGCTCAATTATTCGTCTTGCACTAACAGCACGCCGAAGACCAATCTTCATATCACAATAAGGGACTTCAAAAACTCCATTAGGACTTTCTGTACACCAATAGCGAGAGTTATGACTATTCACACGACCATTGAGATTAAACCAGAATTTTTACATACGAAAATACGGTGTTGCAATGATAATAATCTCACCATGTTAAAAGCTGAGATTCAGACTGGCGATCATGTTTGCCAAGTCGAACACGTGCCGGCTGCTTGCAAGATCAAGAACTATGTGCGCGCCTCCCACACAACAGCTGCAGTAGAGCATAGTACAAACACCGTGCGTTCGGGCTGGGTTAATATGAGACATCCTGCATTTTAGCTATCGAGGTTTCATTTGCTTCCGTTAAAATGTAGTCTTCATAGTAAATCATCGCTATCTAGGGAGTAAAGATTTTGTCCAGGAACAGCTTTGATATATTTCTCGGAGAGGGTTTAATGATATATACTTAAATTCGTACCTCGTAAAGTTTTCTAAGTCCCAGCAAAATGAATTACAGTCGAGTCCCGGTAACTCGTCCGTCCATTAACCTCCACAATTGCAGAAGTTTGTTTCTTTTTTTCCATCGGGGATAAATAATGAAATTAGCCTTGTTTGTGTATGTTAACATTGATCGAGTGGTATGACTAGGGGTAGTCATCCTAACAGCATAAAATACATAACAATATTATGAATATGGGGTCAAAGCGTTCAATTGCTAAGCGACAGTGAAATAGTTGCAATGGTGAGAAGACGGAAGGAAAAGATGAAGGCGAATCACGGGACGAGAATGTGAATGACATGGTAAACACCGAAGAATTGAAGACTGCTGAATGAATGTTGCGTTATTTCGAGGAGTAAGGTGCATCTGCGATGGACATTTTGGGTATTCTTCCGACATCTACGTGATGAAGCAGTCAGAAGAAACAAAGAGTGCGAGAAACAAACCACCATCACATATACTTTTCTCCAAAAGAGACTAATAATTTAATTTCATAGATATATAACTTGTTGTTGCTTCCGTGGCTCAGGCGGCAGCACGTCGGCCTCTCACCGCTGGGTTCCGTGGTTCAAATCCCAGTCACCCCATGTGAGATTTGTGCTAGACAAAGCGAAGGCGGGACAGGTTTTTCTCCGGGTACTCCGGTTTGCTCTGTCATCTTTCATTCCTGAAACACTCTCCAATATCATTTCATTTCATCTGTCCGTCATTAATCATTGCCCCAGAGGAATGCGACAGGCCTCGGCAGCCGGCACAATTCCTATCCTCGTTGCAAGATGGGGGCTTCATTCATTCCATCCCTTATCCGGTCAAATGACTGGAAAACAGGTTGTAGGCTTTTTACAACTTGTTGTATTATAAATTATTTTAGATTAGGTTTTCTAATTTCTTTTGGTCTCTCCATGTTAAAAGTCTTAGGTGTTTTAATATAACTTGAAGTGAGTTTTATATATATCCTTCCACGAGTCCGGTAAATGTCGACACCTCGAGTTTGTGAGAATCTACTAGAACAGTATATCAATAGTTCATGTAAATGGGTACTGGGTGGATAGGACATTTTATTTATAGTGTGCAGGAATAGTATTTATCATTCCATGAGGCACAGTGTTACGATAGAACCTTAAACACTTCCGGAGTACCAATCTTCCGTGGATGATAGTGTGGTCGAAAACAGATACGTAATGATCGAGATCAACGACATTTTCACTACAATTGTCCATCACAACAAACAAATAACTACTATTGAAATCACATTCTTAAACACTTCAGGACATACCAGCCTTGTATGTAGCAGGACAGGACAATCTTACTTATCCTCCATGCCATGTATCAACCTGTGATGTCATCCGATGTGCTATGATACCAATTACTTCGGATTAAGAGTTAGTATTCGGATTTTACATAGATTATTTATTTAAAACCTAAATTACCCAAAATCCACTTTAGGATAATTCTGGGTAGTACCGATCAATGTAGTGGCCAACACGTTCGCCAAATATGAATTCATTAAATATATATTTAAGAATGTGAGGTGGTTCGTATCCAAGACCCTACGTATACAATTACCGGCAGACTGCATGCACCTGCCACTTGCGTGCATGTACATTGCTCTTGGTTATACATTTTGTAAACCAATCTTGTATAACCCAACAAGTGCAATCCAGTCATAACACTGTAATGTGATTGTTTCTGTGTTGAACAGTGCAAAACACCTTTTGATGGATATATTCAGTAATGTCACGCTTATAAAAGGACCAATTTCAAAAATGCTACTAGATGAAATTGGCGTCATATACTGAGCACCTTTGTGGGAACTGCATTTAGAGCAATTGGATAACTGTTTTGCATTTGTACAGAATTCCATTTCACTAATACGAAAAATATGGTGTTAATCAAACCTTTGTGATTGGTTTGCAATTTAATAACACTATGAGTACTGCAAAGAGGTGCATTGTTTTGCAAGGGTAGGTGGGTGTGTGTGTCAGATTTCATTGTGTACAATTTTTTAATCATCTTTATGCACTAACTGGTTTATTTTAAAGTGCATCATTCAAATGGGATTGGGGGTCTGGAAAGCTCCTTCTGAGTAGAGGCGGCAGAATACATTCACAGTATCCCCTGCTTGTAAGAGGTAACTGAAAGGGACAGTCAACTTGGGAGGGTGGATTGGTGACGATAGTTCCCGTACCTGAGTCTGGCATTTCTCTCCTCACTTTAATTTATATTCTATCCGACCTCCTTTCGTCAACTCTTGTTTTCTGCTGACCCCGACGGTATTAGGTTTGCGAAGCGTTGGGAGTCTTTCATTTTCACACACTTAATGGCAATTCCCTTTTCTTTTACTAATACCTTCATTATTCCTTCATTCATTGTTTATCATTAAGAGAGGATGATTGCCCAGTTGTATTTCCTCTTAAAACAATAATCACCATCATGTCCGACGAAAAAAACTGATGCGACAATTGTCTTGTAATACAAGAAGTGATTATACCTGAAATTATGTATGCGTGAATTGCTTGTATATTGCTTTAAAGTAGAAGGATAAGTGGGTTCGAACCCCACTGCCTGTAACCCTGAAGATGGTTTACCGTGTTTTCCCATTTCCACTCCAGGCAAATGCTGGCCACGGTCTCTTCCTTCCCACTCCTAACCCCTCCCTCTCCTATTGTCTCCATAAAACCTATCTGTGTCGGTGCGACATAAAGTAAATTGTAAAAATGGACAAGTGCTCAAGACGTCATCGCAAGATGGCCGCACATTTAAAGATATATATTTTGGCGGGCGGTCAAAAGTCAGTCACAGCCCGGTGCAACTTGGCGTGTATATGAGGCACAGATAGGTGTGAAGATTGTTTAAAAACGAGAAAAATTAAAATGTGACCGTAAATAAAAACAATATTGAAGACTAGCGAATGTACCCGTGCTTCGCTACGGTATTCTACATTATATTCGAATATCGAAGTAAATAGTGTACATGCAGTAAATAAGATTGTTTTTAAATTGCATGTCTCTTAGCGTTATCCGAGAAAGAGCATGAGGAGGTCCCCGTACGTTGTTTCCAATGTAAAGTGTTTGTTACGGATTTGTGATATAATGGCAGGCTCACTTGCCTACTGGCATTCACAATCGAGTTGGGAAGTTTACATTATAATTGCAGTCCCCATTGCCTACTACGCGGACAGAATCGATTTGGGGAGTTTTCGTTGAAATGGCAGCCCCCTTTTCCTACTTCCAGACAGATTACAGTTGAGGAGTTTCTATTATAATGGTAGGCAATTACCCTACTATCACTCGAAATTGAGTTGTGCAGTTATCATTATAATGCCAGGCCCATTTTGCTACTGCCAGCCAGCTTACTGCCAGTCACACCAAGTTGGTGAGTTTCCATCAAAATAGCAGGCCACTATGCCTAATGCCAGTCACATTTTAGTTGAGGACATTTCTTTATAATGGCGGGCACCCTTGCCTACTGCCAAACACAATCGGGTAGGGGAGTTTTAAACAAAACTGCATGCTCACTTGCCTTCTGCAAGTCAAATCGAGAAGGGAACTGTTCATTACAATTGTAGGCTTTCCTTACTAATGACAGTTACACAGGAGTTGGAGAAGGAACCCTTTCCTACTGCCAGTCAAAGTCGGTGTGGGGAGTACTGATTACAATATCAGACCCACCCTTTCTCGATCGCTACAAATCGACATCAGTGAATATATATAGATCGACATACGAAAGTATATGCGTGTTTACAATATTGAAGACCTTAATTTACAGATTAACTGCTACTAAACGTACGCCATATAGACAAAGGATTATACCATAAGACACGCCGGATTTAGTGGCCTAAATGGCTGGTCCTATGATATGTCATCAATTCTTGGGTCAGATTGAGTTAGAAACGTGGAACAGGGTAAAGGTTTTGTAAGATTATCTTACATTACATTACTTTTCGGATAATTATGTGACAGCTACATACATAGCATTTGGCTCACATATGCCTACTGGGTGGGCCAAGTTTCGTGAAGAGTATGATGATTCTGTATTTCATATAAGTAATTGAAAGTATGAATTATGCATGTGAAAATTCCAAATTGGCTTAACATCGATTGATAGAGAAAAATCAAACGTAAAAGGGATACAGATACGGCAAAAGTCATAAGACCAAGGTTGTAGATCATTCCAAATTGAACGGAGATTGTGCAATCCGTTATGTGATAGGAATTTCCGAAGGTCTGCACCATCATTAAAATTGCCTGCATATTTCGATATTCTTCGGGGATAAAAAGTGAAAAATTTATGATCTAGGATGTTTTCCGTTCGTTACAGGCTAAAACGTATAATTTTGTCAAATTTCAATTATCTTATTTTTCTTCTGGCAGATTATGCCGCAATCTGGATTTTGGGCGAGGCGGGTAAAATTAGGACTTTCAGGAAACTAAACCAAAAATTATGGAGATGGTCATTATTACCCCTTAAACGGAAAGCTGTACGAAAATTTCGCCAAAATAGTCAGTGTAGAGGCACACAGTCGTTACGATTTGATTTATATAGATAAGGAATCTGCTCCACGTAAAACACCTTTTGGGCTATGTACGCTGGACTTAACCTGCAAAAGTAACTATTCATTATATCTCCCTTATTAATCCTCCTGACGAAAAAATGCACATGAAAAAAAAAGTTTAGAGGTGGAATTCCATCACGTTTGGTCGATTTCCAGTCAGGTTGGTCTTGTTCTGTATATATTGTGGGAGAGTAAAATCACCATTTCGGTTCCCTATAAACCGCCAGTCCATTCCGGAACATGAAATGTTATTTACGTTTAAAACCTACCTTTGGACAGGTGGATGCTAAATATAAATTTTGGTTCGAATGTCTTCAGTAGTTTTCAAGTTGTAAGGAATACGCTTTACACGCACCCGCTCGTGAGTCAAGTCCGATGGGACTTGTACAGAAAAACGGTCCGTTAATGATATCTCCCTTATTAATCCTCGTATCGAAATGATGCACATGAGAAAAAAGGTTTAGAAATTAATTTCTACCAAGGTAGGTAGATTTCCATTAAGTTTGGTTGTGTATATTTTGTGGAAGTGCAAAATCACTGTTTCGGTTTCGTATAAACCCCCAGTCAGTTCAGGGATTTAGAAACAATATTTGCCCTAAAACCTATCAAGGACAGGTGTATTCTAAATATGAGTCTTGGTGGAAATACATCCAGTAGTTTGTAGCACTCGCGTACATACGGCGTAATTAAGGAAGAAAATAATACAGTTAAGAAAGTTGAAAGTAATAGAAAATGGATTATAACTGAGGACAGCCGGATAACGACAAATATGTAAATGCCAAGTGAATGTATTGGAAAATCAAATGCCCCTCAATAAATTATGCTAGTGTGAGTTATGGATATACTGTAATAAATCGAGCTCGGTAATCAATAGTATAAGAGAAAATGGAGGAAAAGCATTCTGGTTTTCCTATAAACCCCCGCTCTATTCAAGGATTTTAAAATAATATGTATATCGGAGCCTTCCCCGGGATGAGTATACTCTAAATATGAAGTTTGGTTGAGAACTATCCAGCTGTTTCGACGTGATGGTGGAAAAAACCATTCAGGTTTTCCTATAAACTCCCCGTCTATTCAAAGATTTTAAAATGACATGCATATCGAAACCTTCCCCGGGATGAGTATACTCTAAATATGAAGTTTGGTTGAGATCTATCCAGCCGTTTCGACGTGATGGTGGAACAGACAAACAGACACGAAACGTAAAAACCACCGATTCGGTCTTGAGTTGACCTAAAACGGATAAATATCTGAAAATTTGGCAAAACAAAAGAAATTACAGACAGCGGACCCCCTACAGTTTTATTTATATAGATTTTGCCACTCTAAATTGACAAATTTTGGCATAATTTGCAAAAATGTCTAAATATACTAATAATCCGGTAAAAGACTATAAAAATAATATACGCAAAGTTTTGAGGTTGTAAATTTCACCAAGAGAAAAAGACCTCTCAGTTTTGCTTACTGTGCTGATAAGTTGAAAGTAGGCTATCTCACCTGGATCACTGTAAGTGCTTAGGTGTTCATAAGGAAAGATCTTCATTAGGATAATCACAGTAATGATATTTTAAATAAAGGTTACGTTTCTCTTCATATGGCTATGAGGGTATTCAAGGGTTGTAGTAAGGATCTAAAGGAGAGGGCGTGTAAGTCTTGGTAAGACCCCAATTATTGTAGAGTGTGGTTCCAGTGTATGGTACCCATCCCACTATTCCTGCATACGAGAAATGGAAAAGATCCGAAGGAAAGCAGCATGATTTGTTCTTAGTGATTTCCGACAAAAGAGTAGCGTTACGAAAATTCTGCCAGTTTTGACCTGGAAAGACTTGAGAGGAAGGAGATGAGCTGATCAACTAAGGGGATGTTCCGAGCTGTGAGTGGAGAGATGGCATGGAATGACAATAATAGACGAATAAGATTGTGGGGAGTTTTTGAGGTAGGAAAGAACATAATATGGAGATAAATTTGGAATTCAAAAGGACAAATTGAGGCAAATATGCATTTACAGGAAGAGGTGGTGATGGTGGTTATTGTTTTATGTGGAAGTACAACTAGGCAACTGTCCTCCATATAACACTAATCAGAGAGAAATAATGGAAGGGGCCTGTCACTTTGAAAAATGAAGGTATCGGCCAAAGAAAGACAAGGGCTACGAAGGACACCCTAGGCCTCCGTCGGGGTCGGAGAAAAGCAAGAGTTGACCAAGAGAGACTGGATAGAATAGAGGAAAGTGAGGAGCCTGGGGCAAGTAAGTGGAAGCAATTCCAGGACTCAGCTAAGGGCTCCGTGGTCACCACACACGTTCCCAAGTTGTTGTTTTTTGCTAGGGGCTTTACGTCGCGCCGACACAGATAGGTCTTATGGCGACGATGGGATAGGAAAGGCCTAGGAATTGGAAGGAAGCGGCCGTGGCCTTAATTAAGGTACAGCCCCAGCATTTGCCTGGTGTGAAAATGGGAAACCACGGAAAACCATTTTCAGGGCTGCTGATAGTGGGATTCGAACCTACTATCTCCCGGATGCAAGCTCACAGCCGCGCGCCTCTACGCGCACGGCCAACTCGCCCGGTCGTTCCCAAGTAAAGAGCCCCTGTGGCCCCTTTTAGTCGCCTCTTACCATACGCAGAGGATACCGTGAGTGAATGGAAATGTTCGATAAATGTTCAAGTTGTTTGAAATAATGTAAGAAAAGACGAGGTGAGCAACTGATAGGGAATCCGCCATCTGAGTGACAGCCCTATCAATCGTAAGTGATTGAATACGATCAAAAGTAGGCTACGTCTGCAGAACGAAGCATCTCAAACTCGAACCTGCGCTCTTGTAAATACAAACAACAATCGACGCTGATGTTTGAGAACCGCGGTTCGTGCGAGTGTCTGGTTCTTCGCCGCCGAGAACTGGAAATACAACTCTGCTTGGTTAGTAGTACTTTCATCGCACGTGTCTAAATCATCGTATTATTTTTTATCCTTCCTCAAACGTTTGAAGTTGCCAAACTGACAAAGGATATCATAAATAAAAATTCAATTATTTAGGTAAAATTGAGAATAAGAAGATATATAGAGAGAGAAAACGTGTATTTACAAATGTACTGCTAGATATTCATCTAATATAGTTCCCATAAGACATCGTATGCTAGAATTCAATCAATATTAACAAACTGTTTGGAATACGTCTTGATTTATATTTGATAAAACATGGTAAATGAATGGCCGGCCCCGTGGTGTAGGGGTAGCGTGCCTGCCTCTCACTCGGCGCCCCGGGTTCGATTCCCGGCCAGGTCAGGGATTTTTACCTGAACCTGAGGGTTGGTTCGAGGTCCACTCAGCCTACGTGATTAGAATTGAGGAGCTATCTGACGGTGAGATAGCGGCCCCGGTCTAGAAAGCCAAGAATAACGGCCGAGAGGACTCGTCGTGCTGACCACACGACACCTCGTAATCTGCATTCCTTCGGGCTGAGCAGCGGTCGCTTGGTAGGCCAAGGCCCTTCAAGTGCTGTAGTGCCATGGGGTTTGGTTTGGTTTTTGGTAAATGAATTTCCCGACTTATTTATTCACATAAAAGTGAATGAAAATGAAAACCTACAACCTCTTTTCCAGTCAGTGACCGGGTCAGGGATGGAGTGAGTGAAGCCCCTATCTTGCGGTGAGGATATGAACTGTGCCGGCTGCCGAAGCCTATCTCATTCCTCTGGGGCAATGATTAATGACTGACAGATGAAACACATTTTTCAATCTGTACCCCAGCTCACAATGGTCTCATTTGGCACACCAAAGCGTCCTAAGTAGGTGATCAGTAGTTAAGGAACGGTGCCCCTTGCATCCAGCATGAGCTCTGTGACCTCAATGTCCTCTAGGTTGTACTTATTGAGATTAACAGGGAATGGTTGGTGATTATATCCTCTATTTTTCTTCGTCGACTTCAGAGGTCTGTAGCGCATGTGATTCAATCTGTGTCGTATCGAGGATGAAACCTTGTTTGCTTTCGGATTTGGAGGTGATCATGTCTATTCCTCTTATTCCACCGTCAACTGCGAGACCATGAGCCTCTTCATGCACAATAATAATAATAATAATAATAATAATAATAATAATAATAATAATAATAATAATAATAATTTCGTGTGACTGTTACTAGTATTGTAATGCAGACCCTCCGACGAGGGTGGGTGGCATCTGCGGTGCATTGGAAATAGCGTGTTATTGTAGTGGACATTAATTTTCTCGTTGTTTTTGTTTTGCTTTCTACCGATTTACTTTACGCCGCACAGAAACAGACAGATCTTATGGCGACGTTGGGATAGGAAAGGGCTAGAAGTGGGAAAGAAGTGGTCGTGGCCTTAATTAAGGTACAGCCCCAGCATGGCCCGGTGTGAAAATGGAGAAACCATCTTCAGGGCTGCTGACAAAGGGGTTCGATACCGCTACGTCCCGGAATACACGTTCACAACAATGCGCCCCTAAGCGCACGGCCAACTCGCTCAGTGTGGACAGTAGTCTTGTGAGTGATGAGTGTTTCTCAGGGATGTTCGGGACATTGCAAACACCCAGTCCCCGAGCCAGGCGAATTAAATATACGCACTTATAATTCCCGACCTGGCGTGGAATCGAATCCAGGGTTCTCTCAACCGAAGGCCAGTACGCTGACCATTCACACACGGGCAATTTAATACTGAAGTCACTAATACACATTGAGGACGTACAGAGGAGATCCTTGAGCACCAGTATCCGTACTGCACAAGTGCCATCTTCGGATGACATCATTGACAGTACATAGTGATGAGTTTTCTTGCGATCTGCCGCGGAAGTCCTGTGTGAGTGCAGCACTGCCCAGGAGCCAAAGCTTCTGACAATCTATCCTCCACTTGATCACACAAAGAAAGAAATTATTTTATCTAATGACTTTCCCACTTCGGCAGTAAATCATCGCTTATCGAGTGTTGTACCAGACAGAGAAATGCATAATGATGTCCATGTAATGAAGAACTCAAATCAAAATTTCGCATGAGAAAGTGTAAGCATGATTCTTAAGAACCTCCGCTCCATCAACGGGGAGAATTTTTCTCGAATTCATGGATAATCTACCATTTTCATTTCTTTTTAGAAAAGCGATTCAAGACTTGCAGTCTACATTGTCAGAGATTCTCATATTACAGTAGTACCTCTGTTGCCCGACTCGTTGGCTGAATGGTCAGCGTACTGGCCTTCGGTTCATAGAGTCCCGGGTTCGATTCCCGGCCGGGTCAAGGATTTTAACCTTAATTGGTTAATTCCAATGGCTCTGGGGCTGGGTGTTTGTGGTGTATTCAACAGTAGAAATCATCCTAGGTAGGGCCCTCATCTTCACAGACATGCAGGTCGCCTATAGGCCGTCTACTAGAAATAGACCTGCACCAGGCCTCTCCGGAGGCCATACGCCATTATATTATAGTACCTCTGTTAACCGGAGCAAAAGAGGGAAATGTGCTTTGGAAAATGAAAATTTCGGATAATAATTCAGAAACATGTTTGTTAAAGTAAATGAATATAATACATATACAATGAAAACAACGCAATTTAATAAACCCAAACTACTGTACATGTTTAGAACAATACCATGTTCCATAGTGCATATACTGTACATATTGCAACATTTTATTGAAAAAGTCTTCCACTTTCTTTTGTTTTTTTTTTTTTTGTTTTTTTTTTTTTTTTTCACACCGTTTTCTAGCCGCTATGTCACACCACCGTTTCATTAACAGAACGTCAAAAGGCTTTGATTTATCACATCACAAACTGAATAGGCAATACAGAAAGGAATGCCAGAGTCCATGCATTCTGCTCTTCATCCCCTTTGTCAAAACTTAACACAGCGAACAATGGAACTAGGGAAAGAGTTAAAACAAACTCAGTTGGCAATAGAGAAGTGAAGGAGGCGCTCAAGGTCAGAGTCCATTCATTCCGCTACTCATCCCCCTGTCGTAACATAAAAAGCGATGTTCCTTAAATTCGTTATTGCCGAAAAATATATATTTTCGGTCGTTTTGATTAAACGGTACTGTACTTCGGCTAAAAGTGTTCCGGATAACAGAGTTTCTACTATACCCCTTCCCCCTAACTCAGTGAAAATCATGACGCACACATATAATCGAAATCTTAGTTGGAATTGTTTCGTTAAATGTATATTTTCAAGTCTGAGGATGAAAAGCTTCCGTAGCTCAGGTGGCAGAGCGCCGACCTCTCACCGCTGGATACCGTGGTTAAAATCCCGGTCACTCCATGTGAGATTTGTGCTGGACAAAGCGGAGGCAGGGCAGGTTTTTCTCCGGATACTCCGGTTTTCCCTGTCGTCTTTCATTCCAGCAACACTCTCCATTAACATTTCATTTCATCTGTCAGTTATTTATGATTGCCCCAGAGGAGTGCGACAGGCTTCGGCAGCCGGCACAATTCCTATCCTCCCCGCTAGATGGGGGCTTCACTCATTCCATTCCTGACCCGGTCGAATGACTGGAAACAGGTTGTGGATTTTCAAGTCTGAGGATTTTCTAATAATCTGTAGCAGTTTTATGATGCACGAAAAATAAAATAAAATTTTGCACTCGTACAATTTCTCTGCTACACGGAAAAGCATAGAATTATGGATATGCTTTTGGACTTAGAAGAAGAGAGAGCGAGTGTAGATTATTTGGTTGCTTCCCTCTTAAGACATGCAGGGTGTCCTTTGATGACACCCAAAGGGGGAGAAAGAGTTCAGAAAAATCGAAAGAAAATGAGTGTATCCACAAAAGAATTGCAAAGAGCTATGTTTGTGAAAGAATAAGAGACATTCTTCTTTCTTCTTCTTCTTCTTTTCCTGCCGCGTTTCCCACACCTGTGGGGTCGCGGGTGCGAACTGTGTCGCACGTGTGGATTTGGCCCTGTTTTACGGCCGGATGCCCTTCCTGACGTCAACCCTCTATGGAGGGATGTAAGCACTATTGCGTGTTTCTGTGGTGGTTGGTAGTGTAGTATGTTGTGTGAATATGATGAGGAGAGTGTTGGAACGGACATATACACCCAGTCCCCGAGCCAGAAGAATTAATCAGAAGCGATTAAAATCCCCGACCCGGCCGGGAATCGAACCCGGGACCCTCTGAACCGAAGGCCAGTACGCTGACCATTCAGCCAACGAGTCGGACAATAAGAGACATTCTAGACTTCGCAAATTGATTATTATTATTATTATTATTATTATTATTATTATTATTATTATTATTATTATTATTATTATTATTATTATTATTATTCCTTTCTTTTTTCTTTCTTTTTTAGTCGGTTTACCCTCCAGGACTATTATTATTATTATTCCTTTCTTTTTTCTTTCTTTTTTAGTCGGTTTACCCTCCAGGACTATTATTATTATTATTCCTTTCTTTTTTCTTTCTTTTTTAGTCGGTTTACCCTCCAGGACTGGTTTCTCGTTCGGACGCAGCGACGGATCCTACCTCTACCGCCTTAAATGTAGTGTCCTGAAGCATGAGACTTTGGATCGGGGGGATGCAACTGAGGACGAGAGCCAGTATATCGCCCAGGCTGCCTGACCTTCTATGCTGAACAGGGGCCTTATGGTGGGATGGGAAGATCGGAAGGGATAGACAAGGAGAAAGGAAGCGGCCGTGGCCTTAAGTTGGGTACCATCCCGGCATTTGCCTGGAGGAGAAGTGAGTAAGAACGTAAAAAGTCTTCGAGGATGGCTGAGGTGGGAATCGAATCGAACCCCCTCTATTTAGTTGACCTCTTGAGACTGAATGGACCTCGTTCCAGCCCTCGTACCAATTTTCAAATTTCGTGGAAGGGCCAGGAATCGAACCCCCCAGGGATGGCAGTTAATCACGCTAACCACTACACCACACAGGCGGCCGTTGGTGCTTTCAAGAAATAATATTGTGAAAATGTATCCATAAATCATTATTGTTGCAGTAATACATTTTGAGTACTATAGTATTATAGTTTGAGCACAGCCATCTTGATATAGAAGAGATGTGACGTCACCCGGATAGTGCTAAGCCTTCGTAATTCCTATACTACTGGTACTTTTTATCATAATATGACAAAAAACCAAACCCCATGGCACTTACGCCCTTGAAAGGACTTTGGCCTACCCAGCGCCCGCTGCTCAGCCCGAAGGCCTGCAGATTATGAGGGTCCATGTGGTCAGCACGACCCATCTTCTCGGTCGTTATTCTGGGCTTTCGAGACCGGGGCCGCCATCTCGCCGTCAGATAGCTCCTCAATTCTAATCACGTAGGCTGAGTGGACCTCGAACCAGCCTTCAGGTCGAGAGAAAAATCCCTGACCTGGCCGGGAATCGAAAACCCGGGTCCTCAGGGCGAGAGGCAGGCACGCTACCCTACCCCTACACCACGGAGCCGGAATAGTATGACAAAGGTATGCAATAATAAGCCTATAAACACATTAAACTGAAGAAACGCTATCAAAAGAAATTGCATAGAAATACACAAATATATTGTTCGAATGAAGACTACTCACCTGGATTGTACAATGATGTCACTAGGCAAATTGTTGTCACTCAAAATCTCATTATTTTACGCTTGAATGAGCGCATGTTGTTAATTATTTTTAATACAGTAACTGTTACCAAAAGTATTTCCGAAAATATGACAGATATTGGACACAACAGTCATTAATACAGATACACACATACACTTGTCCCAGAAATTGCCAGGTTCTTCAAATTTCATTTTGAAAATTCCTAAAATACTTTCCAATGATTTCCAGCGTTTAAAACGTTTAAAAATACTGTATACCTTCGAATCAGATATCAAGGTCTGAATTAGTGTGTAGCTCTCCACAGTAACTTAAAAAATATTTCATCTACTGTAGGCCTACTGTATATATATAAAATAAGAGTGTTGTGTTTACATTGCTCATTGCTCATAATTTAAAAAGGATGGTATTTCTGAAATGGTAGTTTAGGTGAAGGCCTAAAATTTAATTCTCAAATACCTATGTTATTAGTGGTCGTATCGTTAAATACTACATAACTAAAGTTATACAGTATTAAATTTCCGATCATTTATGTCTTATACATTGTTACCGTACCGGCTATGATCACAGAGATTCATGAATTTGGAATTTTGTTACTAAGTCCATATCAGCGCCGAGTCACGAGAAAATGGGTAAACAGAATTTAATAAAAATCGGTATGTAAAGTCGGAGAATAAGGAACTACACTTTACGCTATAAATAATTTTATAAGACGCCCTAATATCACAGAGTCGAAGGAAAACTACATGTGAAGACCTACTACATAGAAAGCTCATAATATTAATCGACATTAACATTACATTGACCATTGTTTGTTGTGATGTGCTTTGTGTCTTCTGTTGCCACTCACCTCCGATAGGGTTACTGCTGCATACCGAGTTCTTTTAATTTGCTTTACATCGCACCGACACAGATAGGTCTTATAGCGACGATGGGATAGAAAAGGGCTAGGAGTGTGAAGGAAGCGGCCTCGGCCTTAATTAAGGTACAGTCCCAACATTTGCCTGGTGTGAAAATGGGGTTCGAATCCACTATCTCCCGGATTCAAGCTCACAGCTACGCGCCCCTAACTACACGGCCAACTCGCCCGGCCGTACCGAGTGTAATAGTCGGCCTGAATATTGGCGCGAAGTAGCTTCCTTGTTTAGCATGTCATTCCTCTGGTTGATAAATTTTCTGATGATAGGCTACTACTGGTACGTAACTCACTGGTTCATCATATCATTCCAGCTATTCAATCCCTACTCTGAGGCACTGATTGGAATGAGCAGTGTGCATATTTAACGGAATAATGGCAGACGAGTGTTCACTGCAGTCTGCTGCCTGGTCATTCCAACTCTAGAATTTTGGACTGTTAGATCGGCACCGTAGTACTGTTTGTTAAAAACGAGAAAATGTGCGGTTTTCATTTGATCGAGTATTTTATATAACATTGTGTTTAATCGCTACAATCCTACTGACGTTTCTGTAATGACCTATGTTGACCTCGGTTAGAAAAACCACAAAGTCAGTCTTTCTGAGAATCCCGTAGCGAAGCACGGGTACATCAGCTAGTTAAAAATAATGTTGACACGGCACCACGCAAATCATCCCATGTTTGACTCATGTGGTGACGCTTTTGGTTTTGTTGTGTGTGTATGAAAGATATGAGAGGTGTGTACATGGAGTTATGAGGTAATGAAACATCAAAATTAATGTTATCTGAAGCCGTGAACAGTCCACTAAGCTACCAGAGTCTTAAACAAGGTCCTCCAATCATGGATTAATGAACGTAAAAATTCGAACTTCATGATACAGTACCGGTCAAAAGTTTAGGACCACATTAAAAAAATCATGAAGTTCCATCTAGGACCTACAATTTTGCTACTAGACCACTGTATTTTTTTCCTGAGCTCTTGCATCTAATATGATATACATCGCCTGATTTCAGTGATTTACGCCAAGTTTTGTATAAGTTATACAATTTTAACTGTTAGAAGATCACATCAGAAAGTCAACATTTTTGGAAATATTATGTACTGTATCCTCTAATTGGTTTCAAGTATCACCACCAAGATTCTTGTAGAGACTTAGCAATAGTTAGGGGTCATTTTAGTATAAATATAAAAATTCCTAAAAAATGTGGCACCCGTTTTTGTGCGTTTATTTTTTCTTTCAAACCAGCGCTAAAATAGTCAATTTTTCCTTGTTCTTGTCATAGGCCTCAGTGTGAGCTATCGGCATCAGAAATGTGTTCTTGGATGCCATCCGCAGAGTGCAAATCAAACTATCAGGGCAGATAAGTCTGACACCGATAGCTCGCCCTGAGACCTTGGGCCATATATGACAAAGGCAAAGAAAAATCAACAATTTTGACCCTGGTTCGAAAAAATAAAACACGAAAAAAACGGTGCCGCATATTTTCGGAATTTTTATATTTATACTAAAATGACCCCTAACTATTGCTAAGTCTACAAAACAATCTTGGTGGTGATACTTGTAACCAATTAGAGTATTCAGTACGTTATATTACCAAAATATTTGATTTTTTGTGTGACCTTCCAAGAGTTAAAAATTCATAACTTGTACAGTATTTGGACTAACTCAATGAAATCAGGCGTCATATATTCTATTAGATGTGAGAGCCCAGAAAGAAAATTACAGAGATCTAGCGGCACAATTTTAGGTTCTAGATGATATTTCGTGATTTCTTTGTGGTCCTAAACTTTTGACCGGTACTGTACATTATGCGATATTTACCTGGTTGAGTTTGTAACATATTTGAAATTAAATGTAATATGATGGGGTTGGCAGTAGAGAGAGAGATGTCTGGGTTAGAGAGTGTGTGTGGGTGTTGAAAAAAAATGTGAATGGCTGACATAGAGAAGTGCTTGTTTTTTCTTCTGAATAAAAAGTAAAAATATATGACTTCAGCGGGGTGTTTTCTGATTTTTAATTGGTGAACCTAACATTTATTGGCGACCGTGACAGGGCATCATTAATAAAGGAAGACCCCGTGAAAAAAAAAGAAAGATGGAAAACCTCACGAAAGCAAGGACCGTAAAGCGGCGGTTATTTACACGAGTATACAACGAGGTTATGTCATCGTTACAAGACGGTGAACCAGACACAGAAGAAATTCAGGTACAACTAGAAATCCTTCAAGAAAGGTATGATACTATCGCTAATTTAGATGGATTGGTATTTCAACAGATGATAGATGATAATTGTGAGGTTGATCAAATAGCAGATGAGGAAGAATCGACTGATGAATATAGACGTAAATTCTTGAGCTGTAGGGCTAAAGCAACAAGATTTTTGAATACCACTGTGCCGGCTTCCTCTACCCAAAGTGTAGTAAATGAAAATATAGCTGAACGAAAGAAATACAGGCTTCCAAAAATAGAATTGAAAAATGTTTCTGGGGAAATAATTGACTGGTTATATTTTTGGAGTCAGTTCCGTAAAATACACGAAGATGAGGACATGGGGGAGGAAGATAAATTCCAGTATCTCATTCAAGCTATGATAGAAGGTTCTAGAACGTACGAGTTAGTCACAAGTTTCCCCCGACTGCCGACAATTATCATAAAGCGATAGATAGTCTTCAAGCTCGATTTGGTAGGGAGGACTTACAAGTAGAAGTTTACGTTCGTGAACTACTGAAGCTAGTTTTAAACAATGCAGTAAATTCTACAGAAAAACCAACACTTAGTAGTTTATATGATAAATTAGAATCACATCTCAGGTCTCTGGAAAGTTTAGGAGTTACTACAGAAAAGTGCACTGCAATGCTATACCCCTTAACTGAATCATCCTTGCCAGAAGACTTACTAAGGGCCTGGCAAAGGAATACTTCTTTCAGATGTGATTCTGTCTCCAAAGATCGTTTGAAACAGCTCATGGCTTTTCTCCAAAGTGAAGTTGTTAGTGAGGAAAGAATTTCATTAGCAATGAAAGGGTTCAACATTAATACATCCCAAGGGCTCAAGATTAAGGGAGGCAAAAAACCAAGGGAAGCCGCTGAACCAAATATCCCCACTGCTTCTGCCTTGTTATCTACTGATATTTCTAAAAGACAGGAGTGTGTATTTTGTCTTAAACTTCATTCAAGTTCAGAATGCATTAAAGCTCAACAAATGACTGTGGAGGAAAGAAGGAAAATCTTGAGTAACAAGCACTGTTGTTTTAATTGTTTAAAGAGAGGTCATCAAAGTAAAGCTTGTAAATCCATTATTAGATGTATTGTTTGTGGTGGGAAGCATGTGGTACTAATGTGTTATAAACTTGGTAACAAAGACAAAGAAAGTGTTTCAAAAAATAATTTTGAGGGAGAAAGAAAGTCGATTAGTGAGGATGCCACTCATGTAGATAAGTCTATGGCTAACGTCTCTTGTTCTCCTGAGGTATATTTACAAACTCTGGCGGTTGTTGTTATGGGTAAGAGTAAACAAAAAACAGTGCGAGCGATCATCGATACCGGGTCTACTAAATCTTACATTGTGCGTGGCTTAGCTGAACAAATGGGGTACCAGTCAGTCGGAAAGGAAACTCTAATACACTCTTTGTTTGAGGGAGTACGTTCCCAAGAGGTAAAGCATGATTGTTACAACATAAGTTTAAGAAGATTAGAGGGAAACTATTCCAAGGAACTGCAAGTTTTGAGCCAAGAAATAATGTGTGAAGATGTTCCATATGTTAGAAATGGTGCTTGGAGTAATGAGATAAAGGACCTGAAGATTTGTTTAACAGACGTACAAGACCGAGGACCCATACAGATTCTACTGGGGGCAGATGTCGCAGGTGAATTGCTTACTGGAAAGACACATCAACTAAAGTGTGGTCTAGTTCTAGTAGAGACTGTTCTAGGGTGGACACTAATGGGAAAAATTATAAGTAATAAACCTAGAAGGGATGCAGCGTCACTGTTGGTAACATCATTGTTTTCAAAACAAACAAAAATTTGTGATCTCTGGGACTTAGAAATTCTTGGAATTACTGATCCTGCAGAAAAGGAATCTACCATCGAGAAGAATGAACGAGTTAGGAAGAATTTCCTTGAGACTGTGAGGCTGAATGAAGACAACAGATATGAAGTGTGTCTACCTTGGAGCGAGCAACATCCACCTCTTCCGGACAATAGCGAAATAGCTCAGCGCAGATTGGAGACAGTCACAATGAAACTACAAACTGAACAACATTATGGAGGATACGATGGTGTCTTACGAGATTGGATGGGGCAAGGAATTATTGCAATGGTATCCGAAGAAGAGCTGGCGAATGGCGGACACTATTTACCACATCGACCTGTCTTGAAAGAGAACAGCACCACCAAGATAAGACCTGTATTTGACGCCTCTGCGAAACAGAGGAACGCTCCTTCTCTAAATGATTGTATTGAAAAAGGACCTAACCTTATAGAGTTGATTCCTAGTTCATTACTCAAGTTCAGAGAAAATGATATTGGAGTCATCGCAGACATAGAAAAGGCATTTCTCCAAATAAGCGTCCATCCTAGAGACCGTGACTTTCTAAGATTTTTTTGGTGGGATAAGGAAAGTACAGAAAAGATGAAAGTGTTTCGTCATAATAGAGTTGTTGTCGGTCTTGCATGTTCTCCTTTCTTGCTGTCGGCAACAATAGAATTCCATTTGAACGAGATGAAGAGAGAAGCAGTTGATAACAATCCCTACTTGGTTCCGACAATAGAAAGACTGAGAGAATGTTTCTATGTAGATAATTGTACTACAAGTGTTAACAATGAAGCTGAGCTCAATTCATTCATGAAAGAGGCAAAAATAATTATGGAGAAGGCATCTTTCAACCTGCGAGGGTGGGAGTATTCTCACGGCAAAACAACTGAAAACCTATCACAAGTGTTGGGACTCGTTTGGAATAAAGAAAACGATACTATGGAGTTGAATCTGGCACATGTCATTGATATCATACCTGATGTAATAACAAAGAGGACAATACTAAGAGCTGCTCATAGAATATTTGATCCTATTGGTTTTTCATGTCCTGTATCTCTCTGCCCTAAATTAATTCTGCAGGAACTTTGGGCTTCTGAGCTGGACTGGGACACTGAGGTAAATGAATCGACAAAGAAAGGGTTTCTGAAATGGTTGGCAGAACTACCTCTCCTGGCTGAGATTAAGATTCACAGATGTCTGATTGGAAGGCTGCAATCGGTTGAAGATATCTCTATACATATATTCTGCGATGCTAGTCAAACCGCATATGCAGCAGTTATATTCTTGCGAGTACAGAGGATTGATAACGTGGATCTACGGCTTGTACAAGCAAAGGCACGAGTGGCACCCAAGAAGAAGATCACCATACCACGTCTGGAATTATTAGCAGCTACCATAGGTGTTAGACTTGCCACATCAGTGTTACCATCATTAAGGTCAAAGGAAATTATTGTTCATTATTGGAGTGACTCATCGACAGTGTTATCCTGGATAAAATTAGACGAACCTTGGGGAACATTCGTATGGAATAGAGTTCAAGAAATCCGAAGATTATCCAGAACTGAACAGTGGCGACATGTTCCTGGAACCATGAATCCAGCTGACCTGGCATCAAGAGGATGTGATCCAAAGCATTTACTGGAACAGAGATGGTGGGAGGCATGGGCGCCCGCAAGGGGGGGCAAGGGGGGGCACTTGCCCCCCCCCTGGAATTCTAAAGATGTTGATGTTCAATTGTTTAATAAAATACCAGATTATTTCATAAACTGAAATTACTGACAGTCATCTAGCATATGTTATAACTGGAAGTTTCTGTAAACAATTTAATGTTGCTGACGGTATATTGGTTTTTATATTCAAGAAAATTGTTAATGTGCCCCCCCCCCTGGAAAAGATCCGGCGGGCGCCCATGGTGGGAGGGTCCGAAATGGCTGAAACAATCCCCTACTCAATGGCCCTGATCCGAAGTTACAAGAAACGATGAAGAAGTGTTCGAAGAAAAAAGAATAAAAGTCAACACTATGACCGCAATAGAAAATAAGTCAAATACGCAAGAGTGGCACCTCGACTATTTATCGAGTTTTCGGAAAACAGTTCGCATGATGGGGTGGATCTTGAGATTTCTGCACAATTGTCGACAACAAAAATTAACTAGGATATACGCAGAACTATCAGTTGAGGAGACGACCAGAGCGGAGAAAATTGTGATGAAGTTCATACAAAAAGAATGTTTTGTAGATGTAAAGGACGAGAGATTTAGCACACTCTGTGTTTTCACTGATGACGAGGGAGTGATGAGACTGAAAACAAAGATAATAGCACGTCGGGATGATTACGCTTTCCGCTGTCCTATTATCCTTCCTGCAAAACATGCTTTAGTTCGTGCTCTCATTAGGGAAAAACACAAAGAGTTATGTCATGCTGGTACACAGATTCTGCTCAGCGGGCTCCGACAGAAATACTGGATCCTCGGTGGAAGAAGAACTGTGAGGAGTGCAATCGCATCATGTGTTGTCTGCCGAAGATACCATGGAAAACATCTTGAAACGGAACAGGCTCATCTACCCGTTGACAGAGTGAGAGAAGCTTCGGTTTTTGAGATATCAGGGGTAGACTTTGCAGGACCTTTGATTTTGAGAGGAGGAGAGAAAGCCTGGGTCTGTTTGTTCACGTGTGCTGTTTTTCGTGCGGTCCATCTGGAGCTTGTGACATCTTTGGCTACCTCAACATTCCTAGAAGCCTTTCGACGCTTTGTATCCAGACGTGGAAGGCCAGCGATAGTCTACAGTGATAATGGGACGAATTTTCATGGCGTCTGTAATGCCTTGGAGACGATTCAGTGGGATAAAATTGTTCAATATAGTTCTGCAAATGAAATTGAATGGAAATTTAATCCTCCCGCTGCACCGTGGTGGGGAGGTTGGTGGGAGAGATTGATTGGTGTTCTCAAACAAATGCTCAGGAAAGTTCTGGGAAATTCGTGCTTGTCGTACCAAGAAATGATGACAGTCTTGTGTGACATCGAAGCTGTGATGAATTCTCGGCCGCTTACCTACATGTCCAATGATGGAAGTGACCTGATGGCAATAACCCCTGCAATGTTTCTGCAAGAGGTCAAGGAGGTTGGAATGCCCGATATCGACATGATAGAAAATGTAATATTCGACAAAAGATACAGATATAGACAGAAAATAAAAGAAACTTTAAGGTTGAGGTTTAGGAATGAGTATCTTGGACAACTAATTCAGAAGAACCACCATTCAAAAAGTCAGTACCAACCCTTCGTGGATGAAGTAGTACTAGTAGACAATGACAACCCCAAGAGACTGAATTGGCCGTTGGCAAAAGTAATGGAAGTTATCCCTGGCAAAGGTGGTGTTGTGAGACTTGTTCGTCTGAAGACTGAAAGAGGGGTACTCGTGAGACCGGTGCAGAAGGTATACCCACTCGAAGTGACATCTGCAGAAGACCATGTCTTCAGACAATTTAAGCTGTGTGAAAAGAAAGAAAGTGACCGAAGGACAATTAAATCATCGACCGATAGCTCCAAACTGAAAACTAGTAGTGGGAGACTGGTGATTAAACCCAAAAGATTTGAGGATTGAGTGATATTTTTTCACAAGTGTTCATTTATTCTATGTGATATTTATCTCAAGTGTTTATATTTATTTTGAGTTCCAAAAGAGACAAGAAAAGGGGAGAGGTGATCTTGCTCTTTTGTATTGTGTATAGTAAATTCAGTTTTGTATTGTAATGTGGATAAATGATGTGTTGAGTTGTTCCCACAACTCAAGGTGGGAGGATGTTGAGTTTGTAACATATTTGAAATTAAATGTAATATGATGGGGTTGGCAGTAGAGAGAGAGATGTCTGGGTTAGAGAGTGTGTGTGGGTGTTGAAAAAAATGTGAATGGCTGACATAGAGAAGTGCTTGTTTTTTCTTCTGAATAAAAAGTAAAAATATATGACTTCAGCGGGGTGTTTTCTGATTTTTAATTGGTGAACCTAACAACCAAAATATTTGATTTTTTGTGTGACCTTCCAAGAGTTAAAAATTCATAACTTGTACAGTATTTGGACTAACTCAATGAAATCAGGCGTCATATATTCTATTAGATGTGAGAGCTCAGAAAGAAAATTACAGAGATCTAGCGGCACAATTTTAGGTTCTAGATGATATTTCGTGATTTCTTTGTGGTCCTAAACTTTTGACCGGTACTGTACATTATGCGATATTTACCTGTTAGAAACTGATTGACCTATACATTAATTAACATGGTAATGACAGCAAAGTTCTTGAACTGGAAATGCAAAGAGTCCATTTTTTGGTGTAAGCGGAGAAAGAATTTAACAAGATTACGTTCGGTGTTCGTAGATTAATAATAACTCTATCTATCTGTCTTTACATTAGATCTACCAGGAAATGGAGTTCAACCAATGAGAGACTATTTCTAAATTGTTTGAAAAAGTGCGGAAAATAAAGTAAAGTGTCATTTTGCGTACTCTTTTAGGTACGGAAAGAAGGTAGTTACGTCATTTTATGACTTTTTTAGCTATTTTGCTTTACGTCGCTCCGACACAGATAGGTCTTATGGCGACGATGGGAGAGGAAAGGCCTAGGAATGGGAAGGAAGCGGCCGTGGCCTTAATTAAGGTACAGCCCCAGCATTTGACTAGTGTGAAAATGGTAAACCGCGGAAAACCATCTTCAGTGCTGCCGACAGTGGGGTTCAAACCCACTATCTCCCGGATGCGAGCTCACAGCTGCGCGCCCCTGACCGCACGACCAACTCGCCCGGTCATTTTATGAAATAAAGAATAATGCTGAAGGTGAGATGGATAGACCGAATCACGAATGAAGAGATACTGAATCGAATTGGTGAGAGATCGATTAATTTGGTTAAATTTGACGGAAGGAAAAGATAAAAGGTTAGGACACATCTCAGGACACCCAGGACTTGTTCAGTTAGTTTTGAGGGAAGTGTAGGCGGTAAGAACGGTAGGGGTAGACCAAGGTACGAACATGACAAACAGATTAGAGCAGATGTAGTGTGTAGTAGTTACGTAGAAATGAAAAGATTAGCACAGGATAGGGAGGCATGAAGAGCTGCATCAAACCAGTCTAGGGACTGATGTTGATTACTCAAACAATAACATGAAAAAAATACAAAGACGGGCTGGGTTGCTCAGACGGTTGAGGCTCTGGCCTTCTGACCCCAACTTGGCAGGTTCAATGATCCGATGGTATTTGAAGGTGCTCAAATACGTCAGCCTCGTGTCGGTAGATTTACTGAGACGTAAAAGAACTCTGCGGGACTATATTCCGGCACTTCGATTTCTTCTAAAACTGTCAAAAATAGTTAGTGGGACGTAAAAAAGATACATTATTATGTCACAGTATGAAATAAAAATACAAGCTTGCATACTTGAAATCTACCTTACTACCAACCGACTAAGAATTAATCATAATAAAACTAACTATATCATATTTCACAAACCATTATGTACATTTCCTCTGGACATCAGCTTAAGTTTCTATGACCAAGTGATACCTCGAGTTCAATCAACCAAATTTCTAGGACTTAGCATAGATGAGTCGCTAACTTGGGAGAATCACATCACAATGCTGTGTGATAGAATAACTCCTGCTATTGAAATACAAAGTTTCTCGTGGACTGTTGAAGAGTATTTATCATGCACTAATTGAAAGCCACCTGAATTACATGATTCATATCTGGGCATGTTGCAGTAAAGAACAATTTGAAAAGATCAGTATCTTTCAGAAAAGAGCACTGAAAATACTCTTCAACTTACCCACCTTAACACCAACCATACAGTCTACCAGTAATGTAATGTGCTGTCACTAGATGGTCTTCGTAAAAAAGCTTCAGCTATTATGTTGTATAAATTGAAAAATGGACAAACTCATTGGAACACACTTTGCAACTTGAATTCTGATATACATTCATACAGTACAAGAGGATCTACTAAAATTCACTGTAAATCATCAAAGTCTACTAAGTATGGCACTAATTCTTTATGGCATTTCTCTGTAAAGTTTTTCAATAGCCTTCCTGAGCATATTCGAGAAGCCGCTAAATTACCCATCTTTAAAACCAAGCTTGTTAATTTTCTAAAAGTAAAAATACCAAGCCTATAGAGTACTGATTTAGTATACTATATCACTGCTGTTCATATTTGATTTCTATCACTATGATACATTATTATTATTATTATTATTATTATTATTATTATTATTATTATTATTATTATTATTATTATTATTATTATTATTTGTACAGTATAGTATATTTTTGTCCTAGAAGCTGATGTTCTCAAATCTCATCTTTGTTGCCAAATGTAATTATTATTATTATTATTATTATTATTATTATTATTATTATTATTATTATTATTATTATTATTATTCATTGTACAGTATATTATATTTTTGTCCTAGAAGCTGATGTTCTCAAGTCTCCATTTGTTGCCAAATGTAATTAATTGTACTGCACCATTATGAGCCTTGGCTCAGGTGCCTCTTTTGAAATAAATAAATAAATAAAAGTAAGAAAAAAAGATTCGCCATTACGAGTAGATTGACAATTCTTGCCTCCCTCTCTTGAGAGAACATTCTCTTCCGTCACCTGGGAGAACACATTACGTACAGTACACAGTGCCTGACAGAAATCGAAGTATAACAGATAATCAAGTTGTTCCGGTCGATAGTCTCTCTCTCCCCCTGTCGCTGTAAGGGTTACATTTCGATTTTGCCCAATGAAACATGAACTATGAGGCAGACAGTTCTCTCGCATGCTAGCTGCCGCTAATTAGATCAAGAAGCTAATACGGCAGGATATTGAGAGAGCAGGGGTTTACAGGGGGGCGAGGTCTGAGCTGAAGGTTATTGAATTCCACACACCGGATTATTCTGACAGGAGCACGAGCACCATGGAAACGTAACTATATGACATGCACGTCACAGGGAATGATTCTAAGGAAGGAACTTTTTAATTTATTACAGATTCCATGTACTTCTATCAAATGTCAAAAAGTAATGTATGAATCTTTCTGAATTTGACCGGCAGGAAGTTTCAAATATGCAGCGAGCCTATATCCCCTAACATAACATAATACCATCATCATTAACATCAGTCACTATCAATACATAGCTGGATGACAGCCTCTCCCAAGCTCTTCCAGAGGTGGCCAGTATTAAACCCGTTCTGAATTAAGCATCACAAAGTTATATTTTCAGGAAAAAAAAAAAGAGCATAGTATTATATATGTTACAGGGAAAGTCGATTGTCCAGTAAGAGTTGGCTCTCTCTAGGTAAAGTCGACTCTTACAAAAGCGGTAAGTGTTCAGTTTCGATCAACACTTACTAGTGAGGGTTGACTATAATACTCTCACTGACTTGAGGTTGTAACAGTTGACTATTTGCAACGAAATGGTACTAGCTAATAAAAAACAAAGAAAAAGGCAAAACCATAGAGATAGAAATGTTTAAGAAAAACTAATAAAAATGCAAAACCTTTATAATACATAAAGAGATAGAAATGTTTATCATTTATTACAGCAAGGTAATTATTTGTGACACTTTGTGTTACAAAGCTCATTTTTCTTCTTACACATTCGCATTTAGTGTTGCAAGAGCATTTTTTTTAAACTTTTCCACTTCCAAGTGATTGTGAAGTTGCAACAGTCCTCACAGCTATTTTTTATCCATAGGAACTTCATTTTCTTGGATTATGCTCGTAGGACATTTACTAAATTAAGACCTGAAAAAATATAATCATTGAAATCTGAACAATTCCATACTATGGGCAGCGACAGAGAGAGATATATTTTATCTTTGAAAACTTACCTTGAGAAAAGATGCTTTAGAATTCTATTTCTCGTTCCAATTCGATAAAATCCATCATCGACAACCTCCAGTACCACGCCAAGGATAGATCGAGCATCTCCTCTTCCGCTGTCAACATCGGGGACAGGAATTCGAACTGATGTTCCTTTTTCTACTGGCGGATGAATGTGATCTTAGGTTTTTTCATGCGTTTAGCTTGTTGTTCTAGACAGTAGAAATCTTCTTTTCTCTGTCTCTTGATGTCCTGAGTAGACTCGTCCAGGTCAGTGAGGACATAATCACTATCATCTACGAGCTTGTCACCACTTGATAAATTTTGGTTTGTTTCATTTTCATCAGGATTTCCATTCTCGTTACTTTGAATTTCGTTCTTGTTGTTGCTGAATTTGATCAACTGCGGCACTGAAGATCATCTTCTGTTTTTTTTAAATTTGCCAGTTCCTCAGTTGGTAGTTTGGAACTAGATAAACCGTGTGTCGGTTTGCCTCATACGGGGATCTTTTTATCCCACTATGCTATGCACTGTTTTTCATAAATTGAATAAACTTTAAGCCTTCACTCCTGTTTGATATTTTGTGGTCTTGCATCCAGGTAGTTATCATATTGTCTATGTCCTGGGTGACTCTTTCCACGCTACCTTAACTCTGATTATGTCGCGGTTTGCCGTGCACCATTTTGAAGTTAGGCCATGTATTAACCAGACTGTCAATAATTTTACCAACAAATTCTCTGCCATTGTGCGACTGTAAAATACAAGGAGCGCCTAACAAGATAAAAATATCAGTTATATTATTACACACTACTTTGTCAAATGGTCCTGGAACACCATTATAAATTTGAAGTCTTCATCAGGTTGCGACTAAAAGTCGATCAAATCCACTTGACATCGTGAATTCATTTTCTTGAATAACAAAGGCTTTATAACCAGTCCTTTCTCCTTATGTTTCAATTTTTAAACACAAGGTTCGCACAAGCTTAAAAGTAGTAAAATGTTTTTTGTAGTAACATTCTGAAATTGTCCTTTCAGTTGCTGAATCATACGATCTCTTCCTCCGTGTCCAGTGGATATGTGCTCTTCATTAAGAACTCCAAATAACTCTTCATCAAAAACGTAATACCTTATGCTGTCTTGGTCCGTGACAGGGGTATTCGTTTTGTAATACCATTTACTTCAAAACTGTCATATCGCCTTAAAACCCTGATATCGTTACTGTTTTAGTTGCAGATTTCAGATTTTTCACTTTTTGAATGTAGCTATCATATTTCAATTTGGACAATGTCAGTGCATTTACCTTGGAAGTCGAGCGTACTTGCTTCAGTTTTTCACGAAACAGTTCTGCCGGAGTGGGGTCTGACATAATTATTACACTCTAATTATTTAAACATCCCATTGTCGGCAGCCCTGAAGATAGTTTTCCGTGGTTTCCCATTTTCACACCAGGCAAATGCTGGTGCCGTACCTCAATTAAGGCCACGGCCACTTCCTTCCCATGCCTAGGCCTTTCCTACCCCGTCGTCGCCATAAGACCTATCTGTGGCGGTGCGGCGTAAAGCAAAATAGCCCAAAAGAATTTAAACGTAAATTAATCTTTTGTCATTATTGCACAACAATAAAGAGCCGCGTAATGACGACTGGCGACTTCCTGTTGTGTGCTGGGGTAATCAAAACAAAGAAAAGTTCCAGTAATAGAAGTACTAGTCCAAACAATTGGAACTTTTTAATAATCGTAACAAAGATTTGGCTCGCGCAGTTACATTTTCATAGCAGCATCTGCGAATTTAGTTTTACTAAACCACAGCAGGCATAGTTAACTCTTCCTAGGAGAAATTGATTTGTTTGTTTGCAATCAACTGTTACTGATGCTTTTAGTAAGAGCTGTATCTGCCTAGGGAGAATCAACTCTTACTAAGAATCAACTTTATACGTCTTCATTACAGACCGTTATGCCTTTCAGCGTTCAGCCTACAAGCCTCTGTGAAGTTACAAAACGCCCCCACAACACTCGATTTGTAAATAGTTCTGTATCCTCGTCTGAGTTTGAACAGCATCGCCTTGGTCTCCCTCTACTTCTCTTACTCTCCATAACAGAGTCCACTATTCTCCTTTGGAAATCTATCCTCCTCCATTCGCCTCACATGGCCACACCACCGAAGCCGGTTTATGCGTACAGCTTCATCCATCGAGGTCAATCCTCACTTAGCCTTTAACTCCTCATTCCGAGTACCCTCCCACCATTGTTCCCACATGTGTGTACCAGCATTCTCACAACTTTTATGTCTGTTACTTCTAACTTATGAATAAGATATCCTGAGTTCACCCAGCTTTCGCTCCCGTAAATCAAAGGTGATCTGAAAACAGGCCGATGTAAAAATAGTTTCATCCGGGAACTGACTTCCTTCTTAACAGAATGTTGTTGATCGCAACTGCGAGCTCACTGCATTAGCTTTACTGCAACTTGATTCAATCTCACCTAGCTACCATGCTATCATTCTACGAGAATTTACCTTTATATATTGTAATAATAATTTATTTGTTTGCTAGTGGTTTAACGTCGCACTAACACGTCACAGGTACAGGATGGTACAGAGGCAGGACTGGGAAGGTAGCGGCCCTGATCTTTATTTAGGTACAGCCCCAGCATTTACCTGGTGTAAAAATAGGACACCACGAAAAACCTCCTTCAGGGTTGCTGACGGTGGGATTCGAACCCACCATCTTCGGAATACAAGCTCACAGCTACACAATCCTAACCGTACGGCCAACTCGCTCGGTAATAATAATAATAATAATAATAATAATAATAATAATAATAATAATAATTTTACGTCCTACTTACTGCCTTTTTCGGTTTTGGAATACGCCAAAATTCTGTTGTTTTTTCCCGCAGGAGTTCTTTTTACGTGCCAGTGAATATATGGATAAGAGACTGATATTCGAATTGAGCTTCGGTGGACTGTGAAACATTGTAAGAATCAGAACATCATTTGATCTGTTCATGAATATCCCCCTGTGGGTGGGGGCGGTAGAATAACACCCACGGTAACCTCTGCCTGTCGTAAGAGGCGACTAAAAGGGGTCCCAGAGGCTCTTAACTTGAGAGCGTGGGTTGGCGACCACGGGGCCCTTAGCTGAGTCCTGGAATTACTTCCTCTTACTTGTGCCAGGCTCCTCACTTTCATCTATCATATCCGACCTCACTTGGTCAATTCTTGTTCCTTTCCGACCCCAACGGTATTAGAGCACTCGAGGCCTAGGGAGTCTTTCATTTTCACGCCCTTCGTGGCCCTTTTCTTTCTTTGGCCGATACCTTCATTTTCGAAGTGTCGGACTCCTTGCATTTTTTCTCTCTGATTAGTGTTATATAGAGGATGGTTGCCTAATTGTACTTCCTCTTAAAACAGTAATCACCACCACCACCTGTTCATGAATATATGCAAGTTGTGATTGTATTTTCGAAAGCCCCTAAGCGGGCCTCCGTGCACATCAACAACACAATTGTCCAGCAAGTGTTATCCTTCATATATCTTGGGACTGTAGTGGCTGAGCATTGCGATCCCAAGAATTTTTTTTTTTTTTTTTTTTTTTTTTTTTTTGCTAGTTGCTTTACGTCGCACCGACACAGATAGGTCTTATGGCGACGATGGGATAGGAAAGGCCTAGGAGTTGGAAGGAAGCGGCCGTGGCCTTAATTAAGGTACAGCCCCAGCATTTGCCTGGTGTGAAAATGGGAAACCACGGAAAACCATCTTCAGGGCTGCCGATCGTGGGGCTCGAACCCACAATCTCCCGGATGCAAGCTCACAGCCGCGCGCCTCTCCGCGCACGGCCAACTCGCCCGGTGATCCCAAGAATGAAATCTTATCCACGATGGGGCAAACCAAACTTTTGTTCAACGGTATGAGGGCCCTGTTCACCAGCAGAGATCTCAACCTTCAGGTCCGAGTTTGGATGTTGCGATGCTGTGTTTTCTCTGTCCTTGTGTATGGTCTTGTACGCTGGACGCTCAGTCATTTGCTGGGGAGGCGGATTGAAGCTTTCGAAATCTACTTGTAGATATGCTCGAATATCCTGGGTAGAAAGAAAGATGAATGAGGAAGTCTGCAACTTGTTAAATAAGAAAACAGAGCTTTTAACATTCGTCAAGGAACGAAAGCTTAGGTACATCGGACACATCATGAGAGGAGAACGAGGGGAAAATTGAAGGAAAATGATCTGTTGGGAGACGGAAAAATTCCTGGTTTAAAGACCTGTCACCATAAATCCATGATACCTTTTCACACTCCTCCTGAAACTATCCCATTCATTGATTTTTATCCTCCGCAATGCATATATCTCGCAGATTTTCCTCACACTGTTGGAACCATCTTAACTTGGATACCTTCGGATTCAGAAAATTCCAGACTTTCTTCGTGAGCCACTCGTTATTTATACGGCTAATATGCGTTTCCTGCAGGCCGAGGCTCCCTCTTAGGCCAGAGAGACCGGGTCACTCTGTGAGGATGTGGGCCCCGAAGAAGTCGGCACCACAAGAAACACACTGGATGGGGGGGGGGGTCTTCCCTCTTTAGGAGATAAGAGTGCGTAGGTCGTCTATGACCTATCCTCAGCCTGCACAATACTCTGGCTTCTCTCCGCCACGGTGGTTGTCATCTTTAATTGTCCTCAGCTTGTTGGGAGTTCGGATAACTAGCCACTCCGATTCGCAGTGCTCCAAGATGGTTCCATATACCAGTAGATCAGTCAGATCAGCAGTCTTATGTTTTTAATTGCTGTTGTTATTGGTTCTATCTTGCAGTATGCTTCTCTGTTGAACCGAAATCGAACCTGCGTGTCAACCCGTCTGTCGCCCAAGATTTTCCGTAGTAGCCTGCGTTCTCTTAAGTAACTGGTTGACTTTGTCCTTTCGATACATTATATTAATTAAATTTAACATTTTCAGAAAGTAGAATTGCGGAACTCTACTGCTGCTTTGTGTCTTGCGAAACATACTACCGAGCTCGATAGCTGCAGTCGCTTAAGTGCGGCCAGTATCCAGTAATCGGGAGATTGTGAGTTCGAACCCCACTGTCGGCAGCCCTGAAGATGGTTTCCCGTGGTTTCCCATTTTCACACCAGGCAAATCCTGGGGCTGTACCTTAAGGCCACGGCCGCTTCCTTCCCATTCCTAGACCTTTCCTGTCCCATCGTCGCCATGAGACATATCTGTGTCGGTGCGACGTAAAGCAAAATAGCGAAACATACTCTACCTTTAAAGTAAGAAAGTAAGTAGCCTATATACTCTACTACTGTAGATGACTAACTCTATTCTGTCGAATATTATCCGTATGCAGCTGTAATTAAGGGTCTTGGCGTTGGAGATGTAATTATTCTGCTTCTCACGAACCTCATTCTTGTTGGTATATCTCTACAGAGGTGATGGCGATGATGTGTTCT
This sequence comes from Anabrus simplex, assembly GCF_040414725.1. Lineage (NCBI taxonomy): Eukaryota > Metazoa > Arthropoda > Insecta > Orthoptera > Tettigoniidae > Anabrus > Anabrus simplex. Next base: position 102,259,306 of record NC_090273.1, on the reverse strand, counting down.
CAATCCTGCTTCAATGAAGCTTCCATCTGGCCTTCCAGGTAGCTACTGATAAGCTAATATTGATTCCATATGTAAGGGCTGGCCCAGAATTTCAATATGTATCAAGCCCGGAGTGTCTGTATGTGCTAGAACGAGATGGAGAATGCAATCAGCACCGGAGAAGAAGAGCCGCAAATATCCGTCCTCTCGGCGCACCACGCCACGGTTCAATTTCCGAGCCAGCACGTGACAATGGAACGCAGCAACGTCCACCTACAGTTCACGGAATGCGATGGGCGTCCGAGTTGTATTAACAGTTATCACTATATTTATTATTGTTGTTGTTGTTGTTGTTGTTGTTGTTGTTGTCCATCAACCCACTTCAACGGACGTTGAGGGTCGTCTTACTTCCCAATATTAGATTAGTACTCATCTGGTGTTAGTGATTATTGTTTTAGGGGAAATTCAATGAGATAATCATCCTTTCTTAACATTAAGCAGAGGATAAAAAGATGCAGGTCCACCTTTTGAAAAATGGACTTGAAAGGGGATTATTACAACAATTTGTTTCACAATTGGCTTTACGACGTACCGACATTGATAGGTATTATGGCGATGATAGGATAGGAAATGGCTAGGAGTGAGAAGGACGTGGTCGTGGCCTTAATTAAGGTACAGCCCCAGGATTTGCCTGGTGTGAAAATGGCAAACTACGGAAAACCATCTTTAGAGCTGCCGGCAGTGGGGTTCGAACCCACTATCTCCCGGATGCAAGCTCACAGCTACGTGCCCCTAACCGCATAGCCAACTACCCCGGTATTTATTATTATTATTATTATTATTATTATTATTATTATTATTATTATTATTATTATTATTATTATTATTATTATTATTATTTGGCTCCCCGGCTGAATAGTCAGCGTCGTGGCTTAAGTTCAATGGGGCCCGGGTTCGAATTCCGGCCGAGTCGGAAATTTTCAACATGTATGATTAATTTAATTGATTCGAGGAGTGGCTTTTGTGTTCGTCTCGATACATAATTCTTTACATACACAACACAACACAACACAACACACTGTCAACCACCACAAAAACACATAGTAGTGAATATATGTGTCCATAAAGGAAGGGTATCCGACCGTAAAATTAGAGCAAATCCACATGTCATATGTATTTCACACACAGAACACCACCAGTGTATGGAGAAAAGTGTCATAATAATAATAATAATAATAATAATAATAGCATTTGCAGAATTATGCACAATTTCTTCAATGAAAGTTCAGAAAGTAATCTAACGTTTGATTGTGCTTGACTTTAGCCTTTGGGAACACGTGAAGTCTGTCTGTCGTGTATTCGACAGCTGTTACCCGTGCGGGTACTGTAACAACCTGTCAACCACAGTACGCACTACCCTAGGCATTTTGATCGTGTACGGCACTCGTGTCGGTTAACCCTGTGATTATTACAGCCGGAATTTTCAGGGGTTTGTAGGTTAGAATGCAAACAAATTGAAAGGAATAACTACGAATACTATCCAGAAATTAAGTTTCCCTATTATTAAAAAAAGACAGCATGGTTAAATGAAAAACTTCGACACCCGATACAGTAATGTTGTGTCGGTGTGACGTAAGACTGAATTCTAAAAAGAAAAAAGAAAGAAAGAGAGAGAGAAAATCTCGTGGGTCAGAAAGCCCTTCTTTGAAACTGGCTATGAACTGCCCTCCCTTGAGAAAGATCAACTAGCCGAAGTATCTTGGCAGAGAAAGTGAAAAATAAACTGAAGTATGATATGGATGGAAAATCAGATGCAGTGGCATGTTTAGCTCCAGGAAGTTCCATGAATGCAACACAACTCCACGTCTCTGATCGACTTATAGGCCCGTGACATCCCCTATATTCTAGAATATCTAGAAAAGAAATACTATGTTTAATGCTTTTCATGATAACATACCTGTGTGTGTACATTATCTACTCACACATAAAAGAAAAATAATGTAGAGGTGATAATCAGTTCGTGTGAGTACGCTTATAAAACGATGGAAAACGGCACCATCCGTCCTATACATCCAACCCCCTGTGGTTGGGAGCGGTAGAATAACACCCACGGTATCCTCTGCCTGTCGTAAGAAGCGACTAAAAGACGCCCCAAGGGCTCTGAACTTTGGAGCGTGGGTTGGCGACCACGGGGCCCTTAGCTTAGTCCTGGCATTGCTTCCACTTACGCCAGGCTCCTCACTATCATCTTTCCTATCCGACCTCTCTTGGTCAACTCTTGATCTTTTCCGACCCCGTCGGTATTATGTATGGAAACCTAGAGAGTCTTTCATTTTCACACCCTTCGTGGCCCTTGTCTTCCTTTGGCCGATACCATCATTTTTCGAAGTGTCGGACCCCTTCCATTTTTCTCTGAGATTAGTGTTGTATAGAGCAGGGCCTCTCAAACGCCCAAAATCTCACGCGTGCAGAGCGAGGCGCAAGAGCTCCGTGCACTGTACATCGCTGCCGCTCGGCATGGCTCGGATCAACGCTTCGTCTCTGGGCTACTCGGCTAAGCTCGGCTCAACTCGCCTATACTCGGCTCAAGTCAGCCCGGATATGGAGCGCTACGGCGCAAGTGGGGCAGAGGGAGACAGGCGGAGCGAGCGAGACAGGCGTGAGGAAAGAGAGAGTAAGCGCTATTGCTCCAAATCGAGGAGTGGGGGGTCTGCACTCTGGTCAACCAAGCCAAGTCGTCTTTTGCACCGTGCACAGTGCATGCACCACGCGCATGCACCCTGAGAGGCCCAGGTATAGAGGATGGTTGCCTAGTTGTACTTCCTCTTAAAACAATAATCACCACCACCACCATCCTATACATACAACGACCGCAACGAGTAAATCTTTGCAAGTAAGTTTCCAGATCCAAACTCTTGTAATTATTAGCCAAGTGTCACACTGTTTTATAATTTCTGTACGTGTATTAAGTATCTTTATGTAAACGAAGTACATTAAGCTTTCAAAATAAACATTAGTCCTAAATTATACGAATAAAATCAAACATGGTATCATTACAAAATTCTATATTTAACATTGAAAACATTTCTCAGCAGACAAAGTAGGGGTCCTCTTACTGCGAAAAAAAAGTAAAATTAAGTCATTTCCTCAATTGTGCTGAAAGTTGAAGGACTAAAGGGCCAGGAAAGGTTTAAAATTGCCAGACTTGGATATCTCTATCAAACTTTTTTTAAAAAAAAATTCGAAAATAACTTCCGGCTTAAATGCAGTTCTGGAAAAAACAGCCTAAAATCGCTTGTTTCTTTACTCGTTCCTTTTTTTATTAAAATCCTAGTCATATTAACTTATTTACATAATTCTTTCTATTATGTGTTCCTTGGTTCAATACCCTCAGCACTTTTTTATTTTTTGAAAAATGACCACGCCGAATGTAGTTATAAGGGCTTAAGTGAAACTCTGCATTTATCACATTAGCGCTCGTAGTGGTTGAAAAAGGCAAACTGCTAATCCAATCGGCGGGATAACGATTAAGAAAAGGATTGTAATTTTTAAGAATAAATAAAGAATATGTTATCGTACTTTCTTTTCTTCTTCTTACGTTAGGGCCTACTAGGGACCACGTTCCAATTTCAATACTTGTCGTTCCTTCCTTTTCTTCCAATATTCCTTCATTGTTTCACTAGGTTTTTCCTTCTTTAGACCACTTTGTGTCGGTTTTCTTTGCCTCCCTCCCTTGGAATCCTTCCATGTTTAAAACTTTATTCCTTTATTCTCTTTCCATTACTTCTTCTTCTCTGATGTTCTCTCTTTCCAAGTCTTTATTGATCTCTTAAATCCAGGTGGTTGTTGACTTTTCTTCCAAAGATACCGGAAGATCTTTTTGGTTAGTCTATTGTCACCTATTTTGTAAATGTCTAAAAAAATTGCAGTCTCCTCTTCCGTACTGTTATAGATATGTTTTGTATGTTCTGATAAATTTCGTTATTACTCCTTAATTTCCAAAATTCTGTAGTTTTTAGAGAGCCCCATATTTTTCTTATAATTCTTTTGTCTAGTACTTCCAATCTTTCAAGTTTATAATTGAGTACTAAGCATTCACTGGTTTCACAACTGTGTTGTAGTGCTTTATTTTAAGATTTTTAGATAAACATTTTTGTTACATGTATTTTTTGTTATACCATATGCTCTTTCCATTTTGTGTATTCTTGCCTCTATATCAGATTTTTTCAAACCATTTTCTTGGTTGTTTTCCCCAAATATTTGATTTGCTTTACCCTTTCGATTGAACCAACCTCTATTCCTAACAATTTTGGAGTATATTTTTATATTCCTCATGAATTTTGTTTCCTCTGCCGAAATTCTTAAGTGTGCCATGTTGTCTAAAATTCGTAGCTCATATTCCTAGGATGTTTTCAACATTGAGTTGCTTGCCTGAAGGGCAAGGGAATTTTTTTTGTTTTTTTTTTTATTTTTTATTTTTTATTTTTTTACTGAATGCAATGTTATGTTCTGTGGCTAACGGATCCTTGGATATGCTCAGGAGGCCTCAGAGGCAAAACTTTTGGGAAACCTTGTTATAGCATATTAACTTTTGTATACTTCCTGTAATAGACATCAGAAAAATACAATAAATTACCCTCTCCCTGATCTCTGGTCTCCGAGATTATGGGAGACGGGATAAGATATCTATATCATTTCATCTCACCTCACCCCCCCCCCCCCGTCCGAGTCGTTGGCTGAATGGTCAGCGTACTGGCCTTCGGTTCAGAGGGTCCCGGGTTCGATTCCCGACCGGGTCGGGGATTTTAACCTTCATTGGTTAATTCCAATGGCTCGAGGGGCTGGGTGGTGTTTGAGCTGTCCCCAACATCCCTGCAATTCACACACCACACATAACACTATCTTCCAACACAATAACACGCAGTTACCTACACATCACAGGTGCCGCCCACCCTCATCGGAGGGTCTGCCTTACAAGGGATTCCCCCGGCTAGAAATAGCCACCGAGCTCGATAGCTGCAGTCGCTTAAGTGCGGCCAGTATCCAGTATTCGGGAGATAGTAGGTTCGAACCCCACTGTCGGCAGCTCTGAAAATGGTTTTTCCTGGTTTCCCATTTTCACACCAGGCAAATGCTCGGGCTGTACCTTAATTAAGGCCACGGCCGCTTCCTTCCCACTCCTAGTCCTTTCCTGTCCCATCGTCGGCATAAGACCTATCTGTGTCGATGCGACGTAAAGCAACTAGCAAAAAAAAAGAAATAGCCACACGAAATTATTATTACCTCACCCCCGATCCAGTATCAGAAAGTCGGACTAAGTGATACACATGCTTAAGTAATTACTTCAAAGGATGATTTAATGGTTCGTGTAGGAGTCTTCAGGGCACACTCACTCACTATATTTAACATGCTAATGGAAACCGTATGCTATCCCTTCCAACGTCAAAATGGATTAGTGTACAAAAGTCTGTTCCGCGTTTAATTTTATATTTAAAATTACGCTGAAAAACGACTTCGATAAACTTTCTGCGATGTCAGTAGCAAAATCTGTTTACTGATTCTAATTGCTTTTAGCCTTCATATATGCAAATTGGTTTAAATTACTTTCCAGGAGGGGATTATATGTACATATTAAATATCTCGTAGGAGTTTTTGATACGCTATTAATTTTAGTCTACAAAACTGTTTCTCGTTGAATATGTAACCAGATCATGATAAATTTATTCTGCGACAGGAAGTTAGGTTGTTGATTTTGCAAAGTTATACGGTAATTCTTTTATTACGGTTTTTATGGTCTATATACAGGTTTTTAATCTCAGGGGAGGTTTTCCTAACTGGGGTTCATTTTTAGATGAGAACCAGGTCCTACCTTTCTTCCAACAAGCCGGGCTGAATGGCTCAGACAGTTGACGTGCTGGCTTTCTGGCCTTAACTTGGAATGTTTGATCCTGGCTCAGTCCGGTGATATTTGAAGGTGCTCAGATACGTCAGCATCGTGTCGGTAGATTTAGTGGCACGTAAAAGAACTCCTGCTGGACAAGATTCCAGCACCTCAGTGTCTCCAAAAACCGTCAAAAATAGTTCGTGGAAACGTAAAAGAACATTGTTATCATCTTCCAAGCAAGCAAACAAGTACATAAGTAAGCAAGTAAGTAATTTTAAGTTACTTGATAACATGATCATGTATTTATGTTGATTATTCAGCCCGAAGGCTTGTTTGATCCTCCAGTGGTGGTGGTGGTGGTGGTGGTTGTGATTATTGTTTTAAGAGGAAATACAACTTGGCAACCATCCTCTATATAACACTAATCGGAGAGAAAAATGGAACGTATCTGACACTTCGAAAAATGAAGGTATCGGCCAAAGATAGATAAGCGCCACGGGCGTGAAAATGAAAGAATCTCTATCTCTTAGAAGATAATAGTGTCGAGATCGGAAAAGAACAAGAGTTTATCAAGGAAGGTCGGATAGGATAGATGAAAGTGAGGAGCCTGGCACAAGTAGGGGAAGCAATGTCATGACTCAGCTGAGGGCCCCGTGATCACCAATCTATGCTCCCAAGTTAAGAGCTCCTGGAGCCCCATTTAGTCGCCTCTTACGACTGTGTGTGTTATTCTACCGCCCCAACCCACAGGGGAAGTTTGATCCTCCATCAGATGTCAAAGATGCCTAGGCATCACTGAAGAGGTGGACTAAGGAAATGAAGAGCGAGGTAGTTTCCCGTTGCTTTCCTCATGTCGTTATTACATTTACGGGATATCTGATTTTACGCGGAATCTAAACCACAGGGATGTGACTCTTAATTTCAAGAATTCCACACGCATTAGCCGGGATCCAAACCAAAGCCATCTTGGTGAGAAGCCAGTGTCGATTTCGCTCGTCTATCACGTCCCTCCTTTCTTTCTTTTACACCCCATATGTGTCCGACTCCTTGGCTGAAAGGTCAGCGTACTGGCCTTCAGTTCAGAGGGTCCCGGGTTCGATTCCCGGCCGAGTCGGGGATTATAACCTTCATTGGTTAATTCCAATGGCTCGGGGGCTGGGTGTTTGTGTTGTCCCCAACATCCCTGCAACTCACACACCACACATAACACTATCCTCTACCACAATAACACGCAGTTATCTACACATGGCAGATGCTGCCCACCCTCATCGGAGGGTCTGCCTTACAAGGGCTGCACTCGGCTAGAAATAGCCACACGAAATTATTATACTTCATGTGTGTGGCTGTGGTAAAATACATCAGCAGTATATCTGCACGTCGTAAGAGGCGACTGAAAAAGGACCCAGGGTCCTTCATCTTGGAAATGTGGGTTGGCAACCATGGGTCCCCTAGCTGAGTCTGACATTGCTTTCGACTTAATTGCGTTAGGCTGCTCAGTTTCATTTGTCTTATCTGACCTCCCTAGGTTAACTCTTCCACAATTTGCTTTACGTTGCACCGACACAGGTAGATCTCAGGTGACGGTGGAATAGGGCTAGGAGTGGGAAGAAACCGGTCGTGATCTTAATTAAGGTCCCTGATGTGAAACTGTGAAAATAGGAAACTACGGAAAACCATCTTTAGGGCTGCCGACAGTGCGGTTACGGAAAACAATCTTTAGGGCTGCCAACAGTGAGGTTACGGAAAACCATCTTTAGGGCTGTCGACAGTGAGGTTACGGAAAACCATCTTTAGGGCTGCCGACAGTGAGGTTACGGAAAACCACCTTTAGGGCTGCCGACAGTAAGGTTCGAGTTAAGTCTTCTTTTAATCCGACTCCGACGCTATTAAGTTTGTGAGGCCTAGGGAGTCGTTCATTTTCACACCCCTCATGTCTCTTCATTTTCTTTGTCTTTACCTTCATTCTTCGAAGGATCAGACACCCTTCAGATTCCACAGCAACGGACGATGAAGTGTAGTAAGTCGTTTATTGTCACTGACACTCAATTATGCAATGGGCTTAAACTATATCAACCGGGCGAGTTGGCCGTGCGCGTAGAGGCGCGCGGCTGTGAGCTTGCATCCGGGAGATAGTAGGTTCGAATCCCACTATCGGCAGCCCTGAAAATGGTTTTCCGTGGTTTCCCATTTTCACACCAGGAAAATGCTGGGGCTGTACCTTAATTAAGGCCACGGCCGCTTCCTTCCAACTCCTAGGCCTTTCCTATCCCATCGTCGCCATAAGACCTATCTGTGTCGGTGCGACGTAAAGCCCCTAGCAAAAAAAAAACTATATCAAATACAGCAAAGTAGTGTAAAAACTCAGAAAAAGAAAAGTGTGTTTAAATTCAGGTGAGTGAATTTTCAACAAATTAAATATTTGGAAATATTATAATCTAGATGCATTTTAGATGTTATTTTTAAATCTGAATTTATCCTCAGCATTGAAATGTGTCTTAAGTTATTTTATGCATTCTCTTCTTTATTATTGTAATCTATGTTTCTGAAATATTAAAATACATTTTATGATTTCTAAATATAGTTTTGGACGTAGTTTTTAATCTTAATTGATCCTCAGTGTGAAAATATATCGTACATTCTTTTATGCGTTTGTTCTCTCCTTTATCATATTTGTGTAAGTTATATTAAATGAAATATTAAGTTACAGTGGCAGTTAGTTACAGTCAAAGGGACCTCTGCTCCTATTTCTAATTTAAATAAATACATTTCTACATTTCTTTATTTTTCCCTCTGGTTAGTTTAATCGAGGATGATTGCCCAGATGTACTTCCTCTTAAAACAATAATTACCACTACCATCCACTGTTCCTTTTCCTCAGTCATAAGCATGCAATCACCCAGCCGGTCACCGGTACAAGTATCGACTTTTAACAGTCCTCCTGAAACTATCTCGCCGGGCTGAGTGGCTCAGACGGTTGAGGCGCTGCTCTTTTGAGCCCAACTTGGCAAGTTCGATCCTGACTCAGTCTGATGGTATTTGAAGGTGCTCAAATACTTCAACCTCGTGTCGGTAGATTTACTGGAACGTAAAGGAACTCGTGCGGGACAAAATTCCGGCGTCTCCGAAAACCGTCAAAAAAAGTAGTTAGTGGGACTTAAAGCTAATAACATTGAAACTATCCGGACCGAGCTCGATAGCTGCAGTCGCTTAAGTGCGGCCAGTATCCAGTATTCGGGAGATAGTAGGTTCGAACCCCACTGTCGGCAGCTCTAAAGATGGCTTTCCGTGGTTTCCCATTTTCACACCAGGAAAATGCTGGGGCTGTACCTTAATTAAGGCCACGGCCGCTTCCTTTCCACTCCCAGCCCTTCCCTGTCCCACCGTCGCCATAAGACCTATCTGTGTCGGTGCGACGTAAAGCAATTAGCAAAAAAAGAAAAGAAACTATCCGGGTCATTGATTTTATCCTTCGCAATGCCCATCTTCCTCAGATCTTTCTCTTACTCCTGGAACCATCTTAACTTGGATACCTTCAAATACAGAAATTGTCAGATTATATCGAGATATCTTGGTACTCTGGAAAAGTACTCTGTGATGAGCCCAATAGTAACATTACTGATACTTGAAACAGATTTTCGATATCTTCATCAGTTTACGAGTTATTTGTCGTGAACAACTTAAAATCTCTGCCCGGAAAACACAAGATCTGACATTCAAAGGAATATGTATGATCCACTCAAAGATTGTGATCGAACAAACAAGCACTTTAATTATCTGCGTTGTGAAATAAACAGATGGAGAACCTCACTTAGAAAAGACAATGAATAGATTCCAAGCGATGTATGGCTCGATAAGAACGCTCGGAAGGAAACTCAAACAAACCGAGCGAGTTATCCATGCTGTGAGCTTGCATTCGGAAGACGGTGGGTTCGAATCCGATCGTCGGCAACCCTGAAGATGTTCTTTCCGTGGTTTCTCATTTTCACACCATATAAATGCTGGGGCTGTACCTTAATGAAGGCCACGAAGGGCATCTTCTCAGCCTTGAGTCAGCGAAAACCTTTGATGTGTTAGTGAGACATTGAACCACAAACCAAGAAAGAAACAATGAATTCAAGTAAGATATTATAAAGCGGCCGCTAGACTAAACTTGGTGTATGAAAGTGAAACCTGGAAGAAGGTGGAGCAAAAAGAAAAGGAATGAAAGTGAAATTGAACCAATGAAGAAAATAAACAGTTTCTGAAAGCTCTCAAATCTTGCTAACTCCTAGACAGGATTCGAAGTGAGAATATTCGACAGGATATATAAATATCAGGTCTATCCAGAAAATTCCATTAATATATAAACAGAAATGAGCTGAACATGTAGAGAGTATGAAAACCAACCGGCTCCCAAAATGTGCTCGTTGGTATCGACCTGGAGAAAAGAGAGATGACGATGGGTAAATACGATGCCGGAACAGGTTGAATGGCTTAATCTATGGAAAATGATGAGTAATAATAATAATGTACAGATTATTATGAAAGAATGAAAATATTTTTACGCGAATTTCCCTGAGAAAATCCACTAAGAGGGCAATGGGAGTAATATTATTATTTACTCATCATCATCATCCCTCCAGGTTCGGTTTTTCCCTCGGACTCAGCGAGGGATCCCACCTCTACCGCCTCAAGGGCAGTGTCCTGGAGCTTCAGACTCTTGGTCGGGGGATACAACTGGGGATAATGACCAGTACCTCGCCCAGGCGGCCTCACCTGCTATGCTGAACAGGGGCCTTGTGGAGGGATGGGAAGATTGGAAGGGATAGGCAAGGAAGAGGGAAGGAAGCGGCCGTGGCCTTAAGTTAGGTACCATCCCGGCATTCGCCTGGAGGAGAAGTGGGAAACCACGGAAAACCACTTCCAGGATGGGTGAGGTGGGAATCGAACCCACCTCTACTCAGTTGACCTCCCGAGGCTGAGTGGACCCCGTTCCAGCCCTCGTACCGCTTTTCAAATTTCGTGGCAGAGCCGGGAATCGAACCCGGGCCTCCGGGGGTGGCAGCTAATCACGCTAACCACTACACCACAGAGGCGGCATTATTTAATAAAAGACAGTTCTTTTTACCGGGTGAGTTGGCCGTGCGGTTAGGGGCGCGCAGCTGTGAGCTTGCATCCGGGAGATAACGGGTTCGAATTCCACTGTCGGCAGCCCTGAAGATGATTTTCCGTGGTTTCCCACCTTCACATCAGACAAATACTGGAGCTGTACCTTAATTAATGCCACGGCCACTTCCTTCCCACTCCTAGCCCATCGTCGTCGTGAGACCTCTCAGTGTCTGTGTGACGTAAAGCAATTTTTTTTAATGCTGTTTTCATCTCGCTCGTTCTAATTTAGAATTGCGATGCTATCCACGTTTACAAAGTCTTAATTCAGACCTTTCCGAGTCTGTTCTTTTATAATTTACTCCAAGCTATTAAGTTTAATTAAGCCACGTCGTGGATTTGTTAAGCTTGAATAGTTGTGCCCTGAGTTTATTTGAACATAGAATGCATTCCAGCCACAAACACGCACCACTGTGACGGATGGCCAAAGTGTCACATTCAGAGCACTCCATTATTCGCGAAAGTGGATACTGTTTTTAGTTCCGACAGATAACCTTTGTTGTCCCACGTAATTGGAATGGATCGATAGCACATTGTTCACGTAAGGGGCTGCTGCCATCGCTCAATGTGTAAGCCGATGGCCTACTTTAATGAATTCATTAGAAGAGATAGGGAATATAACAAATGACGCGTTGCGTTAAACATAACACCGTAGGGAGAACTTTATCAGGATAATTTTGCTCTTCCGCTTCCATATAAATTAATACAAGCAGCCGAAGAACACAATGAGAAGAGCAATGCAGGTTAAATTAATTTGCTTCCTCAGGGTTATATCGTACTTGCTGTTGTACTGGTCGTTGACCGCATAGTCACTTAGCATGTGTGTAGTTACAGTTTTGTCGACCATTTATTGAGCATCGTACACAGAAGACAAAAAAAATGAAATAGCGTATGACTTTTAGTGCCGGGAGTGTCCGAGGACAAGTTCGGCTCGCCAGGTGCACGTCTTTTGATTTGACACACGTAGGCGACCTGCGCGTCGTGATGAGGATGAAATGATGATGAAGACGACACATACACCCAGCTCCCGTGCCAGCGAAATAACCAATTAAGGTTAAAATTCCCGACCCTGCCGGGAATCGAACCCGGGACCCCTGTGACGAAAGGCCAGCACGCTAACCATTTAGCCATGGAACAGAAGACAATTAAATCAGATCACAACAAACATAGTCTATATGTTACGTATCTACTTATCTTACTGTCCTTGTCTAGTGTATAACCCTATAAGTGCCTAGTTATATTTAATCGTCGCCATAAGACCTATCTGTGTCGGTGCGACGTAAAGCCCCTAGCAAAAAAAAGTTATATTTAATGTAACTTTAAAACGTTTCATTCTGTCTGAAACACTAATTATAACACACGTAACACTACAAAATCATCATCATCATCTGTTTACCCTCCAGGTTCGGCTTGTCCCGCGGACTCAGCGAGGAATCCCATCTCCACCGCCTCAAGGGCAGTGTCCTGGAGCTTCAGACTCTTGGTCGAGGGATACAACTGGGGAGTATGACCAGTACCTCGCCCAGGCGGCCTCACCTGCTATGGTGAATAGGGGCCTTGGAGGGGGATGGGAAGATTGGAAGGGATAGACAAGGAAGAGGGAAGGAAGCGGCCGTGGCCGTAAGTTAGGTACCATCCCGGCATTCGCCTGGAGGTGAAGTGGGGAAACCACGGAAAACCACTTCGAGGATGGCTGAGGTGGGAATCGAACCCACCTCTACTCAGTTGACCTCCCGAGGCTGAGTGGACCCCGTTCCAGCCCTCGTACCACTTTTCAAATTTCGTGGCAGAGCCGGGAATCGAACCCGGACCTCCGGGGGTGGCAGCTAATCACGCTAACCACTACACCACAGAGGCGGACAACACTACAAAATACCTGTAAAAAATACACACTATTAAACGAAGAATGACATGTTTCGTTCTACAACAACATCCTCAGATTCTAACAAATCACTTTAAATCATGCGTATACAGGATGAAGCGAAATTCGCGCACTCGGGCGTCGCAGCGCGACTCCTCACATGCCAGCAACAAAAAAGTATGTCTCACAAAAGTTCGTCCTGGGAGTATATCCGGGAGAAAAAGGACGTTGAAGAGTGGCAAACTGTCAACACTGTAACTACATGTAGGGTAACTACCTCTGTCAGCACATATTAGTCGTGCCGTACAGTTGGTGCAGAGGACAGCGTTTTGGGTTAGCATGCAGGAGGTCGAGGGGTCGATCCTGGTTGGTGGCGTATGTTTTTTATTTCGTAAATGTAGTCCAGGTGGTATGGTATCTGGCATCTTAATCGTCAACAGCGATTGCAGAGGGTCCTCTAGAGACCATTTGCTCTTACATACTACGATCCTAGAAAGGCACGTACATTCGTTTTCATTGGTCAGCTTTGAAAGACGCCCTTTCCACGTGAATTTATTCGCACCATTTCATCTGCTAGATGCGTCACAACGTGTTCAGCATTACTAAATTTTTTAAATGTAGGATACATGTGACCTAAAAAACGGTGTCTTCCTGTATTACAGTATGTAATGTCCGATGGAAATTAGCAAATAAAAAGTGCGCCTCAACCCAGGATCAAACCCTGGAACTCCTGCATGCCAACTCAAAACTCTATCCACTGCACCAACTGTACATCACGACTAGTACGTGCTGACAGAGATAGTTACCCTATATGTGGTTACAGTGTTGCCAGATTGCCACTCTTCAACGTTCTTTTTCTCCCGGATATACTCGCAGGACGAACTTTTATGAGAGACATTTTTTTGTTGCTGGCATGTGAGTAGTCGCACTGCGACGCCCGAGTGCGCGAATTTCGCTTCACGCTGTATATGTACAGTAATGTTTACGTTGCGTAAACTTGTCAATTATAGAGAGCTTGGTGTTAACATGAACAAGTATTAACCAAAAATAACTCCAAATCTTCACTGATGTTATGAAAGTGTGAGAACTGTGAGGTGTTTGAACTACCAGTTCATTGAAATGGAGTGGTTAGTTCACACTTCCACTGCCTTCGTAATGTCATCACGAAGGCAGTGACACTTCAAATGAGTGAAGCGTTCATTTTGAACTACTCATTCACAAGCTACCCATCACTACCTTCCACCTCTTTGAACCAAGTTACTGGATCTTCTTAACTTTAAAACATGTAAAGTCCCGGTTTCATTCTTAGCAGGTGGCCATAAAATACAATTCTCCTTCTCCACATGACATCAGAGAGATTCTGGACATGAGTACAGAGCGCATGGTTATGCCAAGGTCTATATTCATCTTTGTCCTTAATTGGGCGAAGGATTTTCCTTAAAATTTTTATTTAATTTCCACGTGTTTCTATCGTTGCACTGGCCATGCTTCACCTGTAATCTGCATTCCGCTGCATATTAAGCCTATGGCTTTACGACAGTGCAATAATGTCCGTTGGTGGTGGTGATTATTGTTTTAAGAGGAAGTACAACTGGGCAACCATCCTCTATATAACACTAATCAGAGAAAAAAATAGAAGGGGTTCGACACTTCGAAAAATGAAGGTATCGGCTAAGGGAAGACAAGGGCCACGAAGGGCGTGAAAATTAAAGACTCCCTAGGCCTCCATACGTAATACCGTCGGGGTCGGAAAAGAACAAGAGTTGGCCAAGAGAGGTCCGATAGAATAGATGAAAGTGAGGAGCCTGGCAGAAGTAAGTGGAAGCAATGCCAGGACTCAGCTAAGGGCGGCATGGTCACCAACCCACGCTCCAAAGTTCAGAGCCCCTGTTGCTCAGGAGCTATCATAGAGATAGCCAAGGATAACGGTCAAGAGGATTCGTGACACTGACCGTGCGTCACCTCGTAATCTGCAGGCCTTGGGCTGAGCAGCGGTCACGTGGTAGGCCAAGGCTCAACAGGGCAGTAGCACCATGCGGTTTGGTTATTATTATTATTATTATTATTATTATTATTATTATTATTATTATTATTATTATTATTATTTCTTTACGCATATGTGTTAGAACTCAGTACTTCATCTTTGATCAAATGAAAAGACGAATGCACTTCGATGAACAATGGTAATCTCAATTCGAATATAGCTCTGCTGGAGATATTAAATAATTTCAGAAGAATCAGACAGTTCAATACACATCCATTTCCTCACATCAGCAATGACGCAGGCTTGTGAAGGAGATAACAAGCTCGGCTAACGACTCGGAAACAAGTGTTACGTAATGACCAATTATCTTCTTGAGTTAAATGAATTAATTATACAAGTACTGCTTTAACGAAGCGATTCACTTTTCCCCACATCTTAAAGAAGTCTTCCAGAAAGTATTGGACTAGTCCCTAGTTCTCTAACGATTTAAAGTTTGATATAACCTGATTATCGGACGCTTACATTCACATATACTGCATATTATTTAACAAGAAGTTTGTCACTTTCATTGACCTGCCTGTCTCATACATTGACTGAGGTATTGGTGATGCTTTCGTCATAAATGCCTATTTTAATCCTCAACCTAAATTGTAGACTCGTAAGATTAAAGTCTGTTCTGTTTCAGTCGATTTGTGAAGGAAATACACTGACTGACAGAGCAAATGCAACACCAAGAAGGAGTGGTTCGAAAGGGATGAAAGTTGGGGAAAAAACAGAGACGGCACGGACGAATAATTGATGTTTATTTCAAACCGATATGCAGGTTACACAATGCGCACGGCATCGACTCAGTAGGATGTAGGACCACCGCGAGCGGCGATGCACGCAGAAACACGTCGAGGTACAGAGTCAATAAGAGTGCGGATGGTGTCCTGAGGGATGGTTCTCCATTCTCTGTCAACCATTTGCCACAGTTGGTCGTCCGTACGAAGCTGGGGCAGAGTTTGCAAACGGCGTCCAATGAGATCCCACACGTGTTCGATTGGTGAGAGATCCGGAGAGTACGCTGGCCACGGAAGCATCTGTACACCTCGTAGAGCCTGTTGGGAGATGCGAGCAGTGTGTGGGCGGGCATTATCCTGCTGAAACAGAGCATTGGGCAGCCCCTGAAGGTACGGGAGTGCCACCGGCCGCAACACATGCTGCACGTAGCGGTGGGCATTTAACGTGTCTTGAATACGCACTAGAGGTGACGTGGAATCATACGCAATAGCGCCCCAAACCATGATGCCGCGTTGTCTAGCGGTAGGGCGCTCCACAGTTACTGCCGGATTTGACCTTGCTCCACGCCGACGCCACACTCGTCTGCGGTGACTATCACTGACAGAACAGAAGCGTGACTCATCGGAGAACACGACGTTCCGCCATTCCCTCATCCAAGTCGCTCTAGCCCGGCACCATGCCAGGCGTGCACGTCTATGCTGTGGAGTCAATGGTAGTCTTCTGAGCGGACGCCGGGAGTGCAGGCCTCCTTCAACCAATCGACGGGAAATTGTTCTGGTCGATATTGGAACAGCCAGGGTGTCTTGCACATGCTGAAGAATGGCGGTTGACGTGGCGTGCGGGGCTGCCACCGCTTGGCGGCGGATGCGCCGATCCTCGCGTGCTGACGTCACTCGGGCTGCGCCTGGACCCCTCGCACGTGCCACATGTCCCTGCGCCAACCATCTTCGCCACAGGCGCTGCACCGTGGACACATCCCTATGGGTATCGGCTGCGATTTGACGAAGCGACCAACCTGCCCTTCTCAGCCCGATCACCATACCCCTCGTAAAGTCGTCTGTCTGCTGGAAATGCCTCCGTTGACGGCGGCCTGGCATTCTTAGCTATACACGTGTCCTGTGGCACACGACAACACGTTCTACAATGACTGTCGGCTGAGAAATCACGGTACGAAGTGGGCCATTCGCCAACGCCGTGTACCATTTATCGTTCGCTACGTGCGCAGCACAGCGGCGCATTTCACATCATGAGCATACCTCAGTGACGTCAGTCTACCCTGCAATTGGCATAAAGTTCTGACCACTCCTTCTTGGTGTTGCATTTGCTCTGTCAGTCAGTGTACATGGGTTTTATAGTGCTAATAAATGACTATTTCGTGCATTAATACCTATGTTGAAGATGCATGTTAAGAGCATAAAACGACAAATATTAAGTTTTAAAGTCGTATTTTTCTACCCATCTCTACTTTGTTAATTTTCTTTAACAGATAGTCGCTGAGAGCAGGCATTCTTTGCAGGCAGCTATCAATGATAGGCACTTAAATGTGATTAAAGGACAACAGCGTTCTTTCTGTCCTCTGGTTCTGCTTGGAGCGTGCTGGCCTTGAATATGCGTCCTGCACTGGCCAACCTCAATATTTTCAGTGGTCTCACGTACATTTCTTCCAAGTTTAAATAGGTACCTTTCAAAATAAAGTAGAAGGGAGAGAATTATCTCTTATGAAGGCTGTAGTATTGTTCTTGAGGTATAGGCGACCATTGCTCACCGTATTGGAGTGATAGGAGATGAATCAGTGGCAAATTTCACAGTATAATGCTGAGGAATCCCGGCTGAAAGCATGAGTTGGCCATTGCTCCTGTTCTCTAAGGAAAAGACGTAGCACCACCACCTAGTTTCACCCCTGCAGAGCTAGCTGTTCTTACATACTGTCTCTTGAACCTCATGTGAAGTAGAAAGGTCATTTTCTCGATTTAAAAATATAATAGCCGACACAGGCAGTTTTACTGTTCAAAATTTGGAACAATATCTGGTTGTCCATTGTAACTTGTGATGACTAAGATTCATTTGAAGCGTCCTATTCACATAATTATTGTCTGGAAGAGATAAAATTGTCTTCTTTTGTAATAATAATAATAATAATAATAATAATAATAATAATAATAATAATAATAATAATAATAATTACTGCTTTTTCCTTTTCATAATTTTGATCAACACTTGTTCCTTGGCGTAAAACCTTTAGCTGAAAACGAAGTGGCATGATTCACATATGCTGAGTAATTTTAAATGCTAAGAAGATGGTAAAGTCTGGTAGGTTTTTAGTACCTATTTTTGTCATTTTAAGTGCATATTTCCTTGCACACTTTGGGTATGTTTAGTTCCTATAACTCCTCGCCCTAGTAATGACATTCCTTATGCAGCTAGTAACATAGCTGTTCCTGACGAAGTGCATCTCTCATTTTTACCGTTCTTACCGTATTTGGGTGGTTACCTAAAATGGTGCGTAAATAGGGAGGTGGGGTCAAAACTGTCACCAACATAAAAATGTTCATATTCCAAATGTGTGTAAAGAGACCAAAAAAGCATTCATAACGACACACTGAGAAGTTATTACATAGCGCATATGAATGTGGTAACACATTTGGTATGATTAATGAACAGAACGCTACTCTTCCACCAAACTCGAGAAGGAATTGCATGATCCTAAATAGTTTTCATCTTTAAAGAGTCCGTCTCCGTGGCTAAATGGTTAGCGTGCTGGCCTTTGTTCCAGCGGGTCCCGGATTCGAATCCTGGCCGGTGGTGGTGGTGGTGGTGGTGGTGGTGGTGGTGGTGGTGGTGATTATTGTCCTAAGAGGAAGTACAACTAGGCAATCATCCTCTATATAACACTAATCAGGGAAAAAAAATGGAAGGGATACGAAAAATGAAGGTATCGGCCAAAGAAAGAAAAGGGCAACGAAGGGCGTGAAAACGAAAGTCTCCCTAGACCTCGAGTGTTGTAATACCGTCGGGGTCGGAAAATAACAAGAGTTGACAAAGGGAGGTCGGATAGGATAGATAATTTGAGAAGCCTGGCACAAGTAAGTGGATGTCAGGACTCAGCTAAGGGCCCCATGGTTGCCAACCCACACTCCCAAGTTCAGAGCCTCTGGAGTCCCTTTTAGCCGCCTCTTACGACAGGCAGGGGATACTGTGCGCGGTATTCTACCAAACCCCCACCCCCACCCCCATCCACAGGGGGAATCTTGGTCGGGTCGGAGATTTTAACCTTCACTGGTTAATTCCGATAGCTCGGTAGCTCGATGTGTGTGCCGTCTTCATCACTAGAATTCATCCTCATCCATCCTCATAGACGTGCAGGGCGCCTATACGGCGTCAACTCGTAAGACCTAGAGGCCACACGCCATTAAAGTATATCTTTAAAGAGACAGGTGATTCTAAAATGTGTGCTGAGAAATCAATATCAAACCCTATGAGTGTCTAAAAATACAGAAATGAGAATCTTCTCTTTTTTACTTTTGTTTGGTTTCGCAAGCGGTGGAAGTATTTTCTGGACACTGGCGGCAAGAAACGCAACGGCTTCTTTGGCACACTGGACGGCTGTAAACGACACACTACAGTACTGCTTGTCCGATTCTGCTTCAAAAATTCCAAATTGAAATTCAGTAAGTTATAGTTAATCTACTCGTTTAGTACATGCATGCACATAAATGGTGTCTCCCCATCTCCTCGCTTAACGCTTTGCTGCTGTTAGACAGCCTTCTTCAAGACTTCGTTGTGATTGAAATGGCACAGACCGAGCTCGGCAGCTCCAGTCTCTTAAGTGCGGCCAGTATCCAGTATTCGGGAGATAGTGGGTTCGAACCCCACCGTCGGCAGCCCTGAAGATAGTTTACCATGGTTTTCCACTTTCACACCAGGCAAATACTGGGGCTGTACCCTATTTGTCACGGCCGATTCCTTCCCACTCCTAGTCCTTTCCTGTCCCATCGTCGCTATAAAACCTATCTGTGTCGGTGCCACGTAAAGCAACTTGTAAAAAAGAAAAGATAGAAATGGCACAGTGGCGGATGTAGAGCAATGCACACACTGTGCCTTCAACACTACCCGTTCACTCCCTTCCCCTCATTTTAGGTACTGGACTGGGCCAGTGTTGATTGTGTATGCCGGGACACCATTTCTGTGCATGTGTGTACACTTCGCAAAGTCGGAAAATTCGGGATCAGTGACAGAAACATTTTGTAGAAAAGAAATAAGTGAACTTCAATATTTGCACGAAGAGTTGAAGTTTAAGGCATCATATTCATAAAATATATAAGAAATTAAAGTACGATATATCATACTTTCGCAAACGGTGAGGTGGGGTCAATAATGGCACCACTATTATTTCAAAACTGGATAGAAGTAAGGCGGACAGCATTAGTGAACAGCCCCTTCTGGCAAGAAGTAGCCTTCGGCTGATGATAGTGTACGGGAAAAGCAACAGTTAGGGAGCAAAGCGAGCGACGTGATAGAGGTGTAAAATCTGACTAGAGTCAAAATTTGAGGATTAATTCGTATAAGATAAACCACAAACTAAGTCCGCATCCTTGGTCAGCATGCTGGATTCAAAGAGCCCTGGGTCGATTCCCGTCCGGGCAGGGATATAAACTGAATATCGTTCATTCATCTGGATCAGGGAAAAGGTGCTTGTATTTCTTTTCATTTACATACTGCCCATCACACCATACTAACAACCACCACAGAAACACGTAACGACGAAGACATCCCTCAACATAAGGTTGTAGTTAAGAAGGGCATCCAGCCGTAGAGAAAGGGGGCGAAATACACAGATAGTACCGACCCCAGTAAAACTGGGGAAATTAGAGCGGAGAGTAGAGAAGAAGAGTAACAAGAAGAATAATTGAAAACCTTAATAAAATTGTCATTAATGAAGAAACGATTCAAGATAGAATAAAATTCAGAACCTGAATTCACAAACACAAGTTTTGTGTAAAATCCACTCGACTAGATACAGGATAGGATGAACAACGTAAAAAGGAACGCAGAGAGAGGATGAAGAGATACTGAGAAGAAGAAGAAGAAGAAGAAGAAGAACGACAAAAAGTGCTAATGAGTCCAAACACGCTCCTTAGTTGGGGCATAACGAATCAAGAATAAGAATTTGAGAGAGATATCTTCCGCCGGTATAGGTTACGAGGAAGGGGATAACTTTACCACCGAACGAGCTGGCGGTGCGTTTAGGATCGCACAGCTGTGAGCTTGCATTCGGGAGGTAGTGGGTTCGAATCCTATCGTCGGCAGCCCTGAAGATGGTTTTCCGTGGTTTCTCATTTTTACCACCAGACAAAAGCTGGGGCTGTACCTTAATTAAGGTCTTGGCCGCCACCTTCCCAGTCCTAGCCCTTTCCCATCCTTCCGTCGCCGAAAACCTTCGATGCGTTAGTGCAACGTTAAACAATATAAAAAAGAGAATAATAATAATAATAATAAAAACCCTATGGCTTCAGCTACCGTGTGCAGACATTTCAATTTGATGCCATCTGGCTGTCTGCTCGTCAATTTCGACGTTCCGTTTTACTCTAGGCCCACTAGATGACAGACCGAGTAAACCGAAACTCTCTTGGGCGTCTATGGCTGAGATTTTAAAGAAATTTTGTCGGGCAAATACCAAAGGTGTCACCAGAGATCTTTTACATGCCGACATGTACGACATGGAGTGTCGAATGGACTTTTTCCGCCCTTCAAAAATCCAACTACCTCTGCCGGGTTTGAACCCGCTATCTTGAGATCCGGAGGCCGACACTACCACTTATCCACAGAGGAAGCTGAAAAAAAAGAAAGAGAGCTATATCAGGAAAACGAAAGAATGATTAAGTCAATGAGGAAAAGACGGCTCAAATGTTATGGAAATATTTTTATTAGAGTGGATGAGAAGAGGCTGACAAAACAGATTTTTAAAACACTTGACAGTAGACCTGAAGTTTTCGACAAGTGGTTCAAGGACGTTAGAAAGTATCTTGAGCAATCTGGATTAAATCGGGAATACATTCTAAACCGATCAGTGAAAGACAGCTTCAGAGGCTTCCATGACAAACAGAAACTGAATAGGGGATGGACAGAGGAAAGAAGACAGGCTGCCGGGGAAAGAATACAACGATTTTCGGCTGCAAAGAACGTGTCGTCTCAGAACTCACGAGCCTTAACACACGAGTATCAAAATTCATTAATTCCAAGAAGAGGACTAGTAAGATAGGTTTCTTTACCTGGGTCAGTCTCAAAATGCACGAGCCGGGCCAGTTCTTCTTTGAATGGATAAATGCCCACCCTACCCGCATAACGACTGTAGATATTTGAAAATGTCATTGGAATTGTACGAAAAGGACCATTGTCAGCTGCAGCCGGAACTGAGTGCCCCCTTGTAATTGGCACCTCTCTCATCAAGAGGTGGACCACC
Organism: Anabrus simplex; assembly: GCF_040414725.1. Classification (NCBI taxonomy): domain Eukaryota; kingdom Metazoa; phylum Arthropoda; class Insecta; order Orthoptera; family Tettigoniidae; genus Anabrus; species Anabrus simplex. Next base: position 102,237,210 of record NC_090273.1, on the reverse strand, counting down.
TGACGTGTAGCCTCGCGCGAAGTATACGCGACGGGAGGTTGAAAATCGGATACACGCTGGGGGGGGCTATTGTCACTTGCAATTGTAACTTTACCGGCACACGCGGATGACAAGTCTTTTATGACAAAACCTTACTGTTTCGCTCGACTTGTTTTCTGCTTATAAAATCCATAAACGCTGTAAATTAAATTTAGTTTACTCTTTTGTGAAGTAATTAATTCCATGTTGTCGCTACTCGATGACACCAAGCAGAATAATTGATTAAGGATCAGTGTTATACTTGGAGAATTTGGTCTGTGGTAGGATGATAATTCCTGTTAGCAATAAATAGGGTATCCCATTCTAAAAGTGGGTGGACAAACGTGTGCTTGAAGAGCAGCGTGTTTAACCGCACACCTCAGGCCTCCTGAGGTCATCACAGGCACCACTGTCCGGAGTGGTGAATTTTGAGACTCATTAGAATGTTAATTTAGCTACAAGTTTGTAGTCGTGAGTTTTGATACTATTTTCTACTAATTTTAGCCCGTGAGTTTTGAGGCCTCCAGTAATGTGTGATTGTTGCTTAACGTTGTTTTAAATGGCCATAAATGAATATAATAATGATAATAATAATGATAATAATAATAATAATAATAATAATAATAATAATAATAATAACTACGGAGTGACACGTCAGTCCGTGAGTCTCGATTAAGACGTTTGAGTTACGTAATGTGGAGAGATGAGAGTTACTGTACGTGGGAAAGAGATGAATAGCCCTGATGCCAGCGGGAAAAATATAAAGAAGTAGGCCTACATCAAGATTGAGAGGGAGAGTCAACGCCACAGCCCATCTGAAAGAGCAGGATCTGAAGAAGGGTGAAAATATGACCAGATGAAATGAAGGAGGAGAATTCACATCAGTGACCCTACAACATAGCAGGGCTAATTATAATGATAAAGAAAAAAAGCACGGTGGGTGGAAATCTGAAGAGTATTTTTATCTTCTTTCTCTCTTTGTTTATGAATTTGAGGAAGTTATATAGATAATAGAAGATCGTAGTATACAACATTTTGTAAGAAAGCTAGAGAAGGTGACGATCAGAACAGCTGAACAGCACGATACTCCTGATGTAAGATTAATACTAATGATTTTATAGTCGTTAGTGAAAGTCGAAATTAAAATATTAAGTTGCCAGTTTATAATATATATTCATTCGCTCTCTCTCTCTCGTTTTCTTAGTAACGTTTCGAAGCTCTAATATTTCCATTCGTCGACTGTGGAACAGCTGTGTACAATGGTTTATCCGATGCACTGAATATTAAATTTTAAATGTCTATATGTACAGACTGGTTTTGAGACTCGTCGTCCAGGTATCAAACGGCTTGTTAAATTGTCCTCTGAAATTCGGATATTTTGAGACTTGGATGTTTCGAGACTCGGATATTTTGAGACGACACGGGCCGTACACATTTTTAAGGAATTAATATCTCTAATAAACTAATTAGAAAACTACAAAACAGGATTTATCCAACCATTTCCCTTCCTATTACAAGAAATCATATCACTTACTCGCAGTCATTTTTTCGTTCTTGTGTTACCTGAGATTGGACGTCGATAATGTCGCCAAAAAACTTATTCTACCGTAAAGGGACATATGATAATAAATCCTTTAATTTTGCAAAGGGTATGACGACTGGGCAGTAATCGTACGATGTTTTCGAATTTCATTTGCAAGACATAATGTTTCAGGGCCATAATATTAGCCTTCTTTCTTTCTTTTTTTCTTTTTGAACCTTAACTGGTGTTTTAATTCCGAATTATGTTTCTAATCACATGTAAATTGGAAAATTTTCCATTCTTAAATGTCTTTTTCATCAACTGAGCATTGGTAACTTGTTTCGGAAGCTCAGTTTAAGTTCGCGACCAAATAATGTGTGAGGAGAACGAATCGTAAATGTGTTTTCGTAATACTGTTCAATGAAGTAGGCATAGTGGTCTTGAGAGTATGTTGGTGGTTGCGTTTATAAAGGCACAGATGCTTACGTAAACAAGCTATTGAGTTCCGCCTTCGTACTCGCATTCCTGTTCTCCGTAGCTCATAATCTATATATATAATAAGAGTTTTGTCTGTACATAGCTCAGAATTTGAAAAGAATGGTATTTCTGTTTCGCTCATGTCCATAATAACAAGGAAATGTACTTTTTACTTTTCCGTAATGTCTGTCTGTCTGTCTGTCTTGTCTTGTCTTGTCTTGTCTTGTCTTGTCTTGTCTGTCAACGCATCACGAGAAAACGGCTGAAGAGAAATTAATGAAAATCGGTGTGTAAAGTCGGGGGATGATTCACTACAATCTAGGCTATAAATCATTTTACTCACGCTGAGTGAAATGGTAGTTTAAGGGAAGGCCAAAAATTGAATTCTCAAATATTTATATTATTAATGGTCCTATCGATAAATACTACATAATTATAGAATTAAATTTCCGATCATTTATGTCATAAATTGTTACCGTACGGGCTTTGATAACACAGGTATTCATGAATTTGTATTTTTGTTGCCAAGTCCAAATCAACGCCGAGCCGCGAGAAAATGGATGAAGAGAATTTAATGAAAATCGGTATATAGAGTCGGGGAATAAGAAACTACAGTCTAAGTTATAAAGAATTTTATTCGCCCTGTATGAAATTGTAATTTAGGGGAAGGCGCTTAAAATTTAATTTCTAAATACCTATGTTATTGGTCGTATCGAAAAGTACTACATGACAAAAGTTGTAGAGAATATAATTTCCGACCATTTATGTTTTATTCAGTTTCACCGTACCGACTATGATAAGAGTGGTATTTCAGAGTCGGAAGAAAACTAAATTATAGCACCACAGTTCACTAAATAACTCAAAATTCAACCCTTCGTAAAAAGAGTTTCTTCCTCTTTACTTTTGTTAAATTCTACATTCATTTTATTCAAAATTAGCAGTGAAGAGGGGGTTTCTCCTCTGGCTTTGAGGAAAAAATTGCCTCCAAGTCAGATAGATTTTTCCGCCGCCGGTGCAGTGATTGAAATTTTCCGACTCATCGAGTACTCCTAGGAAACAGATTAGTAAAAGGGCATATTATAACCCCCCTCCTAAAAAAGACTAAGTGTGTTTACGGATCACGGCTGTCTGCGGCCTGGTCATTCCAGCTCTGGAACTTTGGACTGTTAGGTCGGCAGCGTAGTACTGTTCGTTAAAAGTGAGAAAATGTGTGGTTTTTCATTTGATCGAGTATTTCGTGTGAAATCATTGCTTTTAGTCGCGCCATTCCTACTGACGTCATTGTAATGACCTATGTTCATTTCAGTTGGGAAAACCACTAAGACAGTCTTTCTGAGGATGTAAAAAGGCAGGTGGAGAGTGACTTTGTGCCATTATAATGCAAATCTCCAACCTGATTTGACTGATGGTAGGCAAGCGGGCCTACCATTACAATGAAAATTCCCTAACGTAGTCTTCATATGAGAAAAGATGTTTGGTGATTTCTCCGTCGCGTTTCCAGGGTAACGTTAAGAGCTCTGAAATTTAATACAGTCTTCCTCACAACGTGTACTCTACCTAACCTACTGCTCTGTATACAATGTATAATTCCGTAGCGAAGCACGTGTACATCATCATCATCATCATCATCATCCGTTTACCCTCCAGGTTCGGTTTTTCCCTCGGACACAGCGAGGGATCCCACCTCTACCGCCCCAAGGGCAGTGTCCTGGAGCTTCAGACTCTTGGTCGGGGGATACAACTGGGGAGAACGACCAGTACCTCGCCCAGGCGGCCTCACCTGCTATGGTGAACAGGGGCCTTGCGGGGGATGGGGAAGATTGGAAGGGATAGACAAGGAAGGGGGAAGGAAGCGGCCGTGGCCTTAAGTTAGGTACCATCCCGGCATTTGCCTGGAGGAGAAGTGGGAAACCACGGAAAACCACTTCCAGGATGGCTGAGGTGGGAATCGAACCCACCTCTACTCAGTTGACCTCCCGAGGCTGAGTGGACCCCGTTCCAGCCCTCGTACCACTTTTCAAATTTCGTGGCAGAGCCGGGAATCGAACCCGGACCTCCGGGGGTGGCAGTTAATCACGCTAACCACTACACCACAGAGGCGGACATGGGTACATCAGCTAGTTTAAAATAGGAAAGTATTCGTCCCATGCTGATTTCTCTCGTAACTCTTACAGTAAAAGAAAGTAACTTAGTGATGCTGTTAGCGTACCTCACATTACTGTTTCTTTCAACGAACAGATACTTTCGTAATGACTAGTACGAAAGCTACCCAGCTATGTCGCTTCATCGTGGTTCGTCTAAAACCGAGGGCATTACATCTCCTCTAGGATTGAATGTGCTTCCCGCTGGTATCTCTTACTCGGCTCCCGACTGCAGTCAGCCAACCCTTTTATTGAAGGCTTGTGAGATTGGACTCCATAAAAGAAGGCCAGCGTAATCTGAGACATCCTAGCGTGGAGATTCAGGAGAATACTGATGAAAGTTTCCGTTAACCGAAAAAAAAAAAAAGTAACTCTTTCAATTTTGTTTATCGCTAGTGGAATTAGAGAAACTGCTCCTTGTGATAAATTCTTACTTAACATCTAACCTATTTTCTGTTTGGCCTGGAAATCAGACTTTATTCAATTGCTTTGCACAGACTTTTTCATAGGGAAATAAGAGGGATAATTTATTGGCATTTGGGAATGCATAAGAATAAAGCTCTAAGACAAAAATGGGGATAATCGATGCATTTTATGTAATAAAGACATGGAAGTTGCTCACTACTAAAAGGCTGTAAAGAAACAAGAAAGATAAGAGAGAAATATACAGAATGGAAGTAGAAAGTAAAATAGAAAATGAACCTGAACTTTACACTTTTCCGAAGTTAATAAACTGAGAATGGAAGGCATCAGAAAAGAAACAGCAAAACTATGTGATATTTTAAGAGGAATTTGGGAAAAGAAATTAAAAGAGAATGAAAACACAGAAAATTCATGTAGTTAGTAGTAAGAACATGTATGTGGATTTATCATAAACTCTATGACGTTGTTAAAGTCTAGGCAGTACGCCAGATGCTACGTTTACATAATGTACTGTAACAATAAATGATAGAGTAACCATGTATTGTGACAGTTTTTTAGTTAAAATAAGTTTGATATGTTTTTATTACAACAAAACTAATTGCATGTTGCGACGATGGCTATGGGCGGATGTTCTTTCGCCCAGTTGGTTGCGTGACTGGGGGCGGGGGATTCTGCTCATGCCTTCTTCCATTAACATGTTGTAGGAATGTATGCTGTAATTATTTTAAATGTTGTAAATTGTAAAAAAAACTAACTGCATGAATTATATTATACTACTTCATACCCAGCGTGCGCTGCTACGCCTCAATAAATAAAAGATGAATTGTACATTATGCAATTTTTATTAACAATTTTCTTCATTATTTTTGGTCCTTTTGTTATTTATATTTTTCTTATTACATTTACGTGTAATTTCACTTACAAAACAAATAATCACTCTAAATATATCATATTTTTTAGGTTCCTATGTCTATTAATTTGATCAAACTATTTCTATTATTTTGCTTACATAAACGGCGATTTATTTTCATGATGCATGGTGTTCATTGCAACGCGAGTGGATACATGACATTCTTTGTTTTCCCATTTGGTGCGAAAATGAACAGATTGTTCGGCAATGAGCTGCATAGTTACATGAAAGTACATCTCGAACACGGCACGTTGGATTGCTATCTCCAAATAATAGGCAATGAGTTGCCTAGTTACATGAACCTCCTAGCAAGAAAAGTACTTCGTAAAACATGGCGGCGTGTTCCCATGCTTCTATGCAGTGTCCCAAAGAAAGACCGACAACCCTTAGTATGCTGTGGGTGAAGGCAAACTGATCTGTTTTCAAGAAGGAACCCATATCCAGAAACGCACGGCTTGGACGCTGTAGCGCATCGAAGTGTGAGGTGGGTGTGCGTGCCGCATGTCATCAATAAACCAAATGTGAGTAGCCCATCGGGCTCATTAGAAACGGAGTTCGAAGTGTGTACCTCCTACGCCATTGAAGAGCCTACATCGGTGGTGCTGAGCCTCACGCACATCACCCAATACGTGCGGTTGTCTTTGAAGAATTTCAATCGCTCCGTGGACTCGAGCAATAAAGTCCTCCGCTGATGTTACAGGAGTGCCATACACCATACTCTTCGTACTACCTACATGGATCTGTCCAGCTTCTCTTAGTCGTCTCTCGATGCCCGCGAACGTGGAATGATGTGGGTTACGTCTGTTTGGAAAACGTTCCGCATACAATCTTACAGAAGCTCTACCATTGCAATCCGCTTTGCCGTATGCAAGCACCATGTTGGTCATTTCCACAGCTGTGAACTGATACATGTCGCAATGCTGTTAATAACGTTACTGCACTAGCAGACTGCAGCAGCACACAATTAACGCTGTAGGATGCACATAATGGACTGTGTGGAGGAATGTAGCGCATGCGCAGGAATGTTATTAGGCTGAAGTCATCCATCCGCAGTACACATATGGCTAAAGAGTTGCATACCTTCCATGTTAAGACACCAAATCGGAACAAATTGTCACAACCGTTCTCAGACTTCGACGCTCTCCAGTGCTCAAACCGTGCATTTCGGACAGGGGCTCCTTCTTGAAAACCGATCAGTCCGCAATACCGCACAACATACTAAGCTTTGTCGGTGTTTTGGGGGACACCCTATATATATCATTTCTTACCAAGGATAACCTAAAATATCGGGTCATTTGAAAGATCAGTCAGACTTTTGCGATTGCGGGGAGCAGCAAACTATCCAACACCTTTATGACTGTCAGTCCTGCCCTGTTCGTTGTACACTTCAAGACTTGACTCAGGCCACTGAATAGGGAATTGTTGTTGCCCATTTCTGGGCAGACTTTGTGTGAAATATGTTTGTGACATAAGATGTACTTAGTTTTGTTTGTATATAATACCTTACTTATATTTTAAGGTTTTCAACTCTTTGACACGAAATAAATAAATAAATAAATAAATAAATAAATAAATAAATAACCGGACTATCATAATACAGAGTAAGTTGCTGTCGCCTAGCGACAATCTCTCCATCAAGATCAATCCAAATCTTGGTGCGGCTTTGTAATTAAATGAAGTACATAAAATAAATACATTTCCGTTGGCTTTTCAAGAAATGCAAGATTTTTCCTGTTCTATTGAGACGGTTTGGAAAATGTTGGAACCAACCGTACTTTTTAACTCCCCCTGGTTTAGGAGATAGATTTTTGTGAAACATACAAGTTAGCGTTTTATATATAGACTCGCTTACACTCGTTGGGGTCTCCGCCCCCAAAACCCCCGCATACTCTAAATTATAAATGGATATTTCGAAATAGACTATGGCGAAACGGTATGTCGCATCGACAAACGGACTGTGCCAACGGACGGACTTTTACTGACCTGCATGTTTGGTGCTAGTATATTTTCTCGTATGTTGGCGATTTATTGTATGGATAGGAGTAAACTTTTCGATCTGGGGAAAATTTCACCATTTTAAAAAATTATTTTATTCACTTAATAGTCAGCTACAGTCTTGAAACTTTCATAGGGCCAAATTTATAAATCTCTTCATTCCAGGGACAGAGAGTGCTGTCCAGATTTGATTGGAATTACTGTTTAGGCAGAAAATACTTCGAAACTAATGTCTGCAACGGCATGAAATTTGCCTGAATATATCCATACTTTCAGAGGTAAAAATTTAAAACTTACAGGGTAACAACTATAATTTCGCCAGATTTCAATTTTCTGGTGCACCCGGAAGTTGTTTCCGGCATTTTGTTTGGCTGGGAGGGATAAAAATTAAAAATTAAACTTACTGGAATTTTTCACTGGGTTACAGCCTAATAGTTATCAGATTGCCGGCAGGGCCAGGGAATGTGCACGCTAAATAGTGCAGACTTTCATTTGGGAATTTATTGCTGCCAAACGATACGTCGTATTGAGAAACGGATTGCAGCATCAGACGACTCTTTTAGTCGCCTACATTATTTTCTTATACATATTGTTTACCTCCGCTATTTATACCATAGAAAGAAGTGAACGTTTTGATCCATGTCAAATTTCGTCCGCTTTTCACAAGTTGAAAAATTATTTTGCCAACTTAACAGACAGCTAAAGTCTTGAAACTTGGCAGGCAGGTTGACCATAAAATGACATACAATTTTGGTTATTTGAGGTTTTGCCGTGTGTCTACGGGATTCACCATAAATTGCTTAAGAAACATAAATTAGGCTGAAATTTGATTAGTGTTTCCACACATTCCTTCCGTTTTCCCACACATTCAAGACAGCTATAATAATGAAAGTCCGTATACGTATGGCCAATAATTTTGCCGAGGAGTATACTGAAATACGTGCATTTATCTGTCTTATGAGTGTATGAATCAGTAAAATAAATTATGGAAATATAACAAAATTGACCAAAACCGGGAAAATGAAGCTCAATCTAAGGTAGAAGAGGTCGAGATACGACAAAACGACCAAAGTTGTAGATTTCTTAATTTTAGGACCGAAAGTGCAATCCGTTTATTGATAGCAATTATCGTTTAGCCACAGAATAGCTCGAAACGAAAGTCTGCACCGTCATTAAATTTGGCTTAATATTTCGACTTTTTAGTGGGTAGAATATTAAATATTTGAACTTCTTGCAATTTTTAAGTCGGTTACAGGCTAGGAGCTATAACTTTGCCAAATTTTAATTTTGTACGGCACTGCATCATGGCGTCGCTATTTTGTTTGGGGAGAGGGAGGAAAAAGTTAAAAAATTGAACTTTTTGGAATTTTTCTTTGGGTTACAGCCTAATAGATATCGGATTGCCGAATTTCAAGTTCCTAGCTAATCTGAAAGGGTCTTACTCGAAAGTTGAGTCCGACATTTTGATGAGGTTGGGGTGGGGGGGCTACATATGAGAAATTTGAACGTTTTGGAATTTTTCCTTGGGTTGCAGCCTAATAGCTATCAGATTGCCGAATTTCTAGTTCATCTGTGTCGTCTTCATTATCATTTCACCTCATCACGACGCACAAATCGCCTACGGGTGTCAAATCGAAAGATATGCACCTGGCGAGCCGAACATGTCTTTGGACACTCCAGACACCAAAATCCATACGCCATTTCATTTCATCTATGTTCCTTCCTTTAAAACGAGTAATTTAATGTTTAAAACACAATTAGTACTGCAACATTAGAAAAATTGTTATAAAAGGTAGTGATTCAGAAAAATAGATTTTCTAATGGAATATTTTGGAGATTCCAGAACATAGGTCTCCAAATCATTGGACCCTAAGGGCCACTAATCAAGGTTTCAGTCTCGTGGGGCATTTTTCAAAACTAAAATACTATAACGAAATGAATAAAATATATTATACCATGTCTTCAATCTACAGTTTAAAACTCCAGGTACATTTTAGTGAGAAGTATGACACTTGCTCTTTAAGTCCAGAATTTTGTCAAACTGCGGCTCTAATTTAGACTGTTGAATAAATAAAATGTCTTTCAAATGTTTGTCACTCGAGCTAACTCAATCATTTGATTTTGTGAACTTCGACAAAGAAATAGTTTCCTCGCACCTACAGTATAGGTATTCCCAATGACAGATAAACTTCCTGCGAAGTATTGGATCCCTCGTTAGTCAGGCCGTAAGAATAGCACACCGCATTTTTAAAAAGTTCATTCCCTTGTTTTCCTGATAAAACTTCGTTTTCTCGTTACTCAATTTTGTAAATTCTTCGTAAGTCGGCAGCCTGATTAAACTCCTCCATGGGCCGAGCATGATCCACGAGCCGTATTTTAGAGACCCCTGCTTTCAAATATATTATCAGCATAAGTCCTTTCATTATTTCATAAAAAAGAAAGCGTAAATATTCAATGAATTGTAGTATATTGTGCCCGTCCCTACACCTAATGGCTCCGGCATGATGTCTACAGGGCGTTAACGGGTTGGAATAAAACAAATGGGCGCTTAACTCGACTAAGCTTAAGGGCATACAGGGTAGGAGACGGGTCATACCTAATTACAATGAGAACACATTCGGGTTAAAGATTAGATTAATACACGTGGTTTATTAGGCCTTAATGATGATGATGGTAATGACGCATTTATATACAAATGAATTACATGGATTATTATCAATTGTTGTTGTTTGTTATCGACTTTCAGTCGTTTGTGATGGATCCGAGTATTATCTATCGCAGAGCGATCCATTATGACGAGATTCGAACGGGAAAACACTTATCATAGACACTGAGGCTATGTGACATCATTGATCAATAGGATTAACATGCATGCAACGAATCTGAGCAATCCCTATACTAAACACACAACTATTCCCCAACGAAATGCCAAGAACGAACTCATAAAAATGTGGAACAAACGCCCGGGTTTGAACCGACCCTCACTGGTATACAAATCACCACCCCGATGGTCAACACCATCGGCAACTCAATTATAATCACAACAAGATACATGAACCCTTAAAGAACACAAATTATATACAGTAAACACGTGAGACATCCAGCCTTCGGTTGAGCATTGCGGTACCAATGCCGCTGTCGGGAACTGAACTGACACCCCTTGGGATGGAAGTGGGACTCTGAAACCCCTAAGCTACATTATACTCAAGTGTGTAATGACAGTAAACTAACAAGTACTGGTAACAATCGCCGTGTCATTTATTAGCAACTACATCATTCTGGCGTGTTGAATATTTCATTATTAGGCGATTCTTTCGCCCTCATTCTCTTCAACTCAAGGCTTCCCATTTTACGAGCGGACGAGCATACAAAAAAAACAACACTTCTCCTCACTAGGTCAACTGCCCCAGCCCCTTTGCACGGCGGGTGGTCACTGGCCTTGGCCGTCACAGGCATAACGCCCTTTCTTAACAAAACACCCCATCTCGGGGATCGTTCATTAATAAACTGAACTTCATTGTTCATTAAACAAAATTACATCGGCTCTCAATACTTCACTTCAATTCAACACACACATTCGTTTACAATATCATGATCCCGCGACGCGACACCGGTTTCTATGATACCAATACTTGCGGGATTACCATAACTACAATTTATTATTATTATTATTATTATTATTATTATTATTATTATTATTATTATTATTATTATTATTATTATTGGGTTCATCATTACACCATCTCCCTACACGACTTACCTGGAAATTAGACCATACTGCGTGATCATGATTAACTTCCTCGTAATAACGGTGTAATTAATCCATATCTAAATCGTGATTTCTCATAAAATCGTCACACGGTAATACAATTATGAATTAAATATTCCTCAATTTGCACTTAAATTGTGATAAGCCTTCCAATTAAAATCGTACACTTCCTATCTAAATATATGTCAGTGGAGGCCTGGGTGTCAGTTCCGAAGTCACATCTCGTAGTTCTGGGTGCTCACGGAATAAAATTACACTATTTACCAACCATGCATTATCATCGCTGGACTAACTACAACCTAACTTGAATTACTCTGAATTACTAACAATTAGTCTCCTGACGCATCAATAATTACAAGTTTCCCCAAATAAAATGATTAAGTCAATCTACTACTGCATGCAAATTCATCGTATTACCCCTTTATTTACAATTGATTGCTCAGACGTGTTACTAACTAAATAAAGTAAATAGAAGCTACGTGTATCATGGTAGCACATCTACATTACTGAAGTTACAATCTTTAACATTATAGCGTCAGGTAATGATAACTGTTCCCCGCCCAATCTGATTTCGTCATATTAATTATGATTTATACTCATCTCCATCTCGATGACCCGTTGTCAGCTCAGGGAGTCCATGGCTGGTTTAGTGCTGACCCATAGGCACCAAAGCAGTTACTGGAGGCACCATTCTTCTTTCCAACCGGGAGTCCATTGTTCTAGGTTGACGAAACCGCTGGCAGTATTCCTGAGGCACACAACACGTCACTATTTATTCCAAGATTTGTGTAGTTACATTCAGTGTGAACGTCCAGCCCCGATATCGGACCTCACTCCGCAATCCACGATTCAGTATCGGATTCCGCGTACCTTTGTTACTACTCGACACAGTAGCGCCGTAGTAATAATAATAATAATATTATTACAAATTATATTTAATGTTCGCGACACGTCCCTGATCTTTAATGTTTAGACACTAGCATCACGTCTATCCAATCTCTGCAATATTTACGCACAGTACGCGATTTCACTTGTAAATTAAATTGAAATTCACTCAAACAAAAGATCGCTGGAAGCTCGACGGCACGAAGCTTCGCCGTCCGTAAGCCACAAATCCCGACTGACTCTTCTCCCTTTCTGCAGTAGTTTTTACTAGGGAGCGATACCCCTTCCACTAATTTGTGTAGCGCCTATTCCCGGCGTACTCGAGGTAAAATAGTGCGGATGGTCGGTGACCAGTATCTAGTTGGTGCGATTGAGACATAACCACTCAATTATCCTTCGGTGAATCTCTTTAAATTAATTAAAATATGTTCTGCTTCCCCCACCACACGGGGTGAAGTCCCGGTCTCGAGGAGCTGTCATGACACTAACCAGATGGCCCCAGTACTTTTCCACGCAGAAACAACACAGTATTCTTTCTCCTGCTGAAAGTTATCACGGAAGAGGACATTAAACACTCTAAATAAATGTCCCAGTAGCATTCATCCCTTTTAAATCGGGAGATGAGCCCCTAATTCGAGTTTTATTAATTTTCTACCTCGTCGGTAATTAAGTTGGCCAGTCTGATTCCAAGATGGCTCCTATATTCCGTTTCGAAAAAGTTAGTTTCCCCTCATTCTGTGAGCCTTGAGGAGGGATGTCTTCTCTCGAGTGATGTCATAGGGAATCCCCATTCGTAACCCCTCCCGGGTCTAAGTTGGCTTGGCTTCATCTGCGGGGCCCCCGCTACACAAAGGATAATACTGCGCAATAGGTCGCAGACAAAGAAATCTCATAAAATAATTTTAAAATACACAATTTATCTATCTCAATGGTATGAATATTAATTAGTTTCGGTATGACCTCTATTAATGATATGAATATTAATCATTTTCAGCGTTCTTTCCCTTTAATAGCATTGCGTGCGTAATTACTGAGATCGATATCAACCCAAGGTCCTTGGATCATGCCCCTGTCGGGTTCAATATATAGTAAAAAAATATTTTCTACAAAAAATGAACATGCAATTTTGAATTTTGAATTTTTTTTAATTTGAACATTATTTCATGAATATTAATTATGGAACATTTTGTCTGAAGTATTGTTCATTTTGTACTTGCTCATTGCAATTGCACTAAATTGAAGCTAGCGAAAACTATACCTTTCCCCTTAAAATAAAATGAAAAATTTGTTTTTGCTACCATTTAATACTAATAGGGGCTGCCTGGCCGAGGCGGTAAATCCGTACTCGATTCGCCCGGAAGGACGTGGGTTAGAATCCCCGTCAGGAAGTCGTAAAATTTAAGAAACGAGATTTCCACTTCCGGAGGTGCATATGGCACTGAGGTTCACTCAGCCTACACCAAAAATGAGTACCAGGTTAATTCCTTGGGGAAAAGGTGGCCGGGCGTAGAGCTAACCACTCTACCCCATCACGTGCCGAGGTTAACAATGATGGAAGCCTTTACCTTTCACTCCTCCAAGGGCCTTCATGGCCTGCATGGAGGTGACTTTGCTTTGCTTGCTCTGCTTTGATACTTTTATAATCATTTGACTGTAAACACTGCTACTGAACCGACACTGTACTCAGGAACAAGTATTGAATAATAATAATAATAATAATAATAATAATAATAATGTCCGCCTCTGTGGTGTAGTGGTTAGCGTGATTAGCTGCCACCCCCGGAGGTCCGGGTTCGATTCCCGGCTCTGCCACGAAATTTGAAAAGTGGTACGAGGGCTGGAACGGGGTCCACTCAGCCTCGGGAGGTCAACTGAGTAGAGGTGGGTTCGATTCCCACCTCAGCCATCCTGGAAGTGGTTTTCCGTGGTTTCCCACTTCTCCTCCAGGCGAATGCCGGGATGGTACCTAACTTAGGCCACGGCCGGTTCCTTCCCCCTTCCTTGCCTGTCCCATCCAATCTTCCCATCCCTCCACAAGGCCCCTGTTCAGCATAGCAGGTGAGGCCGCCTGGGCGAGGTACTGGTCATTCTCCCCAGTTGTATCCCCGACCCAAAGTCTGAAGCTCTAGGACACTGCCCTTGCAGCGGTAGATGTGGGATTCCTCGCTGAGTCCGCGGGAAAAACCGAACCTGGAGGGTAACCAGATTAATAATAATAATAATAATAATAATAATAATAATAATAATAATAATACCCTTAAGCTAAGATCATCATTCAGACTATCATTCCAGTCTCCGAAAGATTATTTTAAAAACAAATTAAATAGCATTTGAGTTCCGTTCGCCTTAAGTCATTTTAAAACGATATATATTTCTCTGTTACAGTAAGTTCCAAAGTACCGATTTGCTTCGTCTTAAAAACCACCTGTATTTTTATTGTGATGAATATGTAATTTTCGAACGGCATAATGGATGTTCGTATGGTGAAATGTTTTAATTTAGATATATCTGAGTGAATGTGAGGGTTTTAATTCTTTTTCAACGTAACAATTTCCTGAGTGTTAGAATTGGCATTTCATTCAGAACAATGGTTTTAAAATGAGTTTCTAAGAACCATTTAAGGTTTGTGCTGTTGAGTATCATTATGTAAAAACCTATGTAAAAACACCTACCGTATTGTTTACAAATTGTCAACATTTTAATGACACAAGGCCATATAAATTGCTTTGCACTTCCCTTTCTTGAGATCGTCTCCTAGAGGTTGTGATGTACATTTAAGCAACTTAAACTGCAACATGATGTTTTCCTAAATCCAATTATTTTGTATTTTCTCGTATTTTAATATCATTTTTATTTTGTTATTGCAGTTGGAGTTAGTGCTGCCACCCCGACATCTCCTGGGGATTCAGAGAGCCGACAGCAGCTCCGGCTCTTCAACCTCACAGCTGATTTTGACATATTCCCAGTGACTTCACGAGTACCTACTCCAACCTCATCCAGTACCCCGGATCAGGATGAGGCTGACTCAGGATCTAAAATGGGTTCTAATGTGGACGAATTATATCAGTCATCCAGGCTATCTGATGACATTCTTTGGGATCTCACCGCAGTTCCCAAAAGGAGAACAAATAAAATTTTGATTGATCCGTGGACAACTAAAGTCTCCCCCTCACAAGCACCAGCATCTACTGATGATCAACTCGTAAGCACACAAGGTAGTACCTCAGCTACTGGGGCCGATGTATCATACCCCCTGAATACTCAACAGAATATATCAGATGTCACAAATGTAACCAAAGTTTCAATGAATTTAACAACTTCCACAGAATATCCTCAAGAGAGGCAGTTTCCGACCGCAACTTCAGTTGCTGAATCTTTGAACATGTCCACGGATATTCCAGCAGTTGACAGCTCCACAGAACCGGTAGATGTAACATCTCGTTCACAAAGAGCCACAGCATCAATTACTACAACTACTGTTACTTCTACTACCACAGATCCATCACTAAATTTGGAACCACCATACTTTTCGAGAAACCCACAGCCAATATATCCACACCGTGAAGATGAAATATTTCACAGGATTGATTTTGACCCCAGTAATCCCTACAGTCACTGGGATAGTGACAGTGAAGAACAGGAGCGGGAAATGGAATTGCAACGCCTCCAGGATGATCCAGAAGATAAAAACATTACGTTGCAGATCTCCGCCTCTACAAGTGAAGAAGACAAAGGACCATCTCCTCCACCACCACTAACAGGTAGATCATACCTGTTACTACTCGCTGGTAATTCTACTATAGTTAAACTCCGACAAAAAGATTTTGCTAAGTATTTGAAGCTGAATTTAGCTGCTAGATTATCTTTAGAATACGATGATGTTAGGGTGAATAGAGTAGTTTTAGCGCCCCCACAGCTTCTAGTAAATGTCAGTGTTGTTACACCTGCAGAACCTGTTTCAGAGAATACTGCCGAAGAGGAGAGACTTGATGAAAGTGTTTTGAAGGAAGAAGCACCCTTGCATATGCTGGCTGAAACGAATGCTACGCTCCTGGAATTGTCTGGAGAGGAATACCACGTTGTACGCCTCTTACCTCTAAGAGCCAATCCACCAACTCCAGAATCTGAAGAAGATGAAGATGATGATGCAGTGGAATCGTCCACACTCCTCAGTGAACATCATGGGGATATAGAATTAGTCATCTACACTGCAATTGGTGGAGCTTGTGCTATTGTGATATTTGCAACTCTTCTTATCACATTTGGGAGATATTTAAGAGTTCTTGAAATACCTTGGCCATGGAGAAGACCAAAATCTTTTCCATCAACTTGGAACTTGCCCAATGGTCGTCTTCGACATCACAGAATGGGTGATGAGCATCTGACTGCAACCTCAGGTCCACCTCCGACTGTCATTTATTCTGGTTCATTTGCAGCAAGGGCGGCAGCAGCAGCAGCTGGTGCATCATGGGTGGACGACTACCAGCCTCAACCCAACAACATACTAGCAGAAGATCCGGCACTTGGAGCGAAGCTAATGGCAAACAATCCAATGTATGCAGATCTGGAAATGGGAGGAAATATCATGACCAAAAATACAGCACTATACCCAGATGCAGAAACGACCAGTATCATCAGCCACCATCGTCCAAGTCCTAGCAAATTGCACATTTTCAGTTGCCGACCTGGAAGCCTGCTTATTCCATTGCCTCCTCATCGCGTAGTTAGAAAGAATTTAGCTCCACCAGCTCCCAATAATGCGCCGAACAATCAGAAGAAACCGCTTGAAACTCATCCATTAGATGTTAGGATTGGTGAAGATGGCCAGGGTCATGACAATCCCAATTATCAAACGTAAATCCACAATAATATTTTAAATTAAAAGTAAATGATCTCATATGAAAATTGAATTAGGCGCGGTGTAAAAAAAAAGCAAACAAAAAATAGGCAAAGACTAAATCATGTAATTTAAC
This sequence comes from Anabrus simplex, assembly GCF_040414725.1. NCBI lineage: Eukaryota > Metazoa > Arthropoda > Insecta > Orthoptera > Tettigoniidae > Anabrus > Anabrus simplex. The sequence continues at coordinate 102,220,097 of NC_090273.1, read as the reverse complement.
ATAAACGAATGACGAAAACGAACTATAATTTTAAAAACGAGAAACTGACTCATGTCGCTGATACCATCATCAAATAATAATGTAAAAGAAAATACCCCAGAGCTTTCCATGTTGCAGTTGGTGTTTTTGTGATCTAATTGCTAAAAATATATCTTCCTCAGCTTTATTCTTAATTAGTTAAAAACAATTTTCGAGCAGAAAAAAAGAGGTTTTAAATAAAAGCAGAAGTTACATTATTTGGTGTATTTCGTGTACAGCAGTGCAAGTAATTTCATTGTATGAATGAATATCTTTTTAAAAAGGTAGAAAACTATGTTTCAATTACTGTAAATACATTATTACTGTTTTTCTCAATACACAGAACTTCCAACCCATGCTTCCAGATCGATAACTTCATCTATATTTAGATAATTACTAAAAGTACTTCGTAAAATCATCTCCGAAACATACCTAAATGATAAAGTAATTAAAATTGTACTGTCTATTTTACACCCATTAGACCTGCTATACACAAATAAAGTTCATTTTTGAAATAGAATTATTTGAATTTGCTCATTTGTTTTCTTTCCTGTCATCTTCTAAACATCATCGCAGCTTGGAAGAAAGACGTCTTACATTTGACTAAACAAAAGGTAAGTAGTAAGTCTATAACCAGTATGTTAAAGGCAGAAGTATTACCAAAATATCTTACCAGAAAACTTCCCGAATAAGAGTATATTTTGTAGAGAAGATCAAAATGAGTCAAGTGCACTTTTGTAGATACTAACCACGCCTGGTCCCTTCACCGTTCCAAAAGAATTCTGTAGCCGGGTAAGATGGTGAAAACTCTCCTTGAATCAACTTGGACAAGTTATACATCAGTCGCTCGCCCTTCATTAGAGAGACATTCGTGCTAATTTTCAAAGCGCTATTTGTATCAGTTCGAACGTACGGATAGGGTCTAAGTGTATCTCTGCGAAGATCAAGGTATAAAAATGCTTTAAAATATCAAGGACATGTAAGACATTAATACAAATATCCTGTAATGCCTGCAAAGTCTATAATTATACACGAAAAATTCAGGGCATTTTATTGTTCATAAAAACCAGTAGAAATATTCGAATGACTATGTCCGTTTTACATGGTAGCTACCTCATAAACCCTAGTGTATAATATGTATACAGGATGTCTGAAAATAAGTTACGTAAAATTTATGGGGATAATAAACTCAATAATGCAATAGAGGATCCGTCATCCACTTTTTCCTAAACCGTTTGGTTAATCACCATGGGTAACTGGTTCATATCTCTTATGTCCTGCGATGTAGTACATTTAACTTGCAACAGAACATCAGCGGTGAAGAGTGTTAATTAGCATTCAAAATTCCATAAGAAAAATGCATGGGGTACGTAGTAATGATCCGAGTCTCTACTAGCGAACGAAGTACAGACATCAGCGCGCAACTGCGGATCGCACTGTATCGGCTGTTACATGTGTTGCGCAGCTGGCAAACAATCTATACTAGACTTAAGTAAAGTTGGCGTATGACAGGTAAGGTTGGAGGGAGGAGCATTGCACGTGCCATTTCGCGATGTTGGCACATTCCAGCATTCCTTTCTACATTCTCTCGCTTTCGGCTCACTTGTTCCCTCTTTCATTCTGACCGCTGTGACATGAACTGGTCTTTCTTCACATTCTTGTTTTCCACTGTAATGGAAGTGATCGCAAATGGGACAAATTTTGCTGTGACTGTGACTGACTTGGTCTCATGTTGCGTTATTTTTAACAGAGACCGGCCTGATAAGCTCAGACAGTAGAGAGCTGGCCTTCTAATCCCAACTTGGCAGGTTCGATCCTGGATCAGTCCGGTGGTATTTGAAAGTGCTACAGAATGTAAAATCAATAACATTCTTATTCTTTAATAGGGGTGGTTCCTAAAGCCTGACAAATCCTTCAACATGCCCTTTGTCCTATACTTTGCCTCTGTACACCTTATTGGCATAAGTACAGGACGTAAGACAGATAAGAAAAAGTGAGTTCAAGGGAAAAAGTGTACGCGGGGAAGACGGGGAGTCATAAATCATGTGTACTCTTTTCCACACCACCCAGCGGTAGAGTACCTGGCACGTTTCATCGTACTCGAAATATAAGTTAAAATACAATGATTGTTCGTACGTACGTAAATAGTATTTAAAATACAATTAGAAACCTACTATCGGCCACAAAACAGAAATAGAATGCCACTCACACTGAACTGCTTGCGACAATATCTAACTCACAAGTGAAGTGAGAGGTTTGGCAACTCCCAGCAAGACGAGCTGCCCAGAAGTTTTATCTCCATGGCAACCGCAGTCGCCCCACCTTCGTTTCCATGGCAACCATACCGCCACTCCCTTTATCCCGCCCCGGCAGGCAGTAAACGGACCTCCCTCTAAGAAATGCCATACACCAACTTTCGTTATTACTAGTATAGTAGAGCGCACCGTGTGACTCCACACATGTGGGGGACAGGAATGGACGAGCGGGATATCAGAAAGAGAAATTTAAAGCATCATTTCCCGTAAATTTCCGCGATTGTGCTCTGCGCCTCGTGAAGCACCCTACAAAAAATATATATAAAAATATTACACACGGTATATACTATACATAAACAATTAACAATAAACAATTAACAGAAATCAGTTATCACTAAACATATCTCCTCACTGGCCTGAAGACTCTAAAGTCGAGCTGTCAGAAAATCCAAATAACGTAAAGATGATGCTTGGCATTAATAGTGGTGTACATTTCTGATTAACACCGATCGAAACACAATAATATCGCACGGCACTATGTTGGACTTAGTTTTATTAGCCTATATTTTAGGATACTCTGTTTTAAACTCAGCCTTTAATACCTGTCTTCACCACATGCCGTGCTTGCAACGTTTACTTTTATTACGTAACTTACGTTACGTGGGTATGTCATTTCAGTAATTATTTTGCAGTGTGGTGAGCTTTAACATACAAGAAATGTACCATGTTTACCGATATGCTTCATGAGCGATACGTCAGTGTGCTACGACAGTGCACCGTCCAAGGTTATCAAGCAAGAGAGCTTGGCCTATCAGACACGCTGCATAGGCTGACACTGAATTTGCACACGACTGAACTTACATTTTATTGTCGATTTTCTGGTGAACTTTCACTTGGAGGAAATGAAATACGCTATAGATCGATTTTTGTTTAAGAACACGATGTCCTCTTACAATTCCTGTAGCTTATTCTCAGATACCTGCATATATACATCGCAGTCCTCTCCACCCGTGTCATAGTGAAAACAATTTAAAATTACGTGATGCCGTTGGAATGTGAATACTGAATTTATGTTCAATAAATAAGCACCTGACCTAATTGACGAATTAGTAGTGAGCCACTAAATTCTCAGTTTGAGACTAATCCGAACAGGAACGTGTCCATTTGGGAATTCTCGCATAATAGATTTAGACTATAACCGATCACCCCATTACCATACCCTGGTATTAAACAATAATAGCCACGAGTGTCCGGTATCACTCACTGTAAGGGCAAATTTAGCGACACTGAGAAGCCTTTCTCCAGATCGAATGGCTTTAAGTGATAATGAAGCAGTCCGTATGAATGATGTAATAACCTCAACGCTAACATTCTGCCGTGGGCATGCATCGAAACAAAGCACGGTATTTGTCAAATGCCAGTCCTTATTGAAGCTCCAGAAGAGAAAAACGGTGTGGTTATAATTTCAATAATCCCGGAGAAAAACCAGATAAATCAATATTTTCGTTTCTTTTAATTGTGGCACTAACGTATTAAGGTCGATGCTCTCTGTGCTTTGAAACTAACCAGATCAGTTATTTCGTCACAATATTAAAGGAATAGCCAAACTTTACATCCAGATTATTCAAGAATACAAAACAGTCCCCGATAAGACCAGATAGTTCGGTTATTTCTTAATATTCTGAATAGTGTTAATAAAAGTGGATTAACCAGATATGTGTAATGCATTTCCTGTGGTTACTATGAGCGTGGACATTATTAACTTGTAAATGAATTATTGGCAGGGAATTTATAAGCTGCTTCTGTTAAAGATAGCTATTAAATCTTACTAACCGGGCGCGTTGGCCGTGCGGTTAGGGGCGCGCAGCTGTGAGCTTGCATCCGGGAGATAGTGGATTCGAAAACCACTGTCGGTAGTTCTGAAGACGGTTTTCCGTGGTTTCCTATTTTCACACCAGGCAAAATCTGGGGCTGTACCTTAAGACTACGGCCGCTTCCTTCCCATTCCTAGGCCTTTCCTAGCCCATCGTCGCCATAAGACCTACAGAAGTGTCGGTGCGACGTATATCAAATAGCAACATAAAAATCTTACTAGCTAACAATACACAAATGTGACTTACACGCTTTGGTTTCCACTGGTCCACAAAATAAAATAATGCCAGGTCATTATTGGACAGGTGGTGATGGTGATTATTGTTTTAAGAGGAAGTGCAACTAGGCAACCATCCTCTATATAACACTAATCAGTAATCAGAGAGAAAAAATGGAAGGGATCGACACTTCGAAAATTGAAGGTATCGGCCCAAGGAAGACAAGGGCCACGAAGGGCGTGAAAATGAAAGACTCCCTAGTCCTCGCAAACCTAATAGCGTCGGGGTCGGAAAAGAACAAGAGTTGACCAAGGGAGGTCGGATAGGATAGATGAAAATAAGGGCCTGGCACAAATAAGTGGAAGCAATGCCAGGACTCGGCTAAAGGCCCCGTGGTCGCCAACTCACGCTCCAAAGTTCAGAGCCCTTGGGGCCCCTTTTAGTCGCCTATTACGACAGGCAGGGGATACCACGGGTGTTATTCAACCGCCCCCACCCACAGGGAGACATTATTGGGCAAGTCACTTTCATTCACGTCCCAAAGCAATTACTTCATTAATATTTGGAATTAAACAAAATCCAGCCAAAACGAGTATTTAAAAAGCTGTAACATATAACGCAGAATCGTTTGATAACATTGGTGAATGGGTGATTACGTATTGTTTAAAAACACAAAAATGCTTCCCCTGAGAACTTTAAATTTTAGACTTATCTTGTTATTCCCTGGGATGAGTGGTTTATCGGAGAAGTGCGCCAGCACGGTTTATATCGGTGAGATATGCATGTTGTTCGCCACTGAAATTCGTAGATACAAACATTTCCCGCAAGGATGCGCCAAGAGCAGTGACGGCCGAAGATGCGGGCATCGTGCCGTACACTAAACACAGATAAACAACCTGATGCACAAATAAGATCTACACACTTTGAAAGACTAGAGATTGGAAGTTCATCTTCACATGACGTGTTCATTAGCATGCTCTGCAGAAACGATTATTGTTTCATTCACCTAGGTTCAGCATATGTCCTGTTGCCTAGTAGGCACTGGGTCCTCCATGAGCACTGATAACGTGTTCCCTGCGTGATGACATCGACGTGTATAAGGCGGGAACGGTGTCCTGGGGTATAGCCATCCATGCTGTATTCAGCTGGTTCCATAGTTCATCTTTGGTAGTTGGCACTGGATCACAGCACCGCACCCGTCGTTTCACCATATCCCACACATTTTCGATTGGCGACAAGTCCGGTGATCGGGCGGGCCAGGACAACAGTCTGACATTCTGTGACAACAAGAAGGCACGTGTTCGTGCAGAAACAGGTGGTCTCGCATTGTCCTGCTGAAATATGGCGTCTGGGGTGTCGTGCAGAAAGGGTATAGCTATGGGTCACAGGATGTCATTCACGTAGGTCAAACTGGTCGCAGTGCCCTGGACACGCACCAACTGTGATTTGTGGTTGTACCCAATAGTACCCAATGTCTTGTGCGAATGCAGTCAATGCGATGCCTCCCTCCCCCCCCCCCCCCCTGTCTGCGGCAAACTAAAATACGGCCATAATTTTCAAATAAACAGAACCTGGATTCGTCCGAAAACACTGTCTGCTGCCATTCCTGTCCCCAGTGACGTCGTTCCATACACCATTGCACAATAGTCAAAGGTAGGCGGAGAAATGGACGACGCGCCGGTAACCCAGACCGTAATAAACGGCGGCGGTCTATCACTCCTGATAGTGTACCATGTGTTACACTGTTCCATTGTTGTGCCAGAGCCGAGAGGACGCAGAACTGTCCTTCCCGGGTGGATGCATCACGTTCTCTCATGCCAATAATGCGCCCTCTTTCAAACTCACTCATCTGACGGTACGGTTCTCGCATACGTCTACGAGGCATACTGCACGTCTGCTCAAGTCACACTGATCCATTACCTAAGGTTTATAGCGACGAGAGCCGCAGGAACATTTTACCAGTCGGTGGCAAAGAAAGAAATGGCGTATGGCTTTTAGTACCGGGAGTGTCCGAGGACATGTTCGGCTTGCGAGGTGCAGGTCTTTCGATTTGACACCAGTAGGCGACCTGCGCGTCTGGATGAGGATGAAATGATGAAAAAGACAACACACAAACCCAGCCCCCATGCCAGAGAAATTAACCAATGATGGTTAAAATTCCAGACCCTGCCGGGACTCGAACCCGGGACCCCTGTGGCCAAAAGCCAGAACGCTAACCATTTAGCCATGGAACCGGACACCAGTCGGTGGTGGTGCGCCGAGATATCGATGTGGATCTTGAACCTGAGGGTCGACATGATTCAAATGCTAATCATTTCTTCAGAACATACTAATGCTCATGTCCGGTGAATATGAACTTCCTATATCTAGTCTTTCAAGATGTTCTTATTTTTATTAACATGCGTGTATTATTTTTACTTGCAATTTACTTTTTGAAATAAAATTGTAATCGTGATATTCTAGTAATTGATTCACATCGCACGGGAGCAGAAACGTGAAAAAAATAATGATGAAGATAAATTTTACACTTCTACTACAGCAGAACCAGTAGTTCTAGATGCGGTACTTTCTTACCTCCCCAGTACTTTCAAAGACATTCCAACGATGTTCCTAGCCTTTTCTTAAATGATTGCAAAGAAAGTGGAAATTTATTGAACATCTTCCTTGGTAAGTTACTCCAATCCCTAATTCCCCTTCCTATAAACGAATATATGCCCCAATTTGTCCTCTTGAATTCAAACTTTATTTTCATTTTGTGATCTTTTTTACTTTTAAAGACGCCACTCAAACTTATTCGTCTACTAGGCCATCCCACGCAATCTCCCCACCGACAGCTCGGAACATACCACTTCGAGCAGCTCGTCTCCTTTCTCCCAAGTCTTTCCAGCCCAAACTTTGCAACATTTTTATAACGCTACTCTTTTGTCGGAAATCACCCAGAACAAATCAAGCTACTTTTCTTTGGATTTTTTTCACTATAAGGACTTTCACCCCATCAACGCAGTTATTAAAACTGAGAGGACTTTTGCTATTTGTGAAACTCACAACCTGTCTTTTAACCCCGTTTATCAACATACCGTTTCGTACTTTCCATCTCACTACATTATCGACGTCATCTTGCAGTTGCTCACAATCGTGTAACTTATTTATTACTTTACACAGAATAACATCATCCACAAAAAGCCTAATCTCTGAGACCACTTCTTTACTCATATCATTGGCATATATATAAGAAAACATAAAGGCCCAATAATACTGCCTTGAGGAATTCCCCTCTTAATTATTACAGGGTCAGATAATGCTTCGCCTACTCTTAATTCTCTGAGACCGGGCGAGTTGGCCGTGCGCGTAGAGGCGCGCGGCTGTTAGCTTGCATCCGGGAGATAGTAGGTTCGAATCCCTCTATCGGCAGCCCTGAAGATGGTTTTCCGTGGTTTCCCATTTTCACACCAGGCAAATGCTGGGGCTGTACCTTAATTAAGGCCACGGCCGCTTCCTCCCAACTCCTAGGCCTTTCCTATCCCATCGTCGCCATAAGACCTATCTGTGTCGGTGCGACGTAAAGCCCCTAGCAAAAAAAAAAATTCTCTGAGACCTATTTTCTAGAAATACAGCCACCCATTCAGTCACTCTTTAGTCAAGTCCTATTTGCACTGATTTTTGCCAGGAGCCTCCCATAATCCACCCTATCAAATGCCTTAGACAGGTGAATGACGATACACTCCATTTGACCTTCGCCCGCCCCTAAATGATCTTTAACCGAGCTCGATAGCTGCAGTCGCTTAAGTGCGGCCAGTATCCAGTATTCGGGAGATAGTAGGTTCGAACCCCACTGTCGGCAGCCCTGAAAACGGTTTTCCGTGGTTTCCCATTTTCACACCAGGCAAATGCTGGGGCTGTACCTTAATTATGGCCACGACCGCTTCCTTCCCACTCCTAGGCCTTTCCTGTCCCATCGTCGCCATAAGACCTATCTGTGTCGGTGCGACGTAAAGCAAGTAGCAAAAAAATGATCTTAGCCAGGCTGAGTGGCTCAGACGGTTAAGGCGCTGGCCTTTTAACCCCAACTTGGTAGGTTCGATCCTGGCTCAGTCCGGTGGTATTTGAAGATGCTCAAATACGACAGCCCCGTGTCGGTAGATTTACTGGCACGTAAAAGAACTCCTGCGGGACTAAATTCTGGCACCTCGGCGTCTCCGAAGACCTTAAAAGTAGTTAGTGGGACGTAAATCAAATAACATTAATTAATTAATTAATGATCTTAGGGGTCAGAGTGCCATTTTGCCCTCCCCCCCCCCTAACCCTACCAACAAAATTCACCACCTAGAATTAAATCCCCTTAAAACGTGGAATTGGATAGTCTTCGGAGTCCCGAGTCGTGACTTAAAATGTAACAAGATTTAAAAAGAAAGTCCCAAGTCTGGTTCGCTCAGGTCTGCTGCGGGATGGGATGAGCTGAGCTGATCTGATGCAGTAATGCCCAGAGAGTCCGGTGAGCTCTCGCTAATTGGTTCGGGAAGTACCACAAGGGGATCATTCTAAGTATCTAGATGTCAATTACGGAAAGATCTTCCTTGGGGTAATTACATAAACGGCCTTGTAAATTATAGGTTACTGATCTTTCCATATGGTCATGAGCGTATTTAGGGGTTGTAGTAAGGATGTGAAGCCAACCGCGCGGTGTAGGGGTACAATGTCTGCCTCTTACTCGGATTCAATTCGGGTTCAATTCCTGGCCGGGTCAGGGCCTTTTATCTGTATCTGAGGGGTAGTTCGAGGTCCAAGTAGCCTGCATGATTAAAATTGCGGAGCTATCTGACGGTGAGATAGCGACCCCGGTCTAGAAAGCCAAGAATAACGGCCGAGAGGATTCGCCGTGCTGACCACACGACACACCGAAATCAGGCTGAGCAGCGGTCGCTTGGTAGGCCATGGTCCTTGGGGGCTGTTGCGTCATGGGGTATGATTTGGTTAGTAAGGATGTAAAACAGACAGCGTGTAAGTCTCTGATAAGATCCCAATTAGAGTATGGGTCTAGCGTATGGGGAGATGATACGAGAGCTGTAAAAGATTCACAGGAAAGCAGTACGATTTGTTCTGGGTGATTTCCGACAAAAGAGTAGTGATACGAAATGTTGCATGGGCTGGGAAGACTTGGAAGTAAGGAGATGAACAGCTCGACTAAGAGGAACGTTTCCAGCTGTCAGTGGAGAGATGGCTTGGAAAGACAAGATGAATGAGCTCGAACAGAATGTTTTTGATAGTCGTTTTCAAACTTCGCATCGACGGTTTTCGGCGACGCAAGGATGGCAAAGTGCTAGGATTGGGAAGGGGCCTTAATGAAACTACCCAGCATTTTGCTGGTGTGAAAATGAGAAACCACATCAAACCATTTTCAGTGGTGGGATTCGAACCCACCATCTCCCAAATGCAAGCTCACAGCTACGCGACCTTAACCGCATGGCCTACTCGCTCGGTAGTGAAGTTTTTAAAAGTAGGAGAAATCGTAAAATGAAGGTAAGTTGGAATTCAATTGGGGATAAATACTCGTTTAGTGGTAGGAATGGAAATTAGGGATTGGAATAATTTGTCAGTGGAGATGTTAGATAAATTTCAATTTCTTTGAAATAATTTAGGAAACGACTAAGTAAACAACGGATAGGAAATCTGCCACCTGGGCGACAGGTCTAAATGCATATCAATGGCCAACCACAGAAAACCATCTTCAAGGCTGCGGCCAGTCGAATTCGAACCCACAGTCTCCCGAATGCAAGTTCACAGCCATGTAACCAAACCGCGTAAGCCAACTCACTTGGTACGTTTGTTGATATATGGGGAGTAATCTTGGGAACAACTCAAGTTGTTTCAGCAATTTTTTCACCATTACAAAGAATCTTTCTCCCAAATTCTTATAGGCTATCCATAACTTATTGTGACAGCTCATCTGAGGAGCATGCAATTTTTGAAACAGTAGAGCAAGTCAGAAAAATTGTGCATCTTGGACCCTTTAAAGTGAATACGATCATTGAACTGTTACTTCTCTTGTTCGTTTCCGATCCCGACTGTATTAGTTTACCCCTAGCCGATACCTTCATTTGTCCAGTCGTACTTCCTGTTAAAATAGAGACAGGCAAAATTCTGTATTCATTGCCTACACGGTGCGAGACTGGAACGGTCCCTTACCTGGCCAGGAATCGAACCCATCCCGCAGCAGACCTGAGAGAGAGAGGGGGGGGGGGTAATACAGCCTGTTACAAAAGTCTAAATACTACCACCAAATAAATAAATCGTAAGTTCTTTCGACAAAGAACAAAACTTAAAATCTTTTGAACAATCTGTACTGAACAAATAAATGTGAAAATGAAAACGTACAACCTGTTTTCCAGTCAGTGACAGGGTCAGGGATGGAATGAATTAAACCTCCATCTTGCAGCGAGGATACAAATTGTGCCGGCTGCCGAAGCCTGCCGCACTCCTCTGGGGCAATGATTAATGACCGACAAATGAAATGAAATGATACTAGAGAGTGTTGCTGGAATGAAAGATGACAGGGAAACTTGGAGTACCCGGAGAAAAATCTGTCCCGCCTCCGCGTTGTCTAGCAGAAATCTCACTTGGAGTGACCGGAATTTGAACGACGGAACCCAGCTGTAAGAGGCCGACTCGCTGCCGTCTGAGCCACGCAGGCTCCTGTACTGAACAAATAAAAGTATTCAAATAAATTATTGAAATAAATACAAGAACTAACGAAATACTTCCTTGAAAAACTAATATTTGTTTTCCATGCATGTTTAGATCCTATTTTAACCACCAACCAAATACTGTAGCTCGCTTTGGTACATTATGATAGTGTAGACCCTTTGAAAATTTTAGGTCTGTTTGATAACAAAAATCTAAATAACTAAGTTTATTAAAAATAACTCCTTTCCTGAAAACGAAAATAATTTTGGACATAAATATGTCTTGTAGTTGGGGATCATTTGAAAATGTGCATCACGAAATTAGCAATACAAAATGTGTGACGCGATGTTACCTAGCAACCGTGCAGGCTGTGATTTGAAGTATTGATGGATGGCCATGATTGAGAAACATACAGGCTGCTCGGAAACAAGCATTAGAGGGTTGGTCATGCTGATAAATGATTTGAAAGAAAAAGATCTAAATATCGCGTCGTCGTCAATTTACGAGCTACTGAAGTTAGCCAATAAAATCGCTTCGCGGGCGAATTCAAATGGGCTTTGCATGGCAGTGTTGTTAAATCTGCACATGACTTAAGAACGGCTTGAGAGTCATACCGAGGAATCAGCATCAGTATTGCTTTGGCGTGATCCTGTATTCAAATCCCTCCACTGTTCAAGATTTATTCTTAGACCGGTGCTCTCAAGTCGGTAGATTTAGCAACACCGCGTTGCAAAGCCCATTTGAATTCGCCCACGAAGTGATCTGATTGGCTAAGTTCAACAGCTGATAAAATCACAACGGTGCGAAACATCGAATTATTTCTTTCAAATTATTGATCAGCATGGCCAATCCTCTAACGCTCATATGCACTGTTCACGTTGTTTCCGACCACGCTGTATTATCAAACAGGGGCTTTAGAGTACAGATGACAGACTGAGTGGCTCAGGCGGTTGAGGCGCTGGCCTTCTGACTCCAACTTGGCACGTTCGGTCCTGACTCAGACCGGTACTCATCTATGTCAGTCTCGTGTCGCTAGATTTATTGGCACGTTACAGAACTCCTACGGGACAAATTTCCAGCACCTCAGCGTCTCCGAAAACAGTCAAAAGTAGTTAGTGGGACGTAAAAACAAATCCAGTACAGTAGAGTACAGATCACCGGGCGAGTTGACCGTGCGGTCAGGGGCACTCGGCTGCGAACTTGAAACCAGGAGATAGTGGGTTCGAATCCCACTGTCGGCAGCCCTGAAGATGGTTTTCCATGGTTTCCCATTTTCACACCAAGCAAATGCTGGGGCTGTACCGTAATTAAGACCCCGGCCACTTCCTTCCAACTCCTAGACCTTTCCTATCCCAACGTCGCCATAAGACTTATGTGTGTCGGTGCGACGTAAAGACACTAGCAAAAAAAGAGTACAGATGGTCAATGTGATCTTGGAGGCTGTGATGTGAAGTACTAAACAGATGGCCATGCCTGAGAGACATACAGAAGGCTCTTTTATCGAAGAGGCCTCATGTCGTCATACTCTAGAGAAGTGGTAGTTTCATAGGCCCTGAGTCGGTTCCCTCTTTAGATGCACTGAACCCTACACTTGTCGACCCCAAATTCCAAACAGACGTCTCTCGAAAACGATTCGTTAGATGCAGATAAATTAATATTTAACAATTTGAGTTTCGTTTGTCGAATGACCATATTTATCATCATTGTATTTTCCTGAAGGGAACTTTGACACCATAGTTTTACACACTAAAATAATAATCGTGTGGCCTCAGCTACCGTGTGCAGACATTTCGATTTGACGCCATCTGGCTGTCTGCTCGTTAATTTCGACGTTCCGTCTTACTCTAGGCCCACTACATGGCAGGCAGAGTAAACCGGATCTCTCTTGGGCGTCTATGGCTGAGATTTAATGAATTTTGTCGGGTAAACACCAAATGTGTCACCAGAGATCTTTTACATGCCGACATCGTACGACATGGAGTATCGAATGGACTTTTTTCCGCCCTTCAAAAATCCGACTACCTCTGCCGGGTTTGAACCCGCTATCTGGGGATCCGGAGGCCGACACTCTACCACGGATCCACAGAGGCAGCACACTTTTAGGGGCCGATGACCTTCGATGTTAGGCCCCTTAAAACAACAAGCATCATCATCATCATCATCATCATCATCATCATTTACACACTTATTTCCTGTTAATTATTCTCTGCCAATTTGAAACGGGTTTGTTACTGCAAGCGATACATACTCACTTCCATTGCAACTTTTTTGTTAAGAAATTCATTATTATTCACGACCACTTCCCGTAATATCCCCATGTGGTATGTCTTATAATCTTTCTTTCTCAATCCGTTTACTGTCCAGGGTTGGTTTTCCCTCTAACTCAGCGAGGGATCCCACCTCTACCGCTTCAAGGACAGTGTCCTGGAGCGTGAGACTTTTGGTCGGTGGGATACAACGGGGGAGGAGGACCACTACCTCGCCCATTCTTCCTCACACCTGCTATGCTGAACAGGGGCCTTGTGGGGGATGGGAATATTGGAAAGGAAGAGGGAAGGAAGCGGCCGTGGCCTTAAATTAGGTACCATCCGGCATTTGCCTGAAGAAGAATTGGGAACCACAGAAAACCATTTTGAGTACGGTTGAGGTGGGAATCGAACCACCATTTTACTCACTTGACCTCCCAAGACTGAGTGGACGCCGTTCCAGTCCTCATACCACGTTTCAAATTTCGTGGCAGATCAGGGAATCGAGCCCGGGCCTCCGAGGGTGCAGCTATACACACTTAACACTACACCACAGAGGCGGACCGCAAGCGATACAGATATCTATTGCAGTTTTTTTTTTAATTCGTTCGCTACTGATTCGACCACTTCCTCTGATATCCCCATATTGCCTAATGTTGTACGTCTTATAATGCAGCTCTAGATTATATTTCCTCAGAGTGACAACAATGTTTCCATTATCACAACACTGTGGTCCATTTCCAATCTCCAAAAACAAATATTTCACTAGCTATACTGCAACCAACACGAACTGAAAGTCGTACAGTAAAAATGGCGTATGGCTTTTAGTGCCGGGAGTGTCCGAGGACATGTTCGGCTCGCTAGATGCAGGTCTTTGGTTTGACTTCCGTAGGGGACCTGCGCGTAGTGATGAGGATGAAATGATGATGAAGACAACACATACACCCAGCCCCCCGTGCCAGTGAAATTAACCAATTATAGTTAAAATTCCCGACCCTGCCGAGAATCGAACCCGGGACCCCTGTGACCAAAGGCCAACACGCTAACCATTTACCCATGGAGCCGGACATTCATTCAGTGACTGTTTGGCATGGGCGCACCGAGTGCCCATCTCTGCCCTAAAACAATAATAACCATCACCATCATTTTAAAAAGAGAAAAGTGACATACAAATAGGATTTAGAATTAAAATTCCTCCTGTCAGTTGATTAACTGGCACATTAAAGACCTCCCGCGGGACAAAATTCCAGCACCTCGGCATGTCAGGAAACCGTAGATGTAATTATTAGGACGTAAAACCAATCATGACAAATCGATTTACTCGTTTCTGAGTGTCGTAACCCCTGTCGTAAGAGGCGATTAAAAGGGGCCCAAAGGGCTCTGAACTTCGGAGCGTGGGTGGCGACTACGGGGCCCTCAGCTGAGTCCTGGCATTGTTTCCGCTTACATGTGCCAGGATCTTCACTTTCATCTATCATATCCGACCTCTCTTGGTCAACTCTTGTTCGTTTCCGACCCGACGCTATTAGGTTTCCGAGGGTTAGGGAGTCTTTCATTTTCACGCCCTTCGTGGCCCTTGTCTTCCTTTGGCCGATATCTTCATTTTTCGAAGTGTCAGATCCCTTCCATTTTTTTCCCCTCTGATTAGTGTTATATAGAGGATGGTTGCCGAGTTGTACTTCCTCTTAAAACAATAATCACCTCCACTCTGCTATAGCTTCGCCATCCCGGACAATTTCCGTTGTTCCTCAGGGCACATTGGAAAGATAAACCGATGATAGTTTTCACTTCTCCTATCCTTCTGGTTGCAGTCCTTCCTCGTGGTCTACTGCCCTCAACCTTCCCTTCCATGATTACCTTCTCTAGATTTTCTCTCCAGGTCGTCTCGCAATGTGTCCAAAGTACTGCAGTATTCTTTCATTGATACGAGAAGAAAGGCGTTTTGAAATCTTCACTCGAGAATGGATACATTGGTTCTGCTTGCTGTCCAAGGCACACGTGGCATTCTTCACCAGCACCACATTTCAAATACATCGATGAGTTTTCTATCAAAATCCTTTACTCTACAGCTCTCACAGCCATACGAGAAAACAGAGAATACAAGGATTTCAGCGAACCGGATCTTTGCATTTGAATCTTGAAAACATTTTTTAGTATATTACGAAAAACGTAAAATTAAGCATTTTCCTCACTTGTGCCGAAAGCTGAAGGGCTAAAGGACCCGTATATGTTTCAAATTGTGAGTCTTGGATAGCTCTATCAAACAAACAAACAAACAAACAAACAAACAAAAAAATTCGAAAATCACTTCCGGCCGGGAAAACAGCCTAAATCACTTGTTTCTGTACTCATTTTTCTTATATTCGAATCCTAGCCAAATTAACTCATTTACATAATTATTTCTGTAATGTGTTCCTTGATTCAATACCCTCAGGCGATTTTTTTTTTTTTTTTTTTTTTTTTTAATGTCCACACCGAATATAGTTTTAAGGGCTTCAATGAAACTCTGCATTGACTCACATTAGCGCTCGTAGTGTTGCTTAAGTGAAATAATACATTGGCTCACATTAGCGCTTGTAGTGGTGGAAAAAGGCAAACTGGTAATCTAATCACGGCCGACTTGATGCGTCGCTCTAGCTAGCTCAGCGCAGCGAGGAATCCAGTCGGCCGTGATCTAATCGACCGGATAACGATGGTTAAGAAAGGGATTGTAATTCGTAGGAATAAATAAAGAATATGTTCTCATACTTTATTATATTTTATTTACCTAAAATTCGTAGCTCATATCCCTAGGATGTTTTCAACATTGAGTTGCTCGCCTGAAGGGATTTTTAGTAATTCCCTGTTCTGTCAGATCTTAGTTAATTTCATCATCGCTACTCGCCCTAGAAAGATCTTATCTCTTTCTCGGAATTTCCTGTATCACTGATATTTGACTCAAGGTATATGACGTCGTGCACTACATCCAACTATCAAACGACCTGTGCCGCTCTATCAATCACCATGAGTTTGGACTTCCTAAGGTTGAGCTCCAGTCCGTACTCAAGACACACTTTCTTCACTTTGTTGTCTGTGTTAGGTCATCAGCTCAGAGGTTGGTTGGATCCTCGAACAGCACCACCAAAGATAATGCGGTTATAAGGAAACCCCAAAAACCAATGGCAGCACCAAAATGAGGCGTACTAGGCAAGATGAGGAGTGAGGTAGTTTCCCATTGCTTTCCTCACTGGGTCAGAAAGTACTATTGCAGCACGACTGACCCTATGAGCAACACCTTTCATAACACTTATACGCACTGGTCGTGCTCTGAATGTCATTACTCAGCACCACCCATACCCCAGCAGCTACCATATTGTCACAGCCATGGATGAGACTGGGACTTTGGTGTAAGCTACACTTTACTCTGGCCTGTGCCAAGAGATGGATGCAAAAGTACTGTATCCATCAAGAAATGACAGCAGGCATATCACTCTTGTTAAGATATATGAAAGCCCTTCCTCACTGCTGGCAAGCAGAATGGTGTCATCAGCGAACCGCAAACCAATCCATAATTAAAAACACTTCTTCATACCTCCAGTATTTGTCGGAAAATTGTACTTTTGACGAGCATGCGGCACGGTGCGCACGCACGTCGAACGAGGTACAGCTGGTTGGTTAAGTGTGAAAATCTTTATTTTTAATCCACCGCAGTACAAGTTTAATAAGCCTCCGTGGCTCAGATGGTAGCGCGCCGGCCTCTCACCACTGGTTCCGTGGTTCAAATCCCCGTCCCTCCATATGAGATACGAGTATGTGCTGGACAAAGTAGAGGCGGGACATGTTTTTCTCCGGGTACTCCAGTTTTCCCTATCATCTTTCATTCCAGCAACACACTCTAATACCATTTCATTTCATCTGTCAGTCATTAATAATTGCCCCAGAGGAGTGTGAGGCAGGCTTCGGCAGCCGGAACAATTCCTATCCTCGCCGCTAGATGGGGGCTTCATTCATTCCTTTCCTGACCCTATCGAGTGACTGGAAACAAACTGTGGCAGTCCAGTACAGTTCTGGAGTATCTGGCATCTGGTGGATTAAAATTACACGTCCAAATTGATAGGTAGGTAGCCTAAATACTGTCAAATCGCGTTGCTTACACAAGGTAGCTGCGGTCATATTACTTACTTACTTACTTACTTACTTACTTACTTACTTACTTACTTACTTACTTACCGGGCGAGTTGGCCGTGCGCGTAGAGGCGCGCGGCTGTGAGCTTGCATCCGGGAGATAGTAGGTTCGAATCCCACTATCGGCAGCCCTGAAAATGGTTTTCCGTGGTTTCCCATTTTCACACCAGGCAAATGCTGGGGCTGTACCTTAATTAAGGCCACGGCCGCTTCCTTCCAACTCCTTGTCCTTTCCTATCCCATCGTCGCCATAAGACCTATCTGTGTCGGTGCGACGTAAAGCCCCTAGCAAACTTACTTACTTACAATGCCCTCTACGAAATGAGGTTATCGAATAGAGAGTGGTGGTGGTGATTATTGTTTTAAGAGGAGGTACAACTACTAACCCATCCTCTTTTAACAGTAATCAGAAGGAAAATGGAAGGGATCCAGACACTTCGTAACATGAAGATATCGGCAAAAAAAGGTAGTAAAAAGAAAGACTCCCTAGGCCTCGAATTCTCTAATACCATCGAGGTCGGGAAAAAAAATAAGAGTTGACCGAAGGAGATCGGATAGGAAAGATAAAAGCCAGGAGCTTGTTGTTTTAAGGGGCCTAACATCGAAGGTCATCGGCCGAAAGCCAGGAGCCTGACAGGAGTAAGTGGAAGCAGTGCCAGGCTCAGCTAGAGAAATCATCGCCAACACGTGTTCCCAATTTGAGATCTCCCTGGTGCCCCTTTTTGTCATCCTCTTACGACAGTCAGATGAGATCGTAGATATTATTCTACCGCTCCCGCGCACGGGGGTAGGCCTATATCGAATAGAGACGGAAGTGTTGTCATGGAAATGAGAGAACAGAGTTGGCACATACACACCAGACACGCACGCGTGCGTGATGTCCTTGGCGGCAATAGAATATGTGTTGAAATTGATTATCTCCGTTGTTGTGGTATGTCAAGTGGCGTGCATAGTTGTAAATATTGGGAAACAGGCTTGAGATAAGATTACATAACGTGAAGCAGTCACGTATACCAGCATTTTCTAGCTTTTGCTGGAACTCCAGAAATAGTGGAATTTGATGCATAAATTAGAACTGAGGCCTGGAACAGGCTCGCGAGGAGTTGTTTGATACGAGAGTCAGTGATCCCGTGGAAGCCAATCACTATGGCTGTGATGTCATCTGGCTGGGCAGCGGACGTCTTGAGAGGCGTTGTTGTTGCCACGGGGTTTACTGTCACAACACCTAGGATTTTGATAATAATAATAATAATAATAATAATAATAATAATAATAATAATAATAATAATAATAATAATAATAATAATAATAATAATAAATTAAAGCACCATAATACACACTTGAGAAAATGGAAATTGCAACACCATGAAGGCATTGTTCGTTTGTATTGATTTTCAAGATATGGAACGATGCCATGTAGGTATGTAAACGATCAAAGTTTCAGACCCATTGGATTGTTGCTAGAGGTCTCCCCGCGTGATTGGTCGCGGAGGAATCAACTCCGGTATACGGACTCTGGTGTAGCGTAGTTGACTTGCAGTCTGTGCAGTGAAGTGTTCCCCGTCAAACATGCCTCGACTACATAGAAGAGCACGCTATCAACAACTGTAGCCGTTTGAGAGGGCTCGGATAATTAGGCTGTGTGAGGCTGGATTATCGCTAAGGACTGTCGCTGCACGTGTTAGCCGACAGGCATCTACGGTACATCGAGTATGGCAGCAGTGGTCAAATGAAGGTACCCACACACGTAGACCTGGCACAGGCCCAGTGCGACAGACAACAGTCGTCAGTTACTGTGAGAGAAGATCGCCGCATCATTCGGATGCCCCGATGGAACCCCATGCAACAGCAGCGCAAATTCGAGCAGCTGTGGCACCCCACGTTACACAACAAACAGTTGGTAATCGCCTGCGTGCAACTGGCTTACAAGCCCGTGTCCCTGCAGAAGGTGTTCCATTGACCCCCCAAAAGCGACGTGTAAGGCTGGCCTGGTGTCGAGAAAGATCGACGTGGGTCGACGAATGGCATAGGGTCGTCTTTAGTGATGAATCGCGCTTCTGTCTTGCCCGCAGTGATCGCCGGAATCGTGTGCGCCGACGTACCGGGGAGATGGGCCGCCCAGATCTTATTGTCGAGAGGCACACAGGGCCAACACCAAGCATTATGGTCTGGGGAGCTATTGGCTTTAATGTGAAATCACAATTAGTGCTTGTTGAGGGCACTATGGCTGCTCGACGGTACGTTGATAGGGTACTCAATCCAGTGGCTGATGGCGCACATTGCTAATGGGATGTTTCAGCAGGACAATGCCCGGGTTCACACTGCACGCATCTCCAGAGAAGTTCTCCACGACATCGCAACCTTAGAATGGCCCGCCAGATCCCCGGACCTCAGTCCTATTGAGCATGCGTGGGACATGATGGGTCGACAACTGGCCAACCGTCCTCAGCCATCCACAACTCTGGAACAACTGACCCGTGCAGTGCAGCAAGCATGGGCTACAATTCCTCAGGAAGCGATCCAGGGCCTTATTGACTCCATGCCTCGACGAATTCATCAATGTATTGCAGCTCGTGCTGGGCACATCCTGTATTGATTGTTGTCCAAACTTGCGGTCAGACCGACCTGAAAGTGTAATCGTCGAAGCACAACTGAACACTCGTCGTGCATGTTCAATTGCAGAAGTGTAGCACCACTCCTTCTGGGTGTTGCAATTTCCATTTTCTTCAGTGTATTACCACTTATGCTGGGGAGAAAGAACAGAGATGCTGCAATAAATTGCCTTGCATTTGCAGATGATTTTGCCACATTCTCTGAAAGTCTAACTAATGCAGCAATACAAGTAAATCTTCTGGAAGAGACAATCAACATGGCAGGCTTAAGAATTTGGGCAGAGAAAACCATGACGAATATAAAAAATGCTCCAAAATTGCTAGGAATTTGGTTCA